>NC_092125.1:162896664-163505831 GCF_043159975.1 Macaca nemestrina
CCTGGTCTCTGCCAAACAGAGAGAGACAGTGGCCACCCAGGGAGCTGTAGGTCACCAGGTGACCAACCTGACCTAACCTTTGTCTCATGCCACCCCTAAGAGAGGAGAAAGTGTGGCCTGCCAGAGTCCCCAGTGGGGCTAAGGAAACACAAGCCTGATATCAGTGATTGGAAGGGGCTCCTTCAAGACATGGGAATGGATCTGGCAAGGGGGTTTTGTCTCACCCTCCATCTCCCCCCACCCCAGAGCACAGCTGCAAACATGCTGAAATACCAAGAGAGGTACATGGCTGAGCAAAAGCCTATCTGCAAGTCATCTACTGGTTCACAGCCTGAATTACACCACCAAACAAAAATTCATTCAGCACATACTGTTAGTGAAACCCAATGCAGAAATCAAGCCACGAAAAAATAAAAATAAAAATAAATCCCTCACAGAACTTTGGCCCTCGGAAAGAACCAGAAATGAAGCCAATCAACTATATTCAACATGGAAGAATATAAATACAAAAAGTCTCATCCAACTGATAGCAACTTCCAAAAATATAAAGAAACACCAGCCCTCTCAGTTAATAAATAATTAGCTCAAGAACTCTGACAACTCAAAAAGTCAGGGTGTCCCCTTACCCCTAAATGATCACACTTATTCCCCAGCAATGACTTCCAACCTTCCAACCAGATTGAAATGATAGACATAGAATGCAGAATCTCAATGAGATTCAGGAGAAAGTTGAAGCCCAATCCAAAGAAGCCACTAAAATAATCCAAGAGTTGAAAGTTGACATAGCCATTTTTAAAAAGAAACAAATGGAACTTCTAGAATTAAAAAATTCACTATAGGAGTTTCATAATACAGTAGAAAGCATTAATAACAGACTAGACCAAGCTGAGGAAATAATCTCAGAGCTCAAAGACCAGTCCTTTAAATCAACCCAGTCAGGCAAAATAAAGTAAAAAGAATTTTTAAAAATGAACAAAATATCAGAGAAATATGGATTATGTAAAGAGACCAAACCAACAACTCTTTGGCATTCCTAAGAGAGAAGGCAAGAGAGTAAACAACTTGAAAATCATCTGCGAGGATATAGTCTATGAGAATTTCTTCATCTCACTAGAAAGTCAACATGCAAATTCAAGAAATACAGAAAACCTTTGAGAGAACCCCATATACAAGATGACTATTCACAAGGCACACAGTAATCAGATTCATCAAGGTCAACATAAAAACAAAAATATTAAAGGCAGTTAAAGAAAAGGGTTAGGTCACTTACAAATAAAGTTGCATCAGGCTCCCATCAGGCTAACAGCATATCTCTCAGCAGAAACCTTACAAGCCAGAAAAGTTAGAAAGCTATTTTTAACATCCTTAAAGAAAATAAATTTCAGCCAAGAATTTCATATCACACCAAACTAAGCATCATAAACAAAAGAGAAATAAAATCCTTTCCAGGTGAGCTGAGGTTCTTAAGATCCAGAGAGGTCTTTAAGAGGGTTCGAAACATGGAAATGAAAGAATAGTAACTGCTACCACAACAAAAACTTAAGCAAATAGCCCGAAGACCCTACAAAGCAATGACATAATTGAGTCTACAAAACAACCAACAACATGATAACAGTATCAAAACCCCACATGTCAATATTAAACTTAAAATAAATGGTCTCAATACCCCACTTAAAAGGCATAGAGTAGTGAATTCGATTTTAGAGAAAAAGACCCAACCATCTACTGTCTTCAAGAGACCCATCTCACATGTAACAACAACCACAGGCTCAAAATAAAAGGATAAAGAAAGATATAGCATGCAAATAGAAAACCAAAAAAGTGTGGGGCACTATTCTTATATCAAATAAAGAGACGTTAAGCCAACAACAGTCAAAAAGAACAAAGAAGGGCATTACATAATGATAAAAGGTATAATTCAACAAGAAGACTTAACTATCCTAAATGTTTATGCACCCAACATTGGAGCACATAATACATAAAAACAAGTGCTTCTATAACTACAAGTACTTCTAGAACTAGTACTAGACTGGTCTTAGGCAGTCATACAATAACAGTGAAGAACTTCAACACTCCACTGACAGGATTAGACAGATCATCAAGGCAGAAAACTAACAAAGAAGTTCTGGACTTAAATTCAACACTTGACCAATTAAAAGTAATAGACATCGGCCGGGCGCGGTGGCTCAAGCCTGTAATCCCAGCACTTTGGGAGGCGGAGACGGGCGGATCACGAGGTCAGGAGATCGAGACCATCCTGGCTGACACGGTGAAACCCCGTCTCTACTAAAAAAAATACAAAAAAAAACTAGCCGGGCGATGTGGCGGGCGCCTGTAGTCCCAGCTACTCAGGAGGCTGAGGCAGGAGAATGGCGTGAACCCGGGAGGCAGAGCTTGCAGTGAGCCGAGATCTGGCCACTGCACTCCAGCCTGGGCGGCAGAGCGAGACTCCGTCTCAAAAAAAAAAAAAAGTAATAGACATCTACAGATAGTCCACCAAACAACCATAGAATATACATTCTTGTCATCTCTACGTGGAAAATACTCTAAGATTGACCATATATTTGGCCATTAACAAGTCTCAATAAATTCAAAAAATCTGAATCATACCAACCATATTCCTGGGCCACAGTGCAATAAAAAATAGAAATCCATACCAAGAAGATCTTGCAAAACTACACAGTCACATGGATATCAAATAACTTACTTCTGAAAGACTTTTGGATAAACAGTGAAATTAAAGCAGAAATCAGAAAATTATTTGAAACGAATAGAGACACAACACACCAAAATCTCTGAAATTGAGTGAAAGCAGTGTTAAGAGGAGAGATGATAGCGATAATTGCCTTCATCAAGAAGGTAGAAAGATATCAAACTAACAATCTAACATTATACCTACAGAAACTAGAAAAAAAAGAACAAATTAACCCCAAAGCTAGCAGGAGAAATGAAATAATTAAAATAATAGCAGAACTAAATGAAAGTAAGATACAAAACTCCACACAAAACATCAACAAAAGCAGAGACTGGTTCTTTGAAAGGATACACAAGATTGATACACCACTGGTTAGATTAACAAAGAAAAAAAAAGAAGATCCAAATAAGCACAATCAGAAATGACAAAGATGATATTATGACCAATCCCAGAAATACAAAAGATCCTCAGAGACTATTGTGAACATTTCTATGCATATAAACTAGGAAATCTAAAGGAAGCGAATCAATTCTTGTTCACATACAACCTCTCAAAACTCATTCAGGGAGAAGTTGAATCCCTGAATCAACCAATAACGAGTTCCAAAATCAAAGCAGTAGTAAAAATCTTACCAGCCAAAAAAGCTTGCAACCAGATGGATTCACAGCCAAATTCTGCCAGACATACAAAGAAGAGCTAGTACCAATCCCATGAAACTATTCCAAGAAATTGAGAAGGAGGGACTCCCCCTGAACTCATTCTACAAAGCCAACATCATTCTGATACTGAAACCTGGCAGAGACACAGTGAAAAAAGAAAACTTCAGGCCAATATCCCTGAGGAGCATAGACACAAAAGTCCTCAACAATATTAGCAAATTGAATTCAGCAGCACATAAAAAAGTTAATCCAGAATCATAAAGTAGACTTTATTGCTGGGATGCAAGGCTGGTTCAATATAAGTAGATTAATAAATGCGATTCACCACATAAGCATAATTATTTTTTAAACCATATGATTATCTCAGTAGAAGCAGAAAAAGCCTTCAAAAAAATTCAACATCCCTATAAGATAAAAACCCTCAACAGATTAGGCATCAAAGAAACATACCTCAAAATAATAATAGCCATCTCTAACAAACCCACAGTCAGAATCATACTGAGTGGACAAGAGCTAGAACCTTTCATCTTGAGAACTGAAACAAGAAAAGGATGCCCACTCTCACCCCTCTTATTCAACCTAGTACCGGAAGTCCTAGTCAGAGCAATCAGACAGGTGAAAGAAATAAAAGGCATACAATAGAAAAAAAAGAAATCAAACTATTTCTCTTCACTAATGATATCATTCTATATCTAGAAAACCATAAAGACTCTGAAAAAAGGCTCCTAAAACTGATAATTTTAGTAAAGTTTCAGAACACAAAAATCAATGTACAAAAATCAGTAGCATTTCTATATACCAATAATGCACAGGCTGAGAGTCAAATCAAGAATGCAAAGCTATTTTCAATAACCAGAAAGTAAATAAAATACCATGGAATAAATCTAGCCCAGGAAGGAAAGACCTCTACAAGGATAGCTGCAAAACACTTGTGGAAAAAAAATCAGAGGTGATGCAAACAAATGAAAAAACATTCCACAGTCATGGACTGGAAGAATCAATGTCATTACAATGGTCATACTGCCCAAAGCAGTCTACAGATTTAATGCTAGTTCTATCAAACTACCAATGTCATTTTTTTTACAGAATTGGAAAAAAAATCTTCTAAAATTCACATGGAACCAAAAAAGATGGCATACAATAGTCACACATATTATAGTAAAACACAAAAGATAACTATCAATGTTTAAATGTATATAAAAATAATGGTTTTGCCTAAAATAGATTTGGATTAAAAAAAAAAAAAAGATTTTGAATAGCCAAGGCAGTACTAAAAGCAATGAACAAAGCAAGAAGAATCACATTACCTGACTTCAAACTATACTACAAGGCTACAGTAACCAAAACAGTATGATACTCATGAAAAAACAGACACATAGACTTATGGAATAGAATAGATAACTCAGAAATAAAGCCACACAACTACAACCATCTTATCTTTGACAAGACCGACAAAAACAAGCAATGAGGAAAGGAGTCCCTATTCCATAAATGGTGTTGGGATAGCTGACTAACTATATGTAGTAAATTGAAGCTGGACTCCTACCTTTCAGCATATATAAAAATTAATTTGAGATAGATTAAAGATTTAAATATTTAAATATATGACCTCAAACTATAAAAATCCTAGAAGAAAATCTAGAAAATATCCTTCTCAACATCAACCCAAATATGTGAAAGAATTTATGGTTAAGTCCCCAAAAGCAATTGCAACAAAAACAAAAATTGACAATTTGGACCTAATTAAACCTAAGAGGTTCTACACAGCAAAGGAAACTATCAACATAATAAACAAAACCTATAGAACAGGAGAAAATAGTCACAAACTATGCATCTGACAAAGGCCTAATATCCAGCATCTATAAGGAGCTTAAATCAACAAGCAAAAAACAACCTCATTAAAAAGTGGGCAGAGAACATGAACAAATACTTCTGAAAAGAATACATGTAAGCAGCCAACAAATATATGAAAAAAAATGCTCAACATCACTAATCATCAGAGAAATGCAAATCAAAACCACAATGAGACACCATCTCACATCAGTCAGAATGGCTATTATAAAAAGTCAAAAAATAATAGATGCTGGCAAAGTTGTGGGGAAAAAGGAATGCTTATACACTGTTGGTGGGAGTGTAAATTAGGTCAGCCATTGTGGAAGACAGTGTGATGATTCCTCAAAGACTTAAAGAGAGAAATACCATTCCACCTAGCAATCCTATTACTGGGTATATACCCAGAGGAACATACATTGTTCTATTATAAAGACACATGCATGTGTATGTTCATTGAAGCACTATTCACAATAGCAAAGACATGGAAGAAACCCAGGTGCCCATCAGTGGTGAGGTGGATAAAGAAAATATATAGATACACCACAGAATACTACATAGACATAAAAAAGAACAAAATCATTTCATTTGCAGTAAAATGAATGCAGCTGGAGGTCATTTTCCTAGGCAAAATAAACAGAAAATGAAATATTGCATGTTCTCACTTACAAATGGGAGCTACACATTGGGTACACATGGACATATTTAATAAAAATAGGAACAATAGATGCTGGAAAATTCAAGAGTTGGGGAGGCAAAGTTTGCAAAACTACTTCTTGGATACTATGCCTACTTCCTGAGTGATAAGTTCAATCATGCTCCAAATTCCAGCGTCATGCAACGTATCTTCATAACAAAACTACATATGTAACCCTGGAATCTAAAATAAAAGTTGAAAATTAAAATAAAAATTTACAGAGCCATGTAGTACAATATATTTAATATTATGAGTAAGCTGTAATTAAATAGCATGGCATTCACATGTGAATAGATAGGCAGAATAGTTAAATAATCTAAAATAGACCCAATTTTATATGAAAATGTAGTATATGCTAAGGCAGCACCTCAAATATGTGAAAAAAAATGTAGACTTTTTAATAAGTGATGTGAGAATAACTAGAGATATCTATGTGGCAAAAAAAAAATAATGTTATCATTCTTCTTGCTTACCCAAGGATAAATTCCAAATTAAAAACAGATTTCAATTTTAGAAAATGAAACCGCACAAATACTAAATGAAATTATGAGAGGAGCACCCAAACTTTAAAAAGTTTGAAAACCTCCAGATAGGTGAGTCATATTAAACTAAATTATATACAAGTTTATTATTAAAATGATCTAAAATTTGTTTTGTACTATATATTTACAGAATGCTTTCAAATTTGTTGATCGGTGAAACTTTCATAGTGATCCTTTGAGGTAGTTAGAGACATGTTACCACTCCTTGATAATATAGAGAGATTTAGAAATGACAAGAAACCTGTCACCATTCACACTGCAGGAAGTGGTGGAGAAAAAGAAAACATATCCTGAATCCAGGTATAATATTTCTTTCATTTCATCATGCTGTTCTCCCTCCCTTCTGTTTTTTCTAGCCTTTTAAAATACATTTTTTCTTCCCTTTATTTTCCTTCTCTTCCCTTACTATCTTGTTTTTTTTCTAGCTAGAGAGAAAGATACTAGGAAAGATGGATGGATGAATGGATGGATTGATGATGGATCGATGGATGGATAAATGGATGGATGGCTAGGTCGGCAAGTAGGTTAACGGATGGATGGGTGACAGGGTGGCTAGGTAGATATATGGGTGGATGTGTGGGTGGATGGGTGGGTGAATGGGTGACGGGTGGATGAATAGGCAAATGGATGGGTGGGTATGTGAGTGAGTCAATAGATGGGTGCAAGAATTACTGAATAGATATATGAACAGAGAGACAGAGAAATAAGGGGCTCAATAGTGAGCATGTATGTAACTGATGCATCATGGAGAAAAAATGAATCTTTTTATTTTTTAAACCTGGACTATAAAGTGTCAACAAGTCCTGTTCCATCACTAAAGTGTCTAGGAAGGTAACAATTAGAGCAAGCTTCTTATGCATTCTCCACATCACCTTCACACTTCCAAAATCTATCCAGAAATTCTGGTCAGAGAAGAAAATAGTATTTTGCAAACAATAACTATATTACATCATGGCTGTTGGGTTTGTTGGAAAACATAAAATAACAATACTTATTTTTTATTATTCCATGTCTGCTATTCTTTGTTATAGTCAAACTGTCGCAGTTAATGAAGCATGACTCTGGTCCCCACTTGACAAAGAGACTGGGATGATTTGCTAGCTGGGGTGTGAACTGTAGATAATTGTTTCTGGCAATGCCATGTTATTGAGCATTTACTGCCAAGAGTGATTTGCCATTTGTTGGAGTTTCCAGGAATGATTTGTTTTCACTAACAAATTTTGTGAAACATTGTGATTCTTTGGTCTTGGCCTCTTCAGATAATATGTTTTATCTGTTGTTATTATGAGGATCATTTTGAAAAACTCATTGACAGTTTCACACACAATTTCAATAACCATCAAAGTTGCTGGAATGACTGTGCCTGTCAGCCTGATAATCCCACACCTATTTCCTGTGGCCTGCTGGGGAAGAAGATGGCTTTCATTCACTCAAATTATCAAAAATTACCTCTGCTAATCGCATTTTGAGTCATTAACAGACACTGATTATCATTGCAGAGCAGTTACTTCTCTGCACCATTGCCAAATTACTGTTTCTCCAATACTGAGGACAGAATATGACCTCCAGCTAGCATTGTAAGATTCGTCTATGCCACTGGAAAGCTGAGACAGTTCCTTTATAAAGTGACTCTCTGAGTTTGTGGATAGCCTCAATAATTCATCAGTCAAATTTTACCAAGTTTATACTACTATAATACTACGAAGAGGGGGTCAGAATACTGCGTTCCAATTTTTATACTCCTACCTTGTGGATGTATCTAAACGATGAAGTAAAGCTAAATAGCTAAAAAAATGTATCTGTCAAGAGTGAAGAGCCACCAGATTTCTCTTCACTCATGAATAAAACTTCAGACTAAAAGTAAATAGGGTAATTTTCAGCAAACTTTATTTCTTTTATCTCTTAAACCCATAATGACTAGGAGAACTTGAAAGTAAATAGAGGAAAATTCATAGTACACAGCATCTAGAATTTCAATCGTTTTTGTTAGATAATGCAAAAACATTTTTATACAGGAAAAGAATAGCCTTTATAAGCCTCAGCATCAGTCACTGGCTATTAACTCTATCCCTGATACCTAGTCATATATTATTTTTTTTATTGATGAATGTGCAGAAGGTTTATTATTAATCATTTAGTTGGTCAGTAAGTCAGTCATTTTTTAGGCAGTCTGTGATCCTCAGAATTGCAAAATAAGATGGATAGCTGGAGCTTAAAATAACCTTATATTTCCTTCATCTCATAAATGTGTTTGGATTACCAAAGAGCCTTTTAAAATACTATATTCTCTGGGACTTCTACTTCTGGGAAAATAGAGTACCTATACTTTTCTTTATTCCTCCCACTGAGCACAACTGGACATTATACGTAAATGAAGATCATAAGACTGAAAAGCGAAAAGAAGGCTAAGGACATCTGGACCCAAGAAAGAGTGTCTTGGTGAATTCCTTGAGTATTGTTTTGCCTCATATGTCCCAGACCTGGAGGTGAAGAAGACCACAACCTGGAAATGCCAATGTGTCATAACAAAACAAACAAACAAACAAACAAACAAACAAAAGCCCCATCAAAAATCTTCTCCCTCAAGCCAAGGGACCAGAAAAGAAGCAACCAAGTAAGACAGAAAACTTTCAGACAGTAACTGTTCTACTCTAGCCAAACACCACAGGACATTGTGATCCCATTTGTACTCACACCAGCAAAATGTGAAAGGAAAGCCTAAACTTCCATCCTCACTAGGGTATAATGAGATGTCCCACCATTTCCACAGTGGTGGTGTCAAAGAGGACCAAGTAGGAACCAGAAACTTTATTTCTACTGACCAGTAATAAGCATGTGTGCTTTTCCTCCTCCTGCAGTGTCATTAAGGACCATGCAGGGAGCCAGAACTCCTACCTCTACCCAGCAGTAACGAGAAGCTCCACTTTTGGTTTAATTTGAGCCCAACTGGGGAACTTTTATGTGGTAGTAATGAGGAGGCACGCTCCCTTCCATTGCTGGAGCAATGCCAGAGAAAGCATGCTAACACTAAAGTTTTAAATAAGATCCAGAGTCTTGGAGCAAAATACAAAAATATTCAGTTTCCAATTAAAAAAAAAAAAAACACGCCAAAAAAAAAAAAAAAAAGAAAAGAAAAGAAACGAAAGAAAAGAAAACAGATCTTAAACTGAATGAAAAGAGAAGGTCATCACTAAATGCCAACACCAAGATGACAGAGAAGGTAGAATTATCTGACAAAGGATTTAAAGCAGAATCATAAAAATATATTAGTAATTATGAACAAATTTGAAATGAATGAAAAAATAGAGAGCCTCATCAAAGAAATAAAAGATGTAAAGAAGAACCAAATGAAAAATACAATAGCTAAAATAAAAAGCTAGACAGGTACGGTGGCTCACACCTATAACTCTAGCACTTTGGGAGGCCAAGGAGGGCAGATTACCTGAGGTCACGAGTTTAAGACCAGCCTGGCCAACATTGTGAAACCCCATCTCTATTAAAAATACAAAAATTAGCCAGGCATGGTAGTGCACGCCTTTAATTCCAGCTGTTTGGGAGGCTGAGGCAGGAAAATTGCTTAAACCTGGGAGGCAGAGGTTACAGTAAGCCAAGATCACACCACTGCACTCCAGCCTGGGCAACAGATCGAGATTCTATCTCAAAAAAAAAAATACAAAGCTCAGCAGATGCCCTCAACAACAGAATAGAGAGAACAGAGGAAACAATCTGTAAACTAAAAGATAAAACAATAAAAATTGTGCAATATGAACAAGAGAAAAAAATGCTATTTTTTTTTTAAAGTAACAGACCCAAGACACTAGTAGGACTGTAAGATCCAACATTTGTGTTATTGGAATCCTGAAAGGAGAGAACAAATATACAACAGGGCTGAAAAGCATTTGAAGAAATAATAGCTAAAAGCATGCCAAATTTAGTAAGGAACGTAAACCTATCCACTCAAGAAGCAGAATAAATCCAGATAGGATAAATTCAAAGAATTTAAAGCCAAGACACAACATAATCAAATTTCTGAACACTAAGCACAGAAGAAAAAAAAAACCTTGAAAGCAGCCAGAAGAAAAAAAAAAAAAAAAAAAAAAAAAAAAACCTTCCCTATAAAAGAAAACCAATTAGAATGGCAACTAATTTTTCATTAGAAACCAGAATAGTGAAAGAAAAGTATCAACTCAGAATTCTAAACCTAAAGAGGCCGTCCTTCTGGAATGAAGGAGAAATCGAGACATTCTCTGGTGAAAGAAAACTAAAAATTTGTCATGAGAAAATATGCGCTGAAAGAATGCCTAAAAGAAATTCCTTAAACAGAAAGGAGGTAATAAAAGAAATTTGGGATTCAGGGGAAAAAAGGAACACAGTAAGCAAAAATGTGGGTTAAAATAGTAGGTTTTTCTTCTTTTCTTGAGTTTAGTTCTAAAGTATTTTTGACAATTGGAGCAAAAATTGCAGCACTATCTGATGTGGTTCTAAATATATAAAAAAATAAATATGCTAAACAACTATACACTGGAGAGGGTAAAAGGATATAAGAAAGGTGTGGTTTCCATACTTCATTCAAACTGATAAAATGATAGCATCAGTAAACTGAGATAAGTTGTGTATATATAATGTAGTAAATAGGGAAAACACCAAAAAAAAAGCTTTACAATGAGATGCACTCAAAGACACTATAGACAAACCAAAATGGAATTCTAAAAATTTCCAAATAATCCACTGTAGACAAGAAAAAGAAAACAGATAAATGGAAAACAGAGAGGACAAACAGAAAACAAAAACTAAAATGGCAGACTTAGCCCTAGCATAACAATCATTACATCATACATAAATTATTAAAATATACCAATTAAAAAACAGTGTGGGTTTTTAAAAATCACTTAACTGTGTGCTGTCTATAAGAAACATTCTTTCAATATAACAGTATAGTCAAGTTGAAAGTAAAATGATGGAGAAAAGCATATTCTGCAAACATGAATCAAAGAAAAACAAGAGCAGCTATATTAACATCAGATAGGGTAGACTTTGGAGCAAAGAAAATTACAAGAAGCAAGGAAGGATATAATATATTAATAAAATAATCAATCTATCAAGAAGAGCAAACTGACAGAACTTAAAGGAGAACTAGGCAAATCCACAATTACAGGTGCAAACTTGAGTAGCTAAACAACTGATAGAACAACTGGACAGAAAAATCAACAAGCATCTTCAACAATGCTAAATTACTACAACAACTACAGAATTTTATCAGCACTTATAGAGCACTTCACCCAACATCAGAATGTGCATTCTTTTCAAGTGCCCATGGAACATATTCCAAAGTAGACCATATCCTCGGCCATAAATGTGTAAATTCTTTTACACAAATGTAAAAGAATTGAAATCATACAGAGTGCATTCTCTGATAACAGTGGCATCAAACTATAAATCAGTAACAGAAAGATAGCGAAAAAATTTACCAAACATTTGTAAACCAAACAACACATGCCTAAATAATTCATGGGTCAAATAGGAAATCTCAAAGAAAATTTTTAATGAAAACACAACATATAAAACTTTTGAGTGACAGCCAAACCACACTGAGAGGGTAATTTATAGCACTAAATGCATACATTAGAAAAAAGAGAATTTCTAAAAAAAAAAAAAAAAAAAAAAAAATGTAAATTCCATCTCAAGATCCTAAAAAACAAAGATGAAATAAACTCAAAGCAAGCAGAAGGAAGGAAAAACCAAAAATAAAAGCAGAAATCAATGAAACTGAAGATAGAGAAAGAATAAAGAAAATTAAATAAAACAAAGGGATGGTTTTTGACAAAGGTCAATTAAATTGACAAACTTCTAGGAAGTCTGCAGAAAAAAAAGAGATCAGAAGACTCAACATACTAAAGATGTCAATTCTCCTGAAATAGAGTATTCAACATTCTTGAAATGAAAAAAACTATTATAGGCCAGGCATGGTGGCTTACACCTGTAATCCCAACACTTTGGGAGGTTGAGGAGGGTGGATCACTTGAGGTCAGGAGTTCAAAACCAGCCTGACCAACATGGTGAAAACCCGTCTCTACTAAAAATACAAGAATTAGCCAGATATGGTGGCACATGCCTGTAATTCCAGCTACTGGGGAGGCTGAGGCAGGAGAATCACTTGAACCCAGGAGGCGAAGGTTGCAGTGAGCTGAGATTGCACCATTGCACTCTAGCCTGGGCAACAGAGTGAGACTATGTTTCAAAAAAAAGAAAAAGCTATTATAGTAGTTCTAGGGGCTAAAGACTAGGTGATGATAGGAGAGAAGTAGGTGTGTTTATATAAGGGCAACAAGAGAGATTCCTGTGGAAATGGAAATATTTTGTTTTCCAATTTAATTAATCAAACAAATTTCTAAGTTGGAATGGTTTATTCCAATCTCAATATCAAAGAGTGGAAGAAACTGTGAACTAGAAAAGTCATGTGGTTTGACCAAATGTAATAACATTGTTACAGAGTTATGACAGGAGTCTACAAGAGTCTACAGTGCCCAACTTGCACTTTCCACCGAAGTATTAAGTTGAACTATATGAAATTACCAATATTGAACCATTGTTACCTATTAAAAAGGTAGGTTCAACTGAGTATATAATCTTCCATTGAGGAAAGGACTTCAAAAACTGTTATATTTTCCTAACAAGCATTTATTTAGCTCCTACTACATACTTAATTAAATATTTAATGCGTAACTCTACGGAATGTGTCATTTAATTCTCCTTTGATATATGGTTATTAGCATTGTTCCTAGGACTTGGATTCCCTCCGGCACTTCCTAAAATCTTATTTCTTCTATCCCAGACTGAGGCCATCCCATATTTCTTGTGCTGTATGAAGTTTACAGATTGGATATCACTAGATGGATTCTCAAAGCACCATGGAAAAAAGCTGGAGGACCAGCACTTGATGGAGGCTCATCCAGAGGCTGTGCCTCTGGTTTAATCCCAAAGATTCCTCTCACAGAACCACTGTTAGTTAGGAGATAAAAATTTCTAAATAGATGTAGGCTATCTTCAGGGCTTCCAAGAGGCTTCCAGGCTGGAAATGATTTCTAGTCCTACTATTGGTTTCAAAACAGAATAGAATCTAAGTGGCCAGGGATGGGTGGATGTGAGGATGGAGACTCCAATATCAAGCTGTATTCCCAGAGATCTTTCTCATCGAGGGTCACCTAGGATATTTAGCCCAGGGCCTCTTTATCTGGCCAGGTCCCAATGCCATCACCCTGCTCCCTCATCACACTGGGAGCACACTTCTACCCACCCTGCTTTAGTTTTGTCTTTTCAGGGCCCTACTTAGCAATTGCCTTCTTTGGGGCCATTACAGATACCAGATTAAAGCAGACAACCTGGGTATATGTCCTAACTCTGTCTGTGAGCAACAGTGTGACCTTAAGCACCAACTTCATTTCCCCTAACTTTGCTTGCCTGACTTACAAAACAATGAAAATACTTATATATCAATCTAAAGAAATAATGCAATCTTTTCCAAACCATAGTATGTGTATTACTCATAATATATGAGATGATTTATATGGTTTATGATCAATATCTTTGTCTTGACTACTTTTATCTTCTTTTTAAGAGAAGCAAATGATTTTTTATTTTTATAATGTTTCCTTTAAAAACGCGTATGCTTTCTAAGATCTAAATCAATTTAAATAAAAATATTAATATAAATTACAAGAAGTACATGGATATGGCAAAACAACTTGTAAAAGAAGTTGATGTATTGGAAACACTGAATTAACATATGTTGTGCTTGTTGATATAAGAAAACTTAGCTGTTCACGGGGGGGAATCTGGCCATTCCAGCATTACAATAGAAAAGGTGGAACATACCTGAATTATCCATATGTCCACTTATTTTTTATTTTGTTTTATTTTATTTTATTTTATTTTTTGAGACGAGTCTCGCTCTGTTGCCCTGGCTGGAGTGCAACGGCACTATCTCATCTCACTGCAAGCTCCGCCTCACGGGTTCACGCCGTTTTCCCGCCTCAGTCTCCCGAGTAGCTGGGACTACAGGCGCCCGCCATCACACTGGGCAAATTTTTTGTATTTTTAGTAGACAGGGTTTCACCATTCACGGATGGCCTCGACCTCCTGACCTCGTGATCCGCCCACCTCGGCCTCCCAAAGTGCTGGGATTACAGGCATGAGCCACCGCACCCAGCCCACTTATATTTTTCAAATTCTCCAGTTAATTGCTTCACTTTCCTTTTCCCTTTGCTAGTGTATATTGGCCCAGAACATGCAAAGTACTGCTACTGCAAACTTTCTTAGACTTCACATACCACATTACATCACTGCCTTCCTGTGGCTTTTAGTTCCCAACATTTTCCAATATAAACTCTTTCCCTTCATCATCACCTGAGCTAAAATCACCTCATCTCACCTTCCTCTAACCACTCAGAATTCATGTCAGCCTAGTTAGCACTCTGCTCACCCAACCTTGTCTGTTCTGCCGCTGCTACCTTGCACACAACCAATCGCTTCTTCAAGATCTGTTTCTTTTTATTATTATTATTATACTTTAAGTTCTAGGGTACATGTGCACAACGTGCAGGCTTGTTACATATGTATTCATGTGCCATGTTGGTGTGCTGCACCTATTAACTCGTCATTTATATTAGGTATATCTCCTAATGCTATCCCTCCCCTCTCCCCCCTTTTGTCCTGAAATCTAACTAACTACATGGCTTCCAGATGTATTTATCTACCTTCTAATTCCTTGGCATTGAATACAGTATGTTTCATCTGGGCTTGCATAGAAGAAAAGAAAATTAGAAATTACAGTGATAGATAATGAGTGCTATGATAAAGATGTTATGCATTATTGTGGAAGAAGTAGAACAGAAAGGTCTTAAGAGTACAGACTCTGAAGTCAGACTGTCTGGGTTTGATTCTGGCATGCCACTTGCCACTTGAAGAAGTTATTCAGCCTCTCTGAGTCTCTGGTTCTCTTTTGAAACTGTAGATACTAATAGTTGCTACTTGATAAGATTATTGTGCAGATTAAATGAGTTAGTATAGGGAAGTGCTTAGGCCAATGCCTGAAATATTGGTTATTGTTATATGCAGAGGGTACAAATGGCAACATATAAGAGGCATCCCCAAACAGAGAGTCCTAACCAAGAGGCGGTCTGGAGAAAATGGAGTTTGAGTTTATTATTGTAGGACAGGTAGGAGTTAGTCAAGTGTATGTGTGCTTGTGTGGGCCTGGGGGATTACAGTGAGGGTTGATTAGGCAGTGAGACAGGAGTCACACAATCATACCATAAAAGTGGGGATGGAAACGAGGAGTAAAAGAGCATGGCATATTATAGAAGGGCATGGGACTTTTCTAATGCAAGGGTCCAGGGGTAGGCAGTAATGAAATACAAGGCCACACATTTGAGGCAAATCATAGGAAGGCTTTGCACACCACACTAAGAAAAAAAAAAAGTATTTGAGTGCCTGCTATGTGCCAGATGTTGTTTTATTTTGGAGACTGGGTACTACAGTGAAAAATGCATAACCTCTATATTTGGCATGGCCTAACTGAAAAGATAAATACATACTTAAATGATAATATGATAAATGCTTAATTGAAGATGTAACAAGCACTATGAAAGTACAATACCTAAGTTTGTTTTTTCCAGAGACATAAGCAACATCTTAACAGATAGGTAAATGTTCACCAAACAACAGGCAAGCAATAAGAAAGGTTATGTCATTTACCAGACAACACTTAATTATATAGCACTATGTGCTAGACCCTTTAAAAATATTATATCAGTACCAATTAGAGACAGCTGTGGTTCATGGCTCTCAAGGAGAGAAATGAAAACGACAAGTGAATTCAGCACCTTCAACTGAAATATCCAGGTTCTCTAGTTGGAACTGACTAGGCAATCAACTCAACCCACAGAAAATGAAGAAAAGTAGGGTGAGGTAATGGCATCCAGGAGCTGCATGGAGCCAAAGGAACCATCACCCCCAACCAAGGGAAGCAGAGAGTGATTGTGCAACCCCACCCAGGAAATCACGCTTCTCCTGTGGATCTTTGCAACCCACATATCTGGAGATGCCCTCATAAGCTCACGCCACCAGAGCCTTGGGTTTGATACACAGCACTGTGCAGAGTCTCAGCAGAGCAGTCACTCAAGCACACACAGAGGCCCAGCAGTTTTACAGTCTCTGGCTCCTGGAATCCCAGCAAGGTGGGAGTTCCAGAGAACCCTAGTAAGATACTCCATGAGAAGATCAACCTCAACACACATAAGCATGAGATTCCCCAAGGTCAAAATGAAAGAAAAAATATTAAGACTGCTAGACAGAAAGGTCAGATAACATACAAAGGAAAGCATATCAGACTAACAGCAGACCTCTCAGCAGAGACCCTACAAACTAGCAGATTTGGGGAGCCAATATTCAACGTTCTTAAAGAAAAGAATTTCCAATCCAGAATTTCATATCCAGCAAACTAAGCTTCGTAAGCAAAGGAGAAATAAGATGCTTTTCAGACAAGCAAATTCTGAGGGAATTCATTACCAACAGACCTGCATTGCAAGAGCTCCTGAAGGAAGCACTAAATATGGAAAAGAAAACCCATTACCAGTCACTACAAAAATGCATTGAAGTACCTAGATCAGTGATACTATGAAAGCAATTACATAAACAAGGCTGTAAAATAACCAGCTAGCATCATGATGACAGGGTCAAATTTACACATAACAATATTAAATTTATATGTAAATGGGCTAAATGCCCCAATTAAAAGACACAGAATGGCAAACTGGATAGAGTCAAGTCCCATCAGTATGCTGTCTTCAAGAGACCCATCTCACATGCAAAGACAGACATAGGATAAAAATAAAAAGATACAGGAACATTTACCAAGTAAATGAAAAAAAGCAGGGGTCACAATCCTAGTTTTTGACAAAACAGACTTTAAACCAACAAAGGTAAAAAAAGACAAAGAGGGGCATTATATAATGGTAAAAGGTTCAATGCAACAAGAATACCTAATTATCCTAAATATATGAGCACCCAATACAGGAGTATCCACATTCATAAAGCAAGTTTTTAGAGAACTGCAAAGAGACTTAGACTCCTACACAATAATAGTGTGAGACCTCAACACCCCACTGACAATATTAGACAGATTATTGAAACAGAAAATTAACACACATATTTGAGACCTTAGCTCTGGATCAAATGGACCTGATGGATATCTACAGAACTCTCCATCCAAAACCAAGAGAATATACATTCTTCTCATCACACATGACACATACAGTAAAACTGATCACATAACTGGAAGTAAAACACTCCTCAACAAATGCAAAAGAACTGAAATCATAACAATCTCTCAGACCACAGCACAATCAAATTAGAACTCAAGACTAAGAAGTTTACTCAAAGACACATAACTACATGGAAATTTAACAACCTGTTCCTAAATGACTCCTGAGTAAATAATGAAATTAAGGCAGAAATCAATAAGTTCTTTGAAACCAATGAGAACAGAGAGACAGTGTACCAGAATCTCTGGGATGCAGCTAAAGCAGTGTTAAGAGGGAAATTTATAGCACTAAATGTGCACATCAAAACCTAGAAGGATCTCAAATTAAGAACCTAACAACACAACTAAAATAGCTAGGGAACCAACAGCAAACAAACACCATAGCTAGCATAAGACAAAAGATAACCAAGGTCAGAGTGGAACTGAAAGAGATAGAGACACACAAAAAAAAAAAACCTTCAAAAAAATCAGTGAATTTGAGAGATATTTTTTGAAAAAAATAATAGACTGCTAGCTAGACTAATAAAGAAGACAACAGAGAAGAATCAAATAGCAAAACTCAGAATTGATAAGGGGGATATTACCACTGACCCCACATAAATACAAACAACCATCAGAGAGTGCTATAAATACCTCTATGCACATAAATTAGACAATCTACAAGAAATGAGTAAATTCTGGACACATACACCATCCCAAGACTGAACCAGGAAGAAACTGAATCCCTGAGTAGACCAATAACAAATTCTGAAATTGAGGCAGTAATAAATAGCCTACCAACCAAAAAAAGTCCAGGACCAGAGGGATTTACAGCTGAATTATACCAGAGGTAAAAAGAAGAGCTGGTACTATTCTTACTGAAACTATCCAAAACATGAGGAGAAGGGACTCCTCCCCAACTCATTTTATGAGGCCAGCATCATCCTGACACCAAAACCTAGCAGAGATACAACAAAATTAGAAAATTCAGGCCAATATTCCTGATGAACATTGATGCAAAAATCCTCAATAAAATACTAGCAAACTGAATCTAGCAGCACATCAAAAAGCTTATCCACCATGATCAAGTCAACTTCATCCCTTGTATGCAAAGCTGATTCAATATACACAAATCAATAAATGTAATTCATCATGTAAACAGAACTAAAGACAAAAACCATGTGGCTATCTCAATAGATGCAGAAAGGGTCTTCAATAAAATTCAACATCCCTTCATGTTAAAAACTCAATAAACTAGGTATTGATGAAACATACCTCAAAATAATGAGATCCATTTATGACAAACCCACAGCAAATATCATACTGAATGGGCTAGCTAGAAGCATTTCCCTTGAAAACCAGCACAAGACAAGGATGCCCTCTCTGACCACTTCTATTCAACATAGTATTGGAAGTTCTGGCCAGAGCAATCAGGCAAAAGAAAGAAATAAAGGTATTCAAATAGGAAGAGAGGAAGCCAAACTGTTTCTATTTGCAGATGACATGATACTATATCTAAAAATCCCCATTGTCTCAGCCCAAAAGCTCCGTAAGCTGATAAACAACTTCAACAAAATCTCAGGATACAAAATCAAAGTGCAAAAATTGCTAGCATTCCTATAATCCAAAACAGGAAAGCAGAGAACCAAATCATGACAGAACTCCAATTCACAATTGCTACATAAAGTATAAAATATGTAGGAATACTGCTAATAAAAGAAGTGAAGAACCTTTTCAAGGAGAACTACAAGCCACTGCTCAAGGAAATCAGAGAGGACAAAACAAATGGAAAAACATTCAATGTTCATGGACAGGAAGAATCAATATCATGAAAATGGCCATACTGCCCAAAGTAATTTACAGATTCAATGTTATTCCATTAAACCACCATTAACATTCTTCACAGATTTAGAAAAATAAAACTATTTTATAATTCATATGGAACCAAAAAAGAGCCCGAATACCCAAGACCATTCTAAGCAAAAAGAACAAAGTTGGAGGCATCACACTACCTGACTTCAAACTATACTACAAGGATACAGCAGCCAAAACAGCATGTTACTGGTACAGAAACAGACACATAGACTAGTGGAACAGAATAGAGAACTCACAAACAAGACTGCACACCTACAACTATCTGATCTTTGGCAAACCTGATAAAAACAAGCAATGGGGAAAGGATTCCCTATTTAATAAATGGTGCTGGGAAAACTGGCTAGCCATATGCAGAAAATTGAAGCCGGACCCCTTCTTTACACCTTATACAAAAGTTAACTAAAGATGGATTAAAGATTTAAATGTAAAACCCAAAACTATAAAAATCCTAGAAGAAAATCTAGGCAATACCATTCAGGACATAGGGACAGGAAAAGATTTCATAACTAAAACACCAAAAAGCAATTGCAACAAGAGCAAAAATAGACAAATCGGATCTAATTAAACTAAAGAGCTACTGCACAGCAAAAGAAACTCATGAGAGTGAATACACAGCCTACTGAATAGGAGAAATTTTTGCAATCTATCCATCTGACAAAGGTCTAATACCCAGAGTCTACAAGGAACTTAAACAAATTTACAAGAAAAAACAACCCCATCAAAAAGTGGGCATGAACAGACACTTCTCCAAAAAAGACATTTATGGAGCCAAGAAACATATGAAAAAAGCTCAACATCGCTGATCATTAGAGAAATGCAAATCAAAACCAAAATGAGATACCATCTCACAACAGTCAGCATGGTGATTATTTAAAAGTCTGGAAACAAAAGGTACTGGTGAGGTTGTGGAGAAAAAGGAACACTCTTACACTGTTAGTGGGAATGTAAATTACTTCAACCATTGTGGGAAGACAGTGTGGCAGAAACTCAAAGTTCTAGAGGCAGAAATATTATTGAATGGAGCAATCCCATTAATGGGATTACTGGATATATACCCAAAGGAATACAAATCATTCTGTTGTAAAAATTCATGCACATGTATATTCATTGCGGCACTATTCACAATAGCAAAGACATGGAATCAACCCAAATGCCCATCAATGATAGACTGTAAAAAGAAGATGTGGTACATATACACCATGGAATACTATGCAGCTAAAAAAGGAATGATATGTCCTTTGCAGGAACATGGATCATGCTGGAAGCTGTTATCCTCAGCAGACTAACACAGGAACAGAAAACCAAGCACCACATGTTCTCACTTATAAGTGGGAGCTGGACAATGTGAACACATGCAGGGGAACAACACACACTGGAGCCTGTTGGGAGTGAGGATGGAGGGAGGGAGAGCATCAGGAAGAATATCTAAAGGATATTGGGCTTAATACCTGGGCGATGTGTTGATCTATGTAGCAAACCGCCATGGCACACGTTTACCTATGTAACAAATGTGCACATCTTGCACATGTACCCCTGAACTTAAAATAAAAATTGAAGGAAAAAATATGTATACATGCTGATAAACTTCTGCTTGCTTATCTCTTGGCAAAAAAAAAATTATATCATTAAACCTTATAACAACGCTTTAAGGCAATTTTTATTATTCTCCTTTTAGAGATGAGGATCCCTAAGATCACACAGTAAATCCATTTTCCTGACTCTAACTACATACAACAATATATAGTTTTCTTGAGAAAACAGGACTCTCCATAGAGTAAATATTATATAAATACTGTATTTGTCAACTAGGTTAAGGGAGGTTCAAGTCTTGTCTGTATGTGAAGTTTCAAGTTTATAATAGTTTCTCTAAAAATTAATTTTTATTTTAAAATTTTAATGAAGAAATTCCATTGAAAGAATTACATGGAAGGATTTGGAAGTTGCTATGATAGCTGTGAAACACAACCATGTCAATACCCATACATTTAAAACTTCAGAAAATCTCTACATTCTAAATTTCATAGCTGGTAATACTGTTTCTTTCCAACACCAGTAGTCACACCATAGTCAGATTGCTCTTCCCCTGACAGTGAAGATAATTAGCTGTATTTAACCAGAGGGTTAATTGAGGACCACACTGATCATAACCATCTCCCACATTCTGTCGCTGGCAGGTGAAGGATAAAGTTGAAGATCATAGTAGAAATATACAGACAAAGAGGAACATCTTTTCTTTCTCTCATTTTCCTCCAAAGGTATGGCGTCTCTCTGCACATCTTGTCAGACAGAAGAAAGAAGCACTGTAAACATCAGAAGGGAGAAACCCCTTGTTCACAATAATGACGAAAAAAAATATTTATTGTAACTGACAGACTGACTTCAATTACTCACAATGTCCACTTACAAACTGCTTTCCTGTACGTTGTCTTCTTCAGCCCTCATAAACCCCTGGGATAGTTCACATTATCCTCCTATTACAGAGAAGGAAAACAAAGCTTAAACAAATTCAATAACAGAGCTAATTATAATTAGGGAAGGACTTGCACCTGGAGAGTCACTCCCAGTCCAACACATTTTACACTCCAAACCATATCTCTAGTTCATAGGTCTCTGAAATTAGTCATGGCCATAAGGAAGATATTACAGTCATCATTAAATGAGCCTCTTGAAAAGAGGCAATGAGGCTGATCTAATGCACTGACTGATGGATGAGATGGCCAGGGTCATCTGGCTCCTCTTGATCCTCATCCTGTGTCTTTGCCCCCTTGCTCACTATTCTCAGCCACATCCACCTTCTTGTTGTTCCTCGAGCAGCCCAAGTCCAAGCATGCTCCCCATTTGCCGCTGCCCCATCTGGAATTCTCTTCATGGCCACTTCCTCACAAGGAACCTGAAATAACATGACTCTCTCCTCCTGTTCTCCTTATCACTCTTCTCTGCTGTATTTTTCTCCATACCTCTTAGCACCATCTGGCATAGTATATTTTTTACTGGTGTATTTGTTTGCTATGTGTTTCTTCCCACTAGAGTGTAAACTCCATCATAGCGAGGATTTTTTTAATGTGTTTGCTGTTTTTTTTTTTAATGTGCTTCCAGTACCCAGTGACTGGCACATTATAGACACTGAAAAAGAAAAAGGCAAGAGTGAGGGAGGGTAGAAGGGAAGGAAGGGAAGGAAGGGAGGGAAGGGAGGGAAGGAAGGAAGGAAGGAAGGAAGGAAGGAAGGAAGGAAGGAAGGAAGGAAGGAAGGAAGGAAGGAAGGAAGGAAGGGAGGGAGGGGGGGAGGGGGGAGGGGGGGAGGGGGGGACGGAGGGAGGGAGGGAGGTAAGGAAGGGAGAGAAGAAAGGAAGGGAGGAAGGGAGGGAGGGAGGGAGGGAGGGGAGGGAGGGAAAAGACTTGAGTTGTGACTCCATTACCTTCTTCCTGGCTGGATAACTTTGAGTCACTTTATTGCTTGATCAGTTTCTACCTCTCTACAATGTAGGGTTTAGATTTAAACACTTCTAAGAGCCCAACACTAAAGTTCTATCATTCTGTGCTTTGTGATTCTATATTTCCCCTGGCTACTGATACAAAGAAGGAGGTAAACAGTTGGTCACAAAGGAAAAGGGCTGTACATACCTGTGGGCTCTTCCTCCTGCTCCTATAACCACATCAACTAGTGTGTGGAGCACAACTAGCCTGACCCTCTAGTGAGTAGAAAACTTATCTATTTGGTTTTATTTGAGAAACACCAGGAAAGCTACCCCTTGAACAACAATATCTTTCCCTAGAGGTTTCTGTTAATACTCAAATTTCTACGGTAGACAGAATTCTTGTGAGTACTATTCCTTAGCAAACTAAAAATGTCCTTTGAAGCCTCTTATTGGTCACCAATAAAGAAGAGGACTTTGGAGTCCAGGAGACCTGGATGGGAAGCTTGATGGCTCCAAGAACTTGGAGCAATTGACTGACTTCCCTTAATCTTCTATTTGTAATTTGTAAAATGGGGGAAATTTACGGACTTGCTTTACAGGGCTTTTGTAAGTATTAAATGCAATGAGCGCTTTAAAGCAACTCAGTAAGTGATGAGTAAATTACAGCTATTGCCATCCTTTTGGATAGTGTAGGAATGATTTCATCTGATACAAATGATCAGTTAGCTTCCAGAATGGGAGCTGGACTTGTTAATAGGCACATTCTGGGTAAGAGAAGAAAATACAGGGTTAGAACACAAGAGTGAATATCTAGTTAGAAAGCCAGAAAGTTGTGTGAGGGGGCTGGGGGTACTAAGCAGTCTGGAATCACAGGTCTCCATCAGGAAGAAAGGCATCAAAGACCCAAACTTGGTCTGCAGTCATTTCAACCACAATCCTCACTCTCCCCATGATGTTTTCCAGCTTTGAAATGCACTTACCGTCTTTTTGGTTAGCCAAGGCCACAGATCATTGTAACTCAGAAGATATCATACATCACCTCACATTAAATCAGTGCATTCCTAGCAGACACCCAGTTCTTTCTGCAGAAGAAATGGCCATTATGTAGTGGCTCTCAGTTCTTGGTTCAGACAGGAAACTTATAGGCAGAGGTCAAAGTTGTTTGAAAAAAGCAAGAAAAGTACTAAAATCTAAGGCGATGCCCAGTCATTAATCAAGACTAAATGAAAACATTGTTTCTGTGCCTAACACACTGACATCTTGTGTATAAACTAGAGATTTATTTCTTGTGTACAAAATTTTCATTTCAGTGATTACATCATGTTTCAAAACTGGTGGAGTGCCAAGGAAAAGGAGCGGGAAGTAATCCAGAAAAATAGCTTTGTATCAAAAATAAAAAGGAATAAGTGCAAGTGAAATTGAGGATCATTATGAGTGTCTGCCTCCTAATTAAGCTAGCTCCTGTTTTACCAAATATCCTGAAGTGTTTGTTTCATATTCTCACCATCTTTTACATCAAGTATCTGAAATATGTAATACTCTATATTAGGCAACGATCGCTGTACTCAGTAAGAAAAATTAAAACTAAATTTTTAGGGCAATAGAAATAGGAAATGACATTCTCTTAAATGTATTTTTTACCACTGGATAAACTACATATTTATGATGTGGCCTCTTCTGAATAATTCAAATTTAGATTAGTGCAATTCCTGATTCAATATTTGACTTTGATAAGTTTTGGCAAATTTGAGGACATTTTTCTTGACTCTGAAATAATTGTTTGCTCCAAATAACTAAGTAATATGCAAATATCAGTCATTTAGCATTTCTTAAAGACTGCTCACAATGCTAATGTCAGACTTAGGAACTCTTCCCTCACAGGTCACACTGCACCTTATATATGTGGTGGCACAATTCACATTGAAGTGCTGTTTTCTGTCTCTCCAGTTAGGTTGCCAGCCCTTGAGGGTGAAAACATCCTAATTCCATCACTGTCATGGTGGCCGAGCATATACTAAGCATTCCATTCAATATATTTAAAAATAATAAGTAAATAATTGATGAATTGGTCACCACTGGGAATGTGAGATTATGTTAGATTCAACTGAACTTACAAGTTAGTTGGATAAATAAGATATGCAAAGGTAAATGACCATTCAAGAGTTGAAATATCATCAGAGGCTAAACTTTTATAGGGAAGAGTACCTGGACCATCATTTTTATGGAAAGAGGATAGACAATACGTCATGCTAAGTAGGAGTTTAGGCTCTAAAATCACATGGAACTGGGATTGTCACTTGACTTTACCATTTGCCAGCTGTGTAAACTTGGGTAAGTTGCTGTCAGAGAACAATGAGACCATTACATGATACCTGAAATAAAAAGACAAAGCTGAATGTGTTGCTACTACAGAAAAAGAAAAGTGGGTGCTTTAGATCAGTCACAGGCTCTGTTGGTCTTCAGTGAGATTTAAGGGAAGCATGCAGTTCACGGAGACTTGGAGAGGTGAAGATAAGTTAATATTATTTTTAGAAGTTTGATTACTGGGGATAGGGACTGTGGTGGATTGGTTGAAACTCTGGGATGTGTTTATTGGAGTGAATCCTGATTGGCTAACTTTCAGAAGCAAATAGCTGGCCCTGATTAGTTGGTTTATAAAAGCATGTTCACTGCAGCAGATGTTGAGCAAGTAACTGGGTTTAAAACCAGTTCTGTTGACTACTTGTTGCCAGGGCTACAGAACAATTAGTTTTCTTTTACATTTGCAAAAATTTATTTAACCTTTCAAAATTTTGTTTTTTTAGTCTATAAACCCCACAGGATTTTTATGAGGATTTTAAGGGATAATGCTCACAAAGAACTTACACCAATTTGCCACAAAGTAAGCATTTAATGAAAGTTACATTTATACATTTAACATGCACACAAAACATTTTGTCTATAAGGGTAAATAGAGTTCCTATGAAATGTGACCTGAATACTTTTGCCAAAACATCATAACACATTGTCATCCACTTCCTCTCTTCTTCAAGACCGAGTGTAAATAGACATATTAATTAGGAGTCTGCCTTCTTTCTGTTCTCCCTTAACCTGCCTTGTATTCTGATGACATGCAATAAATAAAAGAGATGTTGTACAGTGCACTGAGAGAAAATGGGAGATGTGGTAGACTAGATTATTGTCTCCAATACTTCACTCTCACCTTTTAATAAAATTGTACATCCACGCCCTTGCCACATGACTTACAATATCTCCCATCAGGTAAGCAGAGTATATGTCTCACCTCACTATTGTTACTCTTGGCCATGAAAATTTCTTTGGCCAATGGATTGCCGTACATGTGGTACAAACAGATTTTAGGTTTGCTTGCAGTATTTGGCTTGACATTCTGCATGGCTCCATTCTACATAGACGTATATGGGAACAACAGAGTGGATATGAAGTAGAAGCATAGAGGATCTCTGATGCACAACTAAGACAATATGGATGAGTAAAAATTAGATAAGACATATCTAATGTGTATGAGTGTCAAGGCTTGTCTGTTAAGAGCAGGCATAATTCTCTGGCAGAAACAATGAAGAGAACTTAATACCACATCAATATTATAAAAAGATTTTCCTAGAAACAGATTCCAAGACTTCTGAGAATGAATGATGTCACACTTTCAGAGGTCCTTTCAGTTAGGGTTCTTTGCTTGAAAGAAATATAATCTGACATTTGTCAACCTAAGCAAAAAGGAAATTTATTATAGAATGTGGTCTACCTTATGGAATCAGATGATCAAGGTGGAAGTTAGAGCAGCTTTGAGCATGGACTAATGGACACTGGGTTAAATGAGCTACAGTTGGTTTTGTCCATGTGTCCTTCCCCACAAGTTTCCAAATTCCAGGATAGTGAGTCTGGTTGACTTGGTTTATGTCACATCCCTCTGCACAACTAGGTTACAAATAGTGGAGGAGAGATAAGTTATTCAGGAAGAGGTTTTCAATTGACAAAAAATGAATACTGGATACTGGGTGGCAAAAATAACATCTGCACGATGCACAGCTCTTGTCTGAGTTAATTCACTGTCTTGTGTTGTGGAGTGTTTTGTTCAGTTCTTGGCCCATAGTAAACACTCAATAAATATTTGTTAAGTGAATATTGAATTAAAGAGCATTGAATGAATGATCTCAAGTTCATTGACAATATCCTGTTTTTCATCTTCTATATTGACCAGGCATGGTGGCTCACACCTGTAATTCCAGCACTTTGGGAGGCCAAGGTGGGAGCACTGCTTGAGCCCAGGAGTTTGAGGTTTGAGGCCAGCCTGGGAAAAAAGGCAAGACCCCATCTCTAGAAATATATATGTGTGTATGTGTGTGTGTGTGTGTGTGTGTGTGTGTATGAGCCGGGCACAATGGTGCACGCCTATAGTCCCAACTACTCAGGAAGCTGAGGTGGGAGAATTCCTTGAGCCCAGAAGTGTGAGGCTGCAATGAGCCATGATTACACCACTGCACTTTAGCCTGGGCAACAGTGTAAGACTCTATTTCAAAGAAATAAAAATAAAATAAAATAAAATAAAAATAACAAAATCTGTCTTATCATCCATTCATTTGTCTCAAAATACATTTGGATGCTGTGATAGAAATTATTTAGAAAATTTAGTGCTCTACATAAATATAAGGGAGTTGAGTTTCTTATACACAATAACTTGAATTTGTTGGACACTTCTAATAGGCCATCCACCCTGCTAAGTATCTTACATAAATCATTTCATTTCATCTCATCTTCAAACTCTACAAGGTATTAATGTTAGTAAGCAACCTTCCCCTGCTTCCATTTTACAGATGGAGAAACTAAGACTGGGGTGGGTGATGCTGTATGATTTGTCTGAGATGTCATCATAAGTGACAGAGTAGGGATTTGAATCCAGAATTGCATTATTTCAAAGGCCACACTCTTAACCACTACACTTAATAGCCTCTCTGACTTTTCTGATCCAGAAGGATCTTGCAGATTTCAGGATCCTTTCTGTCAGCAAAAGTTATCTTTGAAATATTAATGTACAATATTGGGAAAATGGCACACCATGTTATTTGAGCCCTCTAGTTTAGATTATGAATAATTCAAATATTATAAAGTCAAATATCATGCATCTTAGAAAGTGTTACCTTTGATTAAACTAATAATAAAAGTCTGTGTAAAATTTCAGAACAGCTTTGATTCCCTAGGTCAGAACTATTTCCATAAGAATTCTATTAATTTATGAGTATCTAGTTAATTTCTTTTGTGAAAGGATTATAATTTCAGATACCAAGGGTTTGGCCAAAATAAAGACGTCTCTTCAAAACTAAAATATAAACTTAAAAGTTTAAATTACATATTCCAAATTATTTCTCATAAACATAGAACTGTCATTTCAAAAGACTAGAATACAATAAACTGTTTATATTTTGAAATTCTAAACTTTCAAAAGAGAAGCTAACTGGTCCCCATCAGCTCATCACTATTTTAAACAATTCATTTGCATTTCATGTCTATGAGGTTTGTCTTTTCTCACTCTGTAAGGTGTTCCTAATAGGAACAACTTTGAAAAAAAAGTATACTTTGTTTTCACTTTTGCATTTATTTTTATAACATTTTCAACTTATCTACACAATGAAAGGAAAAACAAGTTCAGGAAGTTTAGGGACCTGACTTTTTTTCCACTCACACTACTATCACTAAAAGATTTGGAAGCCTAAATTATTTATATGTAATCTACATTGCCTGGATTCAATAAATAATAATTCAAACTTTCATTTTGGCTCAGCAAAATAGCTTTGAGGGACAAGTAAATATGGTTTTTGAAGCTGTGGAACTACTTTGACCTGGTAACTATTTATCAACTAGAATGCCTCCAGGTACTGTTAACCAAAAACACGAGTAAAATCTCAAATAATAAAAATCTTTGAAATTCTTTTAACAAGAAATTCAAAGGTGGGGAAGCCCTAGAGTTGGTTAATTTGGCAGTTCATGTCACAGATCCGGCATCTTTCCATTCATTGATTTTTGCCCTTGAGCTTGTGCCTTCTTGATTACAAGAGGACTTCTGCAGCCATTGGCAGCCAATCCTCACAATACAACCTCCACAGGTTGAAAACAGGAATGTTCCTAATTGATGCCCTCTCTGTTTTCCCAAATGTCAACTGATCTTCCCCGACCTTCCCTGGCCAGAAGTGATTCACTTGCCTATTCTTAAACCCATCACAGGCAAGCAGAATGGAATAAATTACCTTAAGACTATTAAGACTTATTCCCTGTGCTGAGGAGAGACCCAGGCACCCATGAAGCACATAGTCCCAGTGGATAAAACTGAATTTAATACATAATAGAAAATGAGGGATGAATTGTTGTTGGACAGATAACTGAGAGTATCTGCCACAGGTTTTTAGCTACTTTTTATAACACTTAACATTTTTCACACTCTTTTAGATACATGTTTTCATTCTTCAAACAATCTGGAAAAGGAGAATGGAAACCTGATTATTTCTACCCTACAAATGAGAAAACTGAGGTCAGAGAAGCTATGTGGTTTGCCTAAGACCATGAAACTAATAATACGATCTTAAATCTATGTTGTATTCATTTCTTAAATAATCACAATATGTTAAGCAGCTCCTAAACAACGGGAAATTATATTTATTAATTTTCCTTTTAAAACATACAGGCCTTTATGTATTATTTTTAATGGCAGGAAAATAGGAATCTCTCTGACATTTCTCCTTCTGATATGTATTTCTCCTTAGTGGGCACATTAACCTATTGTGAATCTGTGTAACACCCTCATAAAAAGAGAAAAAGAGTCTTTATAATTTAATGTGGCAGAGTTGAAAACTATTTCAAAAGAAAAATGAAATAATTGTGCTATAGTTTGCCAACCTCTAACCTGTGTGAAGATGACGCTGAATTTTACTGATGCAGAATTATAGAGAATGTCACTATCCTTAAGTTCGTTTAGTACAATAAAAGACAGAGAGGGAACCTACTGAAGTCTGCTATCCCAAATTTTGCCTCTGTGCTGGACAAATAGTTAGATTCTATCTCACTTTAAAACATCTGCAGGGAAAGATAATTTTTAACCAGCAGTGGTATTTTTCTAAATTGATGTAAAATGCTCCAAGTTACAGGTAACTGAACTCATCTTCTCAGTTGTACTCACAAAAGGACCTTTCCTTACCTTTCTGTGAGCAAAGAAGATGCGCTGCTATGAGGGTATCGTTCTCTTCAGTAAGGCCAGGTTTAATCTTCTTGTAAATTCTGCTACCTCTCCTCTTTTTTAGAAGGTTTTATTACATAATAAACTCTAATCTATTCATTCTTCTCACCATTATTTTTAGAATGCAGCAGTCTAATCCCACAAAAAAGTGAAGTAGTCATGAAGGATTCTTTAACATTACCTTTTATGGTTTTCAAAAGCGTGTTACTTCTACCAATTTGTTCTACAGAAATATGTCAAAATAATGAAAATTTGGGAAGAAAATAAATGACTATCCATAGAAGCACAGTTAAATACATTGTTGTACAATTGGTCCTTGAACAACATGGGAGTTGGGAGACCTGCCCCACCCCATGCAGTCAAAAATCCAAGTATAACTTTTGACTCCTCCAAAACTTAAATACTAATAGTCTATTGTTAACCGGAAGCCTTACTGATATCATAAACAGTTGATAGACATTTTTTTGCATGTTATTGGTATTTGTGGTGGTTAATACCGAGTGTCGACTTGATTGGATTGAAAGATACAAAGTATTGATCCTGGGTGTGTCTGTGAGGGTGTTGCAAAGGAGATTAACATTTGAGTCAGTGGACTGGAATAAGCAGACCCACACTTAATCTGGGTGGGCACAATCTAATCAGCTGCCAGTGCAGCTAGAATATAAGCAGGCAGAAAAATGTGAAAAGAGAGACTGGCCTAGCCTCCTAGCCTACATCTTCCTCCCATGTGGGATGCTTCCTGCCCTGGAACATCGGACTCCAAGTTCTTCAGTTTTGGAACTCGGACTGGCTCTCCTTGCTCCTCAGCCTGCAGGTGGCCTATTGTGGAACTGTGATCTTGTGAGTTAATACTTAATAAATTCCCCTTTATATATATATATATATATTCCCCTTTATATATTATATACATATATATTCCATTAGTTCTGTCCTTCTACAGAACCCTGACTATCCTTCTGTCATATATATACATATATATATACACACACATATACATATATATATATATTCCATTAGTTCTGTCCTTCTAGAGAACCCTAACTAATACAGATTTTGGTAGCAGAAGAGGTTTTAGAGGAACAGAATATTAAGGATGGAGTTCTTTCATTGGTTTTAGGGTTCCCAGAGTTGGCTGCTTAATATGATTAGACCTAAAAATGCTAAGGACTCTACTTCTAATAGTATGGAGAACACTGATAGTCCTTGGAGTGAACTGTTTAGAGAGTTATGCAAAATAAATGCATTTGACACTCCTGATTCATCTCACATGAGAAGCATAATGTTTAGTGACTCTATACATAATACCTTTGACCATATGTAGAGAACCAAGGAACATAATGAAGCTGGTTGGTTGCTCCTAAGTTCAGACAAAGCGATAAAAGAAAATGATGAACTCAGGGATTCTGTCTTCCGACTTCAGAAGAGCCTCAAATCTGCTGTTTGCCCTGAGTGAGAGTCTTATCTCCTGTAAAGAAAGAGCTGAAATTGTAGAAAAACAGACACAAGCTCTTATCATGCAAGTGAATGACCTGCAATGAAAGGTGCATGCGCAGCCTTGCCAGGTGTCTACTGTTAAAGTGAGGGCATTGATTGGAAAAGAATGGCACCCTGCAACTTATAATGGGTATGTGTAGGAGGACCCTGATGAAGCTGGAGACACTAATTTGTAAGCACACCTTTGTCTGAGGAGGCGCTGCCTGAGGAAACAGAGCTGGCCTCCCTGAGGCAGTTGCCAGGCAAAATAATGATTATCCTCAGGAACCACGCCCAACACCCATTTGCTTCTAGACCTATAACTAGACTAAAGTCCCTGCAGGCACCTAGAGGTGAGGTTGAGCATGTGACCCACGAGGAGGTGCGCTACACTCAAAAACAACTGTTTGAGTTCTCTAATTTAGATAAACAGAAATCTGGAGAACAGGCATGGGAATGAATATTAAGGGTATGGGATAATGATGGAAGGAACATAGAGTTAGATCAGGCTGAATTTATTGATTTGGGCCCACTGAGTACTGACTCCACATTTAATGTTGCAGTTTGGGGAGTTAAAAAAAAAAAAAAAAGGTTCTAATAGTTTATTTGCTTTGTTAGCTGAAATATGGGTTAAAAGAAAGTCCACTGTGAGCAAGCTGGAAATGCCTGATCTTCCTAGGATTAATGCAGAGGAAAAGATCCAAAGGCTTAGGGAGATTGAAATGGTGGAGTAGATTAGTCACTTTAGACCCATGCATCCCTGCTGGGAGGGTCCAGAAGATATACCCTGACCAATGCCCTATGAAATAGTTTTGTGAGGGCAGCACCTGCATCTTTGAAGTGCACTGTAATTGCTCTTCTCTGTATGTCACATCTCACAGTGGGAACCTCAGTCACTCAACTACAAAATCTAAATGCAATGGAACAATTGGATCCAGAGGTGGCATGGGGCCAAGTAGCAGCATTCAACCATCAAAGGCAAGGTGGGTATAGCTACCGTAATGGACAGCAGAGGCAAAGTGGCAATCAGAATAGTCTGACTAGTGTAGAGCTCTGGCATTGACTAATTAATCACCATGTTCCTAGAAGCGAAATTGATAGGAAGCCTACTGCATTCCTACTTAATTTATACAAGCATAAAACTTCTAGGTCAAATGAACAATAGACTAATTTGAATTACAAAAACAGAGAATCATGGCATCTCAGTCAATTTTCAGGCTTAAGCCAGTTTATAGATCCAGAATTCCTTGAATGAAGGGGAGGTCGGGTCCCCTTGAGGAAGGACCCCACTACATTATCAACAATTTATGCAGTGACCATTTCTCCCATCCTTCCCCAAGGATACCTCCAGCCTTTTACCAGGGTACATGTGCACTAAGGAAAGGGAAGTTATCAGATAATTCGGGGACTACGGGACTCCGGCCCTGAGCTGACATTGTTTCCAGGTAACCCAAAACATAACTGTGATCCTCCAGTTAAAGTAGGGACTTAGGGAGGTCAGGTAATTAATAGAATATTAGCACAGGTCTGACTTACAATGTGTCCATTGGGTCCCCAGACTCATCCTGTGGTCATTTCCCAAGTGCCAGAATGCATAATTGGCATAGACATACTTGGCAGCTGGTAGAACCCCCACATTAGCTCCCTGATTGGTAGGGTAAGGGCTTATGATGGGAAAGGCCAAATGGAAGTCATTGGAGCTGCTTCTACCTAGAAAAATCATAAATCAAAAACAATATTGCATCCCTGGAGGGATTATGGGGATTAGTGCCACCATCAAAGACTTGAAGTTTGCAGGGGTAGTGATTTGCACCACATCCCCATTCAAGTCTCCCACTTGGCCTGTGCAGAAAACAAATGGACCCTGGAGAATGACAGTGGATTATTGTAAACTTAACCAAGTGGTGGCTCCAATTGCAGCTGCTGTACCAGATGTGGTTTCACTGCTTGAGAAAATTAACACATCTCCTAATACCTGGTATGCAGCCATTGACTTGGCAAATGCCTTTTTCTCCATTCCTGTCCATAAAGCCCACCAGAAACAATTTGCCTTCTGCTGGCAAGGCCAGCAATATACCTTTACTGTTCCACCTCAGGGAAATATCAACTCTCTACTTTGTGTCATAATCTTGTTCAGAGAGACCTTGTTTGCTCTTCGCTTCCACAGGCTATCACACCGGTCTACTACATTGATAACATTATGCTGATCAGATCCAGTGAGCAAGAAGTAGCAAACACACTGGACTTACTGGTGAGACGAGACATTTGTGTGCCAGAGAATGGGAAATAAATCTGACTGAAATTCAGGGATCTTCTATCTCAGTAAAATTTCTAGGGGTCCAGTGTTATGGGAGCCTGTTGAGATATTCCTTCTAAGGTGAAGGATAAGTTGCTGCATTTGGCACCTCCTACAACCAAGAAAGAGACACAACTCCTAGTGGGCCTATTTGGATTTTGGAGGCAACACATTCCTCATTTGGGTATGTTACTGTGCCCATGTATCGAGTGAAAGGCTGCCCGTTTTGAGTGGGATCCAGAACAGGAGAAGGCTCTGCAATAGGTCTAGGCTGCAATCTCCCGTAGCCAGGATTCAGGGGTCCAAGAATCCAGGTTTGGAAGTGTAAGTGGCACCACTTACCATCACCCCTAGTGATCCACTACCAAAATTTTTGCTTCCTGTTCCCAAGACATTACCTTCTTCTGGCCTTGAGGTCTTAGTTCCAGCGGGAGGAACACTGCCATTGGGAGATACAACAATGATTCCATTAAACTGGAAGTTACAATTGCCACCTGGACACTTTGGTCTCCTCCTACCTTCAAGTCAACAGGTTTAAAAGGGAGTTACAGTGTTAGTGTTAGCTGGGGTGAATGACCTGGACTCTCAAGATGAAATCAATCTATTACTCCACAATGGACATAAGGAAGAGTATACATGGAATACAGGAGATCCATTAGGGTGTCTTTTAGTATTATCATACCCTGTAATTAAGGTAAATAGGAAGCTACAACAGCCCAATTCAAGGAGGACTATAAATGACCCAGACTCTTCATTAATGAAGGTTTGGGTCACTCCACCAGGGAAAGAAAAAAAAAAAAAAAAACCCACAACCTGCTGAGGTGCTTGGTGAAGGCAAAGGGAATACAGAATGGGTAGTAGAAGAAGGTAGTCATCAATACTAGCTACAACCACGTGACCAGCTGCAGAACCGGGGACTGTAACTGTCATGAGTATTTCCTCCTTTGTTAAAAACATGTTTATGCATGTATATACTTGTACTAAGAAAATATCTTCATTTTATTTCCTTTCTCCTTTATCATATAAGATTTATTAAGTTCACATCAGCATTTAAGTACTGTTAACTTCACGTAATAGTACTTGGGTTGGGGGTTGGTGCATTTCCGGTTATACAAAGGATAGTTGTATTATGTTAGGCATAATTTTGACTTTATTATTGTCTTTATTTGAAGATTATGTATGATAACAGAAGGCGTGTATGGGGTCAGGTTGACAAGGGGTGGACTTGTGATGGCTAATACCGAGTGTCAACTTGATTGGATTGAAGGATACAAAGTATTGATCCTGGGTGTGTCTGTGAAGGTATTGCCAAAGGAAACTGATGTTTGAGTCAGTGGACTGGAATAGGCAGACCCACACTTAATCTGGGTGGACACAATCTAATCAGCTGCCAGTGCAGCTAGAATATAAGCAGGCAGAAAAATGTGAAAAGAGAGACTGGCCTAGCCTCCTAGCCTACATCTTCCTCCCATGTGGGATGCTTCCTGCCCTGGAACATCAGACTCCAAATTCTTCAGTTTTGGAATTCGGACTGGCTCTCCTTGCTCCTCAGCCTGCAGGCGGCCTATTGTGGGACCTTGTGATAGTGTGAGTTAATACTTAATAAACTCATTCATATATATATATATATAAACTCATATATGCATGAGTTTATACTCATATACATATATGAGTTTACACATATTATATATGAGTTTATATATATTAAATTATTTATATATATGTGTATATATATATATTAAATTATTTATATATTTATATATATTAATTTTATATATATAAATTATTAATTTTATATATATAATTTATATATATATATTTTTATATATATATTTTATATATATATATAATTTTATATATATAATTATATATATATAAATTATTAATTTTATATATATATAATTATATATTAAATTATTTATATATATTAAACTCATTTATATATATAAACTCATATATATGAGTTTATTAAGTATATATAGATACTTAATAAATATATAAATGTATATATATTCTGTTAGTTCTGTCCCTCTGGAGAACCCTGACTAATACAGTATTATACACTGTATTCTTACAATGAAGTAATCTAGAGAAAAAAATATTAAGAAAGTCATAAGCAAGAGAAAATGTATTTACTATTCACTAAGTGAAAGTGGATTATCATAAACGTCTTCATCCTCATCACATTCACGTTGAGGCTGAACATGTAGGCTGAGGAAGAGGAAGACGAGAAGTATTACTGTCTCAGGAATGGCAGAGATGGAAGAAGTGAAGGAGCCAGAAGGGGAGGCAGGAGAGGTAGGCACACACGGTGTAACTCTAAGGAAATACATTGTAATTTCTGACTTTTTTGATTTTTCATTTATCTAAAACTGTTCCTATAAAGTAATAACCCTTCTTCCACCATTTGCTTTAGTTTCAGTGCCTGTATCATAGAGGGGTCCATGTTGTAAAAGAAGTCAAAAGCAGTCTTGAATAATGGCAACCCTTCTGCCAGCTAGTAACAATGTGTTTTTTGGTACTGTTTTTTCTATGTCTTCCTCTTCATCCGGCACAGTTTCAGAAGCACTCATCCCCATCAACCCATCTTCTGTTAATTCCTCTGGTGCAGTGTCTATTAACTCTTGGATTTTTTCCAAGATTCATATCCTGAAATCCTTCAACCCTCACTTTTTTTTTTTTTTTTTTTTTTTTTTTGCCATATCCACAATCCCTTTCATACTTTCTTTGACTGGCTCTGTTGTAAATCCTGTGAACTCATGCACAACATCTGGACACAGTTTTCTCAAGCAGAAATTTATTGTTTTGGGTCTGGTGTCTTTCACAGCTTTTTCTATAACAATAATGGCATCTCATATCGTGTAATACTTCCAGACTTTCATGATGTTCTCTCTTTCGGGCTTGTCTTCTATAGCAATGATAATCGTTTCTGTAGAGCACTATGTGTAATAAGCCTTAAAGGGTTTACGATCTTCTAATCTAGAAGCCGATTTCAGGACATTGTGTCTAGGGGAAAGTAGATCCCTTCAGTGTTGAACTCAGGGTTTTGTGTGGCCAGGGAAATTGTCCAATAACAAAAGAACTTTAAAAGGCAGTCCCTTACTGTGAAGGTACTTCCTGACTTCAGGGACAAAGCATTGATGGGGAAAAGGTTCTCATTGTCCAGGCCTTCTTGTCGTACAACAAAAAGGCTGGCAGCTGGGCAGCTGGTGTTTGTCTTTTCCTTTCAAGGCTTGCAAGTTAGCAGCTTTATAGATAACAGCAGTTCTGCTCATAACTTGGCTGCATTTGTACAAAACAGTAGTTACCCTATCCCTTCCTGCCTTAAATCTTGGTGTTCACTTCTCTTCCTTACTAAAGTCCTTTTTACCATTTTTTTCCAGAATAGGGCACTTTCATGGACATTAAAAACCTGTTCAGGTAGATCTTTTTCTTCTTAATGACTTTCTGGGAATTTGCTGAATCTTGGTCAGTAGAAGCTGGTTCTCCTATTATCTTGACATTGTTCATGCCAAACCTCTTTCTGAAATTATCAAACCATCTTTGCTGGAATTAAATTATCCAGTTTTAAACCTCCTTCGCCTTCCTTTTGCTTTAAGTTGTCATATAATAACTTTGCTTTTTCTCAAATCATATTAGAGTCTAGCTGTATGCCTTTCATATATTCACAAATTTCTTTTTTTCACAATGGTCTTTATGCTGAATTTCTTTATCTTGAAATGACAGGCAATCATAGCTGCAGACCTCAATCTACAGTGCATATCAAGCAATTTAACTTTTTCTTGTAAAAGTCCTCACTTTTTTTGCTTCTTGGGAGCACTTACAGCATCATTAGTGGCACTCTGTATGAGTCCCATGGTGTTATTCAGGGTTTACAGCATCGCACTAAACACAATGAAAAATACATGAGAACTGTGAGAGATCACTTTTTATTGCAATATGCAATTTACGGGAGAGTTGAACTTATCACACAGACATGATTAGCATCACACGGCACTTTAAGTGGATACTCACAAAAATAGCTTAAGCTAACTGTAATAGCAGCAGAAAATGCCTAAGAAATGATTACAGTAGTATAATACACTACAGTTAATTTTGTGCAATTACAATTTAATACTGCATGTTGTGTTTGTTTAAATTTCTCTCAACTGCAAATGGCACTATGTATGGTATGTAATTATGTAAGTTTTTATAAATTTTAAGTTTTAATAATTTCTGTGCATTTTGTGGTAACAAATTATACAATAAACTAGTATCTGCATACTTTTTTTTTTTTGAGAGAGAGAGAATCTCGCTCTGTTGCCCAGGCTGGAGTGCAGTGGCACGATCTTGGCTCACGGCAAGCTCCACCTCCCAGGTTCACGACATTCTCCTGCCTCAGCCTCCTGAGTAGTTGGGACTACAGGAGCTGCCACCACGCCTGGCTAAATTTTGGTATTTTTAGTAGAGACATGGTTTCACTGTGTTAGCCAGGATGGTCTCGATCTCCTGACCTTGTGATCCACTCGCCTCGGCCTCCCAAAGTGCTGGGATTACAGGCATGAGCCACCACACATGGCCTCTGCATATGTTTTATGCATGATTGGCATATGTAACTTTTTCTTAATTAAAAAAATTCCTAGGTTACACAGTTTATCTGTGAGTTATTTTACAAATTATAGGGAATCTCCAAAATATGTTCCAATATATTTATTGGGAGCTAAATGATGAGAACACATAGACACATAGAGTGGAAAAACAGACACAGGGGCCTGTTGGAGGGGGGAGGGTGGGAGGAGGGAGAGGATCAGGAAAAATAACTAATAACAGGTACTAGGCTTAATACCTGGGTGATGAAATAATCTGTACAACAAACCCCCATGACACAAGTTTTTTTGATTATGTATTTATCCAGCTTTAGATCTCCTCCACCTTCTTTTTGTTTTAAGTTGTCATATAATGACTTCACTTTTTCTCAAATCATATCAGAATCAATCTGTATGCCTGTCACAGCTTCATGAGTTTCTTTTTTTCACAATGGTCTTTATTCTGAATTTCTTTTTACTTTGAAATGACAGACAATCACAGCTGCAGACCTCAATCTACAGTACATATCAAGCAATTTAACTTTTTCTTGTAATGTCCTGACTTCTGCCCCTGAACTTAAAATAAAAGTTAGAAAAAAATTTAAAAATCCACATATAAGTCCACCCACACAGTTCAAACCCATGTTGTTCAAGGGTAAACTGCATATATATATAATGGAACATTAGGCAGTTCCTCCTAAAATGCAGTAAATTTATAAAGATACTGTGAAAAGAAGAGAAAAGTAAACTTCAGTCAAGGAGAAAGAAGTATTAGAGAGGAGATAAATGAAACAAAATAGAAAAACAATAGAGAAAACCAATAGAATCAAACTATGGCCCTTTAAAAATGTGGTAAATTGGAGGGCAACCCAAGATGGCCAAATACGAACAGCTCCAGCCTCCAGCTCCCAACGTGAGCAACACAGAAGATGAGTGATTTCTGCATTTTCAACTGAGGTACCAAGTTCATCTCACTGGGGCATGTCGGACAGTTGGCGCTGGTCCGCGGGTGCAGCCCAACCAGTGAGAGCTGAAGCAGGGCGAGGCATCACCTCACCTGGGAAGCACAAGGGGGAAGGGAATTCCTTTTCCTAGCCAAAGGAAATTTAGACACAAAACACATGGAAAATCGGGTAACTCCCACCCTAATACTGCACTTTACCAAGGGTCTTAGCAAATGGCACACCAGGAGATTATATTGCAAACCTGGCCCAGAGGGTCCCATGCCCATGGAACCTCCCTCATTGCTAGCACAGCAGTCTGAGATCTAACTGCAAGGTGGCAGCAAGGCTAGGGGAGGGGCGCCATTGCTGAGGCTTAAGTAGGTAAACAAAGCCACTGGGAAGCTCGAATTGGGTGGAACCCACCACAGCTCAAATAGGCCAGCCTGCCTCTGTAGACTCCTCCTCTGGGGACAGGGCATAGCTAAACAAAAAGCAGCAGAAACCTCGGCAGAGGTAAATGCCCCTGTCTGACAGCTTTGAAGAGAGCAGTGGATCTCCCAGCATGGAGGTTGAGATCTGAGAACTGACAGACTGCCTACTCAAGTGGGTCCCTGACCCCTGAGTAGCCCAACTGGGAGACATCCTCCACTAGGTGCAGACCGACACCTCACACCTCACACAGCAGGGTACACCCCTAAGACGAAGCTTCCAGAGCAAGAATCAGACAGCAACACTCGCTGTTCAGCAATATTCTATCTTCCGCAGCCTCCACTGCTGATACCCAGGCAAACAGGGTCTGGAGTGGACCTCAAGCAAACTCCAACAGACCTACAGCTGAGGGTCCTGACTGTTAGAAGGAAAACTAACAAACAGAAAGGATACCCACACCAAAACCCCATCAGTACGTCACCATCATCAAAGACCAAAGGCAGACAAAACCACAAAGATGGGGAAAAAGCAGTGCAGAAAAGCTGGAAATTCAAAAAATCAGAGTGCATCTCCCCCTCCAAAGGAATGCAGCTCATCACCAGCAATGGAACAAAGCTGGACGGAGAATGACTTTGATGAGTTGAGAGAAGAAGTCTTCAGTCGATCAAACTTCTCAGAGCTAAAGGAGGAACTATGTAACCAGTGCAAAGAAACTAAAAACCTGGAAAAAAGAATGGATGAATGGATATCTAGAATAATCAATGCAGAGAAGACCTTAAAAGAACTGATAGAGATGAAAACCATAACACAAGAACTATGTGACAAATGCACAAGCTTCAGTAACCGACTCGATCAACTGGAAGAAAGAGTATCAGCTATTGAAGATCAAATGAATGAAATGAAATGAAAAGAGAAGTTTAGAGAAAAAAGAGTAAAAAGAAATGAACAAAGCCTCCAAGAAATATGGGATTATGTGAAAAGACCAAATCTACGTCTGATTGGTGTGCCTGAAAGTGACAGGGAAAATGGAGCCAAGTTGGAAAACAGTCTGCAGGATATCATCCAGGAGAACTTCCCCAACCTAGTAAGGCAGACCAACATTCAAATTCAGGAAATACAGAGAATGCCACTAAGATACTCCTCAAGAAGAGCAACTCCAAGACACATAATTGTCAGATTCACCAAAGTTGAAATGAAGCAAAAAATGTTAAGAGCAGCCAGACAGAAAGGTTGGGTTACACACAAAAGGAAGCCCATCAGACTAACAGCAGATCTCTCGGCAGAAACTCTCCAAGACAGAAGAGAGTGGGGGCCAATATTCAACATTCTTAAAGAAAAGAATTTTCAACCCACAATTTCATATCCAGCCAAACTAAGTTTCATAAGTGAAGGAGAAATAAAATCCTTTACAGACAAGCAAATGCTTAGAGACTTTCTCACCACCAGGTCTGCCCTACAAGAGATCCTGAAGGAAGCACTAAACATGGAAAAGAACAACAGGAACCAGCCATTGCAAAAACATGTCAAAATGTAAAGTCCACTGATGCCAGGAAGAAACTGCATCAACTAGCAAGCAAAATAACCAGCTAATATCATAATGACAGGATCAAGTTCACACATAACAATATTAACCTTACATGTAAATGCACTAAATGGTCCAATTAAAAGGCATAGACTGGCAAATTGGATAAAGAGTCAAGAACCATCAGTCTGCTGTATTCAGGAGACCCATCTCACATGCAGAGACACACATAGGCTCAAAATAAAGGGATGGAGGAAGATCTACCAAGCAAGTGGAAAACAATAAAAAAAAAGGCAGGGGTTGCAATCCTAGTCTCTGATAAAACAGACTTTAAACCATCAAAGATCAAAAGAGACAAAGAAGGCCACTACATAATGGTAAAGGGATCAATTCATCAGGAAGAGCTAACTATCCTAAATATATATGCACCCAATACAGGAGCACCCAGATTCAAAGCAAGTCCTTAGAGACTTACAAAGAGACTTAGAATGCCACACAATAATAATGGGAGACTTTAACTCCCCACTGCCAACATTAGACAGATCAACGAGACAGAAAGTTAACAAGGATATCCAGGAATTGAACTCAACTCTGCACCAAGCGGACCTAATAGACATCTACAGAACTCTCCACCCCAAATCAACAGAATATACATTCTTGGCACCTCATGGCTCTTATTCCAAAATTGACCACATAGTTGGAAGTAAAGCACTCTTCAGCAAATGTAAAAGAACAGAAATTATAACAAACTGTCTCTCAGACCACAGTGCAATCAAACTAGAACTCAGGACTAAGAAACTCGATCAAAACCACTCAACTACATGGAAACTGAGCAACCTGCTCCTGAATGACTACTGGGTGCATAATGAAATGAAGGCAGAAATAAAGATGTTCTTTGAAACGAATGAGAACAAAGATACAACATACCAGAATCTCTGGGACACATTTAAAGCAGTGTGTAGAGGGAAATTTATAGCACTAAATGCCCACAAGAGAAAGCAGAAAAGATCTAAAATTGACACTCTAACATCACAATTGAAAGAACTAGAGAAGCAAAGGCAAACACATTCAAAAGCTAGCAGAAGGCAAGAAATAACTACATCAGAGCAGAACTGAAGGAGATAGAGACACAAAAAACCTTCCAAAAAAGCAATGAATACAGGAGCTGGTTTTTTGAAAAGATCAACAAAATTGATAGACCACTAGCAAGACTAATAAAGAAGACAAGAGAGAAGAATCAAATAGATGCAATAAAAAATGATAAAGGGGATATCACCACCGACCTCACAGAAATACAAACTACCATCAGGTAATACTATAAACACCTCTATGCAAATAAACTAGAAAACCTAGAAGAAATGGATAATTTCCTGGAAACTTACACTCTCCCAAGACTAAACCAGGAAGAAGTTGAATCCCTGAATAGACCAATAGCAGGTTCTGAAATTGAGGCAAAAATTAATAGCCTACCAACCAAAGAAAGTCCAGGACCAGACGGATTCACAGCCAAATTCTACCAGAGGTACAAGGAGGAGGTGGTACCATTCCTTTTGAAATTATTCCAATCATTAGAAAAAGAGAGAATCCTCCCTAACTCATTTTATGAGGCCAACATCATGCTGATACCAAAGCGTGACAGAGATACAAAAAGAAAGAGAATTTTAGACCAATATTCCTGATGAACATCGATGCAAAAATCCTCAATAAAATACTGGCAAACCGAATCCAGCAGCACATCAAAAAGCTTATCCACCATGATCAAGTGGGCTTCATCCCTAGGATGCAAGGCTGGTTCAACATAGGCAAATCAATAAACATAATCCAGCATATAAACAGAACCAAAGACAAAAACCACATGATTATCTCAAGAGATGAAGAAAAGGCCTTTGACAAAATTCAACAGCCCTTCATGCTAAAAACTCTCAATAAATTCAGTATTGATGGAACATATCTCAAAATAATAAGAGCTATTTATGACAAACCCACAACCAATGTTATACTGAATGGGCAAAAACTGGAAGCATTCCCTTTAAAAACTGGCCCAAGACAGGGATGCCCTCTCTCATCACTCCTATTCAACATAGTGTTGGAAGTTCTGGCTAGGGCAATCAGGCAAGAGAAAGAAATCAAGGGTATTCAGTTAGGAAAAGAAGAAGTCAAATTGTCCCTGTTTGCAGATGACATGATTGTATATTTAGAAAACCCCATTGTCTCAGCCCAAAATCTCCTTAAGCTGATAGGAAACTTCAGCAAAGTCTCAGGATACCAAATCAATGTGCAAAAATCACAAGCATTCTTATACACCAGTAACAGACAAACAGAGAGCCAAATCATGAATGAACTCTCATTCACAATAGCTTCAAAGAGAATAAAATACCTAGGAATCAAACTTACAAGAGATGTGAAGGACCTCTTCAAGGAGAACTACAAACCACTGCTCAGTGAAATAAAAGAGGACACAAACAAATGGAAGAACATACCATGCTCATGGATAGGAAGAATCAATATTGTGAAAATGGCCATACTGCCCAATGTAATTTATAGATTCAATGGCATCACCATTAAGCTACCAATGCCTTTCTTCACAGAATTGGAAAAAACTGCTTTAAAGTTCATATGGAACCAAAAAAGACCCCACATTGCCAAGACAATTCTAAGTCAAAAGAACAAAGTTGGAGGCATCACGCTACCTGACTTCAAACTACAGTACAAGGCTACATTAACCAAAACAGCATGGTACTGGTACCGAAACAGAGATATAGACCAATGGAACAGAACAGAGCCCTCAGAAATAATACCACACATGTACAACCATTGGATCTTTGACAAACCTGACAAAAACAAGAAATGGGGAAAGGATTCCCTATTTAATAAATGGTGCTGGGAAAATTGGCTAGCCATAAGTAGAAAGCTGAAACTGGATCCTTTCCTTTCTCCTTACATGAAAATTAATTCAAGATGGATTAAAGACTTAAACGTTAGACCTAAAACCACAAAAACCCTAGAAGAAAATGTAAGCAATACCATTCAGGACATAGGCATGGGCAAGGACTTCATGCCTAAAACACCAAAAGCAATGGCAACAAAAGTCAAAATTGACAAATGGGATCTAATTAAACTAAAGAGCTTCTGCACAGCAAAAGAAACTACCATCAGAGTGAACAGGCAACCTACAGAATGGGAGAAAATTTTTGCAATCTACACATATGACAGAGGGTTAATATCAGAACCTATAAAGAACTCAATCAAATTTACAAGAAAAAAACAAACAACCCCATCAAAAAGTGAGCAAAGAATATGAACAGACACTTCTCAAAAGAAGACATTCATACAGCCAACAGACACATGAAAAAATGCTCATCATCACTGGCCATCAGAGAAATGCAAATCAAAGCCACAATGAGATACCATCTCACACCAGTTAGAATGGCAATCATTAAAAAAATTAGGAAACAACAGGTGCTATAGAGGATGTGGAGAAATAGGAACACTTTTACACTGTTGGTGGGACTGTAAACTAGTTCAACCATTGTGGAAAACAGTGTGGCGATTCCTCAAGGATCTAGAACTAGAAATACCATTTGACCCAGCCATCCCATTACTGGGGATATACTCAAAGGATTATAAGCCATGCTGCTATAAAGACACATGCACACGTATGTTTATTGCGGCACTCTTCACAATAGCAAAGACTTGGAATCAACCCAAATGTCCATCAGTGACAGACTGGATTAAGAAAATGTGGCACACACACACCATGGAATACTATGCAGTCATAAAAAAGGATGGGTTTGTGTCCTTTGTAGGGCCATGGATGCAACTGGAAACCATCATTCTCAGCAAACTATTGCAAGAACAGAAAACCAAATACCGCATGTTCTCACTCATAAGTGGGAATTGAACAATGAGATCACTTGGACACAGGAAGGGTGTCATCACACACCGGGTCCTATTGTGGGAGGGGGAGGGATAGCATTAGGAGATATACCTAATGTAAATGATGAGTTAATGGGTGCAGCACACCAACATGGCACATGTATACATACTTAACAAACCTGCATGTTGTGCACATGTACCCTAGAACTTAAAGTATAATAAACACACACACACACAAAATGTGGTAAATTTATACATACTGATGTAGAAGACATAGATCATAAATTGTTATATTTACAAAGCAAGATGTTGAACAATACTTACCCTATATTACACTTTTTCTTTAAAAAATGTTATATGAGTATAGAAAATCTCTGGAAGGATACACAGCTCTGTGTTAAGAGTCATTACTTGTCTGACAATAGTACTAAAGAATAAAATACAATTGTTACTCATTACATAATAATGGGATACATCCTGAGTAATTTGTTATTAGGTGATTTTCTCATTGGTGAACATCACAGAATGTAGTTCCACAAACCTAGGTCATAGAGCTTACTGCAACCTAGGCTATATGGTACAGGCTACAAGCCTAAACAGTATGTTTCTGTAATAATACTGCAGAAAATTGTAACACAATGGTAAGTACTTTTATATCTAAACATATCTAAACATAGAAAAAAATACAGGAAAAAATTGTGGTATGATAATCTATGGGGTTGTCATTGTATATGAGGTCCATCATTGCCCATAGCATCATTATGTAGATCATGACTATCTTACTTTTAACTTTATACATTTCTATGTAAGTGGCTAAGTATTATATTTATAATTTTTAAATAACCTAAAGATGAAAAAATTAAAATCTTGGAATATTTTAACCCATTGGCCTTTGAGTAGAGTGATTTGATTAAAGGTATTGTAAGGAGGCAGCATGGTGCAATGATGAGCACACTGTCCAGGTTTGAATACCAGCTGTGCTGCTTACTAACTATGCACGCTTGGGCAAATTACTTCGTTTATTTGTGCCTCCATTTCCTCATCTATAAAGTGAAAATAATCAGAATACCAATTTAGATTGTTGTAAAAATAAAAGGAAATAGCATGTGAAAAATCCTACCTTAAAACAGTACCTGGAACATTGTAAAGGCTCAATAAATGTTATCAAGTTGTAGATGAAGTAGTACAGAAAGAAAAGATGCCTTAATGAAAATAATCTAACCAGTTGATCCCAGAGCTGGGATTTTAAAGCGGGCTGCCTGTTCCCTGGTTCCGTAGCCTTTGAGTGATAGACTTTGTTTTTTCTCTTTTACATAACTATTCTCGAGTTTCAGAGATCATTTCAATTTTCTTCATTCTTTATTCTAGAGGAGGCTGTTTCCAGCATTAGAAACATGGTATGCACAGAAAACTCAAAAAGGAAAACAAAACATCAAGAAAAATTTTAAGATACAAGGTTAATAATTCATTCAATAATTCTGTAATACCTGAAAACGTATTTTCTTAAATTTAATCTATGGTTATCAGCAAGATGTATGCACTGTTAACAATGAAAACATAGAAATCTGCTAGCAAAATTTAACCTGAAAATAAGTTATGAAAAAGAAATCCTCCAGAGTATGACAGCATGTCATGACAGTTTTATAGACGTGCCTAACCGCTGCAGCAATTGTTCATTATATGTTAAGTATTATACACATTATGTTCTCAAAAACATGTCACAATAATCTGTCAACTGCAATCAGTACATATGAATATCAAAGCCCTTCTGTGGGCTTGAGTTTCAATGAAACATCTAACTGCTTGGCACATATAAATATTCAACAAATACCTGTTGAATAGATGAATGGTGTATACTTTAATCACATAGTTGTATGTCTATTTCCAAGATACTTGAAAATGTTTCTTCTTTACTTATCTCACAAAGTAAAACAAATAGGGAATTTTTAATTTAATACCATCTGAATCAACTACCAGTGTTTCCATTTTCTACTGACAGAAACACTAAACATTGAAAAATATTATTTCCTAACATAAACAAGGTCTGCTAATTATTTTCTGCAAAATTTTATGGATATTTAAAAGAGAAAGAAAAATGATCTGAAGTGTGGCTACTCTAGTTCTGGTTCTCTGGTCTCAAAACATCATTCCTCTCTATTTCTTCTAACAGCGTATGTGGTTTAGTTTCTTTGGTGGATCGCTGACTTGCACAGTCCGTTTAATATGGACAGTAGACAGAGAAATACTGGGTAGAAGAGGTCTGTTTCCCGGCAGAGGCCCCACCCTCAAGCCTGGATACCGGTGGCCCTAAATGAGAACAGGCATTCCTGTTTTCGTGCCCAAAAAGTTGCCTTTTGACCCACCACGACCCCTATCCTGTACCCATATCAACTCAGAATCCCAGGCTCCAGAGCAGATGAGCAGGCAAGGATACGAAGAGACAAGCAGATAAATGGCAGAAAGACATGACAAAGAAAGAGAGAAGTGGAGGGACGTCTGAACGCCCAGAGGAGTACCCCTGGGGGAGGTTGGAGAGGAGTTCAGCCGCCAGATGGCGAGGCTCTAGGGGAAGATCATCTTCCCACTCCATCGCCCACTCCGGCTCCCCATCCATCCCGCTGAGAGCCACCCCGACCACTCAACAAAACTCCGGTATTCATCCTTCCAGTCCCTGTGTGACCCGATTTTTCTGGGACGCTGGACAAGAGCGCAGGATACAGAAAGTTGTCACACTGACCCGCTGCCCTTGCAGAAAGGCAAAGGGTCCACTGAGCTGGTTAACACTCAAGCCGTCCGCAGATGGCAAAGCTAAAATGGCACACACTGTAACACACGCCCATATGGGCTCCTTCACCTGTCTGTCTGCGAGCTCCCCATCCCGTAAAGAGTTTTGAGCAGCAGTGGGGACAGAACAGGCGAGCACCCCTGTAGCACGCCCTACGAAGGGGATCAGAGAACTCTACCATTTCACCTTCACATCACCTTTCTTCCCATTCAAAATACCACTACCTGGCATTGCCTTTTCTCTACCCAATCAAGGCCTGGGAGAATATGCCTTCTTTGACTCACAGTAAAAACAGGAAGCAAAGGGTTGGGATTGCTTTGAAAGACTGACCTTCTCATCTTCTCTTATTAACCTGAGCATAGAACAGAGTGCACATTTAAGAAACAGAAACTTGTTTCCACCAAACTCTACCACTTTTGCTGCATCTACTAGAAAATGTCTATGGAATTTCCACACAATCGTAAGGGATGGGTTGAAATTCCAGTGAAGAAACATAGCTAATATATACAGCTCCCTTCCTGGCAGAGTATTAGGATTTGAAATTAAGGAGAGAAAAGGGGAAAACTGTAAGTAGAATAATACTGGAAGATACTACTTCTATAGTTATTTGGCTTTGCAAATGCACTAGTCAAGAATGTTCAATTCCTTGACCTAGGCATTTTGGTGATCTACAGTACTTTCTTTTGTTCCATCAAAAAATAATTTGATGTAGTCAATCATTGCCACAGGGTTATTCTGTCATAATGCTTTCATGTATAAAATTACCATTTCAATATTTGGTATGTTTTATTTATACTACCAAGTTCTTCTATCTTTATTCTCTTTTACACTTTATAGCTCATTTAAACCAGTACTATATTCTAGTTTTTTTCTGAGTGTTTCATAACCGTCTTGGTTAAAAGAATTAAGGACTCAGTTCATTAAGAACTGTGTTTACTATCTTTCTGAATAGGAACAAGGCTCTTCAGAATCTTGTTGGCAATATCCATAGCTCCCAACAGATTTACTTGCTTCCTTCTCGTTGTACCCAAACAAGGTGTCTTTGTTACTTCCCTTCTTGTTTTATTTAAAGGATAAGTACTTTTGTTTACCACAAACACCCTAGACCAATATTTAATAATAAATACATCCTAGATGTGCATCAGGGCTCTTTCCCAAAAATCATGGCTGGAGAGGACAGGGATATGCAGCCAAGAACGTTCTAGCACAGCAAGCCATTTAGATTGCTTTATCAATCAAAACTCTGCTTCAAACCTACGGTGTCATCAAATAAATGAACATTATAGCAAAGTATGGACCATTATAGACCCATCACTACTTCTGTAAACTAGTGTTTTATTTACAAATTGTATGTAGTTTAGAGGTGAAGAACATGAACTCTTGAGTCAGACAAACCTGAATCCCAGTTTGCCACCTACTAGCTATATGAACTTGGGCAAGGATTTTAGTCTCTCTTATACCCAATTTTTCAATATATGAAGTACAGACGCCCATAACAAATGCCTCATGGACTTATTGGGAAGAGTAAGTAAAATGATCTTTACAAAAATAGCCAACATGGTGCCTGAGACTCATTAGATCCTTGACAGAAAAATAAGTAGGATGATTCATTCATTTCTTTATTCATTTGTGCTTTCAACAAATATCCAGCACTAAGAACACATATTGAAGAAAAGGGATAAAAATCTCTACTTTCATAAGCTTGCAGTCTAGTAATGGAGACAATAAACAAGATCAATAAATGTAATACATGATGTGTTTGTGCAATCTAGGAAGACAAATGAAGCAGGGGATAAAAACTGAAAGGGTATGGTAGTGGTAGTGGGTGCATTTTTAAATTGGGTGGTGAGAAAAAGCTTTATTCTGAAGATGGTGATTATATAAAATCATGAAAACTTCTACAATTTTGTGGAAGTTAGAAGCCTAACTGGGATTATATATAAAATAAAAATTTCAGAATGTAAGCTCCCTGAGGTCAATAATTATGTTTATTACCATACCCTTCATGATAGTGCTTGACATGCAGGTGCTCAATAAATATTTAATGAATATTGAGGAATAAATGTTAACAGTATGGAAGGCATTATGTGGAGCAAATTTTACAATTCTTTGTTTACACAAAATGGTAACACCATTTTAGGCAACCAAGTATAGAAAACAAATGATGGTATATAATCAGTGTTAAGCTGTTAGGAGTAGCAAACATTTGACTAGAAATCCTCGAAATAATGGTGGTACCTCCCCATTCTTCCCCCATCACTGGCTCTTCTCTTAGGAAATCTGCTTCATTCCTTGCTCTTGTCATAAAAAACAGAGTACAAAGATTCCAGCTTCCAGGTAACAAACAAGTGGAAAGAGACTGGGGCCCTGGCAGGGGTGGTTTAATCTAGGCTGGCCAGCAATTTTTGTGGTCTCACTTGAAAAGACCAAGCCAATCAGATCCTCTCCTTAAGGAATTTGAACCAAAAGGACAAGGAAGAAAGTTACATGTGATTTGGGTGCTTGCACTAAAGATTCACTTAGAGTTTGAGCTGGAGTGGACATTTCAGAGGTATATCTTATGAGGAAAAGAAATGGAGAGAAAGTTGGCTGGGAGAGATCAGAGTAGCTATGCAGAGAGGAAAGGGGAAGCCATGGGTTACAGAGACGAAGATGGGAGGGCAGCTGGCACTCTGGATGACCTCAGTTACTGTCTCTGCAGCCGGATTGTTCAGTCTTCCCAGGATTCCTTGTAAACATCCTTGTATCCTTAGGATAACCTCCTTTTAACTTAAATTAATGTGAGCAAGTTTCTTTCCTTCTAACCAAGAGAGCAGACTGTAAGTCATCAACTATTTGCTAAGCATTTCAAACGCATAATGTTTTTTAATTATTAACACAATCTATTACCAATTTATTTTTCAAAAAAAAAAAAAGAAAAGTTCATAAAAATGAACCCATTCATCCAAACTTGAATGACTATCAGAAGAAAGATCTGAAATTTGCACCTGGGTCTGTCCAGGTTGAAGTTGAAGTCTGTGATTTTCATCCTATGCTGCTGGATCAGAATGTAAATGTTATGGAAGATCATGAAAAAACAGACTCCTTTTGATTAGAGTACACAGAGAAGGCTTCATTCAAACAGGAAGAACTTGAGCAGATCTTAAAAGATAAGTAGAATTGAGAAGCATTAAAATATTTTGGAGTGGCGATGAAATGCTATTCCAGGTATAAGTACGTCTTCACCAAAATCATGATGATGACAATGAGAACATCTGGCAAGTCCAGGGAAAAGCTAAAGTTTCCGTAAGTAAGAAAAGGCTCTATCTTGGAGGCTGATAGAAACTCAAGTTAGGTCATTAACTCTTATAAAACCTGAATTCTTGCCCTTGTGTGTTTAATACTGCTAAATGATTGCTAAATGTTTTTTGAATCTTAGTACTATGTGTATGAAAGTGGTCTTATTCCTACAATTTAGGAGTTGGGAATCTAGATGAAGACAGTATTTTAGAAGGAAACAAAACCTACCCCGATGCTTTTATATCTTTTCCCATGCTTACTCCCCACTCTGCCCTCCAAAAATAGAAATCTTCCTGACTCCAGGGAAATCATGACATTTTCAACTTTGGAACTGCTGATAATATCACTATAAAAGAAAATGCCTTGGTTTACCCTGCAGTTACAAGATAGATTCAGCTATAATAATCAAGAAGAGGTAAGGCAGTTTTCCCATATAGTTGAGATACTTTTTAAATTCTTTTATTATAAAAACAAATTTAAGAGACTAGAAAATGAAAAACTCTAAAAGTCATTTAGCAAAAACTACACTCACAGTAACCAAATCCCCTGGGGGGAAAAAATACATTATTACCTTCTCATAAATCCACTAATTTTCCAATTGCTTCCATTTTCTCCCCACCACTTATTATTAACCTACTGTACTCTGGCTTAGCTACTCTCTTGGAATGAAACAGTGTGTATTGGTTTGCTAGGCCTGCCATAACAAAGTACTGCAGACTGGGTGGTATAAACAACAGTAATTTATTTTCTCACAGTTCTGGAGGCTGGAAATTCAAGAATAAAGTGTTGGCCAACTTGGTTTCTTCTAAGGCCTCTCTCCTTGGCCTCAGATTACTTCCTTAATGTGTCTCACACATCTTTCCCCTGTGCAGGCACAAGATTAGTGTCTGCTTTTGTGTGTCCAAATTTTCTTTTCTTATAAGAACACTAGTCAGATTGGATTTGGTCCCACCCTAATGGCCTTATTTTAACTTATTCACCTCTTAAAAGGCCTCATCCCCAAACACAGTCACATTCTGAGGTTTGCTGGGTATAAGTAATGTATAATCGAGCTCATAACACAGAGACTTTCTAATTACTAAATCCAAAGGTCTTTCTCTGTTTTCAGCATCCTTACATGCTTTGTGGGATTCAGTCCTATTGCCCACTTCTTCCCTGTAGTCTTTCTCCCTTGTCTTAAGAGATACAACACAGCCTCTCTTGCCTTTGGACCTTTTCCTTTTTTCATTTTTTTTTTTTTTAAAGACAGTCTCTCACTCTGCTGCCAAAACTGGAGGGTAGTGGCGCAATCATGGCTCAGTGCAGTCTCAAACTCCTGGACACAAGTGATCCTCCTGCCTCAGCCTCCTGAGTAGCTGGGACTACAGACATGTGCCACCATGCCCAGCTAATTTTTTTTTAATTTTTATTTTGTGTAGAGATGGGGTCTTAGTATATTGCCCATGCTGGTCTTGGACTCCTGGCCACAAGAAATTCTCCCACCTCAGCCTCGCAAAGTGCTGGGATTACAGTGGTGAGCCACCATGCCCACCCTACTGGACCTTTTCATAAACTACTTTTTTATAATTGGAGCAATTTTCATTTCCTCTTTGCTTTCATTCCCAGTTGAACACTGATCCTTTGAGATGCCTTCCATAACTACCCTAGTCACTTTATATGCACCTTGTATTTCTCTTACCATAGCAATAAGATGTCAAAAATAATAAAAGGAGAAGGGGGAGCTAACATTTATTGAGTAGTTTCTGTGTGCCTGGAAGTGCCTTTGCGCAATCCAATACAATAGATACTACTAATATTCTTATGTTATAATAATAATATTGAGGCATAGAAAGGTAAGGACACATGGCTCTAATAATCAATGGAGCGCTTTCCATGCTGTATTGTAATTACAATTGTAATTGTCTTTTTCTCCTACTAGACAGTAACATATATGAAGACAAGAAAGTATTTGGCTTGTTTATTGTAATTTTCTCAGTACCTAATATGTTATATTATCGGTAACTGCCTGACAAATAGTTTTTGTTCCACTGAATTGACTGAAGTTGAACTGTAACTCCGTACTGTACTTGGTCTCCTCCTTTCTGTTTCACAACTTCTCTGAGTGCTTTGTTGAAGCTTTTTCCTCTCTGCACTCTGTAAATGTAGGTTTTCCCCTTAGAAATTCTTATGTTCTTATCTTTCTCTCTATACACACTATTTAAAAAGGATTTCATTTACTGGCAGTGTCAGTCAACCATCATATCCATTCAGATGAGTCCCAAATGTATATCTATTAGTTCTGACCACTTTCCTAGAAGCAGCTGCCTTTCCACCTATCTACATGCTAACTCTTGTGGGATGTCCTATTGCAATTTCACCTCAATCCTAATGTCTACGCTGAAATAATCATACTCTCCTAAGCAGCTTCTTGCATTTACTCCCTGTTTATCTTAAGAGCAGCAGCTCTCTCTCACTCACACAACTGATACCTGAAAATTAATCTTAATTCTTCCCAATTGCCTCCTGCTGTAGCCCATCAGCTGCTAAGTGATTTATATTCTTCCTCTGCAACACCTCTTCTCTTCATTACCATTGTTATTCTATAGGTGCAGGAGCTCATTACTTCAAGTCCAGACTTTCATATTGGATTTCTAAATGGGTTTACCCTTTTCAATTCACCCTTGAAAATGCTGCCAGATTGGTCTTCCTAAGTTGGCACTCTGATAAAGCCTTTAGTGACTCCCCACCCTAATGAATTTTGAGTATCTGCCTTCAGCTGGCGTCCAAAGCCTCCCCATCAAATTTTCATTTTTTCTATTCCTGCTCACTTTAACCTTTTGCATTCCCTATACTCCAGCCATACAGACCTAGTTTGCTCTAGAAGACCCTACGCTTTCTCATTTCTGATTCTCTTGCAGCCTACAATAACCTCTACTTCTCATCTCCTCTGGTCAAATTTTATCATGCCTTCAAATCTCAAACATCAGTTCCTCAGTGTTATCAGCTAAATGTTATCCCTTTTTTGAAATTTTGAATCGAGGACCCCTGGGTCCCTTTCATGGCAAGAAATACTAAACTTTCTTTGTACTATATTAGGTGTTCTTATGTATCTTATCTCCCTAGTGTAGTCTCCTTAGGACAAGAGGAGCTTTATCTTGTTCAACTAACTATAAGGCTGAGGACAATGTCTTGTATGTGGGAGATACTTTAAAAAATTGTTAAACTTAGTTTTCATAAAGCTAATATAAGAAGCAAGAATCATCAGCTTTTCCAAAGGAGCTGACTAATGTCCTCCCATTCTACTAATGCTAATACTTATTTAAAGAAGCATAGGCAATTAACCTATGATTTCTCTGGATCTTCCACTTGCAGGATTGATTTGGCATTGTTCATTGTCCTTTATGTATGTAATGGGGCAAGGACAGGGGAAGGGTACTTTTTGAAGATGAAATATTTTTTGAAAAGATTGCTTCACATAAGGAGAGTTCATATTTTAACTTCCACCATAGTGTTCAGCATTAAATACTCAAAATGAGCAGAAAGTAGAACATTTTCTGAAAGAATCAAGGATTCGTGTCTCTGGAGCATACTGGTATTTTGATTCAGTTCTATTTGTGCAAGATTGCCAAAGATCTCTGACATGACTGACTCTGCAGACATAATGAGATATAACATTTTTCTGCCTGGTAATGAGGAAATGACTAAAGCTAAGCTTCAACTAACCTTTCCTTTAAAAAAGCAAACAGAAGTGACAATTAAATAGAAATGTTCTATCTGAAGGGCCCCTTTGGGTAGCACTTAATGAAACACTGTCCTGAAGCAACTCTCTGGCCCCCTCACTCAAGACCTAACCTTAATCCCACTTCAAACCTTTCCATCAGAATCACTGATGGTTATGCAATGGGTCTGAAATTTTCTGACATACCTGAAAATTAATCGTGATTCTTCCCAGTTGCCTTCTGCTCAAGCCCATCAGCTGCTAAATCATGTATGTTCTTCCTCTGCAACACCTCTTCTCTTCATTACCATTGATGAGGATGAGGGCAGATGGGAAGGGAACATGCTACTCACACCAGCCCAGAAGACTCATAGCCTAAACCACCAGACCTTCCCCATTCCATATAACTTGTTCCTCAAAAATGTGGACTTAGAAAAGGCTTGCTTTATTCATAGCCTAAGTTATAAGCCATTTGTCCTGAGGTAATTCTTCTGTGAATTTTGCTGCGGCAAAATAAAACTATGCCCAACAATCTTGCTTAAATTGATTAGCCAACAATCCTTTCTTCTTTGATATGGTCTCTAGATGAAAGTCTTTGAAAAGCCAACTCCCTTGGTGCAGGTGCCGTGGCTCACACCTGTAATCCCAGCACTTTGTGAGGACCAAAGGAGGGAGGATTGATTGAGGCCAGGAGTTTAAGACCAGCCCGGACAAAATAGACTCTGTGAAGGAAGGAAGGAAGGAAGGAAGGAAGGAAGGAAGGAAGGAAGGAAGGAAGGAAGGAAGGAAGGAAGGAAGGAAGGAAGTAAGGAAGGAAGGAAGGAAGGGGAAAGAAAGAAAGAGAGAAAGAGAGAAAAAGAAAGAAAGAAAGAAAGAAAGAAAGAAAGAAAGAAAGAAAGAAAGAAAGAAAGAGAGAGAGAGAGAGAAAGAAAAGAAAAGAAAAGAAAGAAAAAGAATCACTGAACCACTGTCCTAAGAATATAGTAACAATTATTTAAAAAGAAAAAACAACATACACACAAGGCTTTAACTGATAGAAGAGAAAAAATGCTGAGATTGCTTGTGCTGGTTAACTGCATTTGCCATCTTCCCTCCACGAATTCATTCTCTGCCCTTCTGTGCCCTGCTCTGTGCCCAGGAAGGATGGCCTCTGTGAACTCATCCCTTAGGCTCCTGTGTCCCCTCTGGGTTGTGGTTTGATTTGATCATTAGGAGGTACTGGTAGGAGATCAGAAGGTGAGAAGAGAGAGAAGCTAGAATATTTGTTCACCCTATGGCATCTCTGCCTGGCCTGGATTATGGCCATGGCTGCATTCTATGGTTATAGCTCCCCTCATCCATGACCTAAAATTGTCTCTGGGTTCTATAATCTCATATATTTCCCTATCCTTTTTAGGCCTAGCAGTGGTAAATCACTTCTGCTAGTCTCTGCCATTTCACCAACCCTTGTGGGCTCTCTCACCTCCTCCTATAAACAGTTGCTTCACTGACCTCTTCTAAGCTCATCCCTCTGAGTGCACATTTTTCTCATGGACTCCAAAAGAGGCACTACTAATCTACATAATTTGATGAATATAATTTTAGATTGTTTGTAAAATTAAGAGCCACTTACCAGTGTAATCAAGGCATTAAACAAACATCAATATCATATCATAGAGTAGTCCCATTGCATCCTGTTCTAAAACATCTTTAGAAGGAATGTTATTTGATTCATGGTATAAGAAATTTTGAGGCAGGAAGATCACCTGATCCCAGGAGGTCAAGGCTGTAGTGAACTGTGATTGTGACACTGAACTCCAGCCTGGGCGCTGGATAACAGAGTGAGACCCGGTCGAAAGAAAGGAGAGAGAGAGAGAGAGAGAGAGAGAGAGAGAGAGAAGAAAGAAAGAGAAAATTTATGAATTAATATAAAATGTTAAAATGGTATCTACAATATTTCATCTTTCTGATAAGGTTTAAAACATCATCCACATACATAAGAAGGTGTCGGCTGTGAATTATTTTAATAATGGTTACAAAAAGATTTGTTGCCTATCTGAATTCATTTGGTAGAGTTCAAGCCATTCTGTTCATCCCTTGAATTAATTGTACATTTTAGGGCCATCTCGATCTATTTGCACTGGCCCACAACAACCTGTAATTCCTCTGAAACCTGCAACCAACTTATCTGATCTCTCTTTCTTTGCATTATCTGTGTGAAAGTACTTCATCTCTTCTAGACCACAATGAAGTAATTTCCATTTCCCTTTTCATCAAAGTGCTTTACCGTGAACAGTTCTGATGACAAGGACAAAGAAAAGCAGCAATGGAGGATAGAGAACATAGATGGATAATCTCACAAAAGGAGAAGAGATATAATGGAGAAAAGAAAAAATTTCTTGGGCTGGTGGCAGCAAAAATAGAAAAGCAGGCAAAGTTGTTGCAAACATTACCCCCCATATCCTTGATGTTCTTCTCATCTCTCTCCCTGGTCCCCACAGCTTCACCCCAACTCTTTCTACCAGGAGCTCTCAGCTCTATACACCCTTGCTGCCTGTCAATCACTTGCCATGAAATAACCTCATCTGAGTTATTCATTCAAAGTAAGGTGCTGAATATTATGTAAACAATATCAGCATTTTAAAGACAGAAGATAATGCTAAAATAAAAAATAAAATTCTAAGTGGGAAATTTCAGGCATCTGTGAACATAATATTTTTTCATGAACATATGTGAATATTTCTTCATTAACTTGAATCTGGGCTCCTGATTTACCTACTTCCAAAATGCATTAAAATCAATTAACACAATGGTAAACATTGAAACTGAAATATAAGAGCAGGGAAGATAATCTTTATCAAGAATCTGTGGCTTAGAAAAACTACACAAAACAGAAAACAAAACTCAACTCTGAAAAATGATGGAAGAATACACAGTGACATTAAAAGTTATCTATGGATAGGAGGGGTTTTTTTTTTCCTTTTCTTTTGATGATTTTCTTTTTTTCTCAAATGTTTTATAATAAATAATTTTATAGAAGAAACGGGATGAGAACATGAGGAGGCTTCTGGAGTTCTAAATGTTCTGTTTCTTGATCTGGGTCCCAGTTGCATTCAGTTTATGAAAGCACATCAAGCTGTATATTTATTACAGGTGCATTTTTTTGTGTTTATGTCACACTACGCATTACTGTTTTCTTAAAAAGGAATGCTCCCATGTTTTCTAAATTCACTACTTTATGATTGAAATAAAATCATACAATTTATGTTTGAAAGTATTTCACTTGAGACATGCACTGTAATTAGTTATTGACAATGTAGCATCTCTGAAGAGAACAAAAAAAAATAAACTAATGCATTTCAGTTCAATGTAGGTTTAAATGACCTTGCAGTGATATATTTTTTCCCAATCAGAACTAACTACTAGTTCCTACTATAACCGATAAGGAAGTAGGTTCACTTTTTATTTTCTTGGTATCATAATGATAAATTCATTTCAAGAAGATCAAAATCACATTTTAAATGACGTACTGTCACCTTCCTTCCTGGACAAGAACTGCAGTCGTTGATGCAATTAAAGGCAGGTCCTCATTGAAGATGGGAAGAAGAAATGTTGAAACTGGCCCAATTGTCTCATAGAACTGATGCTTATGGATTCTTTTGAATAAACATAGAAATTGACTCTCTCGATGTTAAAATTTAAGCAAGTTGCATTTGTCTTATCTGAGTTTATTTCTCTGAAAACCAACCATCAGCCCTCCCACATGATATAAAGGAATCAAAACATACCAGATCACCACAGCTGGACAATGAGACACCAGACCCTTTACTTGTCGTGATTGCCTAACCCACCGCTTGCTTCTTGTTGAGCAATTTCTCTTCCTTACCCCTGTGATTCCTGTTTTCACATACGTTACATTTTTCCCTCCTACATAAACCCATAATTTTAGTTGGTTGAGGAGATGGAGTTGAGACTGACTGATCTATCTTACTGGCTGAAACACCCAAATAAAGTCTTCTTCCCTGGCAATACCCGTTGTCTCAGTGATTGACTTTCTGTGTGGCAAGCAACGGGACCTAAACCAAACCCCTGGTGTTTCAGTAGCAATGTGATATAGGAAAAGAGAATGGGACCTGTAATAATGTGACTAACAATCCAGGGGCAGCTACAGATCATGCTGAACTCAGGCAAATATAAAGAACTGGCACAAGTTTGGACCCTTCACTTAATTGCCTGGCATAAGCCCTTTCCCACCATGTTTTCAATGTTCTCATCAGACCTAAGTGTCATCAGCAGTTGAGGGAAAGGACACAGCACTTTCTTTAGCCAAACATCTCCTTACATTTTGGATTTTAGTTGACATTTTGAGTAGTGGGTGTTGTTTGTAATGTGTACACCTTTTAGTGATTGATAATTGTTAATGAGAGAAGTTGAGCAAAATTGATTGAATGGAGCTCTAAAATGTTTCAGGTAAGAGGAGATCTATTTATATGCAGAAATCCCTGTCTGTCTCTGATTTTATTGAAAATGTCTTTAAAAAAAATAGTTAACATAATTTTTGTTATATACAAATGTTTAGTTATAAAGCATAAAACTTCTTATGTAAGTTGCAAAGTGTTAAACACTCATGACTACACTACACAAACACAGAGCATTGCCAGTCACACTGCATCTATGTGTTTCTCGCGTATTTCTTTCCCTCATCTTTCCCCAGAAGTAAACACAATCTGAAATTTTCTATTTATTATTTCTTTGCTTTATTTTGAATACTTTCAATGTTTGTATATCTCTTTAAATAATATATGATTTCATTTTGCCTGCTTTTGTTCTTGAGAAAATGTTAGTATACTGTAGTCTTATGCAGCTTACATTTTTACTCAATGTTATATTTCTCCAATCCAGCTATGTTATTATAGTTATATATGATTCATAGTTATATATGATTAAGTGTTCTTCTTACTACATTTTTATTATCCTTTCAGTAGTAATTATATTTGTAATTTTGTACCTCTTTTTCTTTCTGATCTGATTCATCATTTCTTCTTTTCCAAAGCCCTCTAACCAGAAATTTGTCCATGTTATTAGTTTTATTTTTAAAAATACTTTTGGTTTTTGTCAGTTCTTTTTTATTTTGAATTTTTCATATCATAAATGTCTGTTCTTATCTTATTCTTATTCTTTGCTTATTTACAGCTTTATCATTTCTCAATCTATTTGTGAAAAGTAACCTCCTATGTAAAATGTAGTTAATAATGATAAATATCATATAATTTTGCTCTCTATGCTAAAAACACAAAGAAAGTACCTGAACAAATTGTTATTTTTATGTGTTTACTATTATTGCAATTATAATTATTATTTTCTTCTAAAGTATACATTTGTATTTCTTTTCTTTTTTAGTAATTAATTTTATTGTATTTTATAAAGTATTAGTCTGCTATGTATTAGGGAAAATTAAAAACTTCTGCTTCACAGATGATTTAAGAATTGCCTTATAACACTTCTTTTTTTTAGAGGAAGTTCTCACTATATTTCTCAGAATGGCCTCAAACTGCTGGCCTCAAGCAATCCTTCCACCTCTGTCTCCAAGTAGCTGAGACTATAGTTACACAACACCACACTTAGCTTGCCTTAGAACACTTTATCACTATTTATTCTCATCCCCAGTAATTTTTATTTTGTCATACATTTTTTTCTATTTTTTTCAGAACCCTAAAGCGTTGCTAACGTTGACTTACATAGTCAATATTTGTTTATATTTAGTCACATTTTTAGCATTCCCTGTACTCCTCATTTTTTTCTTGTATTTCAGACCTTCCATCACAGATCACTTTTCTTCTACGGGAAATACATCCTTTAAAACTTTTTAGCAAAAACATGCTGGTGACAAAGTCTCTTAGTTTTTGTTTCTCTAACATTTCTTATATTGTCCACATCGTTTAAAGATATTCTTTCTGGATGTAGAATTCTAGATTGTTAGTCTTCTTCTGTTAGCACCTTCACTTAGCTATCTTTTTTTTCTTCGTTGTCTTCTGGCTTGAATTTGTTGTTGAGAAGTCAGCTATTAGTCTATCACACCTATATAAGTAATTCATTCTTTCTCTGACTGCTTAAAAATATTCTGTGATTTTAGTGTCCTGAAATTTAATTCAAATGTGACTGAATATGGTGATGTTGGATTTTTTATTGTTGTTTCTGTTTATCTTTCTTCAATTTATTTTCTTTTTCTTTTCTTGAGACAGGGTCTTGCTCTGTTGCCCAGGCTGAAATGCAGTGCAATCAAGGTTCACTGTAGCCTCTACCTCTCAGGTTCAAGCAATTCTCCTGCCTCAGCCTCCCAAGTAGCTGAGATTACAGGCATGTACCACCACACCTGGCTAATATTTTTTCTTTTCTTTTTTTTTTTTTTTTTTTTGTAGAGATGAAGTCTTACTATGTTCCCCAGCCTGGTCTTGAAGTTCTGCGCTCAGGTGATTCTCCCATGTTGACCTCCCAAAGTGCTGGGATTACAGGTGTGAGCCACTGAACCCTGCCTCTTTCTTCAATTTCATTTGGCCCTCTGAATCCAGATTTTAGTATATCATTAGTTCTGGAAAATTTTAAATATTTGTTTTAGGATGTTTCTCCAATTGTTTTTCTCCTTATAGAACAACAATCATGTTTTTTGGTCCATTTCTTTGTCAGACAGATTCTTAAGGTGGCTTCCATGGTCTCTGCCTCCTGGTGATCTTGCCCTTATATTTGCCCTCAACTTGAGTGTGGGTGGGTCCTGTGAGTTGCTTATAAGCAGTAGAATATGGTTAAGGTAATGGGATATAGGTGATTACATGCATATGATTGATTTATTGTGTTATATTAAATCACCCTTCCCCCTTCCTCTCCTTCTCCACCCCTGGTTTTGAGAAAGCCTACAATCAATTTTGGAAACCACCTTTGGCAAGGAACTGTATGAGGCCTCTAGAAATGAAGGGTAGCCTTCTGTAAACAGCCAGCAAGAAAATTGAGCCCTCAGTCCTACAACCACAAAGACATGAATTCTGCCAAAAACCTGAATGAATTTGGAAATGGACATTCCCAAGTCAAGCCTCAGCTTTCCCCTAAGAAGAGAACCCACAAAAGGAATGCTTGGCCTCCTGACCCACAGAAATTGAGATAATAAATGTGTTTTAAGCTGCTAGAGAATGTGTTCATATTATAACACATTGATAAATAGCTAATACAATTTTACTGCACCCTTATGTCTCTTGACTGTTATTTTTCAGTGCTCTATTTCATTGTGCTGCATTTTTCTGGTTAACGTCTACTATGTAGCTCACAAAATCTTTATTCATTTGTGTTTAGTCTTCTTGGTGAGATGAAGAGTTTTTAATTTCAGTTTATATATATGTGTGTGTATATATATATACACACACACTTGTGGTCTAAGCATTATTGATACTTTATTTGCTTTCTTTGTCTACTCAGAATGGTAATTCATTATAGTTTCTTGCTTGCCTCACATATATTAATTTTTTAATAAAATCATTTTAACCTATGTCTAATAATTTCTTTATCTGAAGTCATTTTCTTGCCTGTTTCTGAGGCCTATTGTTTTGCCAAGTTTTGCTTCATTTTCCTTGGATGCTTTCTTATTCTTTATTTAGAACTGCTTTTTTTGGGGGGGTGGAATTTATTTTTGGGATTTTTTGAAGGCTGGAATAAGAATAATAGTGGGTTCCGCCTGAGAAGATTTATATTTGATTCTGCCAAGCTGTTGGGACACCACAAATTTATAATCATTTTAAATTTAATTTTGGGTTTGACATTTTATGGAAGCCTAATGTGATTTTGTGCTAGCCTCCTTTATCCAGCTGTTGAATTACTATGTTATTATGTAATGTCCTTGACATCTCTATTTGAGTATCTCAGATAACCTCAGAAAACTGAATTCCTGAACTCAAAACTTGCTCTTCTTCCACTCTTCTATTAGGGTTCATTTTCCAGGTGCCAAAACCTCTGTCATCATGGTTCAAGCCTCTCTTTCTCCAGCAATGCAAATCAAATCTACCAAAAAATTCCAGCAATTCTACCTACACAGTGTATCCAGAATAAAATCACGTTCCTCCTTCTCAAGTGATTCAACCCTGGCACGGGCCACCAACATCAGCTTTTTCCTTGCTCCCTGCAATAGCTTCCCATTAACCTCCAAGCTTCCATGCTTACTTGAAGACTACAAGTAATTTTCTTCATAGCAAACAGGTCATTCTGTTCAAACAAAATCCAGATAGATCACATCACTCTCCAAGCTCTTCACTGGCTTCCCATCTCCTTACAGTGACTTATCAGACCCTATACTCCCCATTTCCTCTGTGATTTCACTTCCTTCCAATTTTCCCTTTGCTCATTCAACTCAAACCACACAGATACCCTTGCAGTTCTTAAGCTCCCCACTCTGGGTCTTTTACTTGCTGTCCCTCTGCGTGGACTGCTGTTCTCCTCAGATATCTGTCTGGCTGACTCACTCAAGTCTATCAAGCCTTTGCTTAAATATTATGCTCTCAATAAGACCCACCTGGCCACCCTAACTATAATTAAACCTCTGCCTCCTGTACTCCAAATTTTAATTTCCTGCTTGATTTTTTTCCCATGGTGTTTATCATCAAACTTAATATTTCATTTATTTATTTATTTTAGTTTCCTCTTTCTTTGATTATAACATGTCCAGAACAGAGAAAAATTTGTCTTTTATTTTTATTTTTTATTCACTGTTTTATTCACTGTTACATCTCCAATGCTTAGGAAATTCCTGGAACATAGAAAATAGTTTTAAAATATTTGTGAATGAATGTATGTTTTTCATCTTAGCATAAAACTCATAAAGGTAATATTTCATTGTGGGCATTTTAAAAATCTGACATACATACATCCTCTGAAACCTAGGCAGAGGTTTCCAAACCTCAATTCTTGACTTCTGGGCACTCACAAGCCCAACACCACATGTAAGCAGCCAAGGCTTGGAGCTTGCGCCCTCTGAAGCCATGGCTTGGGCTGTACCTTGACCCCTTTTAGCCATAGCTAGAGTGACTGGAATGCAGGACACCAAGTCCCATGGCTGCACATAGCAGGGGAACCCTGGATCTAGCCCAGGAAACCATTACTCCTTCCTAGGCCTCCAGTCCTGTGATGGGAGGGGCTGTCATGGAGGTCTCTGACATGCCTCGGAAACATTTTCCTCGTTGTCTTGGTGAATAACATTTGGCTCCTCGTTACTTATGCAAATTTCTTCAGCAAGCTTGAATTTCTCCCCCAAAAGTGGGATTTTCATTTCTATCACATCATCAGATTGCAAATTTTCCAAACTTTTATGCTCTGCTTCCTCTTGAATCCTTCACCTCTTAGAAATTTCTTTGGCCAGAGAAATTTCATTACTCTCAAGTTCACGTTCCACAGACCTCTAGGGCAAGGGCAAAATGCTGCCAGTCTCTTTGCATAGCAAAAGTGACCTTTACTCCAGTTCCCAACAAGTTCCTCATCTTCATCTGAGACCACCTCAGCCTGGACTTTATTGTTCATATCACTATCAGCATTTTGGTCAAAGCCATTCAACAAGTCTCTAGGAAGTTCCAAATTTTCCCACACCTTCCTGTCTTCTGAGCCCTCCAAGTCTCTGGGAAGTTCCAAACTTTCCCACATTTTTCTATCTTCTTCTGAGCCCTCCAAACTGTTCCAGCCTCTATCTGTTACTCAGTTCCAAAGTCACTTCCACATTTTCTGGCATCTTTACAGGAGCACCCCACTACCTGGTAGCAATTTACTATATTAGTCTGTTCATGCTCCTAATAAAGACATACCTGAGACTGGGTAATTTATCATGGAAAAAGGTGTGATTGACTCACAGTTCCACATGGCTAAGGAGGCCTCACAATCATGGTGGAAGTCAAAGAGGAGCAAAGTCATGTCTTACGTGGTGGCAGGCAAGAGAGACCGCTTTTTGTTTCAGCTACTCTTCTATAGAGACCTAGCACATAGGGTAATTGTCTTTATAAACCAAGTCACCTATAATTACAATTATATATCTTAGAAATTCCAAATCCAGGTATTTAAGTTACCTGTTATCATTAAATCTGCCAAAGACACAGGGGTGATTAGTTTCGAAAGACCAGCAAAGAAGGAAAGAAATTAATGTCTATTGCTTGCCTACTTTGTATCGGTCACTAGCTGGGCAATAGCATATGTTTGTGTGGTGTGTGTGTGTGCATATCCTTATAACACTTCCATGAGAGGGGTGATATTTTCTCCATTCCCACAGGTGAGTTAATTTGACAAAGATATCATAACTAGTAAACGAAAAAACATTATAGGCAGCTCCATCTAATTTTAAAGCCTGTCATCCCTTCTTGTTGTGCTATTTTCACCTAAGATTTATGGGAAGAAACTTCTGAGTGGCAAATAGGTATATGACAAACTCTGTCAATAACCTTAAACTGAATCTTTGATTTCATGTCTCATGAACTCAGAAGAATCCATAGTAGTACATGACATGGGTGGATCAGTGTCTTCCCTCAGCCCACTGCTCAGCTGCCAGCTTCCCTGAAATTTACAGAACTTAATAACAATGTAGAGTTTAGACAACGAGACTTCACTATAGGCTACATTCTTTTATGAGCACAGGATCCACAGTCATCTTTTTTTAATGTTATAAAGTAGATTCTGTCGCTTCTCCCTTCAAAATTCTCCAGGGGCTTCTAGGGTAAAAGCTGTGGCCCCTTCAGTGTTATCCAAGGTCCTATGTCATATGTTAATTCCCCAAACCAGGGTCCTATCATTCTACTCCTTTCTCACATTTCTCTAGCCAAACTGCTCTTACCATGCACAATCCCACCTCTTGTTTTTTTCTCTGCCTGGAATATTCTTCCCCAAAACAATCACATGGCTCACTCTATTTCTTTCTTCAGGTATTATTAACGTATCATCTTCTTGGGAGAGCCTCCTTGACCACTCTAGCCTGACCATGTCCAGCATCCCCCCATGTATCCATACGCAGCACTTCACAACACACCCAGCACTTCCTACTTTCCTTCTTTGCTTTATGTTACATAAACATGCCATATATTTTAGGTATTTATATTGATTAGTGTCTGTTCTACCTACCTTCACATTAGAATGTGAGATGCATAAGGAGAGGAATTTTGTGCATTTTGTTAACTGCTATATACGCAATGTCTGTACCAGTACTTGTCTATATAGTTTATGTCTAATAAATATTGATTTAGTAAATCAACACATTTGAAAATTGAGGATACAGCATTTTTATACCTTCTAAGTAGTAAAATAACAATTTTATTCTAGGCAGTCCAGTTAAAAATGTTCAGATAGTACCTACTGAATTTTCACTTAAAAAACATACCATGTTGAACAGAAAGTAATTTTTACTCTGAAGAAAGCCTTTAACATTTTAAAATAAAGATTCTGCACCATCACCCTTCCAGGAAAGGTGCATCAGACATAATGTTATTCATATTTAATTCTTTACCACTTTCTTTCTGAACCCTTGAGATTTCAGCCTCCGAGCCAAGACTCCCTGATTGTTGGCCTATTACTAAGTGCAGAAGCGAGAATTTCCCAGACATTCTTAAACAAAATCCAATTTGACAAGATGACAACAGCTATGTGAATATTAGAATCTTTAATTGCTATAATGACACAGAAATTAGGCCTGGAAATCTCTAAAGTTATCAGAGTGTGATTTGTTTGAAATAGGTCAAAAAACATTTTTTAAAGATACTACTGCAATTCAATATGTCCATATGTGTGTGTGTTTCTTAAACCTTTATACCATTGTCTCTTCTACTTTTTCTTAAAATACATTTTTATTTAATTCTACTTAAAGGGGTCCTTACATCAAAAACTTCAAAATGAGAAGTCTTTGGGAGGCCGAGGCAGGAGGATTGCTTGAGCTCGGGAGCTTGAGATCAGCCAGGGCAATATAGAGAAACCTCATCTCTACAAAATTAAAATTAAAAAATAAAATGGGAAGATCTGCTTTGATTTTGCACCCAGCTTCCTGGTGTTCCGGTACACTCCTGCAGGAAAAAAAAAAAAAAAAAGAAAGAAAGAAAGAAAAGAGGATGTGAGCAAATCTCTGAAGCCTACATGGTGTTACACAATGAAGAGAAGGTTCACAATCCTGAGACTTCCCCTTGATGAGGAAGAAAGAGAAGTAAGTCTGGCACTCAATGTCCCATCCTTTCATCACACTCCCCTAGAGAAAAAGGTGGGAGTTTTACCATGTCCCAAATAGCTTTATGGGATTGAAAAAAAACACACAATCCTCAGACTTCTCTCCCAGGAAAGAAAAGGAAGAATGGAGTATGTACACCCAAAGAAAATGTTTGAGAGGCTCCCAGAATCTCCAGCAAGGCTGCTGGGTGAAGACTGCCAAAGACTGGAAGAGGCATATGCTTTCTCAAAGGCAGAAACACCAAAGCAGAGCTACAATTCCTTGAAGAATTGGGAAAATGTAAATATAATAGGAATAAAATAATTCCCTAGATTTGATTTTAAAGGAAGAGAAAAGAACAACACTATGCTACTAGTTCTTCACCTTATATCTCTGAATTTAAAAGTGTAAAAACACTGGAGAATCTCAGAGTCTAACTCTTACTTAACCCCAAATCCAACAAGAATGACTCTTGAACTACACAAAAGCATTGTAAGTCTTCAAATGGAAGAATGTACAAGCTACCATCCTTACTTACAAAGACACCGTTTCTGAGCGAGAATAAAGCGAAGGAATAACTACAGGTGAAAGTCCTATTATAAAAAATAGAATACTTTGTCTAATGAAGAACATTTACCTGTTTCTATCTCTTTCTAAAATTAATCACTGCCAGTCATAGAGTCAGTCACACCATAATACCAAATTTCCGTTTCAGACATTGAGGCGATTTTCCTGCTTTTCTATCTCCTGGTGTCTAGACACACAATCTTCTTTGTTTTCTTCCCCTTCAATCCCATGTGAGAGTTGATCCGAGTCACTGTATATACTGGGTTGCATTCATCCAATTATAGGCCTTTATATTCCTCAAAAGAGATGTGAAACAAGAGTTTTGTCCTAATTTCCAGTGCATACTAACATGGTAGGAATGTATACAAAAGAAAGCCTTTTTGAGCATGGAAGAGAATAGCATTGATTTTATATATTGAGGTCAAGATCATCTAAGTAAATTTTAAAAGGCAGCAGCTCTCAGACCCAGGGAAGGGGTAAGTGAGAGACCCGTGGGGTTCCACATTCTCTCCACGGACCTTTACAATCCTAGCTACAGGACAGCCCATTGACCCTCCTGCCTGCAGACTGGTATCGAAAGCTGTCTGGAGGTTGTGCAGAGGCATTGCTCAAACTCACGTGGAGTCCACAGGCTTCTGAATACTTGGTAGCTGCAGCACAGCACCATTCTAGGTGCCCATTCCCCAAGGCTCAGTATGTGTACTAGGGCTGCTATTGCCCCTGCTGGCTGCTGGGCCAGGAAGTGAGAGGAGATGCTGGGCACTCTCACATGCACCAAGGACAAATACTCCTGCTACTGCTGTGAAACCACACACCAACACCCGCCTACCTTCCACAAATCTGCTTGCCTGGCTGTTCTGTAGAAAGGGGCCTGGCTTTCCTGGTGGCAAGGCTGCAGCAACCACCATTGCCAGGATTGAGTATTCTGCTGGCAATCTGGGACCTGCTGGCCCTTCCCTATCACAGCCAGCACCTGAACCCAGGAGGCCTGAGGATGAGTTCACTGGCCTGATTACATCTCTCCACTTCAGGACTCAAGCTGTCCAGGGGCCAAAGGATGGTATTCTCAATCTAATCTTGAGTGGAGGAGGAGATCCCACCATCAGAATTAAGAGGAGAGTGTGGCATGTGTTCATGCTGCGGTGCAGGAGCTGGGCACCTCATCCTTTGTGAGACTAATCCAGGAAGGGTGTGCCATGGGGTGCATCTTCTGTCTCAGGCAGGAACCTCAGGGCCTGGGGAAGCTTTGCAATCTGAACGGCAGACAGCTTGGGACAGGGCTGGCTGTCGTGGCCTGCTGCCAGTGGCCAAATGCTAGTGGGAGACCTGCTGGATTAGGCTGTGAGAGCTGGTGCTACTACTCACTAGTGAGCTGTGGAACCCCAGAGTCCCTTTTCTCCCCCAAATTCCCCCTCTCCTCAGCAGGTGCTTTGGCGTGGTAGAGGTGCCTCCACCACCCTGGAAAATTGTCCCAGTGGCAAGAGAGCTGCCCCCTAACCCCTGTTGGAGCCAGCACTTGTGCCTGTCATAGGGAGCCTGGACACGGGCTTGCCCGACACAGCCCCATCTTGCTTTGCTCCTCCCACCTGCCTAGTGGTAGAGCATAGGACAGGGAACATAGTTCCACAGTCTACCCATTGCCTGAGACATCCGAACACATCTTCTGGTTTGAACAAAGGCCAAGCATAAATCCCATTGCCACCGCCATAGCTGCTTCTCTCCTGTAAGTGCCACCTCCAACTCCAGAGCTCAACCTGCACAGCCCATTACAACATCTGCTGGCAAAATTACAAGTGCTCAGTCAGCTTTTACCCCCAAGCACCACCTACTGGCCTAGAGGTTGAACTGCACAACCCAATACAATAACTGCTGACAGAAGTGCATGGCACTGGGGAACCAAGAAAGCCTACAAAGATCTCTGCCTTCTTGTCTCTGCGGGAGGCAGTGAGCCTGCTCACATGTCCAGTACACCACTACTACAACAAGATTCTTGGAAAACCACCACACTAAGGTTATCTATAACCAAGGAATTCAAACAGATCCTTGGCCCCATGAAAGCACCCAGAAGCAAAGCCAAATGACCCTACTCAACATACATTACAGTCACACTCTCAAACCGGGAAAAAAGTCCCATCCAAATGAAAGCAAATTCAAAAGTAAGAAATGAAAGATTCCACAAATGAGAAGGAACCAGTGTAAGAATTCTGGCAGTATGAAAACACAGGGTGTTACAACACCCTCTATAGATCACACTAGCTCTATAGCAATGGTTCCTAATCAAATGAAAATTCTGAAATGCCAAATAGAGAATTCAAAATATGAATTATAAGAATGCTCAATGAGATCCAAAACAAAGTTGAAAACCAACACAAAATAGAAAAACAATTCAGGATATGAATAAAAATTTGCTAAAGAGATAAATATTTTTTAAAAACAGAACTTCTAAAAGTGAAACATTTATTGAAGGAATTACAAGATATAGTTGAAAGTTCAACAAAAGACTAGACCAAGCAGAATAAAAAACTTCAGAGCTTGAAAACAGGTCTCTCAAATTAACCCAGTCAAACAAAAATAAAGGAAAAAGAATTTTAAACAATAAACAAAACCTTCAAGAAATATGAGGTTATGCAAAGCACACAAACCTATGAGTCATAGGTATTCCTGAGGGAAAAGAAGAAAAAAGCTTGAAAAACCTATTTGAGGAAATAATTGAAAACTTCTGTGGTTTTGCTAGAGATTTAGATATCCAGAAACAAGAAGCTCAGAGAACTCCTGGGAGATACATTAGTTCTTTGAAAGGATAAACAAAATCAATATACTGCTACCTAAATTAACCAAGAAAAAAAGAGAAACTATTTAAATAAACACAGTCAGAAATGATAAAGGAGACATTACAACTGACACCAAGAAATACAAAAGATCATCGAGACTACTATGAGTATCTCGATGCACACAAACTAGAAAACCTAGAGGAAATAGATAAATTCCTGGAAACATAAAACCTCTCGAGATTGAAACAAAAAGAAATATTAATAGATATCCTGAAATAACCAATAATGAGTAGTGAGATTGAATTGATAATAAAAAATATACCAATGAAAAGAAGCCTAAAACAGACAGATTCACAGCCAAATTCTACCAGATGTACAAAGGCTAAAAGGTGCCTTTCCTACTAAAACTCTTTCAAAAAATCAAGGAGGAGGGAATCCTCCCAAACTTATACTACAAAGCCAGTATCACCCTGATACCAAAGCCAGGCAAAGACACACACATAAAAAGAAAATTACAGGCCAATGTGCCTGATAAACATAGATGTAAAAATTCTCAACAAAATACTAGAAAATCTAATCCAACAGCGAATTAAAAAGATAATATGCCATGATCAAATGAGTTTATTTCAGGGATGCAAGGATGGTTCAGTATATGCAAATCAACAAATGTGATTCACCACATAAACAGAATTAAAAACAAAAACCATTTGATCATCTTAATAGATTAAGAAAAGTATTTTATAAAATGTGCCATTTCTTTGTGATTAAAATTCAACAAACTAGGCATAGAAGGGCCATATCTCAACATAATAAAAGCCATATATGAGAAACTCACAGCCAACGTAATACCAAATGGGGAAGAGTTGAAAGCATTTTCCATGAAAACTGAAACAAGACAAGGATGTGTGCTTTCTTCACTCTTGTTCAACATTGTACTGACAGTCCTATCTAAAGCAATAAGACAAAAGAAAAAATAAGTTATCCAAATCGGAAAAGAAGAAGTCGAATTATCACTATTTGCTGATGACATGATCTTTTACCTAGAAAACTCTGAAGACTCTTCAGAAATACTTCTAGATTTGAGAAACGACTTCTGTAAAGTTTTAGGATCCAAAACCAATGTGTAAAAACCAGTAGCATTTCTATCTACCAATAATAATCAATCTGAGAACTAAATCAAGAACTCAATCCCATTTACAATAGCTACAAAAAATAATAGACTAACTAGAAATATATTTAACCAAGGAGAAAGATCTTTACAAGGAGAACTACAAAACACTGATGAAAGAAATTGTAAGTGGCACAAACAAATGGAAAAACATTCCATGCTCATGGATTGAAAGAATCAATATTGTTAAAAGACCATAATGCCCAAAGTAATCTACAGATTCAGTACAATTCCTATGAAATTACCAATGTCATTATTTTCAGAATTAGAAAAAATTCCCAAAATTCATATGGAACCAAAAGAGTTCAAATAGCCAAAGAAATCCAAAGCAAAGGGAGCAAAGCTTGAGGCATCACATTATCTGACTTCAAATTATACAGGGCTATAGTAAGCAAAACAGCATGGAACTGGTATTAAAATAGACACATAGATCAATGGAACAGAATAGAGAAACCAGAAATAAAGCCACATACCTACAAGCAACTGATCGTCAACAAAGTTGTCAAAAATGTACACTGGGGAAAGAATACCCTTTTTAATAAATGGAGTTGGGAAAATTGGATTGCCATATGTAGAAGAATAAAACTGAATCCCAGCACTTTGGGAGGCTGAGGCAGGTGGATCACGAGATCAGGAGATAGAGACCATTCTGGCTAACATGGTGAAACCCCGTCTCTACTAAAAATGCAAAAAATTAGCCGGGTGTGGTGGCAGGCACCTGTAATCCTAGCTACTCAGAAGGTTGAGACAGGAGAATGGTGTGAACCCTGGAGGCAGAGCTTGCAGTGAGCCAAGATCACGCCACTGCACTCCAGCCTGGGTGACAGAGCAAGACTCTGTCTCAATCAATCAATCAATCAATCAATCAATCAATCTGGACCCTTATCTCACACCACATACAAAAACCAACTCAAGATAGATTATAGACTTAAGTTTATGACCTAAAACTATAAAAATTCTAAAAGAAACTTCTTCTGAATGAAGGTCTAGGCAAAGAATGTATGACTAAGACCTCAAAAGCAAATGCAACAAAAACAAAAACAGATAAATTTGACTTAATTAAACTAAAAAGCTTCTGCACAGCAAAAGAAGTAACCAATAGAGGAAATAGACTACTCAAAGAATGGGAGAAAATATTTGCAAACTATGCATCCAACAAAGAGCCTATATCCACAATCTACAAAGAGCTCAAACAACTAAACGAGAGGAAAAGAAAAATGTAACATTGCTCCCCTCTCTATGTGAAAAGAAAAAAGAAAAAAACAAGCCCAGGAAAAAGGACATAAATGAACATTTTTCAAAAGAAGACATACAAATGGCCAATAGACATTAAAAAAATCAGCATCCCTAATCATCAGAGGAATGCAAATTAGAACCACAATGAGATACCATTTTACGTCAGTCAGCATGGCTATTATTAAAAAATCAAAAAACAACAGTTGTTGGTGAGGATACAGAAAAAAGGAAAAAGTTAAATACTGTTGGTCAAAATGTAAATTAGTACAATCTTTGTGGAAAACAGTATGAAGATTTCGCAAAGAACTGAAAATAGAACTACCATTTTATTCAGCAATCCCACTTCTAAAAATCTACTCAAAGGAAAAGAAATCATTTTATTAAAAAAAGACCTATGCACTTGTATGTTTATTGCAGCACTATTCACAATAGCAAAGTCAAGGAATTAACCTAAGTGTCCATCAATAGATGGTTGGATAAAGAAAACACGGTATACATGCACCATGGAATACCACGCAGCCATAAAAAAGAATGAAATCATGTGTTTTGCAGCAACATGGATGGAACTGGAGGCCATTATCTTACATGAAATAACTAAAAAACAGAAAGTCAAATACCATATGTTTTCACTTGCAAGTGGGAGCTAAACAATTTGTACACATGGAAAAACAGAGTGGCAGTACAGACACTGGAAACCAAAATGTGAGAAGTTGGGAGGGGAATGAGGGGTGAGAAATTACTCATTGTGTACAATGTACATCATTCAGGTGATGATTTTACTAAAAGCCCAGACTTCACAACTACACAATAAGTCTACATTTTTTTAAAAAGTACTTTTACTCCCTAAATCTTTTTTTTTTTTTTTTTAATTTAGAGAGGTAAACTTTCTTACTCAGAAGACAAGTATCTCTGTAGCCTAGACATTGTGCTGTTCACCTTCATCACCCGGTAGTGTACATCTTGAAAAATGTTACTCTGCAATGATAATTTCAATGAGGACATTTTTTTCTGGATGAACATTTTCTTCATCTGTCCATTTATGCAAATCAGTTTCCATCACCTAGTTTTCTTTTTCTTTTGAATTGCTGTAGATTTTCTGATAATTTTCTGTTGGCATTTGCCTAGATTGAAGATGATCAGAATCATTTTCATATTGAAAATGATCAGAGTCATAAAAAGAATATTCTCTTAAGACAGAATAACTGCATATACAGAGAAATATACTGGGGATCCCTGTGGGAATCCTGAAATTGCCATACAGTAACCAATTTATTGCCAATATATGGCCTTACGAAGTATTTTTACTGTGTCTCAAAATTTTCATCACCTCAATGTCTTCATTTCTATTTTTTTCTGAGATGTATTGGCTTTTAATTTTACAAAAGGGATTTATTTTTGCCTCATTTACAGTCACATAGTGTTTTCAGTGCCTCAACATTAATTTGTAGTCCTAAAGCAGATATGGTGTTGGGAGGGGTTTGTTGTATAAAGGAGAAAAATTCACCAATTTTAGATATATTTCTATATGCATGACTCTGATAACCACAAAATATTATGTAAGTAGGTAACTGGATTTGAGCCAGCATGAGAATATAAATTTAAATAGATGTCAAAGAAATCCAATCCTATGATAAAATATTTTCATCAAGAATGTAAATCACAAGAAGTTTGTGGACCAAGCAATAAATGTTTCCAGGCAGAAAAGCAATCTCTTGGGCAATTAGAACTCTATTCTCTTTAGAAAACCTAGCTTAGTGTGGCCAAACGATATTTGCCAATGTCCTGAATATTTTCTTCCTCATCCTTGATTGTAATGATTCATTTTCTTTAGTTCCATTTCCCATATACATGGCAAATTTACTTTTGCACATAAAATTCCATAAAAAGATGCCTAAGTGCAAGTTAAAATCAATGACATTTGGCTCATCTTGCCCCAACAAGAAAGATACTTTACTACTAATTATGCTGAACTGGTCAGGTTTTTATACTGTAGGCTTTATGGGTATTTAAAGCTTATTTGAATTCTAATTAATAATGTGATCAAGTTAACAAGTGTAGCATTCTAATATTTTCTTACATAAAATATTGAAGGGCACTAATTTTTAAAGCACTTTTTTCATTCCCATATTTTTAAATCCTTAGGAAAAGTTTAGGTATTCATGATTCATGTAAAAACAAAAGACTATGAGAGGATTACTGAAATGATTTTTCTAATTATTGCACCTGGTCTTAAAATAGTAATTGCAACTTAATTAGAAGAGCTACTATTGAGCAAGAGCTCACACACACTGGGGGCTTTTAACACACTTTCTAATGTTAGTCATGATCTAGGAAAGTAAGTATGAATTACAGCCCATTTTACAAGTGGAGAAACTGAGGCATAGAGAAATTAAATAATTTGTCAAAGGTGACACAGCTAAAAAAAAAAAAAAATGGCAATGCAGGAATGTTGACCCAATTCTTTGTGTCTAATTCCAAGTACCCCAAAGTATAACTCTTGCAAAGTGTGTCCCAGTTGATAAGTATAATCAATTATTTCCGCACTAGTAAAGCCTCACCTTCAATTTGTGCCCAGGTGAATTCCTAGTTTTTCCGGAATTTCAAAATATGGTCAGTGTCTGATTTCCCAGCAGCATCCCTTTGCCTCCAAATGTCCTCTAGCATAATTGTTAGTTTAAATAAATTTACTGTTTATACTTTTTAAGATTTTCACAAATATCTCATTTGGAAAGTGAAGACACTTCGTTGTGTTGTAAACAATGACTAGAATTGCTAATGTATAGAAATTCTTGTTTTTAAAATTTAGTCTGTTTTATTTCAGTCATCACATTTGGATTGCATATACTTTTTGACTTATTAATAAAACAGTTTATCCCTCCCTCAGTAATTGTTTCCTCCTCTCAGGTAACAATGTCTTTTTTAGCAAATCAAGATAATTATCATTTTAATTAATGTTGTGCTTTGCTTATAAAATACATTTATAATGGCAGGCCTGGTGGCTCATGCCTATGATCCCAGCACTCTGGAAGGCTAAAGTTGGAGGAACGTTTGAGCCCAGGAGTTCAAGACCAGCCTTGGCAATATAGAGACCCCTGTCTCTACAAAAAAAAAAAAAAAAAAAAAAAAATTGATTAGCCAGGCACAGTAGTACATGCCTATAGTTCCAGAAACTTGGGAGACTGAGGTGGAAGGATCTCTTGAGCCAGGAAGGTCAAGAGATCAAGGCTGCAGTCAGCCATGATCATGCCACTGCACTCCAGCCTGGACAACAGAGCAAGATCCCGTCTACAAAAAAAAAAAAGAAGAATGCATTGGTAAACAGTGTTCATAAGTAATTGTTGAAAAATAAATGAACTGTATCCATTGTCATATTTTCATTTTTCAGGCTACAACTGATATTATAATATAATATGCTTTCTTTTGTATCTTTCTAATTTTATTTAGATACTTTTCCTGGAAGAGAAAACCCTTTAGAGTATGGTGGTACTTCTCCTCTAACAAAGTCTTCTATGGGAAAATGTGATTGTTTTTATGGTTTGTTGAATACCTAAAATGAGCTCTAGAAAATTCATCCTGATCCATGACCTTTGTGAGTTTACAATAGAAAGTAACGTAACTCACTTTTTATTCAACATACACATGTCACTGAAATACATAATCAAGAGGTCATTTATCTCAACACCATAACTATCTGAAACAGAGTTAAAAATGAAAAACAAAAAATGTAATAAAAACAGCCACAACAGCAAAGAAACCTTAGAGGATAATCTCTTCAGGGAAGCCAGAATCAATGCCGCAAGCCTTTGGTCCAGGCTCTGGGTCATTGTTTTCTAATTTCGGAGAATCTCAGACATTAGAGTTCATTTCATTTAACAGTAAGCACAATTCTAACTCCTTCCCTTAGCCCTCTCACTGTCCTGTTTCCCTCTTCCTCTCCAGTGTATCTACTTGGGGTCTTTCAATTTTGCCTGCCTGCATATCTTTGCATCTGTAGTGATGTTGATGGAGCCCAGTTTCATTCTGTTTCTCCTGATCATGGTAACTACCTCCCCAGTAGCTCCACTCTTCCATCGCCGCTAACATACCCTTCACTACGGTGGTCCTGCTGTAAAACTATTGGAAGCACCACTGCCAACTTAAAAATTCTTAATGGATTCCCAATTACCTGCAGAATTGAGAGCTCCTTAGCACGGTATACAAAACCCTTCATTCATTGGCCAACGCTGTTCAGATGCCAAGTGAAGAAGAGCAGCCAAGAGGGCTGAGAGCCACCTGTTAAGACTTGGTCACAGGCAGCATGGGGATAACTTCTGGCTTTGTGCAGATATCTAATGTGGTGAATGGCCTTCAGAAGGCCGTGGACGTCTGGTCTTCTTGAGACTTTAGGAAGGTAAAGAGTCAATAGTATTAGGAAAAGCTGTTCTTTCTTGGCCTACCAGAGTTGTAGCATCAAAAATTGAATGTTTTTTTTTTTTTATCATTTTACAATCATTTTATTTTTTATCAAAAAAGTATAACATTTTTATCAAGTTTCATATTTAACTCTCATAAATTCATGAGAGTTTTTTCAATCCCCAAAACACAGTAACTTTTATTGCTTTAGTAGAAAAAGTATTATATTGAGATTATTTTGAAAATTGCGTTCCAGTACCCAACACTGGTGTCTTGTTAGTTTCCTTCAGCTATTATTGAGAATATATTGGAAGAATTTTAAACGTTTATTATAGAAGCTTATATATATATATAGGCAATTTTCAAAACAACATCATGGAACACTTAATAGCTCAGAAATAATTTGAGGCAAGGTTTAAGCAAATATAATCACTTTGTAATATCATTTTAACAAAATTATTCAACTTTTCTCCAAAAGAAAAGTACAATAACATTTCCTTTGTCTTTGTTTACCTTTTAATTTAAGTTCAGGGGTACACGTGCAGGATGTTCAGGTTTGTTACGTAAGTAATGTGTGTCAACGGGGTTTGTTGTACAGATTATTTCATCAGCTAGGTATTAAGCCTAGTACTCATTAATTATTTTTTCCTGATCCTCCTTTGTCTTTTTATTGTTGATTTTTGTTAAGTATATAGATGCAAGGAAGACAGAAATCAGAACATGATATTCTAAATATTGTCCATTATTCTATAACATGCTCCTTATTTTGGCTTATCTTGTCATGTTTCCAAGTCTGATACTTCATGTTAATTGCAGATTTTCCATAGACTGCAAAATAGACTTTTTTTTAATGACACACGTGAGCTCCATCTTCCCACAGGTCACAAAGCAACCTAAGGGTATTGGGTAACCTGTGGCTATAAATTTAAAGTATTTGAATTTAAAGTATGTGAATTTAAATTATAAATTTTTACTTTAGGGCTTGACAAATTAGCAGTGGCTTAAATTTTGTTAAAATTATGCTTAAGAGTAATATAAATGTAATATTCTCTTTGTAAGGCAGGAAAGCAGACCAAGAGACTCAGCAGCCTCTCATTGGAGTTTTCTCTCTGATTATCCTAGTACTTCTCTCACTCAGAATGGTTACTCCAACCACTCTTACAGCATAACCATAACCTAATAAATATGAATAACCATATTAGTCACAGGAAAGACATTATACATATAAAATTACAGGAAAACTGTTCCCTTACCAATAGTAGGAGCATCTAGCCTTCCCCATCAGGATGCTTCAGCTACAAGTGGAAGAATAACAGACTGAAAGTGGTTCAACAATAGGAGTTTAGTAAGTCATATAAACTAAGTCTGGTAGTAGAAAGTTTTAGGGAAATCTCGGCGCTTCAAAGAACAATCGGGGACCTAGGCTTGTTCTTTCTTTTTTTTCTACTTGCTTTGGAATGCCTGCAAAGTGTCTCTTCATAGTTGCAAAATTGATGTTATGCTTCTAACTATAATCATCATGTTTGCACAAGAAGATAGTCAAAGAGAAGAAAGGTCCGCTCTCTCTCTCCACCTCCCCGCTTTTCTGGACCCTCAGTATAATGGAAGGTGTAAGAACTAAAATAAAGGCCAAATATTATGTATCGGCTTGACATCTCGTGAAAATGCTAGAGCCTCCTATGGCCCAACTAAAATTCTCCCTCCCCACTCTGCTGCCACAGATAAGGTCCCCTAGTGAAAAGACCCTCCTTATCAAGGTGACCAGACACAGCTCCTATTCACGCTTAAGTATCAGGTTTCAGTTCCCTGACAGGCCATAGGATTATTCAAACAAGCCCATTACAGACCCCCTTAGGAACCAGGGCACACCACATCCTGTTGATATGACAAAGCCTGCCCCCGACTACCCCTAGTTGTTCACCATGGTCCCAAATGCAACACCTTCCCGTGTGGCCATGTGTGGTATGGGCTCCCCTCCCCTCCCCTCCCCCTCCCCTAGAGCTGTGAGTATATGGGGCCAATAAACTGCTGCAAATCTCACCTGCCCAGTGTCAGGAGTCATGTGTTTGCTGTTCAGCTGTCTTTATATCCCTAGAGAGGGAATTTCTCACTCTCTTGCCAATGGAGTGAATTGAAGCCAATTTTAAAAATCCAGGAAGGAAATTATTCCCTGAATTTCCTCAGAAAACTTCTATTTCCTTGTGCCTCATCTACAGAAATAAATCACAGAGTCAGCCCTGAGCTAATCACCGGCAAAGAGGACTGTAATGATTATGACTGACTTAGACTAGTCAGGCAGCACGCTCTGCAAGGTGCACAGAACTGCCTGCCATCAGGACACAACTGGGGCTCTGTTAGGGAAGAAGACGGGAAGCCCTCACCCTCACATTTTTGTAAGACTAGGATTGTCTCTGCAAAGGTGAGCGGCACTATCAGGCCTGCTTCTAACATGGGAAATGTGGTACTTTTCATTCTGCCTGTCCCTCTAGCAGGTGGAGTAGCAAATCCAAGGTGAACGGTTGCCAAGGGGATGCAAAGAAGGATAGGCGATATCAGTATAAACACTCTGTTTGCATTTAATCTAGTCAACCTCTATGTGTGAAAGCTATTAGCCTCACTTTGCTGATGGAGTATTAAAGCTTTGCACTAAGTTCAAGGACACCACATACTAAGTAGTGGATTTGGGATTCAAATGCGGGTCTGTCTGACCACAGAGCTTAAGCTCTCTTGTCACTATACAGATCAGGTGAGCTGAGGCATGAATCTCAATGTCACACGAGGCTGCTGAAGGTGAGGAAATAAGTTGCTGACACTAGAAAACCTGCTCTAGTGGCATGAAATCTAACCAAATGAGTCCCTGGGGGTTTCTTTAGGACAAGAAAATAAGAACCCACTGGAGCAAAGTGAGTTTTTTCTTTTTTAGCAAAGTGAGTTTTCTACATAGATGTATCAAACTTACAAACCAGCTCTCAGTCATCTGGAAAGTGATTACACAACCAGAAGATTACCGTTCACCTCTGCTTCCTCTCCCACCTGAGCCCTACATTTTGGTCATTCTCCTAAACAGAAGAGAAGTTCACAAACATGCTACTCAAATCAGTCACCTTGGTAATTGGTTAATAGATTTGATAAACTTTCTCTAAGGCAGAAGAGTTCATGTAAATCACTTTGAGGCTATCTATGGATTCTGAGTCATAGCTTTTTTAAAGCAGATATAATGTGTTTAATTCAATAATTCTAGTCTTTGTTCCAGTATTTCGAATCATTTCTTTTCAAAGCTCTCATTTGAATCTACTTCATAAAAGAATTAGTAAAGTAAATGAGAAAGTAAAGAAGTAGGCATATTTGTGTAATCAAATTAAATTATGTATGATTTTAAAATTTAAAAAAAGACAAAGCTAAGTGTAGTAGGCTGAATAATGGCTCTTAGAGAGACCCACATCATAATCCCTGGAACCTGTGAATGTTGCCTTATAGAGCAAATGAGATTTTGCAGATGTGATTAATTTAAGGATCTTGAGTTGGGGAGAACAGCCTGGAATATCCAGGTGAGCCTTAAATGTAATCACAAAAGTCCTTATAGGAGGAATGCAGAGGAAGATACTTTCTGACTCCAGAAGACAGAAAGGCCAGGTGCTGAGGGAAGCAGAGATTGGAACGGTATGCTTTGAAGATGGAGAGAGAAGTCACAAGCAGAGGGACATAGGCAGCCACAAGAAGCTGAGAAGGGCAAGGAAACAAATCCTCCCCCTCAGGACCTTAAAAAGCCCCGCTGACACCTTGACTTTAGCCCAGTGAAACTGATTTCATACTTCTGACCTCTAGAACTGTAGGAGGTAAAGAATAATTTCTAAGAAGGCGGAAAAAGAAAGACTTCAAAACAAGTAAACTGATTTTGAGTATCAGGTCCCCCAGTCATTAGCTGTGTCACCCTGGATAGTTCAGCAGTTTAGAAGGCAATGTATTAAAACTCTCTGAACCTTTTTAATCATCCATAAAATAGGGTGATAATAATAACTATTGTATTAGAGTTGACCAGAGAAAGAGAACCAACAGGATGGATATACAGAGAGAGATTATTTTAAGGAATTAGCTCCTGCAATTTTAGAAGCTTGACAAGTCTAAAATCTGCAGGGTAGGCCGGAGATTTGGGGAATCTCCGGAGATTTGGAGAGTTGGGGAAAAGTTTCAGTGTGGGTCCACGGGCAAACAGCTAGCAGAATTCCTTCTTATTAGCAGGAGTCCATCTTTTTCTCTTAAGGCCTTCATCTGATTGGATGAGGCCCACTCACATTATGGAGGGTAATCTGCTTTACTCAAAATCTACCAATTTAAATATTAATGTCATCTAAAAATATTTTCATGGAAACATCTAGAATAATGTTTGACTAAATATCTGTGTACCATAGCCTAGCCAAATTGACACACAAAATTTACTGTCACAAGCACCTGATGGGATGATTATGAAAATAATGAGAGAATATATGCAAAACACAAAGCAGGATAAAAACATCTGATACTATTAATATTACTGCTCATGAAAGGAAACATGATATACTACTAAGGGCATGAGATTTGTGATCAGATAACTCTGAATTCAGATTCTAACTTGATCCCTCACTTTATGATCTTAACCTCTCTGCCTATCAGCTTCTTCCTTTATAAAACATCATTTTTGAAACCTAGCTTATTTTGGTATGTGAGGGTTAAATAAAATATTAATTCAATGAAAAAAAAAGTATTTTGCTAATGGAAAACATGTGAATGTTCCTACCGTCTCTCTTTCCGCTCCATCCTCCCCAATTGTGACCCTCTTCGCTTCACTGGACTTTGCACACCTGTGGCTTCCCGTGACACTATTGCCCGTCTGAAAGGACCCAAGGAGAAGGAGAATAGAGAGGAGGGCAAGGTCTAAGTGTTTACCATTGAGTATCTTCACTAAAATCATAACCCTCTGGGGTTTCAATAAACACTATTTTAACATAAGATTTCATTTTATGAAGTGACTCCCACATCCTGGCTGATGGCCCATGCTAGCTAATGAGGATTTGCCAATCTGTTTTCCAAAAATTATATTAAGAAAAAATATTATAGACAGACACATTCCCAAGACTGTACATGCTGGAGTCAGCCAATTTGGCAATTACATTGTAGTTTTCATTCCATGTTTATTCTTTCTACTGTAACTGTATCCAACAAGATTTCAGTGAAGGGCAAAGAACAGGAGAAGTGGAAAGAACACGGGCTCTGGGGTCATTCTGAGCCTGGTTTGGATCCAGGTTCAGCCACTTTTGAACTGTGCAACCCCAAATAAGGCTCCAGTTCTTGATTTCCTCTTCCAAAAAATGGAGATGATAATAGTGCTACTGTTCCAGATGGCTGCAAGAGTTAGAAATAATGACTGCGAGGTATCTGGCATGTAAAAAATAAATGTTCTGAAAATACACTATTGTCACCATAGGGAGTTTTCTAGAGTCTGGAAAGGACTCTAAGAGATAAGTTTTAGTATAAGGGATATCAGAAAATCTCAACAAACTGTGGAGTAAAGAATAATAGGTTGAGCTTAGTGGACAGAACCGGCGAATGAAAACAAAACAAGTAATATCTCCCCTGCTGAGAAAGATTTATTTAACTAAAAACCAAAGTTAGTGAAGCATTCGTGAGACTCCTAAGTTTGTCATCATACAAAGTCCCTAATATCTAAAGAGCTGAAATAAAATTTCAATAATTCCTGGCTTTTCTACTCTGGCTGGAAAAGAACTTCTTTCCTTGGCATCCACAGAATCTGTATGATGAAGTAGAAGCAGACCTGTGCTGGGATTAAAGGCCAATGGCTTCCAGTTTAAGCTCTGCCAGTGAGTTACTGCACGGTAGAACAGACAATTTCCTAAGAAAAGAGAGTAAACAAAAGACATTTGGAAACACTCACCCAGGATACATATATCAGAATCAGTTTTATTATAAATAAAAGGAAACCCAAAGGAATTTTGGCTTAAGCAAGATAGGATAGAGAGGAGATAGTCAGTCCAGAGCTTGTTTGGTGACTCCACAATCATTATGCATTCTAATTTTGCTCTCTCTCTCTATATATATATATATATTTCATTCTCTAGATTGCTCATGGATATCTACTAGGATATCTACTGGATATATTGCTAGGATATAGATATATTGGCAGATACCTACTAGGATATCTACTGGATGTACTGCTAAGATATAGAGATACTGCTAAGATATAGAGATACTGCTAGGGTATCTACTGGAGGGCCCATCATCACATTTACATTGCAAAGAGCAGGAAGAAAGAAACGGCAGAAGTGTGAAAGGGGCCCACATCCTGCTGAGTGAGCAGCCTCCCAGCACTGTATCATGCTGCCAAATCAAACTTCAAGAAGGGCAGAAAATGCAGTATTTTAGCTGAATATATTGCTAAGGACAGGGGGATGAGGAAACGTTTGATGGAAATCCAAGAAAGAGATGAGAGATAGGCCTACAGCTTCTTTTACTCCATGCTTTAATGGTACGGTGGTATTAAAATCATTTAAAAAATTATTTGATATTCTTACCTTCAAAAGATGGAGTCTCATTCCCCTTGCCTGAGTGTGGGCAGTAATATGTGATTCTAATGAATAGAGTGTGGTGGACGTGGCAGTGTTAGACTTCTGAGACCAGGAAATACCAAAAAAAGACATTATAACATTTGCATTTATAATATAATAAATATTATAATATTTATAATGGAAATACCATTATAAAGACATTATAATAATGGCTCTCTCTGTGCCTCTCTACCTCTCTCTTTGTCTCTGTCTCTCTGTCATTATATCTCTGTGTGTGTCTCTTTCGGTCTCTGTGTCTGTTTATATTTTTCTTTGTATCTATCTGTCTCTGTCTCTATCTGTCCATCTGTCTCTCTCTGCCTCTATCTCTCTTTGTCTCTCTGTCTCTGTGCCTCTTCTCATTTGGTCAGGAGAAGGAACCAGCAGCCACGTGGTGAGGACACTTGAGTAACCCATAGAGAGGTTCACATGACAAGAAACTAAGGTCTCCTGCCAACAGCTATGTGAGTGAACCATCTTAGAAGTAGACCTTCCAGGCCCCATCAAGCCTTTGGATGACTGGAGCCCCTCCCTGCATGCATCCTGTTGGCAACCTCCTGAGAAAACCTGAGCCAGAACTACCCAGCTGAACTGCTCCAAGATTCCTGGCCCATAGTAACCATGTGAGATAAGAAATATTTGCTGCTTTAAGACTTAGAGGAATTGTGCAACAGGAGATAACTAATACCAACAGCTAAAATATCTAGACGATAAAAGAAATCCTGTCATGTTTAGTGCATTTTTCTAGTCATCAAATATTTACTGAGCACTTACTATGAACGGGGTACTGTCCTAGATACTAGGGACACATTCTAGTAGATAATAATCAAACAATCAAATAAATAATATATAGAACACCATGAGAAAAACATAAATGCATGAATGCATGTTGTACCACTCAGAGTCCTACATGCAGAGGGCTGAATCCAGTAGTTGTCTCAGCAGGAAGGGATCTAAGAGCTGATGGAAAGCTCACAGAAAAACAACCTCCAGAACTATACTATAAAATTGATCAGAAGGGAAGCTGCAGCTGCTGCTGCCACCACTGATCTTTACGCCACACTGCCTTTGACACAGGCAAAGGCTGCTTTCGCTCCTGCCAACATGGAAGCTTGGGGCTCCGGCTGACACTTGCATTAACACAAGGAGTGCCCATGTTCAGCCTGCTTGTCACACAGCTGCCTTCCAAAGCAAAGCCTTCCATCTGATCAGCGGTATCTGCACTCCACTGGTAAGAGGGGCTGGAAATTCCAGATTTTTTTTTTTAATTCTACATTAGAAAAATTGGAGTTTACATTGGGTTCACAATATGGAAAACTACTAAAATGAGAAGAAGGTATACAAAATATTTGGGAAAATCATGCATGACAGATATCCACTGTCAAGTAAGGTAAGCTGGAGAGTAAGGGGGTGTTAATTTAGATCGTGTGGTCAGGGAAGACTTCCCTGAGAAGGCAGTATGTGAACAGAGACCTGGAGGAAATAAAAAAGCAAGTGCAAAGGCCTTGAGAAAATAGCATATTTGTTATACTTGAGCAGCAGAAAACAGATCAGTGTACCCAGAGCAGAATTACTGAGTGGGCTAAAGAGAGGAGACAAAGTCAGAGAGATAATGAAGGAGGAGGTCAATCAGGAAGTAGGAGCATTTTGTTGGCTATGATAAGGAGGCATTTAAAGCCGGTTTCTCAATCCTATTCGTTTAAGTACAGACTAACAAAATATAAGTTGGAGGCAGGGGAAATAATTCAATATTCCTTCAATCAGGCCTAACATCAGTGGCTTTTAGGACCCTTGTCCTTTGCCAGCTCCCTCCTCCAATCTGCCCTCCCCCAGGCCAAAGTAAATATGCTTTTATATGGTCTACATTGATTTGATTCCCAGTTTTCTTTCTTTCAAGGCCTTCTTTCTTATTTTTGTATCATAACCTGTGCTTCAGTAAGGAACTAGTTGAAATGGGACAGGACACCAGAGAGCTATTTACAGAAAGTGATGCTGTATTAGTCCGTTCTCACACTGCTATAAAGAACTACTTAAGACTGGGTAATTTATAAAGAAAAGAGGTTTAATTGGCTCATGGTTCTGCAGGCTGTACAGGAAGAATGGATTGGGAGGCCTCAGAAAACTTACAATCATGGCAGAAGGCAAAGGGAAAGCAGGCACGTCTTACACTGGCTGGAACAGGAGGAAGAGAGTGAGATGGAAGGTGCTACACACTTTTAAACAACTAGATCTCTCAAGAATGCACTCATTGTCATGAGGACAGCACCAAAGGGGAAATCCACTCCCAATGATTCAATCACTTCCCACCAGGCCCCATGTCCACTACTGGGGATTACAATTTGGTAAGAGATTTGGGCAGGGACACAGAGCAAACTAGGAAAAGAATTCATCCTAAGGAAAGTGAGAGTCAAGTTACACTACTTAGATTCAGACAAAAGTGGATAAGGTAGGAGTGAAGGGATGATTTAGGTACCACCACGACTGGCATGCAGATTCTCCTTAGATTAATCCACCCACACAGGACTCACTTGCGCCCTAAGGCATACAACTATAATTTTAAAAGAGTGAAATACTCTAAGATCTGCACTGGTACAAGATGGCAGCACACTGATCCCAGCAACTTGTGCAGTGGTGAGCAAGGACAGGAATGACCTGTGAGGAGATAAATAAGTGTTATAGAATAGATACTGGCAGTAACCAAGAACAGGGTTTATATTTAGTACACCGTGTTAGAGCTGCCTCTTTGGACATCATTAAAACTAGAAAATATTGGCCGGGCACAGTAGCTCACGCCTGTAATCCCAGCACTTTGGGAGGCCAAGGCAGGTGGATCACCTGAGGTCAGGAGTTCGAGACCAGCCTGGCCAACATGGTGAAACCCTGTCTCTACTAAAAATTCAAAAATTAGCTGGGTGTGGAGGGGGACACCTGTGATCCCAGCTACTTGGGAGGCTGAGGCAGGAGATTCACTTGAACTCGGGAGGTGGAGGTTGCAGTGAGCTGAGATTGCACCATTGCACTCCAGCCTGGGTGACAGAGTAAGACTCTGTCGCAAAAAAAAAAAAGAAAAAGAAAAAGAAAAAAGAAAAAAAAGAAAAAGAAAATAATCATAGAAACCTAGTGCAGGAAATGAAACACTTGGCTAACGTAAGGCAGCAAAAAGGACCAATTTATGAGTCAGTGAAATGAGATTTGCGGAAATCCAGTTCTACTTGGAACAAATATAAAAGCTTTTAGTCTCCTTTGAATGTGAAGGACTGAAGCCAGAAAAATGACAATGACCCTCTGACATTATACAGGTTATATGAGAATCATGCCTAAATATTAGAAGTTTGGTCAGTTCCTTCATGACTTAACAATATGTTTCAGACATCTTGAGGAAAGAAGAGACTTGTGCAAAAAGAGTCTAGGGCTTGGGTTGGGGATTGTGGGTAGTTATTGATATCCTATAGTTAATTGCAGCTGTTCTGCTTCTTCCTCAAAACGAAATTATTTAGATCGCAAATCTATTAACAACTAGGTAGAAATGCAAAGCCTTGACTAGTTTTTCATGCTGTGCATTGAATAAAGACACTACATCCAAGGGATATACTTCACACCAGTCCCAGAATTAAAAATTTGCTTTTTATAACTCTTCTTGCTGTAGTTAACAGTTGCTTGGGGATAAAAGTCATTTTTTTCCTATGTCTAGGAATTTGGTTTGTATATGAGATAAATAAGTATAAACCAAAGCCAAATAGCCTTCAGGCTACCTTTATTCTGAGAAATAACCCTTCAGGGCTTGCTTTGCTCCAAATTGAAGAGTGTATTTGGTTCAATTTTCCTTCTTCAAGTCAAGAAAGCAAATGGCAACCAAATGTCCCAGCAGTGAAGAGCTTATGTAAGTGACCTCTTCACTCTATCCAGCAGGCTACCATCTGAAAGCCCTCCTTTTCCAGACCTTGTCATCTTTACTACTCAGAGTACCAGGATTTCTAGGCATCCCACACCGCTGGGACAGCACTGAGCTAGGCAAGCAAGGATCTAGCCAATCCCAGGATCATAGAGGGAAAACCCTGACAACAGCCACTTGTTCCCAAATGTTCCACATTTCTTCTGATTCCCTGGGAAGCCTTGACCTCCTAGAATCCTCAAGCCTCTGTGAGTACATTGGACATGGGGTGCTAGAACACTCATTATATAAGCCCCTAATGCTTAGAGCTTCAAGGCTCTGTGTCAGCTGCTAGGGCCATACCACTTGAACACTGAGCAAACATGCAGTTTATTGACTTCATCAAGGCTCTGACACTACTTGGACCTCAGCCCGCCAAGGCCCTTGAATCAAAAAGAGTCAATCAAATTACATCCTTTCTCTGTATCACCTTCAAGCACTGGTTTAAAGCCAACATTCCAGACTACTGTGATCTCATTCAGTCTGTGCTTTGTTAACTCTAGTATCCCTGTTGATGTATAAGCATTCCTGATCATTCAGCCTTGCCTACAATAAAAATATCAGTTGCCCTAATTTTCACACTGTTTGTTGGAAAGCAATACACTGCTTCTATTTGGCTTGATTAGATGGCATTGATCCCCCAACTTCTGAGGAACTGGCCAACACTAATGGGAGTCACATTGCTTGAGTACAGTAGGTCTCTGAGTAGTTGTTTATGCTGTGCACTGCCATATCTGGTACTGAGCAGTTAATGATTATTCACTCAAGTATTTAGATGTAGGCTTTGCGCACAAATTGCTTCAACTACATAACTAACTGTTTGAACTTCTTGAGAAATTAGAAACTTAAGCTGAAATGTGGTTGAGTATTTATATGCACTATGAGGATAGTTTTTCACATTATTTTAAAGTTAAGGGGCAGGGGAGGCAGAGGTTACTGAAATCAGTAAAGAGATGCACTATGCAAGTTATCTGGTATGATATAAAGACATGTCATTAAATTTGAGTGATTTAAATCATTGTTTCCCAGAATGAAAATCACAAATATTCACTTTCATGAAAATGTTTGCTAGGTATCCTATTATCTCCAATTACTTAAAAACAAAATTTTAAAAAATGAATGCATCCCCCTTCTCCGAATAAAACAAAGCTCTAATTTTGTCTGTAAACTGAAGTTCAGATCACACATAATTTTTATCTCAGAATCCTTTGGGCTAACATTAAGGACTGAAACAACCAAAAGTATTCAATTAAAGAATAGTGTTTTAAAACTTACTAGTCAGGCATTAGAAAAGTTATCAAATCTTTTCACAGTATCAGATTAGGTAAATTTGCATCAAGGTAACTTGGCAAAAATCATGTAATTCAAACAATCAAGTCATTTGTCTCCCTCATAGCTTCTTTCACATACTGACTGACTGAGTAACATGTGTTAACTTCTTTCACATACAGACTGACTGAGTAACTATTCTGAGGGAGGAGCTGATCTTTATGAGACACTTGACTAAATGACCATGAAGGAAAATAAGGCACTTTCTTTTCTTCAGACTTATTCCAATTCTTAATCTACTATGCAATAGACATTCCTTGTATTGTATCTAGCTAGCTTGGGTTTAATATGCCACTGCTTTGTCTTTCTGTTACACATACAGTTTTGATTTATTTACAGTATATATTGTGCCATTTTGGTTTTTATATTGTTTGGTTGGTTGAATAAATTCGTGACACTTGAGGTGATAGTTGTTAAAAACAATACCAGTATTTGATCCAGTTTCATCTCAACTATGTTATACCTGGACATTTTAGATGTTTATCAGAGGTCTTTTATGGGTAAGAAAGGAAATGTATGAAATAATAAATGTGTGACATTTATCAGTAATGTTGGCTCTGAACAAACTTTTGAAAACTTGGTTGACAAAATTTTGGATCAACTGAAAAAAAGCATGACTTTTGAAATATCTGAATGCCTTGGTTCTCAGTATTATCATTCTTTATTGAATTTATTTCTCATTAAAATATGTAGTTTTAAGACTTTTTTCTAAAAGTATTATGTAATTTTTTTAGCATGGGTAGATGGGAGTGTCAATTGTATGTTATCATACAGTTGACATGTATTTTTGTCTATTCTTTATTATCTAGTAGTTTCATGCTATATATACCATAACCAACTACTATAGCCTATGAGTAACATGTAAGATAATGTATTTACAGCCATTGTTACAAGTTTATAATGTGTTTTTCTGATTTGTTTTATATGTATGTTATAATATTCAAAAAGAATTTTGTTCTTGATTGAGGAAAGGATACAAAATGCAAAATCCACAATTTTGATAACTGCAAATTGCCAATTGTTTGGCAGTACTTTATTATATTGGGTGTCTTGTCTTTTTTTGGGCTTTTAGTTAGCTAATGAATGGATACATTAGACACTTTTGGGTTTTAGTTGGGATTTTACACAGCTTACATTTTAATTCTTTGGTTCTGTGCTGTTTCTGTTAACCTACAGCATTATTTTAATAAATGTTATTATATCAACCTGCAAAAAAAATTCATGTTACTTGTCGCTTCCAGGTTGTAAAGATACCAGATATACCCTATTTGTCAGATAAAGCTTAGAATTTTCAGTGAGAGCCTGGAACATAGCAGACACTCTAAATATTTATCAAACATACTAAATAAATAAGGAAATAAATGTTTTTCTTTTATATATACACTGGAAGTGAGGGCCACAAAATGGAAAAATAAAGCACATGTCTTTTTCTTTTTCTTTCTTTAAAGATCATTTTAGTCATTGATGCAAACTGCACCTTCATATATGGGACAGTCTCTTGTTCAAAGTTCACAGGTAACCATAGTAGCAGAGTGGTAGTGACTTCATGCAGGCATAAGGCAGCCTACTGAGAAGTAAATAAGCTACCTAGTTAACAGTATTGATTAGCTATAATTACTTGACTATGATTTTTATACAGTCTCCCTTAAATTATCAAATAACCAAAATAAAGTGCACTGCAGTTCACTTGATCAATAACTGTAAAGTCAAAACAGATATTCTAAACTTTGCCTGCAACAAAATTCTTTTGTAAGTCAGCAACCAGCAAGAAGTTTAAAAGAGAAGTTGCCAGAGCTTCCTTCTCATTATGCTACCTAAGACAATTACCCTACTTTCTTTGTCTCTGGGCATTAATAAAAATATATTAATGTTTAATGACGATGGCAGTAGTAGCTAAGACTTATTGAGCGCTAACCGATTTGTACTTTACTTACGTTATCTCATTTAATCATCGTCTTATAAGATTGTCTCATTTCCATTTCACAGATGGAGAAAAGTGAGCTTTAGACTTGCCAAGTAAGACACGTAATAATAAGTGCCATTCCCAGAGATCCCAAGCTGAAGCAGTCTTATTCTTCTGGAAACAGGCTTTCATAGTTTCATCAGTTGACCAATTTTCAAAGCTCTGTAAGCCATTTGTAGAGAAAACATCAGAACTGTAAGAGCTAAGTCCCTCCAGATGAGTACCCTTGTGCAAGTAATTTGATGAAATAATAATATTAAACACGATTTTTTCATTTGTTTATTGTCTGGGACATAAGTGTCATGATGGCAGAAACCAGGTCTTTCATCTTCAGAGCTGGATTATCTTGCCAGGCACATGGTAGCTGCTCAACAGTTGTACAATGAGAGTGTGGGTAGACAAATAAATCATGTACAGTCAAAAATTATACATTTCATAGAAATATATTTAATTTTTTTATTTTAAATTGTTAAAGATGTACCTTGTAAACATATGACTTTTTGAATGCCACAGATCAGTGAATATAGCTTAAAAACAGAAATTTGCTTTTATTCAAGTGAACATATAGTAACATTATGTAAAACATCATTTGTCATAAAGAAAATATTCTAAAAATAGTTCACATAATTTTAGATTTTGGAAAAATTTCAAAAAAAATAAATTAAAAAAATTAAAATGAGAAAAAAAAAAACAAAGCTAGAGGTCTCAAAATTTCTGATTTTAAAATGTATTTCAAAGTTGTAGTAATCCAAACAGTAAGATACTGGTAGAAAGACAAACATACAGTCCTGTAGAATGGAATAGAGCCCAAAAATAAGCCCTCTCATATATGGTCAAATAATCTTTGACAAATGTGCCCAGGCTATACAATGGAGAAAGACTAGTCTCTTCAATAAATAGTGTTGGGAAAATTAGATAGCCACATGACAAAAAATTAGTTAAATTCCAATTTTAAACTATATACAAAAATTACTTCAAAATGGACCTAGCCATAAGACCTGAAACTATAGAACTCCTAGAAGAAAACATAGGAAAAAAGCTTCATGACATTAGTCTTGGTAATAATTTTTTGGAAATGACACTGAAAGCACAGGTAAGAGAAGCAGAAATAGACAAATGAACTACATCAAAATTTAAAGAGTGTGGCAAAGGAATAAACAGCAGAGTAAAAAGATAATTTACAAAATAAGAGAAAATGTTTGCAAACCATATATCTAAGTGATTAATAACCAGAGTATACAACTCAACAACAACTACTCAACAAATAACTTAATTAAGAGATGAGACTGGGCTTGGCGGCTCACTCCTATAATTCCAATTACTAAGGAGGCTGAGGCAGGAGGATTGCTTGAGAACAGGAGTTTGAGACCAGCCCTGGTAACATAGTGAGACTCTGTCTCTAAAAAAATAAAAAATTAGTCAGGTTCGGTGATATGTGCCTGTAGTCCCAGTTACTCAGGACACTGAAGCAAGAGGATTGCTTGACGCCAGGAGTTCAAAGCTGCAGTAAGCTGTAATTGTGCCACTGCACTCCAGCCTAGGCAACAGAGAAAGACCCTTTTTTTTAGGGGTGGGGGAGGAGTGGAAGGAAATGGACAAAGGACTTGAATAGACATTTCTCCAAAGATATACAAATGCCCATCAAACAAATGAAAAGTTGCTAAACATCACTAATCATCAGGAAAATATAGATTAAAACCACAATAAGATACCACCTCACAATTGTCAGGATGGCTTCTATCAAAAAAAGAAAGAAAAAAAAAACAGAAAATAACAAGTGCTGGTGAGGATGTAGAGAAATTGGAACCCTTGGGAACACTATTGGTAAGAATGTAAAATGGTTCAGCTACTATAGAAAACTTTATGGAGATTCCTCAAAATATTAAATATACAATCACCATATGATCCAGCAATCCCACTTCTGGAAATAGACCCAAAAGAATTGAAAATATCAAAGAGATTTGCACACCCGTGTTCATTGCAGCATTATTCACAATAGCCAAGAGTTGGAAGCAACCTAAATATATATGACAGATGAATGGATAAATAAAATGTGATGTACATAACATACAGTGAAATATTATTCAGCTTTAAAAAAGAAAACCCTGCCAAATGCTACAAAACCTTTAGGACATTACACTAACTGAAATAAGCCAATTACAAAAAGAGAAATGAATCCACTTATATGAGATATCTAAAGTAGTCAACTCTTGGAAACAGAAAACAGAATGGTGGCTGCCAGAGGCAGAAAACTTGGGGACAATGGAAGATGTTAACAGATACAGAGTTTCAGTTTTGTAAGATGAAAAAGCGCTATGGATCTGTTGCACAACAATGTACATATAAGTAATACTATTGTACTGCACACGTAAAAATGGTTAAGATGGTAAATTTTATGTTTTTGCCACACACAAAAACCCATATAATTGCCAACTTCTCATTATGTAAAACATGTATATTGCTTTTAAAACCAACCAGTCAACCAACCCTCTCCTTCATTAGCCTTTTATAAAAGGTAGTATATTTTGCAACCAAATAACAGACACAATCTAATCTCAGAGTAAAAGATAACACTCTGGACTGGAGCTCACCTCTCCCGGCTGTGGGATGCCGAAGCCAAGCAGGTGCAGAGCAAAGCAGGTAGCTGCTGGCTGTGAGGAGGCTGTGGAAGGTGTGAGGAGACTGTGCGTTAATAAAAATATCCACGGAGAACACTGAAAACTCAGTGGATTCAAAAATCCATTAAAAATTTGGAACCGAAGATCATACATGGAAGCAAATCAATGGACTCTGGAATATCCTTGGACAACAGTTATAAAATGGATTGTCCTGAAACGGGTGTATGTATTATATAACAATTAATGATAATAAGTGGAATCATAAAAGCATTGGAATGGCATCTTGGTCTGGTACAGATGTCGATGTGGCAAACCTCAGGGAAACACTCACAAACTTGAAATGTGAAGTCAGGAATAAAAATGATCTTACATGTCAAGAAATTGTGGAATTGATGTGCAATGTTTCTTAAGAAGATCAGAGCAAAAGGAGCAGTTTTGTTTGTGTGCTTCTGAGCCATGGTGAAGAAGGAATAATTTTTGGAACAAATGGACCTGTTGACCAGAAAAAGATAACAAGTTTTTTCAGAGGGGATTGTTGTAGAAGTCTAACTGGAAAACCCAAACTTTTCACTATTCAGGCCTGCCATGGTACAGAACTGGATCTGGCATTGAGACAGACAGTGGTATTGATGATGACATGGCGTGTCATAAAATACCAGTGGAGGCCGACTTCTTGTATGCATATGCGACATCATTTGCTAATAAATTGAGACTGGAGAACCAAAGAAAGATAAGAGTGAGAGATCACCCTAAGATTCTTTAGCAACTCAGTGGATTAAATGCCGTTTACTATGATGGAGAACACTACAGAAGGAATATAATTGGAGGAAGGTGAGAAATAAGAAGTTCACTTTTGGTCACTTTAAATTTGAGATGCTTGTGCAACATCCAATCAAACATTCGGAGTAATCTATGGTTCAAAGAAAATTCTGAGCTGGAAACATACTTTGGGTATAATCAGCAGATAGGAGCTATTAAAGTCTTGAAATGCAAGTGTGAGTATAGGTAAAGAAAAGAAGAGATTGAGGACTGAGTCCTGGGTACTTCAACATGTAAAAGTCTGGAAGAGAAAGATAATACAGCAAAGGAGGCTTAGTGGAATGGGGGACTTCACAGGGAATATCTTCAAAGTCAAGTAAGGACATGTTTTTGAGGAGAAAGTGAACAATTCTATCACGACCTCTTGAAATGAGGACTGAATATTGGTATTGACTTTGGCAATGTCAATATTGGAGGTCTTTGGTAATCTGAATAAGAGTTGTCTGTGTGCAGTGATATAAGTGAGTGATGTAAGTGAGTAAGGCTAAATTGGAGTGGTTCCAAGAGAGAACTAGAGGTAAAGAGAGGATCGCATCTATAAACAATTTGTTCAGGGAGCGTCTATGAAAGGGAGAACCATGGGATCTCTGCTACAGGAAGATGTGGCATCTTGGGATAATTTTTTATTTAAGATTAGAAATGTTATATCATATTTTTATGCAAATGGAAAAGAACTAAACATCTAGGAATGATATGGATAAAAGCGAACACTGTGAGTAGGAAAGAGGGGATTGAATGCAGTGACTGAGGGTATGATTTGACCTAAAATAGGCACATTGCTCCTCCTAAACAATAATAGGAAGGGAGGCAGTGGCTATGATCTCTAAAGGATGCAGGTCAGTGCATTTGGTCGGATAAGGACTTTATCTTCTGATTGCTTCTATTTTCTCAATAAAATCAGAAGCAAGGTCACCTACTGAGAATCTAAGTTTGAGAAAGTCAAAGGTTTAAGGACAGGAAAACTGTCTTCTCTGGAAATAAAAGAAATGTTGACTAGAAAAATATAGTAGAATATACATTTCAATGTTTTATCCATGTCATTAACTTTACATAAGATAGTATGCTTTTAGCAAAAAGGTAAAAAACACCTGAGGATGAACTAAATTCCACCTGTTCCCGTTTCTGAGTAAGCTAGAATGTGAGGTCCAAGAGGGAAAGGATTGTTGTCTACTTTGTAAAAAAAAATCACTGTGCATAGAACATTGTAGACATGGTAGATGCTCAAGAAACAGTGAATGATTTCACGAATGAGGAGGCGCTGTATCTCTAGTTTTTGTCATTGCTACAGATGGTCTTCACACCCACAAATATTTACCTTTTCACCTCATCCTAGCACATTTGTAGTAGCACTTTCCTAATTTATTTTTTTAAATATATGGTCATTTTTAAGAAAGCATTTTGTGGTTTACATTCATCTATTTTTCATTCTTCAAAACGTTGTTTTGCAGTATCTAATGGACAGTTTAAAAGCTTCATGAATGAAAAGTCGCCTTTTGTCAAAATTAAATGAACGCAAAAGAATGAAAAGTTTGGGCTGAGTTCAAAATTGTAAGCTCCCAAGGAAAATGAATGCACAAAACTTCTGGTTTTCATTTCCCATATTCTTATATTAAACATGAAATTCAAGGGTTCTGACTGAATTAGAAAACTTAAAATTTGAGGACAAATTTCTGACGATAAAATGTTCTAAAGACTCTTAAATCAAAATCTTACTAAATAGCCTGACTAGCAATCGTATTTTTTTATTTCAATGTGTTTATTTTTCTACAACAACAGTAAAAAATTTACTAAATCCCCAACTCTCTGTAATTATTTCACAGAAATGAATGGTTCTGTGTGTTTACTGAGAAGAGAACAGAAGATCTGTTACTCTTCAACCACTGGAGGATATTAATCTTACTCTTTCTCATAAAACTGTCTAATAAACATAAGAAAAATATAAAAATTTGCTAGCAAACACAGAAATGCAAGTAAAAGCAATAAGGCAGCATTTTCACCAATTAAGAAGGTAATGAACATCACTATATATATAGGTTTTTCATATTGTTATAATTTTCTTAGGAAAAATTTTTCAGTATGGAATAATTGAATGAAAATCTTGAGGCTGGGGGCAGTGGCTCACGCCTGTAATCCGAGCACTTTGGGAGGCCAAGGCGGCAGATCACCTGAGGTTAGGAGTTTGAGACCAGCCTGGTCAACATGGTGAAACCCCGTCCCTACTAAAAATACGAAAATTCGCCAAGTGTGATGTCGTGTGCCTGTAATCCCAGCTACTCAGGAGGCTGAGGCTGGAGAATTGCATGAACCCTAGAGGCAGAGGTTGCAGTGAGCTGAGATCATAGCACTGCACTCCAGGCTGGGCAACAGAGTGAGATGCCATCTCAAACAGAAAGAAAAGAAAAGAAGAAAAGAGAAAAAAAAGATGGAAGGAAGGAAGCAAGCAAGGAAGGAAGGAAAAGAAAGAAAGAAAGAGAGAAAGGAGGGAAGGAAGGAAGGAAAGGAAATCTGGAAATATATAGATAAATTACTTCAGAAAATATAACAAATTACTATAGTGAAAGCACAAATTTTATAACATCCTGCCATCACTGGCTTCTTGTCATTTAAAGTTTTTTAACTTAATATAGTAAATTTTACTCTTTTTGATGTACATTCTATGAGTATTGACAAATGTATAGTGTCATGTAACCACACCACAATCAATATATATAACAATCCATCACCCCAAAAATGCCCCTTTGTATAGTCAACCCCTTCCCACCCAGCTCCTGGCAACAACTGATCTGTTCTCTGTACTTGTAATTTGTCTTTTTCCAGGATGTCATATATTTGGGCTTATACACTATTAAGCCTTTTGAGCTTGGCTTATTTCACTAACATAAGACATTTGAGATTCTTCCATATTGTTGCATGAATCAATCATTCTCTTCCTTTTATCACTGAGTAGTGTTCCATTTTGCGTATGTACCAGAGTTGAGTATCCATTAATCAGTTGAGTTGTTCACAGTCTTTGGTGATTATAAATAAAGTCACTGTAAACATTTCCATATGGGTTTTTGTGTGAACCTAAGATTTATTTCTCTTAATTGTCACTTTTTAGAAAAAATATTTATCATATTTATTTTATTGCATTTAAGTACCCCTGCTACAAATTCAAGTTTTCCCAGGGGATATTAGTATCCCAGTTTGAGAAACATAAGCTTAGATGAAGCCATATCTAAGATAATTGTACATAAAACTCTGAGCACTTAGTTTAAATTTGGAAAGTTCTAGAGATACAAAGAAATCCTCAAATATAAAATTAATTGTGAAGCTTTAAAATATTGAGACTAGTTAATGTGCATTTGTTTGTTTTTTAATAATGACTCCAACTTCCAAAACTTAACTTTAAATGCTTCTGTTGGTTATAGGGAAATATGTAAGAAGACACAAAAACTTTTTGAATGTAAAGTTTCCAAAATAACTCAAAATTTGAATGATGTTAATTTCCAACAATCTTAATTCTAAAAATAAGATAATAATAATTGTCCTTGTCTATAAGAAGTTTACAGATGCACTGGGGAAGTTTATCTTGTGCTTAAAGGGTGAAATAACAATCCAGGACAGAAGGGTAAAAATATCAAATGAGCATAATAGTTAATAAGTACTAATGGAGTTCAGAGATATAGGATACTTCATTTGAAGTTGCTGGCTTCTTCTATAACTGGTACACTTTGGAGTGTGAAGACAATTTAGACAGACTCTTTGCATTGATTCTTTTCTCTGTCTCTGTAAAGAACTTTAATGAGTTACAATGTCACCCAAGACAATTAGAATACCCCTTTGGCTCTCAAATAACAAAATATAGTTGTCTGTGTATCCAGAGTACATCAAGCGTCATCTTCTAAAACTGTCTGGTAGTATTACCCATATGATAGATTATATAATGCTACTATTAAATTTGGAGAACATTAACAGAGGAGGATGAAGGACTAATGAGTCATTCTCAAGTAAAGCCATCTGATTCTATTTGTACAACAGTCTAATAAAAATCAGATGTAGCTAAGTCTCAATTCAGATATAATTTTACAGGCGGAAAATAATAGTGTATTTTCATAATACCAAAGAGAATACACTGCCGGCAAGTTTCCCAAAATGTGTTTACCTACCATATCATATAGGAAAAAGTATCAGAGTTGAAATAAAAATATTTTTGCACCCAAAAGCACATAAACAAGCACATATGCTTCTTTTTGTTTCTCCCTCCCTTTCCCAGTTTTCTTCCTTCCTGCTACTTCGTCTCCACCCATCTTCCTTCCCATGGATACATACCACAAATGTGCACGAAGTCATCAAAAAACCGTATTTATTTTTAAGTTTAGAAGATTTGCTTCCTAGACATCTAATCACCAAGAAGCATAAAACTATTTTATATTAATTACTGAATTTTAAATATGTGAAATATAGACGGATGATGATGAAGATAGATTGATAGGCAGAGAGATGATAGATAGATAGATAGATAGATAGATAGATAGATAGATAGATAGATAGATAGATAGATGTCAACCTGCTATATCTGTGGGTTGCATATCTGTGGATTCAACCAAATGTGGATCGAAAAGACTTGAAAAAATTAGATGATTGTAATGGATGAAACACTCATAGTACAGTGCAGTGTGCAATGAAAGAGGGAGAGTAATGCCTAGTGTGTAATGAGAGCACAAAGAAGTATCACCCAGCCTGGACTGAATTAGTAAAATCTCTAAAGGAGACAGGTAATCCATGAGCTGAGTCTTGAAAAGGTAAGTAGAAGGAAGGCAATCAGATGACACAGCAGATAAGAAAAAAATGATTTTGTGGAACTACAAGTGGTTTTATAAGGTTGCCATATAAGCTGCATTCAGAGGTCTATAATAAACTGGAATTCACTTTTTTCATTTACAAGATTCCCAACTTTCCAGTCCTGGCATATCTCTTCCCTCTCTACATGTTAAGCTTTTTTTTTTTTTTTAATTGTACTTTATGTTCTGGGATACACATGCAGAATGTGCAGGTTTGTTAAATAGGTATACATGTGCCAAGGTGGCTTGCTGCATCCATCAACCCATCATCTATATTAGGTATTTCTCCTCGTGTTATCCCTCCCCTAGCCCCCCACTCCCTGACAGGCCCTGGTGTGTGATGTTCCCCTCCCCATGTCCATACGATCTCATTGCTCAACACCCACTTATGAATGAGAACATGTGGCGTTTGGTTTTCTATTCCTGTGTTAGTTTGCTGAGAATGATGGTTTCCAGCTTTGTCCATATCCTGCAAAGGGCATAAGCTCATCCTTTTTATGGTTGCATAGTATTCCATTGTATATATGTGCCACATTTTCTTTATCCAGTCTATCATTGATGGGTATTTGGGTTGGTTCCAAGTCTTTGCTATTGTGAATAGTGCCGCAATAAACATACATGTGCATATGTCTTTATAGTAGAATGATGTGTAATCCTTTGGGTATATACCCAGTAATGGGATTTCTGGGTCAAATGGTATTTCTGGTTCCAGACCCTTGAGTAATCGCCACACTGTCTTTCACAATGGCTGAACTAATTTACACTCCCACCAGTAGTGTAAAAGTGTTCCTATTTCTCCACATCCTCTCCAGCATCTCTCGTTTCCTTACTTTTTAATGATCACCATTCTAACTGGTGTGAGATAGTATCTCATTGTGGTTTTGATTTGCATTTCTCTAATGACCAGTGATGATGAGCTTTTTTTCATATATTTGTTTGCTGCATGAATATCTTCTTCTGAGAAGTGTCTGTTCATATCCTTCACCCACTTTTTGATGGGGTTGTTAGTTTTTTTCTTGCAAATTTGTTTAAGTTCTTTATAGATTCTGGATATTAGCCCTTTGTCAGATGGACAGATTGCAAAAATTTTCTCCCATTCTGTAGGTTGCCTGTTCACTCTGATGATAGTTTCTTTTGCTGTGCAGAAGCTCTTTAGTTTAATTATATCCCAAGTGTCAATTTTGGCTTTTTTTTGCCATTGCTTTTGGTGTTTTAGACATGAAGTCTTTGCCCATGCCTATGTCATGAATGGTATTGCCTAGGTTTTCTTCTAGGGTTTTTATGGTTTTAGGTTTTACATTTAAGTTTTTAATCCATCTTCAGTTAATTTTTGTATAAGGTGTAAGGAAGGGGTCCATTTTTAAATGAACATGGAATTAATTTATTTCCCCTGGAGGATTAAATTTGCACACATATCATCTCTGAAGATGCTGATCATACGTGTGGTGAGTCAGGGAGTCGTCCCTCAACAGGCTTTCTGTGGCAGAGATTACCACTGCTCACCAACATCCCTTCTCTCCTCTTCTTCCTGGGCACACAGCTAAGTAGCATTCTTTGGCCTCCTTGCTGGTAGGCTGGCAACATGTAACTACGTTCTGGGAAAATTGAATGTGAATAAAAGTGATCTATGCTGCTTCCAAATCTGACCCATAAAATATTCCACACTCAAAGCTCCACTCTCACTTTTCCCATTCTATACTGATCTGAGATGTTGAAGATGGCAGTACCATGAGATGGAGGTGACCTGTTAAAATAGACTCCTTCCAGTGATCTACACTGAACTGCTAATGAGCACAAAATAAGTTTTTTGTTTGTTTGTTTGTTTTTTGAGACAGAGTCTCGCTCTGTTGCCCAGGCTGGAGTGCAGTGGCACAATCTCAGCTCACTGCAACCTTCGCCTCCTGGGTTCAAGCAATTCTCCCACCTCAGCCTCCCAAGTAGCTGGGACTACAGGCACGTGCCACCATGCCCGGCTAATTTTTTGTACTTCTCAGTAGAGACGGGGTTTCACCGTGTTATCCAGGATGGTCTCTATCTCCTGACCTCGTGATCCGCCCACCTCAGCCTCCCAAAGTGCTGGGATTACAGGCATGAGATGCAAAATAAGTCTGGCCACAAAATAAGTCTTTAATGTTGTTAAGTCACTGAGGTTTTGGGATTCTGTGGTTAGAGAAATTAACCCTAGCTCAGAGTATTTATTGCATCCTCTAAACTCATACTCTTTAGTATATGTATTTTTTACTTGACTTTTTGTCCTGACATACTGGATATTACAGTGTATCAGCATACCATGCAACATGACTAATTTTTGCCACCTTCTTCATAGATGTCTCAAGGCCCACCACATGCATAGTTCTATACCAACTGATTTGAACTGAATATCTGACCTGCTACACACTTGTTCTGGACAAGCAAATCTCTTGGTTTCAAGGGTCTTTCAGAAAGAAAAAAAAATTCCTGAAACTCTATTTACTATTTATGCCAAATACTAGGGATCTCTTCTTGGATTTGTTTACTATTTTGCTTTGTTATAGAAATACTTTTCTCATCTTTCTCTTCCTCTTCATTTCTCTGTAATAATCTTATGCTGTGACTTCTTTCTGTAAGAAGCAACTTTTTACTAGGAATTTTAACATAATAAGTGAATTAAGAATTCATTATTCGATGGTTTAATACAGGTTAATTATTTGCAACAAGAAAACAGCATCTTAAACTTTTATATTTAAGTTATTTGCATAAGAAAACTTTTAATAAAATAATCAATGCTTATTTTAAAGGATGAAAAAACTACAAAGACCTTTAAAGAAAAATAATCTCTTTCTTATTCTCCCTTATTCCCACCAGGCAACAACCAAATTGAGCATATTACTTTTTACCTTCAAAATTCACTTTATTCATTTTTTTTTACAAAAGTTACCTAAAATTGCTGAAACAAGTAAAACAATGCAAAAATATATAAAGATCTTTTCTTTATTCTCCTTCCAATCTCACCTCCTGAGATTAGCCATGTTAATAGTGTATGTACTTCATCACAAAATTCTCCATGCTCAAAAAACACAATACTTTTTTTATTTTTTATATAACATAGTTCATACTTGATCTCTAACTTGCTTTTGTCCCTTAACTATGTATCCTGGATATCCATCGAAGACAGCAAATATAGATCTAATTCACTGTTTTCAATAGTGATCTAATATTCCGTAATATGGATAAAACAGATGTATTCAACTATTTGCTTATTGGTAGATTTTTTTTACTTTTTTTGCAGTTTCCTGTGTATGTATATGTGGTGTGTGTGTGTGTGTGTGTGTGTGTGTGTGTAACAGACAGTAGTGGGAAAGAGTTCACCACTACAAACAATACTTTTATAAACACACTTGCGCATAGGAATTACCTTCAAAATATTTAATAGTTGGCATGGCAAATAAATTGAATAATCAGAACTGATATACAATGAATCAGCTGGTACACCATATACCTATGCATGATTAAATTATCAGCTCTACTTTTTCATTCTTTCTTTTATATTGGTGCTTGCATTTTCATAGTGTAGGTGCCCCCTAGACCATATTGTCCAGGTTCCAGTTGTCCCCTATATTGTGTATATTTGTGTATCAGGTGAGTATATTTTGCATGTAGGAAGGATGTAAATTATGGTGGCTATAGAGAAGACTGTGGCAAATGTTCCCTAATCTGAAACCTCTTTACAACTTATGCATTTCTATAACAATTTTTGAGTTGGCTTTTGTGTAATTGCAGAATTTGTCTTTCAGTGTTATTTTTCAAAATCTAATTTTTGTTCAGGATCCAATTTTTAGTAAGCAATTTAAAAATTCAAGATATCTTGCAATATTCTTTAGAAATTTTCTCAAACTATTTTAGTCTCCCTTTTAGTTTTTCCGTTTTCATAGTGTTCCTGAGAAATAAAATGCCCTTAGCTTGAATCTAATTCTTCTCTTTTGTCTTCCTAGAACAGTCCATGATTGGATACCATATATCAGAAAAGGAAGCATAGCATATCTCATAAACTGTTAGGCTTTGATTTATTTGTTACAAAGATGTCAGTTATGTATCTGTTTATAAATTGAATTTATATTTTTCTCATCCTTCAGGTCTCTAAATTAACCAAGAAATAGCTCTGAATTATTTTCTTTTTAAAAATGAATAAATGCCCTAAGAGATAGAAATGAAGAAAAATATTTATGGAGGGCACATAAAAAAGACAATAGACATCAGAAGTCAAGCACCCTCATTGTACAGTTAAGGAAACTGGGGTTTAAGAAATTTCAACAACTTCTGTAAGGCAAAGAGCTAATAGAGAAAATGTAATGTATGGAATTTTTGCACATAAGGTTGCAATGAAATGCTTGGTTTGCCGATTCTTCTTTAATAATAAATACAAGAGAAATTTTCACATCTAAACTTGGAGTGTTCCAAAGAGTTTCTTCCTAATCTCATGTTTCAAAGTCCAGTTAATCTATGTTTTGGAGAGGGTGGGGAAAATATGATTAAATTTTTCCCATAAATACAAGTCTTACTGCGTTTTTTTACTCATGTCTGTTTAAATCTGTTAGTATATTACTAACAACCCTAAAATAGAAATAAATATAGTCACTCATTGGAGAGAGTCAAAAAGCTGCTTTTTCTCTATGAAGTCTATATAAATTCAGCTTTCCTAAGTTAGTTAAAACAGACATTTTACCCCAGAATTACTTAAAATTCTCACTGATTGAAGCCCAAATTCTTTTTTATGGCCTCTGTCTTGTTTTCAATCATCACCTGAATCCTTGAAGAATTGAGTGAAATTTTTTCTTCTTCACAAAGTTTGTATCAACTGCAATTCTGATACTAATGTGACATGCCAAGTAATGGGAAGGACTTGGCAAAAGTTTTAGTAGAAAGTTGACTTACTAGAACATAAAGTTGTTTTACTAGGAAGTTGTTTTTATCCAGCACAATGAACTACCCTAATGTCTGGAACCACCAAGCCCCTAACATGTTAAATTACTACATGCATTAGACCTGCCATCCCATGCCTTTTAAATGTGACCATATATAAATATATTTGCTTATTTTCTTGGTGGTTAATGAAGAATAGTATGTTTTCATCAGAAATAGATTTTTAAAGATTCAAAATGTGCATATTGCAATTTAAATGGCTTAGATGTAAATAGAACTGACATTAGACTTTACACTGCAGTGTTAGATGTTTGTTTAGCAGTTTATCTCCCAGGAAGATAGGAATGGTGCTACTTCTGTTCATATGGACAAGCTCTAAGAGTCACTATTGCTGGAGTAACTAACCAATAACTGGTTTTATCTTTGCCATGCATCAAGGACAAGTGAATAACCTTCACTAATAATAGCAGCTTATAAACACTGAGTTGCTGTGAACTTGATGTTAAAGTTTGCACTCCTATTATGCCCTAATATCTGATTAAAAATCATAGAGTTGATAACCTTAATGCCTATAATCTACTTCCTTCCAAGAAGCACTGCCAATATACTGCCTAATTAGCAACATTGTTGCCTTTTCTTAGGAAACACAAAATCCATGCAATACCTACTTCCATTCATCCATGATAAGGCCATTTAACACCTCGCTGCCGGGGGAGGTTGAAATATCCTGCCTGCCATCTGGCTATAACAAAAAATCCTTCCAAGTTATCAAGCATTTGATGAACTAGAAAACACTATCAGACCTTGGGTAAATTACAGGGAACCATCAATTGCACAGTAACAAATTAAAGTTAGCAAGGCAGAGACCAGAATTGAGGAATATTTAGGTGCAATGGCAGCCTCTGTAGGCTTGGAACTGGACCAGATGGGAAATCAATCCTCCAAGAACCATTTTCCACATATAAGGAGCACAAATGACCATATCCTATTAACAGCAAGAAAGGATATTTCTGAAGGTCATTTTTCATTGCTGCTGTTAGTCTTTGGACAATACAAGCACTGCCTATCAAATTTGGCTCCTCCTGAGTCTGAAGAATGTTTGAGACTTTACTTGTATGTTTTCAGAAAGATTTATCCTGCCTCAGGACCAAGTAATTAAAAATATTTACTGCTTTACACCTCACAATGTTGTTATTTTAAGGAAGAGTATTGATAAATAAAAAGCAGAATAGGAGTTTTGTTCAAGAAAGTCTTTCCACACCACAATTTATACATAATTGTAAATTAATGATTGGAATGAGGCAATGGTTTGTTAATCTCTAAATCCCAGCCATCGCTCACAGAGGGTCACAGCTGTGAAATCCTCAGGCAACAATCGTATGAAACAAGGATTAATCTTTAATCCATTTGTGCAGTAGGCACAATAGTCACCTTTCCTTTCTGAACCCAGTTGGTTTCTGCACTTATCTGAGCACCTGTTGCTGCCCCGTGGTGGCACAGGGGTCACCGCAGCACAGCCCCTCTCCTTCCCCTCAAAAATACTCACCTGATCTGTGTCTTCAAGGCCCTGCTCTCTTCCTTCCAAAGTTAAAACAACAGAGGATTTTTTAAGGCTTAAAAATGATTTATATGTGAAACTCTTTTTCAAGCCAATAACAGAAACAATGAAGATTTACAGAAAGTGATTATTTTAAGTAACAGTATCTTGTATTTACAGATTATGTTTATGTTTTGTTTTGTTTGATTTTTGTGCATATACACATTCTATGTATATATAAGGTTATATGTATTAATAGAGATCATTTTTACAGCCATATACATTGTTATTTTTATATAAATGTTATATTAATTTTATATATAGTCATGATAGAAGCTGCCATTTCTTGAGCACTTACTAGCTGCCAGGTGTATCTACTGCATGATTTAGCCACAATAATTCCATGAGGTTATTTTTTTTTTTTTTAATTTTTTTTTTTTTTGAGACGGAGTCTCGCTGTGTCTCCCAGGCTGGAGTGCAGTGGCGTGATCTCGGCTCACTGCAAGCTCCGCCTCCCGGGTTCACGCCATTCTCCCGCCTCAGCCTCCCAAGTAGCTGAGACTACAGGCGCCCGCCACCACGCCCGGCTAGTTTTTTGTATTTTTAGTAGAGACGGGGTTTCACCATGTTAGCCAGGATAGTCTCGATCTCCTGACCTCGTGATCCACCCGCCTCGGCCTCCCAAAGTGCTGGGATTACAGGCTTGAGCCACCGCGCCCGGCCACCATGAGGTTATTTTACAGATGAAGGTACAAGCTAAAGAGCATGCTTCTGGATCTGGATCCTGGGAAACAAGGATACATGACGCACAGAAAGATTAAAGGAAAAAGAGAAGAGAATGTAAATACAAAAGAGGGATACAAGAGGAACAGTTTTCTGTCTACAGGATCTGAATAACTTTCTTCAGTAGGATGTTTCTTTATCTACTTAACCTTCAGAGAAATCAAGTCCAAGATCACACAATCAGTGGCAAAATCCAAAGTTGAACCCAGGTTTGTTTGTCTAAATGCAAAACTCTTCAATTGTTATAATGGATATTATTTTTAAAATTTGCCTAGAGGACCCAAGAAACTCCAAATCCTGTCCTCAACCAGTCGTCTCATCTTCCATGATGTTTCAGTCAGGGTTCTCTTAGACAGACAGAACTAATACGAGATATATATATCTCTCCTATATATATCCTGTATTATTATATACTATATAACTATAATTATTATTTAGATTAATTATAAATAATTATATTATATATTATATTAATTTATATATATTTTATTTCGTATATTATATAATATATATTAATATTTACATATAATATATAAATATATAATTATTTTATGCATATTGTATTATATATTTATATATTATATATTACACAATATTAATATAATTATATTCATTAATTATATTAATTATAATTAATTATATAATATATAATTATTATTTATAATAATATGATCATATATTACATAATTACATAATTATGTAATAATTATATAATATATAATAATTATATAATAATAAATATAATTATTAAAATAAAAATAATATATAATAATATAATAATTATTAAAAATAAAAATGATATATAATAATTATATAATTATTATTCTATAATAACTATATAATAATTATTATTCTATAATAATTATATAATAATATGATCACATTATATAATAATATACCATTATCATAGGCTATATGAGATATCTATCTAATATAGACATATATAATATATAGCATAAGATAATATAGGATATATATAGGAGTTTATTAGTATTATCTTACACAATCACAAGGTCCTACAATAGGCTGTCTGAAAGCTGAGGAGCAAGGAGACCCAGTCCATATCCCAAAACTGAAGAACTTGGGGTCAGATATTTGAGGGCAGGAAACATCTAGCATGAGAGAAAGATGCAGACTGGGAGGCAAGGCCCGTCTCTCCCTTTCCCATTTTTCTACCTGCTTTATATTCACTGGGAGCTGATTAGATTGTGCCCACCAGATTAAGGATGGATCTGCCGTCCCCAGCCCACTGACTCAAATGTTAAGTCTCTTTTGGCAACACCCACACAGACACACCCAGGATCACTACTTTGTATCCTTCAATCCAATCAAGTTGACACTCAGTATTTACCACCACACATGAGGTCCCTGAGACACTTTTATACATAGACAAAATGGCTAGCAAAAGAACTATTTAATGCAAGCTGAAATTTTGTACCTTGGTGAGCTAGACTGGACAACATGGAGAATTTTGTGCTTAGGCTGCAGGTAGCCTAGAGCAAGACTCAACAGGCTGATGAGCATCCTTCTGGGTCCTGAGGAAAAGGGATACACGAGGTGCAGGAATAGCAAAAGAGGAAGAGATGGCAAAGAAATGAGCTACCACAGGAGGAAGGGCTGTCCTATACATTATGGATACAAATTTTGGGCAACTTTTAAAACAGTTTTTTATCTACTTCCTCTCCGGCCCCTCTTTTCTTCCAATTGGCACTCCTTTCTTGAGCCTTCATGGTGCCTATCTGCTGTTTCTAATCTTGACTATACACATGATCCAAACTTTAATTCTCACACTTCCTCCCATCTGAGGCTTTATCTTCCAAACTACCCACTAATTAGAACTGAAGGCTTTAGTTTAGCCTGCTGGAGGAAAGACTCTGAGAAAAGCTGTGTAGTATGGCGATTGAAAGCAAGTCCTCTAAGCTTAAATTCAATTCTATAACTTACCACCTGAACTTAGGCAAGATCTCAAACATCTGTGGGCCTCAGATTTCATATCCATAAAACGGAGATGATAATTCCAGCATTAATCTCATGTACTTGTTGCAAGGATTAAATGAGTTCATATATGTAATGGGCTTTTAATAGTAGTTGGCAAGATTGAAACAACTGAAGTATTCTCTTAATACCAGGGTTATCCAAATTTATTTTAAAGGAGGATGTATATTAACCCCAGTTAACCATAAATAACTAATTTTTTGCTGTAATAAATCAAGTAAAAAATTCAGGTCCTATGCAGATGAAGCATTTGTTTTGTAAGTAATGGCGGGAGGAGGATGTACAGGCAGATACTTTAAGCGTAAGATAATATATGACACACAATGTGTGTAAAGTAAATATTTAATTTGTGAAATATAAAAAACACTTGTAAATATTTGTGCATTTTAGAGATTCTATCCTATTTTTACTCCTAATCTCATTTTCTCTTAAAATCTCCTTGTGTTTTTTATTATTATTATTATTTACCAGTAGCTTCCATTTGAAGATGGAAACCATTTGAGAGACTATGATACACGATGAAGAGAAGCAGAGAATCTGCAGAGGCTGTTTATACGCTCTGTTGAATCCAAGTGGTCCCCAAGAGAAAGATGGTCGGAAGCTTTAAGCTAGTTGGTAATATCAGCCTTTTTGTTCAGTGGTAAGTAAAACAGCTTCAATATCAGTAAAGCAAACCAGAATGAGGGTTTCTATAAATGTTGACCCAGTGGTGGGGAGAAGGAAAGGAGAGGGTCATACACAGAGAGGTGGGTGGCTGGGAGTTGCATGGCTAGAATGGAGATCATATAGCCAGCCCGAAATGACACTTTATGGCAGTACAATGAAGACCATTCAGGGACTTAATAATCTGGAGAGAAGAAAAAACTTCAGCAGTGATTCCAACTTGCCACATTTTACTTAAATTCGGTTTAGTCTTGTCTCTTCATTGTAAATAGTTTCTTTAGAATTCCCTGTGATACTTCCTGGGACGCAATAAAATGAATCTTAGAGACATGATCTCAACCTAGGTTATAATCATCACTTCCCTTGGCCTCAAGAAACACAAATGAGTTATTTCCTTCCACAATTACATCCACTCATGTCTCTACTCTCCTTTGTAAAGATGCTGTGAGTCCCTCCATTTCTGCATATTTTTAAATTAACAAACATTTCTGAGAGCAATTTTAGATTCACAGCAAAATTGAACAATTGAGAGGAAAGTACAAAGTTCTCATATGCATCCCATTTCTGCATAATTTTTGTTTTATTTGATTCATTAGTTAAGTAAATCAATTTGAGCCATTATTTCTACACGAAAGTTTCTAGGCCTCTCACTTAAATATTTTCTTTATTTTGCTGAAAATAAATCCTACTATAAAATTAGTCTCAATGACTTTAGGACAATTAAGTGCATAATTTTCAACTAAAATCTAGAAAAAAAAATGAATTTAGTGGAACCTGCAAGACAGGCCTTACTATATAATTCATATTTTTCAACCTCAATCTAGCTGTAATTAAATTGTAGTAGCAACATTAGTTTCTATCCTTGGATCTGCAAATCAATCAGTAAGTGACGAATGATGATGGTGATGATGATGATGGTGGTATTTACAATAGCATCATAATTTCTTTAAAAGGAAGAGGAACACAAAGTGTAATAAAATGTCATCTGTTAATACTATCAAATCTTGCAAACAATATCAAGTCTAGAGATCTGTCACTAGTTAGATAAATTAAAGAGCCAAGTGCAAAAAATCAGACTGTCAAAGTCTATTTTGAATTATTCCAATTTTGAATTATACCATTGTCCATTTATATTGATCAGATTAACCATACCCATGAAAAATTGTCATTTGATTTGGTGCTATGTACACATAGTCTATGAGTCGGGAAACATAGCTTTGATGAAACTAAAGTTATTCTTTAGTGAAAGCTGACCTGGTCAACAACACTGGGGACATGACCAGTAAACCAAAAGGTCCCCAGAGAGCTCACCCTCATCATTGCTGATTCAAGACCTGGAAGCTGAAGCTGTAATCAGATCAGGGCTCAGAAGAATCCCACAGTTCTAGAAGCCATTTTAAGAACACTCAGAAAACCCTTGGAATTCCACTTCAGGGAGTTTTTGTAAGTTTGGCCTTCAAAATGTTCTCTTGGGAAAGAAATGGGATTAATTATAAAAATTGTTTTTAAAGCATGGCTCAGTAAGCAAGCCTTTTGTAGTAATAAAAACCAACTCAGTGAGAACAAGAAAGGGTTATTTATTCAGGGCTTGCTATAGCAAGGGAATCAACAACCATCACTTTTGTTTTGGCAAAGACTCAAAGGCAAGCAAGCAGGGGAGCGGGAAAGCTTTATAGTGGAAGATATCGAAAACCTTAGGTATGTCAAGGCTGCTGGCATGGGGAAGCTGAAGGTAAGCAGAAGCAGGCATCCTATATGATTGGCCAGGGTTGAATACTTGGCTTTCTCTGGTTGGTCCTAAATTGAAAGTAGGGACACAAATTTTAAAAGCTGTCAGTTAATTATCAAGTCCTGGCCAATTAAGGTCAATTATTACAAAAGTTATTGTTTAGATTCCTGAATTGTTACTAGAGATAGCAATCTGGCTTCCTACAAGGGTAGTTTATTGCAGGCTGTTCCAGGACAGTTTATTGTAAAGAAGGGGGTTGGTTTCTTGGGCAGATGCTACAGGCTGTGGGTAAGAGCTCTATTTTTATAAATGGCCTGGCTATTGTCTGTTTGTGGATTCAATCTCTTATTCTGAATATATTTTCCCAAAATGAGTATATATATACATATTGCAAAAAAAGTAAAGGAAGATATGGGAAGACACAATACTACAAAATTTCATTAGATTTCATGTCCAACAATTATCCTCACTCACCATTTTAATGTTTCTATTAGATTAAGAAGGGTGCATGGGAAGAAATCTGTTCCCTTGGGTCTCAAATGAGGTGAAGAAATTGCAATTATATTTGTGTTAGTTTTGTGACTGCTAAACTGCAGCAACAGAGATCCAAAAATACAGTAACACAAAAAAAGTAGGAATGTTTCTTTCTTAGAATAATCCAGAGATTGGTAGATGATCCAAGATATAATATTGTCATCATTATCAATCTTTCTATTTATCTATCTAAGATGGGACTTCTGCTTTCGAAGCCATTCATGACTCAGGTTCTTTTATTTTCAGGTTCAGGTTCATTCTTTCTTTTTGTTCATTCCATATATTGTTGTTATAGGTTCTTGTAGGTTATTTCCCTCACCTGCATGGACATGGCTGGCTCCCCACCATCCCTCTCTGTGTTTCAGCCCATGGAAATGGAGAAAGACAAGTAGATGGAAAGTGCCTTCTTTAAGAATATGATGTGGGAATAAAATGATGGGGGGGCAGAGCATGATGGCCGAATAGGAACAGCTCCAGTCTCCAACTCCCAGCACGAGCGACACAGAAGACCGGTGATTTCTGCATTTTCAACTGAGGTACTGGGTTCATCTCACTAGGGAGTGCCGGACAATCGGTGCTGGTCAGCTGCTGCAGCCCGACCAGAGAGAGCTGAAGCAGGGCGAGGCATCGCCTCACCTGGGAAGCGCAAGGGGAAAGGGAATCCCTTTTCCTAGCCAGGGGAACTGAGACACACAACACCTGGAAAATCGGGTAACTCCCACCCCAATACTGCGCTTTAAGCAAACAGGCACACCAGGAGATTATATGCCACACCTGGCCGGGAGGGTCCCACGCCCACGGAGCCTCCTCATTGCTAGCACAGCAGTCTGCGATCTCACTGCAAGGCAGCAGCAAGGCTGGGGGAGGGGCGCCCGCCATTGCTGAGGCTTAAGTAGGTAAACAAAGCCGCTGGGAAGCTCGAACTGGGTGGAGCTCACAGCAGCTCAAGGAAACCTGCCTGTCTCTGTAGACTCCACCTCTGGGGACAGGGCATACCTAAACAACAACAAAAGCAGCAGAAACCTCTGCAGACGCAAATGACTCTGTCTGACAGCTTTGAAGAGAGCAGTGGATCTCCCAACATGGAGGTTGAGATCTGAGAATGGAGAGACTGCCTGCTCAAGTGGGTCCCTGACCCCTGAGTAGCCTAACTGGGAGACATCCCCCACTAGGGGCAGTCTGACACCACACACCTCACAGGGTGGAGTACACCCCTGAGAGGAAGCCTCCAAAGCAAGAATCAGACAGGTACACTCGCTGTTCAGCAATATTCTATCTTCTGCAGCCTCTGCTGCTGATACCCAGGCAAACCGGGTCTGGAGTGGACCTCAAGCAACCTCCAACAGACCTACAGCTGAGGGTCCTGACTGTTAGAAGAAAAACTATCAAACAGGAAGGACACCTACACCAAAACCCCATCAGTACGTCACCATCATCATCAAAGACCAGAGGCAGATAAAACCACAAACATGGGCCGGGCGCGGTGGCTCAAGCCTGTAATCCCAGCACTTTGGGAGGCTGAGACGGGCGGATCACAAGGTCAGGAGATCGAGACCATCCTGGCTAACACGGCGAAACCCCGTCTCTACTAAAAACACGAAAAATTAGCCGGGCGAGGTGGCGGCGCCTGTGGTCCCAGCTACTCGGGAGGCTGAGGCAGGAGAATGGCGGGAACCCGGGAGGCGGAGCTTGCAGTGAGCTGAGATCTGGCCACTGCACTCCAGCCTGGGCGACAGAGTGAGACTCCGTCTCAAAAAAAAAAAAAAAAAAAAAAAAAAACCACAAAGATGGGGAAAAAGCAGGGCAGAAAAGCTGGAAATTCAAAAAATAAGAGCACATCTCCCCCGGCAAAGGAGCACAGCTCATCGCCAGCAACAGATCAAAGCTTGACAGAGAATGACTTTGACGAGATGAGAGAAGAAGGCTTCAGTCCATCAAACTTCTCAGAGCTAAAGGAGGAATTACGTACCCAGCGCAAAAAACTAAAAATCTTGAAAAAAAAGTGGAAGAATTGATGGCTAGAGTAATTAATGCAGAGAAGGTCATAAACAAAATGAAAGAGATGAAAACCATGACACGAGAAATATGTGACAAATGCACAAGCTTCAGTAACCGACTCAATCAACTGGAAGAAAGAGTATCAGCGATTGAGGATCAAATGAATGAAATGAAGCGAGAAGAGAAACCAAAAGAAAAAAGAAGAAAAAGAAATGAACAAAGCCTGCAAGAAGTATGGGATTATGTAAAAAGACCAAATCTACGTCTGACTGGGGTGCCTGAAAGTGACAGGGAAAATGGAACCAAGTTGGAAAACACTCTTCAGGATATCATCCAGGAGAACTTCCCCAACCTAGTAGGGCAGGCCAACATTCAAATCCAGGAAATACAGAGAACGCCACAAAGATACTCCTCGAGAGGAGCAACTCCAAGACACATAATTGCCAGATTCACCAAAGTTGAAATGAAGGAAAAAATCTTAAGGGCAGCCAGAGAGAAAGGACGGGTTACCCACAAAGGGAAGCCCATCAGTCTAACAGCAGATCTCTCGGCAGAAACTCTACAAGCCAGAAGAGAGTGGGGGCCAATATTCAACATTCTTTAAAAAAAGAATTTTAAACCCAGAATTTCATATCCAGCCAAACTAAGTTTCATAAGTGAAGGAGAAATAAAATCCTTTACAGAGAAGCAAATGCTTAGAGATTTTGTCACCACTAGGCCTGCCTTACAAGAGACCCTGAAGGAAGCACTAAACATGGAAAGGAACAACGGGTACCAGCCATTGCAAAAACATGCCAAAATGTAAAGACCATTTAGGCTAGGAAGAAACTGCATCAACTAACGAGCAAAATAACCAGTTAATATCATAATGGCAGGATCAAGTTCACACATAACAATATTGACCTTAAATGTAAATGGACTAAATGCTCCAATTAAAAGACACAGACTGGCAAACTGGATAAAAAGTCAAGACCCATCAGTCTGCTGTATTCAGGAGACCCATCTCACACGCAGAGACATACATAGGTTCAAAATAAAGGGATGGAGGAAGATATACCAAGCAAATGGAGAACAAAAAAAAGCAGGGGTTGCAATACTAGTCTCTGATAAAACAGACTTTAAACCATCAAAGATCAAAAGAGACAAAGAAGGCCATTACATAATGGTAAAAGGATAAATTCAACAGGAAGAGCTAACTATCCTAAATATATATGCACCCAATAGAGGAGCACCCAGATTCATAAAGCAAGTCCTTAGAGACTTACAAAGAGACTTAGACTCCCATACAATAATAATGGGAGACTTCAACACTCCACTGTCAACATTAGACAGATCAACGAGACAGAAAGTTAACAAGGATATCCAGGAATTGAACTCATCTCTGCAGCAAGCAGACCTAATAGACATCTATAGAACTCTCCACCCCAAATCATCAGAATATACATTCTTCTCAGAATATACACCACATCGCACTTATTCCAAAATTGACCACATAATTGGAAGTAAAGCACTCCTCAGCAAATGTACAAGAACAGAAATTATAACAAACTGTCTCTCAGACCACAGTGCAATCAAACTAGAACTCAGGACTAAGAAACTCAATCAAAACCACTCAACTACATGGAAACTGAACAATCTGCTCCTGAATGACTACTGGGTACATAACGAAATGAAGGCAGAAATAAAGATGTTCTTTGAAACCAATGAGAATAAAGATACAACATACCAGAATCTCTGGGACACATTTAAAGCAGTGTGTAGAGGGAAATTTATAGCACTAAATGCCCACAAGAGAAAGCAGGAAAGATCTAAAATTGACACTCTAACATCACAATTAAAAGAACTAGAGAAGCAAGAGCAAACGCATTCAAAAGCTAGCAGAAGGCAAGAAATAACTATATCAGAGCAGAACTGAAGGAGATAGAGACACAAAAAACCCTCCAAAAAATCAATAAATCCAGGAGTTGGTTTTTTGAAAAGATCAACAAAATTGACAGACCGCTAGCAAGACTAATAAAGAAGAAAAGAGAGAAGAATCAAATAGACGCAATAAAAAATGATAAAGGGGATATCACCACCGACCCCACAGAAATACAAACTACCATCAGAGAATACTATAAACACCTCTACACAAATAAACTAGAAAATCTAGAAGAAATGGATCATTTCCTGGACACTTACACTCTTCCAAGACTAAACCAGGAAGAAGTTGAATCCCTGAATAGACCAATAGCAGGCTCTGAAATTGAGGCAATAATTAATAGCCTACCAACCAAAAAAAGTCCAGGACCAGAGGGATTCACAGCTGAATTCTACCAGAGGTAGAAGGAGGAGCTGGTACCATTCCTTCTGAAACTATTCCAATCAATAGAAAAAGAGGGAATCCTCCCTAACTCATTTTATGAGGCCAACATCATCCTGATACCAAAGCCTGGCAGAGACACAACAAAAAAAGAGAATTTTAGACCAATATCCCTGATGAACATCGATGCAAAAATCCTCAATAAAATACTGGCAAACCGGATTCAGCAGCATATCAAAAAGCTTATCCACCATGATCAAGTGGGCTTCATCCCTGGGATGCAAGGCTGGTTCAACATAGGCAAATCAATAAACATAATCCAGCATATAAACAGAACCAAAGACAAGAACCACATGATTATCTCAATTGATGCAGAAAAGGCTTTTGACAAAATTCAACAGCCCTTCATGCTAAAAACGCTCAATAAATTCGGTATTGATGGAACATACCTCAAAATAATAAGAGCTATTTATGACAAACCCACAGCCAATATCATACTGAATGGGCAAAAACTGGAAAAATTCCCTTTGAAAACTGGCACAAGACAGGGATGCCCTCTCTCACCACTCCTATTCAACATAGTGTTGGAAGTTCTGGCTAGGGCAATCAGGCAAGAAAAAGAAATCAAGGGTATTCAGTTAGGAAAAGAAGAAGTCAAATTGTCCCTGTTTGCAGATGACATGATTGTATATTTAGAAAACCCCATTGTCTCAGCCCAAAATCTCCTTAAGCTGATGAGAAACTTCAGCAAAGTCTCAGGATACAAAATTAATTTGCAAAAATCACAAGCATTCTTATACACCAGTAACAGACAAACAGAGAGCCAAATCATGAATGAACTTCCATTCACAATTGCTTCAAAGAGAATAAAATACCTAGGAATCCAACTTACAAGGGATGTAAAGGACCTCTTCAAGGAAAACTACAAACCACTGCTCAGTGAAATCAAAGAGGACACAAACAAATGGAAGAACATACCATGCTCATGGATAGGAAGAATCAATATCGTGAAAATGGCCATACTGCCCAAAGTTATTTATAGATTCAATGCCATCCCCATCAAGCTACCAATGAGTTTCTTCACAGAATTGGAAAAAACTACTTTAAAGTTCATATGGAACCAAAAAAGAGCCCGCATCTCCAAGACAATCCTAAGTCAAAAGAACAAAGCGGGAGGCATCACACTACCTGACTTCAAACTATACTACAAGGCTACAGTAACCAAAACAGCATGGTACTGGTACCAAAACAGAGATATAGACCAATGGAACAGAACCAAGTCCTCAGAAATAAAACCACACATCTACAGCCATCTGATCTTTGACAAACCTGAGAGAAACAAGAAATGGAGAAAGGATTCCCTGTTTAATAAATGGTGCTGAGAAAATTGGCTAGCCATAAGTAGAAAGCTGAAACTGGATCCTTTCCTTACTCCTTATACGAAAATTAATTCAAGATGGATTAGAGACTTAAATGTTAGACCTAATACCATAAAAACCCTAGAGGAAAACCTAGGTAGTACCATTCAAGACATAGGCATGGGCAAAGACTTCATGTCTAAAACACCAAAAGCAACGGCAGCTAAAGCCAAAATTGACAAATGGGATCTCGTTAAACTAAAGAGCTTCTGCACAGCAAAAGAAACTACCATCAGAGTGAACAGGCAACCTACAGAATGGGAGAAAATTTTTGCAATCTACTCATCTGACAAAGGGCTAATATCCAGAACCTACAAAGAACCCAAACAAATTTACAAGAAAAAAACAAACAACCCCATCAAAAAGTGGGCAAAGGATATGAACAGACATTTCTCAAAAGAAGACAGTCATACAGCCAACAGACACACGAAAAAATGCTCATCATCACTGGTCATCAGAGAAATGCAAATCAAAACCACAATGAGATACCATCTCACACCAGTTAGAATGGCGATCATTAAAAAGTCAGGAAACAACAGGTGCTAGAGAGGATGTAGACAAATAGGAACACTTTTACGCTGTTGGTGGGATTGTAAACTAGTTCAACCATTATGGAAAACAGTATGGCGATTCCTCAAGGATCTAGAACTAGATGTACCATATGACCCAGCCATCCCATTACTGGGTATGTACCCAAAGGATTATAAATCATGCTGCTATAAAGACACATGCACACGTATGTTTATTGCGGCACTATTCACAATAGCAAAGACTTGGAATCAACCCAAATGTCCATCAGTGACAGACTGGATTAAGAAAATGTGGCACATATACACCATGGAATACTATGCAGCCATCAAAAAGGATGAGTTTGTGTCCTTTGTAGGGACATGGATGCAGCTGGAAACCATCATTCTTAGCAAACTATCACAAGAACAGAAAACCAAACACCGCATGTTCTCACTCATAGGTGGGAACTGAACAATGAGATCACTTGGACTCGGGAAGGGGAACATCACACACCGGGGCCTACCATGGGGAGGGGGGAGGGGGGAGGGATTGCAATGGGAGTTATACCTGATGTAAATGACGAGTTGATGGGTGCTGACGAGTTGATGGGTGCAGCACAGCAACATGGCACAAGTATACATATGTAACAAACCTGCACATTATGCACATGTACCCTAGAACTTAAAGTATAATAATAATAAAAAAATTAAAAATAAAAAATAACACTGTCCTCAATAACTTTAAAAAAAAAAGAATAAAATAAAATGACTTGTTAAATCTCTTCTTTAAAAAAAAAAAAAAAGAATATGATGTGGAAGTTCCACTCACACTCACATCCTGTTGGCCACATGTGGTCATGTGGCCATATGTAGATAAAAGATAGCTTGAGAAATAGTATTTAGCACCACTGCAAACTTGACTGGGGAGAATCCATAACTAAAGGAAAGAGGGAAAAAACAAAGACAAGGAAAATTAGTACTCACTGCCCACCACAGAAATAATGGCTACACATTTCAGCTACCAAGAAAGTTTTAGAAAAAAATACAACACTCTCCAGATCCCCTTTGAAGCATTGTTCAGTCAAGTATGATAATGGGTTGCAGGCCAATTCATATCTATCTGCCCCTTCATATGGGATATTCTAAAATTTCTCAGGTATTAGCTAGAGAAAGCTTACTGCAGAGGGCTGAGAAGTAGTGCAGATGATATCTAAATACTGTTTAATGTTTTATTGGACATGAAAAAGACAGTAGAACAATCTTTACTTGTTCTCTGTCCTTGGTGTCCTGAAAATTATTTCAGGTCAAGCAGAAAAAAAAAAAAAAAAAAAATAGAGAGAGGCATGCCAGATTGACACAGTCCTAAATTATACCTTTCTCAAGTATTTTAACTTCTTCTTTTCTCCTCGATATCTAAAAATCTAATAAAAATAATTATAGTCTGTCTAATAAATTGTGAAATGTTTTGGAAAACGCAAATGTAAAAGATACAAAACACTACTGATAGCTATGTCAAAGAATTTAGTTGGTTTCAATCTGACTGATAGATTATTGGTTCTGACTTAAACATCAGACCTCTGGAATCAGGGCTATCCCAAGATGACAATTATTTTACCTATACAGTCAGTTTGCATTGGCCTATGGATCAAGTGTAGCCACCTTCACATTTATCATCCTAGAACGGTTTTCACCTTTTTGTTAGGTAACATATAAAATACCTCATTTTAGTATGCATCTGAAGATGGGTAAAAGATCCAAGTGCCAATGTGTAGAGTAAAATCCTGATCCTTCAATGCTTTAGGAAATAATCTATTATTAGGGGAATGCTATAAGAGGCTCCATCTCTGAGACTCACATGTATAAACCTCAAGTTTAAACTTTTGGAATGATCTCCAAATGAATGTATACATGTGGCTATTTGATTTGCATATGTGTTTTAGACATGATAACTTTTTCACATAAACCACAGTTTTTATAGCTTGGAGTTTTTTGTGTGTTTTTCAACTCCCTGGGATCCACCACTGTTGATGAGTGGACGATTGCAGGATCCCATAAGCATGAGGGGGGCCCCACCCCAAGACAAAGAGTGAAATTTGCAAAGTCAAATTGATTTACCTTCTCTCTCCTAAAATGTTCTATCTAAACCACTGACAAAAATTATCGGTAGTAGTAGTATTGTGTCTAGAGAAAGGAAAAGATATTGTAATGCTGTGCTAGAAGGAGGGGTTTATTTGAAATTTTAAAAATGATTTTTACGTATACACCTTTGAGACAGGTTTAAAACATCATACTGCCATTATCCTATGTATTTCTTGCAAAATACACTGATTCTTGTCTTTCTAATTACCCCGGAAAACTAAAGGGCCATAAAATCACATAAAATTTTCTTGATTTAACTCTTTCTCTTCTATCTTCTCTCTCAAACACCTGCCAAACCTGCTTTGGAAACCAAAACCTCCCTCTTGCATCTTTTTATCTCAGGAAAAAGGTTCTTCCTATGTCAGTTTAAGACCATGGACCTGAATCTTAGGGTAATCATCCCTTCAAGAAAAGTGAAGTGGGCCAGATGAGGTGGCTCATGCCTGTAATCACAGCACTTTGGGAAGCCGATCACCTGAGGTCAGGAGTTCAAAACCAGCCTGGCCAACATGGTGAAACCCCATCTCTACTAAAAATACAAAAAGTAGCCAAGTGTGATGGTGCATCCCTGTAATCCCAACTACTGAGGCTGAAGCACAAGAATCACTGAAACCCAGGAGGTGGAGGTTGCAGTTAGCTAAGATCACACCACTGCACTCCAGCCTGGGCAACAGAGCAAGACTGTGTCTCAAAAGAAAGAAAGAAAGAGAGAAAGAAAGAGAGAGAGAAAGAAAGAGAGAGAAAAAGAAAGAAAGAAAGAAAGAAAGAAAGAAAGAAAGAAAGAAAGAAAGAAAGAAAGAAAGAAAGAAAGAAAGAAAGAAAGAAAGAAAGGAAGGAAGGAAGGAAGGAGGAAATAAGGAAAGAAAGAAAGGAAGGAAGGGTGAGAGAGAGAGAGGGAGAGAGAGAGGGAGGGAGGGAGGGAGGGAGGGAGGAAGGAAGGAAGGAAGGAAGGAAGGAGAAAACAAAAGAAAACAAAAGAAAACAAAAGAAGGAAGGAAAAGAAAAGAAGGAAGGGAAAGAAAGAAAAGAAAGAGAGAGAGAGAGAGAGAAAGAAAGAAAGAAAGAAAGAAAAGAAAAGAAAGAAAGAGAGAAAGAAAGGAAGGAAGGAAGGGTGAGAGAGAGAGGGAGGGAGAGAGGGAGGGAGGGAGGGAGGAAGGAAGGAAGGAAGGAAGGAAGGAAGGAAGGAAGGAAGGAAGGAAGGAAGGAAGGAGAAAACAAAAGAAAACAAAAGAAAAGAAGTAAGGGAAAGAAAGAAAAGAAAGAGAAAGAAAGAAAGAAAGAAAGAAAGAAAGAAAGAAAGAAAGAAAGAAAGAAAGAAAGAAAGAAAGAAAGAAAGAAAGAAAGGAAGGAAGGAAGGAAGGAAGGAAGGGTGAGAGAGAGAGGGAGGGAGAGAGGGAGGGAGGGAGGGAGGAAGGAAGGAAGGAAAGAAGGAAGGAAGGAAGAAAGGAAGGAAGGAAGGAGAAAACAAAAGAAAAGAAGGAAGGAAAAGAAAAGAAAAGAAGGAAGGGAAAGAAAGAAAAGAAAGAAAGAGAGAGAAAGAAAGAAAGAAAGAAAAGAAAGAAAGAGAAAAGAAAGAAAGAGAGAAAGAAAGAAAGAAAGAAAGAAAGAAAAAGAAAGAAAGAAAGAAAGAAAAAGAAAGAAAGAAAGAAAAAGAAAGAAAGAAAGAAAGAAAGAAAGAAAGAAAAAGAAAGAAAGAAAGAGAAAGAGAGAAAGAAAGAAAGAAAAAAGGAGAGAAGGAAGGAAAGAAGGAAGGAAAACGTGACAGCATTTATAATTAACAAATTTGAAGAACAGTTTAAAACCAACAAGTAAACAAGATAATCAAAGGAATCTGAAATCACAACTGAAGTAAAGAAATATTATTTGAAATTCTTGTACAGCTAACAGGACTTTTGACTATTGCACAGGAAAAATCTCAGGGTAATTATATAACAGAGAGAAGGGAAGATTTTGCATTCCAGATTAAAGTTCTGGAAACTAGATAGGGAGCATGACAAAAAGGATGATACCTGAGAGATACAAACATGATTTTTAAAAGTAAACATAATATTTAAAAATGATGAAGTAAAGGAGGGAGGAAGAGAGAAACAAAGGAGAAAAGGAAGGAGGAAGAAAAGTGGATAAAGGAACATTACTTTCAAGTAATACTGGAAGCAAGTACCTGGGACCAACGCTTTCATATTTCTAGGGCTTCATATGTGAAGCTGGGACTCCTATATTTATAGGTATATACAAACTCTGGCCTTGTTTCTAGGCACCATTTTTGTATATTACAAAAGTGGCAAATATGTGCCAACTCTTCTTTTGTATATACTTTAAGTTCTAGGGCACATGTGCACAATGTGCAGGTTTGTTACATATGTACACTATGTATACATGTGCCATGTTGGTGTGCTGCACCCATTAACTCATCATTTACATTAGATATTTCTCCTAATGCTATCCCTCCCCTCCTCCCCCCACCCCACAACAGGCCCCGGTGTGTGATGTGCCAACTCTATCTGGATTATCAGGTTGAGTAAGATAGTAATGTTGAATTCTAGTTTGGTACACAACAGTGAGGGTGGAGGTGGAGTTGGAGATAATAGGCATTCCATTAACATTTGGTTCCTCTTATGATGGGACACATAGGCAAGATGACAGACTGAGGTTAGAAATTCAGTCTGCAGTCATGGTTGGTGATCCTGTGTGAAGATAAATCATCCCCATAGATATCTGTCTCATTAGCTTCATACTCTGACACTCAGCTGGTGGTTTTCCTCCTATAATAACGATTGATAAGACAGATTTAGAGACATATTAAGTCAGCCACCATTTCAGAAACAAACTCCTCTTCTTTATGTGCACTAGAGCAGTGATTCCCAACTTGGAATGACACAGGGGAGAGAGATCCAGGAGAATTACCTGGAGAGTATCATCATCACCTACAGCTGAAAAACTCTCCTAATCCTCTAAATTCCTAGAGATCAAGGCTCTTCCATTTGCATGACTAATTATGACAGAGCGCCCTAAAGGAAATTGCAACACTCAAGACTCACAGCAAGAATTCTTTTTTCTGTTTTAGAATTTTTTTTAAAGAATATGTATTAGCTACACTCAATATTATAGGAAAAAAAAAAGCCCTATAATTTAGACAAGGAGCTTGTCTGAGTTCATTTTGTAGTGCTACTACAGAATATCTGAAACTAGGTAAGTTATAATGAACAGAAATTTATTGGTTCATGAATCTAGAGGCTGGGAAATTGGAGATTGAGGGGCTGGCACCTTGCAAGGGTCATCTTGCTGCATCACCCCAGGGCAGAAGGACAAAGAGAGGGCAAGAGAGAGAAGCAAAAGGAGGCTGAACTTGTTGTTTTATAAGGGACCCACTCTGTGACACTGACAATCTATTCATGACAGAGTCCTTATGGCCTAATCACTCTTAAAGGTGCCACCTCTTAATATTCTTACAGTGGCAATTACATTTCAACATGAATTTTGGAGGGAATGAATATTCAAATCATAGCAGGACTTCCCACCTAGCTGTACATTAGAATCTCCTAGGAAGCTTTTAAAATACACCCATGCCTAGTCTTTATCCCAAACCAATTTAACCAAATATCATGAGCGAACTCTATAGTTTTTTAAAACTCTCAGATGATTCTAAAACCCAGGCAAGACTGAGAACCACTGAATGAGACCAAATAGCATAAGGAAATGAGCGCTTGATCATAAATTTGTTCTATATTCTAGTCCCAGCTCTACTATGAATTTGAGATGTGACCTACATAGTCAGTTACCTAATCTCTTGAATGTTCAGTTCTTTTCACAAAATTAGAGCGAGAGAATCAGACAAGACGATTCAACAAATGTTTTCTTTTTGAAGGTACATCAGACACATCTTAACATGCCTTATAAGATCCCGTCTCCTGCGCTATTTTGGACCAGGTCTGCCACTCAGCTTTCCTCCCTTCACTGCAGCCCTACTGAACCTGTTTTAGCTCCTTGGCCCCCTGCAATGTCTTGATTACTTCCTGATCTTCATACATAGTAGCCTCTCATTAGGAAATACTCCTGGACCCTCTTCCTCACTCTGCCAGTCAACGGCATCTGTCTAACCACATACCCTTTTGTCTTAAGGCTGTTCTTCTTAGGGTCATAGATGTGTGCCCACAAAAACTGAGTCAACATGATTCCTTGTTCATATCCACCCTAATTCTTTCCAGAAACCTTGAGGAAGCCTCTTCCTCATGTCACCTTATATTGGCTAAGACAGGCCTGTTTGTGAATCAATCTGTCAAGGAAAGATGGAATTGCTATGACCAACTTATATTGATCATCTGCAGTGGAGTAGATGTTAGTGAGTCAATAACAATGCCTACTGAAAGGGTTATGAAATATTTGTTTAATGAATGTCTGAATGAACTGAACTAGGATCTACAGAGAATACAAAAATGAATAACACAGATTTTCTGCCTTTGAGGTGTTTGCAGTCCTGTGGGGGTGTTAAAAATGTGAACAGTTTACAGGACAAATGGTAAGTTCTATAATGAAGCAAGAAGAAAGAATTCTGAACACAAAGGGAAAGAGAAGCTAAGGTATCAGAAGAAAGAAGGATAGTTGCTCAGAGAAACAGGCATTTGAACTGGCACCCAAGGTCTCTTTTTTCTGATTCTATTCCACAAAACATTTGGCCAACTCCAAGATGTATAAATAAGACAGGTTAAAGGATTCCATTTTCCAAATATTCAATATGTAAAACATAATGTTAATAAAGTAAATTTGCTGAGTCTCAGTAAAATAATTTATTATGTTTAATAACTCATTATGTCATTATATGTTTTCCTGTGTTTTTCCCCATAGTACTGTTCTATGTCGATCAACTATTAAAACACACTAATACAGTAAACCTTTATGTGCTGATAGTGCTTGAGTCAGCAGTTGAAGTTCTGTGGCTTCTATTAGATATTAGCTATAAATAAGAACATCATGGTGACTTTTCAATGAAGGGCAGAAAAGAGTTCAGAGTTAAGACAGCAAGAAGAATGTATGAACATTTAGAACAATCTGTAAATTGCGCTTCCCTCAGGAAAAGGGGCCATTGACTATTGCAGCAACAGTTACCAAACTTGCTGTAAATCAAAATTATCTGAGAGCTTTTTAAAACATGTATCCCTTGGCTCCTCACCCCCAGGTAAATGAAATGTGTAGGATAAAACTGAGGAGTCCTTTAAAAAGACAGAAGATGCACATTGATGATCCTTGCATAATACATTAATGTAACTATGTAATAAAGAGTACTCAGAAATAGAAGTTTAAAGATTTGTGTTCTACCACCAGGTTCTGCTGTAATTAGAAAGCTGCCCACAAGTATCCCAAGTAATTACAATAATTTAACCTCTTTCAATCTGTTATCCTCCTTACATGACTCATAAAGTCATTTTCAGAATGAAAGGCAATCATAGATGAGAAGGCACTTTAAAAGATTTAAAAATATGAACCTAAAATATCATTAACACACACTAGAGGAGATGAGATAGTACAGATATCTTTCAAGTAATGCTTTGCAAGGAATTCTGGCAGCCATTATTCCCCTCGGTGGCTGAACCTGTCATAAGAAGAGTCTTTTGAGGGATGACTGCGAGGTTAATTTTGAGGCAGAATGTGGTAACAAGTTTTTGTCCATAATTCTTCCCATTTCCCAACAATTATTGCTTCTGAAAGGTCACTTTTGAAAGGTCAGGAAATGGAAATACATGCATCAGAAGAGACTGAAAACAGAGAATCTTCTTTCCCATAAATTCTCTATTAAGTACAAATGAGTATGTCAAGGTCCCAATGAGAAAAGACCTTTAAACTCCTTCTGCCTCCTGCATCAGGATAATAACTGTGGGAAGGAGAAGTGCAAATCTTATTTTTAAGAGACAATGGGGCCTGTAGGGACAAGGAGAAGAATACTGTTATACTTTCCCACAAACGCTTGATAATTTTAGCAGGAAAGCATGTTATCTAATTATAATATAGATGAAGGGCCAGCTCTCAGAACATTTGAGAAGAAAGGTGTATTTGTATCCTCCCTCTCTTCTTTCCTATCTGTTTTTCCCTTTATGGAGCCTCCATGGGCACAGAGTGACACTGGGTTAACACGGCTGCCCACAGCAACATATTGTGATGTTCATACAGCACCACCCATTATTCTCCAGCTTACTCAGTCCCCTTGCTATCATACTCAGCAAGACCCAATGCACAAGAAACTAAAACAAACAACAAACAAACAAAAAAACAGTGTTGGCCCACCTAGAGTGTTACAAATCTGTTTGTGAATGAGAAAAAGAGGAATGAAGAGCCAGTGTGGGAAATGTATGGGGGACCTGTCAGGTGGCAAGTGGAAAGTTTGGCTTTAGGTAATGGTAGAAGAGGTTCAGTGATGTGAGAGAAAAAGAGTAGCATATGGATAGGAAGGAGGTTACAGTGAAAATTCAGTAGTGGAGAGATAACCTAGTCGTATTTTGGTGGTTCTTATTTCCTCAAGAAATTCATGAGTTCTCCACTGAGGAGTAGAAAATGCATAACTGATATTGGGGGGTTAATGGGGAAGGAAGGTGTGAAAGCACTTCAGAGATGGAAAACAAACTTGTTAGGGAACTCTGAGGAGATGACTGGATAGTTCTGAGGCCCCACTTGAGATTTGTTGTCATAGACTCAAAGTGAGATCAGTTGGCAAAGTTATGCCTCCATAACTGCAGCCATTTTCCAGGTCGATTAGAAACAGTATGCAGTGAGCAGAGAATTTGTTTTGTCAGTCAAGTGAAATGGAAGGAAAGAGCGAAAAAGAGTGTCAGTCAATTATAATGATTGTGACAGACCTTGGAGAGGAGAAAAGTAGGAAGGAGGAACAACTGGAAAGTAAAAAGTGTTGAGATCAGCGAGTTCTTCATGGAGTAACAAAGTGTTCAAATGGACCTTTTGGAGTAAGGGAGCTCCAAGGGGAAGGGGAAGTGGAGAAATTAGTAGGTTAAAATCGAGATTTCAGAGGTGAATAAGTTATTGACTCTTATTTAACAAACTTTTAGACCACAATTCTCAGAAAGGAATTTTACATAGATATTTAATGTACATAAACAAACATTCACAAAACAATACTTACACTTAAATGCACTCTGATACCTGATATGTTTAATTCTGTTCCATTCTTATTTAAAATGTTGTTGCTAAATTATTAAGACCCACTAATTGGTTCCAATCTGGAGCCTGAAAAACACTGGTCTGAAATAGGTCCATTGTGGGTAGCTCAAGTGGAATAGAATGAGAGAACTAAGGAAGTCACGGACCTCAGAGGCCAGAGTGTTGAACTGACTATTTTCACTGATATCGAAGTTGCCAAAATAATGATAGATATAGTGGAATAAAACAATTAGCCACATGTGAAAATTTTACACTTGATCTTAGCCAAAAGGCCAAGAAGTGACGCAGATGTGAAAACTTTTTAATGATTGTTTCAATAAAAATAATCTTCACAATAATAAATGAATGAGTTAATTAATTAATTATACATTGCCCTTTATCCACTTCTAATCCTTTTTAAAAGTTGATATGAGCAAATACATTAAAATTAATTAGTTCATTATTTTGATGTTCATTCATTTAACAAATGTTTGAGATCCTTCTTTGGGGAAAAGTGACTTGATTTCTGTATTTCTATTCTTATGCACTTTGTAGTCTAGTGACATTGAACAAATAAACATATTAATAAATACAGAGTTACAGCTTGTAATAACAGCTCTCTGCTGTGAGAGATAACATGGAATAGGGAAATAGGTGTCTCAAAAATCATCTTTGAATAAATGATGTATTAGCTGAATCCCAAAAAGATGACTAAGGGATGACCATGAGAGAATTGGCAAATCTCTTTATCTTTCTGTACTTTAGCATCTTTATCTTTGAAACAAGACTTAAAATAATAGCAAATAACAAGGTAGTAGTGTGTATTTCAAGATAGCTAGAAGAGATGATTTTGAATGTTGTCACCACAAATAAATGATAAGTGTTTAAAATGATGGCTATGTTAATTATTCCTATGTGGTTATTATACAATGTACACATGCATTGAAACATCACACTGTACCCCATAAATACATACATTAGTATGTGTCATTTATAAAGTTACAAATTTATTTTTAAAATTTTTCAAAAAATAAAATAGAATCTCAGGGTGGGATGGAGCCTTAAAGTCCATCAAATCCAACAACTCTTTCAATTCTTGAATGTTTTCTAAAATATTTCTGCCCAAATGTCAATATTGTGGTGAACTTGCTCTCTTTCAAGGGCAGGTGATGAGAACCTTTCCTATTTTTACTTCAGATATTTTCTTACACACTCGTTCATTCAACCCTCACAACTACCCTGTGAAAAGTAATATCATCTCTAATTGGTAGAGGAGAAAAACAAATGGGGTTGGCCTTGATATACAATGGTACTAGTAACCAACACTTCCCAATTCATGCTTTGGGCTGCTAATAGTGGCAGCATTTTTCCCTGATGCACCAATACACACTAGCAGCTGGTTAGGATGAAGGGGCAGCAGCAGGGTCATGGGACAGTATCTTTGAGTAACCATCTGGTACTGCTCCAGCCTGAACTCACATCTATGACCTCATTTGCTTCATTTCCTAGCCAAGTCAGTGATAGATGTTTTATTCCTTACTTGACCTTGTTCTTTCAGTCAACCCCTGTTGAGTGCCCCTAGTTACTACATGTGAGAATAAAGAGAGAGGGTTATAATCCGTCTCCTTTTTAAGGGCCTACAGATTAATCAGGGGAGGAGAAAAACCAAGAAGAATTTTCCACACCATATGTTGTAAAAAGTGCAATGATAAAAGTCAGTACATACAGGCTGCTAAGGGAGCACAGAGAAGGAGCATATACACAATTGTCTAGTTCTAGGGGCGAAAGCAGTGTTTTACAATCTCAAACACATGTCAGCTTTTGATAAACATTTAAATTTCAAGTTCCTCCCATAAAAAAAAAGAAAAACATTTCTAGGAAACCCCAAAGGAGCTTGCCTCCATTGAGAATTGCAATGTTTGGTCTTCCCAGCAGCATTTAGTGTAACTTGAGTTACACTAAAAAATGTAATTTTTTTGTTTTCCAAATTTTGATTATATTTAGTACATTTTTAAACTACCTGACCCACCATCACACCATATTTCCAGTAGAAAATTCCACTAAGCTTCTGTGGCAGGAGAATCTTGTGTCCTTTTGCTAATGATACCTCCTGGAGAATCACTGGGGATGTCAAAGAAAGAGCACCAGAAGAAGTAGCACTTGAATCAGTGATTTTCAACCTTGACTGATCCTTAGAGATTTCAGGAGCACTTATTTTCTATTCCCTATTCCACAACAGATCAAATGAAATCAGAATGGTGGGGTGAAATGTATACAATTATGATTTGTCAAACAAAAATAATATTAATGATAAAATAAATATTTTTAAAAGCAAGAAAGAATGAATGGTGCCAGGAAAAGGTGTTGGATATTTTTAACACCCTTGCTGATTTTAATGTGCAGCCAGGATTGAAAACCGCTGATGGAAATATAAGGCTAGTTTTTTTCTTCAATTGGTTCTTGGAATTTTCCCAGTGGTTCTCCGACTCTCCTGATTTGATTCACCTTGGGAGAAGTTATTCATTTCTACTTAACGGTCATCATCACTTCATTGATAATCTATGGCAATTACCATCTGTCTGATCTCTTTATTGTACATCTCTCTACCTGCACCTGGCTCATCTATTCATTTATTCGATACAGCAGACAACAATTCAATATCAATTGGGCACCTGCTTTCTTTCTGTACAAGGCAGTGCCAACAACATATAATGATGAAAGTCATGGTCACTAATTTTAGGGACTCCCAGTCTAAGAGGAAAGACAAAAAATAAAACAGCAGGATTAAACTCTGATAGAATATGGGTATGTACAAGGAGGTATAGGGGCACAGGAGGGAAGCATTAACTGTACCTGGGCAAGGAATTAAAGGGACACCTCAGGCTTACCAAAGGAAATGATGCATCAGCTGAGTATTATCAAAAGTGGACATGGGTTACCAATTGTCAGTGTCCTAAATGTCAACAGGAAAAACCTGTAGATCAAGCAAAGTTAAACCTGCTAGACTTCCTGCAGTAAGAGATTAAACTGCCTCACCAAAGCCTTAGTAGTGAAGGCAGAAGAAGAAGGAGAATTTTGAGACCTGGGCTTGATAGCTTTAAGGTAGGTTTAGCAAGAGAGAAACTGGACAGAATGGGATGAGCTTATGACATAATGATAGTGGACTGGGTTTGAACCCAATATAGGGGATGCCTATTTGTCTTGGTAAGTAAATTATTTTAGCTAGTTTTATAGTTTTATACTCCAGGCGTATATATTTCCTGAAGCAAATGGCTAATTATTTTTGTTTGTTCTCAGTATTATAGAAAATACACCCAGTCACAGTATTGTTTACCAAGTGTTATGTCCTGATTGAGGTCTGAGGGGAGTCAATGGGGTGGCAGGTAGCTGGAAAAGCACTTGAGAAATTGCAGACAGTTCTAACATGGCTTTACTCTATCTCTGGGCACAAGTGAGCCTGGACGCAAGCTGTAGTCTGGCGTGGCAAGCATGAATGTGAGCCCGGGTGCAAGCTAACCCAGGCGTAAACCACATGTACAGCATCAACAGGGTAATTATACCTTACACAGACAATAGCAGCTCTGAACCAAGCATAAGCTTATGTGATGGTTACATAATGCACCCCGCATGGCGTGGTTACATAATGTGCAAAGTTGTGTGCCTGCACTCCAAACTCACTGAGTCATGCTGGACCAGATGTCTGCCTCAGCCTATTCTTGACCATAGTACATCCATTTTCCTTACACCAAGAACACAAAATCTTTGTTTCAATACTCACTAAAGCAGGCAAACAAGTGGAGAGATGGGAACTGGCAATGAGATAAGCCTGTGCAGAGACAAAGCTCTAAAACCAGAGTATGCTCTAGAAATCTCTCCTGCTTTCCGAATCAAGTCCACACTTCTCAACTTGGCATTTAAGGCCCTCTAGTATGTAAACCACCTTGCCTTGTCTCAGATGAGACTTTGGACTTGGACTTTTGGGTTAATGCTGTAATGAGTTAAGACTTTGGGAGACTGTTGGAAAGGCATAATTGTGTTTTGAAATATGAGAACATAAAATTTGGAAGGGGTTAGGGGCAGAATGATATGGTTTGGCTCTGTGTCCGCATCCAAATCTCACCTTGAATTATTATAATCCCCACGTGTCAAAGACAGGACCAGGTGGAGGTAATTAAATCATGGGCGTGGTTTCTCCCATGCTATTCTCAGAATAGTGAGTGAGTTCTTACCAGATCTGATGGTTTTATAAGGGACTTCCCCCTTCACTCAGCACCCATTCGCTTGTCTGCTGTCCCGTGAAGAAGTGCCTTCTGTCATAATTGTAAGTTTCCTGAGGCCTCCTCAGCAATGTGGAACTGTGAGTAAATTAAACCTCTTTTCTTTATAAATTACCCCGTCGCAGGCAGTTCTTTACAGTAGTGTGAGAACAGACTAATACAGGGGCAGTTTTCCCCATGCTCTTCTTGTAATAGTGTGGGAGTTTTCACAAGATCTGGTTGTTTGATAAGTGTCTGGCACTTCTCCCTCCTCACTCTGTCTCTCTCCTGTCACCTGTGAAGAAGGTGCTTGCTTTTCCTTCACCTTCCTCCATAATTGCAAGTTCCCTGAGGCCTTCCCAGCCATGCAGAACTTTGAGTCAATTAAACCTAGTTTATTTATAAATTACCCAGTCTCAGGTGGTATCTTTATAGCAGTGTGAAAACAGACTAATATAATCATTGAATCTGTACATTGCTTTGGGCACTGTGGCCATTTTAACAATATTGATTCTTTCTATCCATGAGCATGGAATGTTTCTCCATTTGTTTGTGCAGTCTCTGATTCCTTTTAGGAGTGTTGTGTAGATCTCCTTGCAGAGATCTTTAATCTGCTTGGTCAGCTGTATTCCTAGGTATTTCATTTTCTCTGTGGCTATTGTAAACGAAATTGTGTTCTTGATTTGACCTCAGAGTGGATGTTATCGGTATATGGAAATACTACTGATTTTTGTACATTAATTTTGTATACTGTAACTTTGCTGATGTTATTTATCAGTTCTAGAGGAGTCTTTTGGTGGAGTCTTTAGGGTTTTCTAGGTACAGAATAATACCACCAGCAAAAAGAAATAGTTTGACTTCTTTTCCTATTTGGACACCTTTCATTTCTTTCTCCTGACTGATTGCTCTGGATAAAACTTCCAGCACTATGTTGAATAGGTGGAGTGAGAGTGGCGATCCTTGTTTTCTTCCAGTTCTCAAAGGGAATGGTTCTAGCTTTTGCCCATTCAGTATAATGTTGGCTGTGGGTTTGTCATAGATGGCTCTTATTATTTTGAGGTATGTTCTTTCAACGTATATCTGCTCAATGCCTGCAGTCTGTTGAGAGTTTTTATCATAAAGGGATGTTGGATTTTATCAAAAGCTTTTTCCACGTCTACTGAGATCATCATATGATTTTTGCTTTTAATTCTGTTTAAGTGGTGAGTCACATATATTGATTTGTGTATGTTGAACCAGCCTTACATCCCAGGAATAATGTCCATTTTATTGAGGTATATTAATTTTTTATGTGCTGCAGAATTCAGTTTACTAGTATTTTGTTGAGGATTTTTGCATCTATGTTCATCAGGGATATTAGCCTGAAGATTTCTTTTTTTGTTTTGTCTCTGCCAGATTTGGGTATCAAGCTGATGTTGTCTTCATAGAATAAATTAGGGAGAAGTCCCTCCTCTTTGATTTTTGGAAATAGTTTTTGTAGGATTGGTACCAGTCCTTCTTTGTAAGCCTGGTAGAATTTTGCTATAAAACCGTCTGGTCCAGGGTTTTTTTTGTTGGTATGTTTTTTATTACTTAGTCGATTTCGGAACTCAATATCGGTCTTTTTCAGAATTTCAATCCCTTCCTAATTCAATCTTGGGAGATTGCATGTTTCCAGGGATTTATCCATTTATAGATTTCTAATGTGTGTGCGTAGAGTTCATAATCTTCTCTAAGGATCTTTTGTATTTCTGTGTCTTCTCTCCAGGCAGATCGCTCTGCCAGCTGAAACATCCATGGGAGATACGGGGTCCCCTGGAGCTAAAACCTCAAACATCTGCAGCAAGAGTGTGCAGTCCCACAGTCCCTTTACTCCCTCCTTACCCAGGAGCTGTTTGGGACTGGGAACTATTCCTGGCTTTGGGGTACCCTGTACAGGGTTCCCAGCTTCTTCCCTCTTCAGTCTCGGTGTCTGTTGCCTCTCCCCCTACTCTTGGCATTTTCTCTCTGAATATCTGTTCAAATTATATTGGTTTACTGGAAATTCTGGTCTTTATCCGTGGAAGTAGTACTTCCTGGCTGTGTCTAGTTGTCTCTCTTGTCCTCTCTCCTGATGGAAGTTCTAAGAGAAAAGTTGGGCTCAGAATAAATTATTGATAATAAGAATATACTGTTATAATTTTTAGACAAAAATTAAATGTAGAAATAAGGTTTGTCTCTGAGAAGTTATTGTTAGGGCCTTCTGAAAGAAGCTTATCCTGCTTATAGAGAGGGTTTTCTTGTTCCTGAAATCAATTAAGAATTATACAATATTTAATATGTTCCAAAAAAGTTGATGCAGTGTGTACTCTCTCTCAGGCTTACACTAGGAATTAGTAATTTTTCATACACAGAATGGGCAATAAGCTCATTACTCAAGATGATTTTTCTATCTAAAGGGAAGAATGGTAGAACAACTGCATTCTCCTTCTGCCAAAAAAAAAAAACAAAAGAAATACATGATGTAGAATGTGTCCTTATGTTTGCCTGAAGACATCATCTGGTCAAATGACGTCAAAATAATAACATCTGGCTTCAATATAAATTCTAACAATTTTTCAAACTTTGCAAAAAAATTAGTTTGATTCTGCCAATTCTTTCGTCAACTTTACCCTGATAACATACTTTATATATATACAACTACATAATTACTGAGTTGTTATTAACAGTAATGCTAAACACTTCACTTATCTAATTTCATTCCCACAATAGCCTTAAAGGATAGATACTATTTTATTCTCTATTATAGGTAAGAAAACTGAGGCCCAACAGGACTAGTTACCATATATGCCTGAACAGAAAACAACCCAGAATATAAAGTAATCCTTCGATATCCATATGGGAAGACATATACAATAAAAATGACTATAAGAGCCTGACTTGAAAATATATAGTAATAAAAATGTAAATTTTAAAAGTTAAATATGTATGCATTTGATTTAGTTGCATATTTCTTTTAAATAACACATCCTGTAAATGAATGCATTACATTTAAAATATTACTTTTTTCCACCCTTAAATTTTATGAAATAATTTTATTCAAACTCTTCACGTGCCTCTTAACAACAAAATCTTATTAATCACTGGAGCCGCTTTTCTGAAACAAGTAACAGTTTTCCAGAGTTACCATTTGTATTCATCAAGGGTTCTCTGGAGAAACAATTAATGTATATATGTGTGTGTGTATGCATGCCTATGTGTGTACATATACACACATATATATACATATACACATATATGCATACACACACAAATACACACACACACACACACACACACACACACATACACATGGAGAGAGGAAGAGAGAAAGATTTATTACCAGGAATTGGATCAGGCAGTTATCGAGGATGGTAAACCCAAATCTGCAGGATGGGCCAATTGACCCAGGGAAAGCCAAAGTTTTAGTTCAAAGACCATCCGGTAGGAAGAATCAATATTGCAGATGAAATCAGAAGGTAGTCAGCTGGAGAATTATCTCTTACTTAGGGGAAGATCAGTGTTTTTGTTCTATTCAGGCCTTCAACTGATTGGATGAAGCCTACTCACATTATGGAAGGCAATCTCCTTTGCTCTGCCGATTAAAATGTTAATCTAATCCAACGTTAAAGTCTACCTATTGAAATATTTACCTTATCCCCAATATTTATAACATCCTCACATAAACACCCAGAATAATGTTTGACCAAATATCTGAATACTCCATAGTCTAGCTGACACACAAAATTAATCATCAGAGCATCTTATCCTCTAAGTCATTAGAGATACACACTTTTTTAACATGTGTGTGATACAATCAGAGTAAATCTTACTTCAAGGCATAAAAAACACATTTACATAATACTACTACTTTCTTGCTATTTAAGTGTAGGTAAATGTGATCCACAAAGTAACCACTCAGAGTATTATTTTTAAGCTGTGCTTTGTAAACTTTGTTGTATATTGAAGTGGCCTGGAAAGTTTTTTAAAATATACTGTTTTCTGGGTCCCAGTCCCAGAGAATCTGATTTCATTGATATGGAGTGGGACCTGGGCATGGGATTTTTAAAAGCTCCCCAAATAATTCCAACCATTGTTTCAAAGTACTCTTTAAAAGACTCTTCTTACCACATCCACCACCTGCCATTATGAGGTCATCCCCTAAGAAGAATACAAATGTAAGTTTTTTATCTTTTTTTTAGACACCAGAAGTGTCTATTGAGTGAACTCCATAAGATTCCTAAAGTAGCACTGATTGAGATCATATTGGGTTAATATGCCTCAATCCAAGAGCCATAGAAACAGCAATAGTTTTGATGTTTTGCCATCTTTGGGTTCTACCAAATTCATAGTGAAATAGACCTTTTATGGACCCATTGACTCCCATGAGAGAGTCTTTCACTCAAAGGCCCGTAAGTTCAGGGAAGCAGACCGAAGTCTGATACAAAACTGTAGTGCTGTGCTCAGTAGCCTTCTCCTTTTAGCAGAAGCACAATTTCTTAGGCCTAAACTTTAATACTTACATTTTCTCTCCCCTAGGCTCCCATAAGAATTCCATGGAATTCCCTCCCATGAGGCTTCCTGGTTCCCTATGTAAATTGAACCTTGGTTGTGATGGACACAGTTGATGCTCTGCCCAAACCCCCTCAGATCTCTCTTATCGGCGCTATGTATCCATCCCCAGCCTCGGCATGCTCTGCTACTAAGGGCTATCACCCAGGGTCCTCAAAGAATTGCCCACAGGCACTAAAGCCTCCTTGCCCACATGGAAAAGAGAAGGATCTGGGAATTTGCATCCCCCACCATGCTGGCCCTTAGCCAGTGATGGACTGGTGTGAAATTTAAAAGCCCAGCTCTTGTGGGATGGGGAGAGGAAGGGAACAAACTCTGAAATGTCATTTTCTCTCCAGAGCCTCCTCAGAATGAGGCTGAGTCTGAGACATCACATGGAATTGGACCTTTGCTTGGCTTTGTCACATTCCTTCCTATCCTGTTTCTTTTGCCCTTTAACTGGTTTCTACTGGGAGAATTAATACATACTTACACCTGAGTCCTTGGCCCAGCATTTGCTTCCAGGAAACTCCAGCCTAAGATAGTATTTCACACCACTCATCTTCCACCATTCCTCAAGACCTAAAAGCTCTAATTTTAAAATGAGCACAGGTGAGGCATGGGCTATTCGGCGGGGGAAGGGAGGGAGGGGCAGGGGAAGTGACAAGAGAGAGAGGAAAGATGGGAAATAGGAATCATCTTTCCACTCTTTACTGTCTGCCCTCCTATTCATTTCCACATTACCTTCTAAAACCCACAGTGTACACATCACCTTCTACCCATTTTAGGGTGCTCTGTTACTTAGAAATATAGTAAAAATTCCATAGCCTCATGAATGTTGACAAAATGATTCTAAAGATTATATGGAGAGGCAAAGACCCAGAATTGCCAAATCAATATCAAAGAAGAACAAAGGTGGAAGACTGATACTACCCAACTTCAAGACTTACTATAAAGCTACAGGAATCAAGAAAGCATGTTATTGGTGAAAGAATAAGCAAATAGATCAATGGAACAGGATAGAGAGCCCAGAAATAAACCCACATAAATATAACCAACTGATCGTCGTTTTATTTATTTATTTATTTATTTATTTATTTATTGAGACAGAGTTTCATTCTTGCTGCCCAGGCTGGAGTGCAGTGGCGCGATCTCAGCTCACCGCAACCTCCACCTCCCAGGTTCAAGCAATTGTCCTGCCTCAGCCTCCCAAGTAGCTGGGATTCCAGGCACGTGCCACCATGCCCAGCTACTTTTAGTATTTTTAGTAGAGAGTGGGTTCTCCATGTTAGTCAGGCTGGTCTCGAACTCCTGACTTCAAGTGATCCACCCGCCTTGGCCTCCCAAAGTGCTGGGATTACAGGCGTGCGCCATGGCGCCTGGCCACCAACTGATCTTTAACAAAGAAGGAAAGGTAAAACAATGGAGCAAAGATAGTATTTTCAACAAATGGTGCCAGAACAACTGGACATCACATGCAAGAAAGAAAAGAAAAAAAAATCTAGAGCAGACCTTATACCTTTCACAAAAACTAACTCAAAATGGATCACAGACCTGAATGTAAAATACAAAACTACAAAACTCCTAGAAGATAACAAAATGTAGATGACCTTGAGTATGGCAATGATCCTTTAAATACAACATAAAAGGCACATCCATGAAAGAAATAATTGATAAGCTGACATCATTTAAATGTAAGATTTCTGCCTTATGAACGATAATACCAAGAAAATGAGAAGAGAAGACATAGACTGAGAGAAATGTTTGCAAAAGACACATCTCATAAAGGACCATTACATAAAATATACAAAGACCTCTTACAACTCAAAAATAAGGAAATGAACAACCTGATTTTAAAAATGCACAAAAGACCTAAAAAGACATCTCACCAAAGAAGATATTCAGATGGCAGGTAAGCATATGAAAAGATGTTCAATATCACACATCATTAGGGAACTGAAAATTAAAACAATGAGATACCACTACACATCTATAAGAATGATCAAAACCTAAAACACTGACAATACAAAATGCTGGCAAGGAATTTGGCGAGAGAAACAGGAACTCTCACTCATTGTTGGTGGAAATGCAAAATAGTATTCCCACTTCAGAAGTCAGTTTGGCAGTTTCTTGCAAAGCTAAACATACTCTTGCCATAGATCCAGGAATTGCACTCCTTGCTATTTACCCAAATGAACTGAAAACATCTCCACACAAAAACCTGCACACAGATGTTTGTGGAAGCTTTATTCATTACTGCCAAAACCTAGAAGCAATCAAGATGTCCTTCAGTAGGTGAAAAGATAAATAAACTGTGGGGCATTTAAACAATGGGATGTTATTCAGTACTGAAAAAAAAAAGAGAGAGAGAGAGGTTTCAAACCATGGAAAGACATGGAAGAAAATTAGATGCATATTACTAAGTGAAAGGAAGCCAATCCGAAAAGGCTATATGCCGTATAATTCCAACCACATGACATTCTGGGAAAGACAAAACTTTGGAGATGGGAAAAAGATAAGTGATTTTTCAGGAGTTAATGAGAGTGGGAGAGATGAATGGGCAGAGCACAGAAGATTTTGGGGGCAGTGAAATTATTCTGTATGATACAATGGTGGATCCATGTCATTATGTATTTGTCAAAACCTACCAAATGTGTAACAACAATGAACCCTAATGTAGACTATCAGCTTCGGGTGATAACGATGTATCAGTGTAGGTTCATCAATTGTAACAAGTGTACCACTCAGATGGAGCATGTCAATGGTCAGGGCGGAGCTTGTACGAGTCAAGACAGGAGGTATGTGAGAACTCTCGGTACTTTTCATTCAATTTTACTGTGAACCTCAAACAGCTCTAAAAAAATGAAGTTTACTAACTAAAATAATCCATGGTCTCACATTCTCATAAGTTTCTATTGATGATTTTTTCTTCTGGCAATAGGGCACATTTTCCTACTCCCTTATATGTTGACTAGCACTAATTATCAATTGCCTTCTGATTATTATGAATTCTGTATTGCTGAAAGCTTGTATTATGTTGTCTTTAAAGAATCTTGAGTTTTTTACTTACTATTTATAATGCTCTTCATTGCTTTTCATATATCCAGATTTCCATCTGGTATCATTTTTCTTTAGCCTGAAAATGTTCTTTTAATAATCCCTGTAGTTTAGGCCTGCTGGTGATGAAATCCCTAAGGAATCTTTTGTCTGAATAAGTCTTTAATTTTGAAGGATGTTTGCCTGATATAAAATGTTAGGTTAAAGGTTTTACATTTTTTTCTTTCAGCACTAAAGATATTGCTCCATTGCTCTGGCTTGCATGATTTCTGAAGAGAAATCTGTAGTAATTCTTATTTGTTCCCCCATATTAAGTTTTCTCTGGATGCATTTAAGTTTTTCTCTTTATTACCGATTTTCAGCTATTGATTATGATTATCTTCAGTATTGTCTTCTTCCTTTTTTAAAAATGTAGTTTCATTAGCTTCTTGAGCCAGCAGATTTATATCATGGAATTTGGAAGTATTCCTACCATTATTTCTTCAAACTTTTTTTTTCTCTCCCATTGTCCCCAGACAGTTCTAGGACTCCAAGTACATGCATGTCAGACTGTTTAATATTATCCTCTTGTCAGGACCACCTACATAGTTTGCAGGGCCAGTGCAAAATAAAAATGAGATGCTCCTCATTCAAAAATTGTTGAGAATGTTAAGAGGCAATGACATGGCGCTAAACCAAGTGAGGGCCCCGCCTGAGTGTGGAGCCTATGCGACCAAAAATGTGCATACCTATAAAGGCTGTTCACAAGTAACTGAGGCTTTTTTCATATTATGTCAGTCTTTTTTTTAAAAGTCTTTATCTTGGATAGTTTCTGTTGCTACGTCTTTAAGATCACTTATCATTTTTTCTTCAGTGTCTAATCTGTTGTTTAACTCATCTAATGAATTTTCCAATTGGTTAATTGTATTTTTAGCTCTGTGAGTACCATGTGTTTCTTTTCTACTTTACCCATTTCTTTCCTTATTATATCTATTTATTCCTATAAAATTTTAATTATATATATGTACTTTCTAAACACACACACACATATATATATACTATTTCTAAAGCTTTTTCTAATGATTCCGTCACCTCTGTCATTTCTTGATCTGTTTATATTGACTGATTTTTCTATTTATTATAGGTCACATTTTTCTGCTTCTTTGAATGTTAATTATCTTTTAGGAGATGCCAAACATTGTGAATGTTATTGCTATGGAGTGAATGTTTGTTTCCCCACTCCTAAAATTTATATATTGAAATCCTAATTCCCAAGATGATGGTATTAAGAGGTGGGTCCTTTGGGGGTGATTAGATCATGAGGGCAGGGACCTCATAATTAGGATTAGCACCCTTATAAAAGAGACCACATGGAGCTAGTTAATTAATATTCATTATAATTATCAAGTTCAGTGATGCTTAGCAACCCCTTTATGGCATACAGACACTAATTATAAGTTTTGAATGCATTAATTAGCTAGCTTGTTCATTAGTTTTAAAAAGACAACACAATATTTCAGAACAAATCAAATCTAATCAAGTTTACTATTTCAGAAGCTGGGGTCTAGAAAGAAATTTAGCAGTCAGGTTATGTATTTGCTGATTTATGTCCATTTTCCCTCCCATATCCTTTGAGAGGTGGGTGATAATCACTACCAGGCTCACAAATTCACTGGCCTGTGTGGTAACTCTTCTTCCATGTTACAATCTGAAGCAAGGCATGACAGCAAGAAAAAGAGCCTAGAAGCCATCATTCAACCTTCTGCAAGGGATCCTGAAGTTTAGGCGCTGAGAAGGTTTGTAGAACATGAATACTGACTGGCACTCCTGGGACTGTCAATGGCCAGTAAAATTACAGACAATGGGAGGACAGGAGGTACAGGAGCCATAGGATGGGAACCTGAAGGAATGCCCTCCAGGATGTCTCCTTCAAAATGTACATCTTTTATACTTTTCTTTGATAGTTAACGTACTTAAAATATGTCTAAAGCATATTTAAAACAGCTAAAATCATGTCATTGACTAGCCAAATGCAAATAAACTTAAATGCAGAGGGTAATTGAAAAAGAGCTAAATTCCTTGCCTTAGTAGTGAGGATCCTGATCACTCTGGCTCCAAAATAATTTCTCAGGTTTATTGCCCTCTACAATCCAAAGATACTCAGTTCTCTAGGGACCTTAGTAAGTACTGAGAATTCAAACATAAATAAGACACAGGTTCTATACAAAGGGAGATTTCCTAGGGGAAAAAAGACCAATTTACTGTACAGACTGTCATGCCCACACTAGCACCACCCCATTGTCACCACCTCATTACCCTCTAAGGTAGTGCCATTATAAAGTACACTTTGTGGGTTATGTTTCCAGAATCAGGGGGAAATAGTCTAATTGGTGGCTGTGTTCATGCTAAACTCTCTCTCAACTTTACTCTTTCTTAACCCTGCATTGACATCAGCTCCCCTTCGGGATAATCTCTTAAAAGTTATTGCACTTTTACTTTTAAAGTTATTCTAAGAAACACAAAGGCCTGTGAACATACAGTTGTGCTAAGAAAGAGAAAATAACTCTTAATCTAAGAGGTTTTACTTCTTTAAGTCTGGAAGACACCTGAGGAGCAATATGTTATTACAGGGAGGACTGAAAAACAAAAAAAATAGATGGAAGGCAAGAATAAAACAGAAAAGTAAGAAAGGCTAGATTCACATCAGGATATCTACATTTCAGGCTTGACCCTACCAGTGTCTGTAGGACCTTGAGTAAGTCTTTTACTCTTCTCAGCTTCAGTTTCCTCATATATAAAATCACATAGGTAGACCAGATGATCAGTATATTTTTTTCCAGTTCATTCTTACCTTGGAAAGAGATTTATTGAATTGTAATTAAGACAATACAAAGCACGGAACTTAATAACTCTTTATTCTTCTTGTTCTGATTTATTTTGTTTTACTATAATTTCTTAATTAAAACATTTCTTTGGAAAATCATGAGCTACTTATGAAAGCCTGAGGTAGAGTTAGACGATTGTCCACTGATAAGAAACAGTGAATTGTTGTCTCCCTAACAGTCATCAAATATATTTTTTGGGCCCTGAATATTTCTTTGTTCTGGTAGGGGGATTTGTTAGGGTTGTTGTTATTGCATAAGCAACCGACACTAAACTTCAATGTAGCTTTTTCAAGATTCTTGTTGACTTTTTAAGATGAGGGAGGAAGGAAACTTCAAGCATCTCCAATCAAAATGAAGCCTATCTGCTCCTAGGACAAAGCAAGGTCCTTGCTAATCAGGAATAGAATTCCTTTCTCAGTATGAGTTTTTCTAAACTGAGCCTGGGAATTTTAGTTTTCTGCCTTTGGAAGATACACTTTGTCCGATGAATTATTTAATTAAAGAGTCCAGAAGATCCTCAAAGTCTTCCCTGGTGAAAATATTGGAAAGTATACTCCAAACTGGAGGAAGCCAGCTGTGGTGAAGTGCACCTGTAGTCCTAGTTACTTGGAAGGCTGAGGTAGGAGAATTACTTGAGCCTAGGGGTAATTTGAGCAGATGTGGTTCAAGTCTAGCTTGAGCGACACAGGGAGATGCTGTCTCTAAATAAACATGGGAGGATACAAGGTCACTTTTCCCTATAAGAAGTTAGAACCCAATATCTCTCACTCAGGGGAAATTTGGAAGCAAAAGTAACACGTTGAAGATTCAGATTCATATTCAAGAATCTTATTCAAGATTATGTGGCACAAACATGAGTGCCACATGGAGTGTTGGGCTTAGCTTTCCTATTAGAAGGGAATAATGATCTTAAGAGGAGTAGTGGAGTTTCAAATAAATTTGAAGTAGCTCTTTTCCCCTGAGCCCATAAAACCAAAGGGAGGGGATCCAGATTAAAAATAGGAAACTGCCCACACCCCACTCCTTTTGAACAGTCTAAGTTGTTTAAATGCCTTTTAAGACTCCAGGAATAAACTCGTATTATCTAGGAATTTAACAGTTTTTCTCCTACACTGTAATTCCCTTTTCAAATTGCACTAATTCCTCAGTAGAGCAATAGATATGTATTATTGTGTATGAATGTGCTAGTCTTGGGGATACTGAAGGAGTAAATATACTCCTCCATGTTCCCCACGTTTCTCATAGAGATAAGGCACAAATATATCACATGAAGTGCAAATCAGTGACTGGTGGCACAAAAGGGAAGCCCACAGTAAGTTGGATAAGTCCATGTGCTAGAGACGCACTCCAGAGAGGGCACAAGGAAAGAAGGAAAACTAAGCGTTCTGCTTATCATAGATTAAAAGACCTTGCCCTTTGGAAGGAGAAAAGACAGAGAACCCAGCAAACTCCATATATGCACATTACTATAGTTACCATTATTATTATTAAAAGTGTGTGCCTCTGCTCCAATGGCTTGAGCCTATGACTAGAATATATGTACTCTGAATATTGAAGAAGGTGCCTCAGCTTTCTTCTATTCCTCTCCCTCTTTACCTCCTCCTCATTATTATGCTACTTTCCTTACCTCTTCACTACCTTCTGACATATGAAGTTCAGTCTATTGATTTAGTTATAGCTTTTGGATATTTTGTATGCAGATTTACAGCTTTGTTCACTATTTTTTCTCTTATTTTTTAAAATAACAAATTGTTTTTATAATTGTATGGGCATTTAAAAATATTTCTATCTTATTTTTACTCTAAGTCATTCACTTACATTTGTAACCAGGAATAGACATGATAAAGGGAAATATTAATAGCTTGTCCATGTCTCAAACAGCAAATCATAAATGCCCTCTTTCTTCCAAGTTAACTCCTCAGAGAGACATATACTATCTCGAAAACACCTCCAATCTGTCTTAGATGGCATAAAGAGCCCAAGAGGGGAGGCTAATGGTTTCACACTTAAAATAATCTCCCCAGCAACTCTGGAAATTCGGATATGTTTCAGGTAAAATTTCTCCCCTAAGAAGCCATAAACCTAGGCCCAACTTGTCAGAATTTCAAAAACAAAATAATTTTATCCAAATCTCTTTTCTACTGGATCTCTGTTACTGCCTTCTTCAGCACACTGACTTAATCAAAGCCTCTCTCTTATCACACAAACGGCCCAGGAAGCCCTCAATAGTAAAGAAGCCCTTCTCAGTACATGCTGGTCTGGATGAGGTAGGCTACGCTATAGCAACGAATAACCTCACAATCTCACTTTTATAACACACTGAAAGTTTACGTATTGCTCACATCAATATGGGTTGCTCAGCTTTCCTACAAAGAGTGATCCAAGGGCCCTCATTAGGCATTTTTTAGCAGCACATGGAGTTGACATAAAGGGCAAGAGAGAGCTGGAATAAACGACATTTTTAAAAAGTCAAGTCTAAGAAGTGGGTTACATCGTGTCTGCCCGCATTCTACAGCACCAACCTAACTGCAAGGGATACTGGAAAATACAGCCTTCCTGTATGTGCAGAAAGAGAAACTTATGTGACATTGTCACTGTCACACATTTAATTTCCAGGATGCAAACATGGAATTTCATAACCACAAGTCCCATGAGACACATAATTATGGTTTTTATTAACTCTGAAAGGATTTGGAAATCAGTCTCCCAGTGATTTCCCTAGAGGCCAGAAAGATGAAAACATAAATGTATTTATGCATACATATATACACACACATATATATCATTATTAATCTACCCACTTATTCATTCAACACCTTTTTTTTTTTTAGCAAAAACATATGTTTTGTGGTCTGGTTTTTTTCCATGTAACAATACATCTTAAAGATTGTTCCATATCAGCACATATATTAGCATGTACTATAGAGCTATATCATTCATTATTATAGCTATAGTCACTCACCATACTCCTGTACTGAAAAACAGATTATTTCCACAGAACATACTTAAATGTATATCTTTGAGTACACATGCAATTAAATATTTCAGATAGATTCTCAGGAAGGACTCCTTGGAAGAAATTAGAATGATGTTTTCATATTATTTTTCCAAAGCCAGAATAACATTGATACCAAAACACAATAAAGATAGCACAAAATAGAAAACCCCAGACTAGTCTCACTTGGGAAATTAACCTGAAAATCTTCAAAGAATTATTGGCAAATAAAATTCAGCAACATGTTAAATAATCATGTCCCACAACCTAGTGAGATTTATACTACTATAAATTCAATACCTAGATTTCCTAAATACCCCAGCATCCTTAAGGGTATATACCTAGAATAGAAACAGTGTTTTGCACTTTGAGTAAATATGTATTAAGTTGAAGAATAAATGAATAAACACAGAAAACTTTTAACATAATTCACCATATTAATAAATATAAAGAGAAAATTTATGTGATCATTTCTATAAGTTGCCAGAGGCATTGGAAATTCAACAAATGTTCCTGATTTTTAAAATTTTATATAAAAAGGAATTCTTAACATTATTTTAGATGATTGAGAGATCAATAAACACACACACATACTATGGCTACTTCAAATCAAGTCAGTATCATGTTTAAAAATGAAACACCAGGCTGGGCATGGTGGCTCATGCCTGTAATCCCAGCATTTTGGCAGACCGAAGCAGGCAGATCACCTGAGGTCAGGAGTTCAAGACCAGCCTGGCCAACATGGTGAAGCCCTGCCTCTACTAAAAATACAAAAATTAGCTGGGCATGGTGGCATGCATCTGTAATCCCAGCTACTCAGGAGGCTGAGGCAGGAGAATCACTTGAACCTGGGAGGTGGAGGTTGCAGTGAGCGGAGATTGTGCCATCGCACTTCAGCCTGGGAGACAGAGCAAAACTCCATCTCAAGAAGAAAAAAAAAAAAAAGAAACACTAATGATTTCATGTTAAAGTAATGAATAAAATAAAAACACTAGACAATGTAATAGGGGATATGAGTCATAAAAATTGTAAAAGAATAAGTAAAACTATCATTATCTTCAGATGGTACAATTTTACTCCTGAAAACACCCAGAGAATCTATTAAAAACAATAACAAAATTCGGCAACGTGGATGCTACCACATTACTATAAACAATAGTTTTATAAAATATAAATAAAACTAATTACAAATATAACAAAAGGAAATATCCAATTTACAATAATAAGTAAAAAATAAAATATTTTATCTTTGTATCAAAAAGACAGGCAATCAACGCTGGTGAAGATGTGGAGAAAAGGGAACCTTCATACACTGTTGGTGGGACTGTAAATTAGTCCAACCACTATGGAGAACAGTTTGGAGGTTCTTCAAGAAACTAAAAATAGAGCTACCATATGATCCAGCAATCGGCAATCCCACTGCTTACATACTCAAAAGAAAGGAAAGCAGGATACCAAAGAGATATTTGCACTCCCATGTTTATTGCAGCACTATTCACAATAGCCAAGATTTCCAAGTAACCTAAGTGCCAATCAACAGACGAATGGATAAAGAAATATCATAGATATACACAATGGAATACTATTCAGCCATGAAGAAGAATGAGATTCTGTCATTTGCAACAACATGGGTGGAACTGGAAGTCATTGTGTTATGTGAAATAAGCCAGGCATGGAAAGATAAACTTCGCTTGTTTTCACTTATTTGTGGAAGCCAAAAATTAAAACAACTGAACTCATGGAAATAGAGAGTAGACAGATGATTACCAGAAGCTGGGAAGGGTAGTGGGAAGTGAGGTGTAGGGGAGTGGGGATGGCCAATGTGTATAAAAAAGCTAGTTAGAAAGAATGAATAAGACCTAGTATTTGACAGCACAACAGGGTGACTACAGTTATTAATAATTTAATTGTATGTTTTTAAATAACTAAAAAAGTATAAAATGTTTGTAATGCAAAGGATAAACATTTGAGGGGATGGATACCCCGTTTACCATGATGTGATTGTTACACATTGCATGCATGTATCAAAGAATCTCATGTACCCCATAAATAGATACACCTACCACATACCCACATAAATTAAAAATTAAATTTTAAAAAATGAAATAAAATATGTGGCCCCACCATTATACATGTCATTATGCATCTGTTCAAACCCTTAGAATCTACAACACCAAGAGTGAACCCTAATATAAATCGTAGACTCTAGGTGATAAGGATGTGTCAATGTAGGTTCATTGTGTGTAACCAATGTAACATTCTGACAAAGGATTTTGACAATGGGAGAGGCTATGCATGTGTTAGGGCAGGGGAGAAAGGGAAATCTCTGTTCCTTCTACTCAATTATGCTATGAATCTAAAAACTGCTCTAAAAATAAAGTCTATTTGTAAAAAGGTAAAATACTTCAGAATGCCTTTAACAAATAATGTATAGGACTTATATCATTGAAAATTTTAAATTTTTATGGGGACATTTTAGAATATTTAGTAAATAGAAATATGTACCCTGTTTTTGAACAGAAAATCTAACATTATTATTGTGAGAAAACAATTTTTAAGCCACCCCAATAAAATTATATACATTATATTACATATATACATAGATATATGATGGTAGTGGTGGTAGAAAAGGGACTTCAGAGACTATAGTATGTTTCAAAAATGTATATGAAAAGATAACAAGAATTGTCAGAAAATTTCTGGAAAAAAAAAAAGAATAATGGTTAAGGCCTGCTTTTATCAGATATTGAAACTTACTATCCAATTACTACTGCAGCATAACAAACCACTCCAATACTAATGGTATAAAATACCCATTTTGTTATGTCTGTGAAATCTGTGGGTCAGGAATTCAGTCAAGGCACAGGGATGGTGGATGGTTTCTGTGAAGCCTCAGTTGGGGGCCCTTCTGTGCGTGGGGCCCAGATAAGAGGCAGCTTCACTCACGGGTCTGCCACCAGGACCGGGATGGCTTGTAGATACAGCTCAGCTGTAGCACCTACATGTGTTCTCTCCATGAAGCCCAGCTGGAATATTCCTAGGATAACCAGCCTCCAAACACAGCTGGTTAGAAGAGTTGCCTGTGAGAGAAGCAGAATAAATGGTAGAGAAGGGAAGAGTAGAAGAAGAGGAAGCAGATGAAGAATACAAGTCTAGGAAAAGATAGACAATCATCCTGTTTATGTATGAACTTTTAATTTTAAAAATAGCTAATTTTGTAAAATAAGCCTAAGTGAAATTTTATTTTTATTTATGATATCCTTGATACAAAAGCATCAAGATTCTTTATGTTTGGCTGGAATTTTTTCAGGATAGTAGAGTGAAAAGAGAGTATTTCTTGATGATCAGAAGTTCTGTTGGTTTTTTTTTTTTATTTAATTTTTTTTTTTTTTTGAGACAGGGTCTCACTTTGTCACCCAGGCTAGAGTGCAGTGGCACAAACACGGCTCACTGCAGGCTCAACCTCCTGGGCTCAAGCAATTCTCCTGGCTCAGCCCCCCAAGTAACTGGGCGTTATAAGAATATACATGCATGCTACCACATCTGGCTAATTTTTGTACTTTTTCTAGAAATGGGGGTTCACTATCTTGCTTAGGCCAGTCTCAAATTCCTGAGTTCAAGTGATCTGCCTGTCTCAGCTTCCCAAAGTGCTGAGATTACAGGCATGAGCCACTGCACCTGGCTTGTTGTTGATTTTTAACATGGGAAAAGAACTATTGTTTAATTTTTTCCAAATGTATGATGATATTGTCTGTGAATGTTCTCACTCCTGCTGCCGCCTATGGATTTCATTATAACTGCCTTCCAAGAGAGACCACAAGAACACACTCATAGTCCAACACCAAATGAGACATGAACTCATCAAGTAGGCAATGTGCAAATTTTATGGATGAATGTAAGTTCTAATACACAGAGCAAGGTGAAAGTTACATGCATATTATATGGGTAAAGTCAAAGTAAATTTTTATTATTGCTTCCAAATATTCATGCTCAGAACCAAGTAAATGCCGTATTTTTCCCACTTAAGTTAATAAATTTGATTTTTTTCTCAGATTTGTTTCATGGTTAACACTATTGCTTCTGGTTTAGCCTAAGTAAAGGCCTCGACTTCAGGTGGGACTGTATGTACAACATGTAGAGATACTAACAAGGACTTTCTATCTAATACAGAGTCCAAGTCACAATGGTTTTATCAACTAAAAAAAAAAAAAATCAGAAAGTGAGCAAGACCTAACAAATAGGCTCAAGATGGTAAACTGAGGGGTGTTTGAAGACAGATATCAAGTCATCACATTTTGGGTCTCCATAAAAGAAAGAGAAATATATGTATTTTGCCTCTGCACCAAGTTCCTGACACAGAGCTCCTAAATCCCTTGGAACTTCCTGGATGATGGAAACATCTTTTGTACTAACAAGGGTCTCTCGGTAACTTGATGGATAGCTTCAGGATAGGGTCTGGTCACCAGAAAGACGACATCATGATTAGAAGCTTGAAAATTTAGCCACATCCCCCATCCTCCAGGGAGGGGAGAAGGACTAGTGATTGAGTTAAAAATTGATCATGCCTACGTGATGAAGCCTCCATAAAAATCCCTAAATTACCGGGTTCCCAGAGTTCCAAGGTGGTAAATAAGAACATATCCACTTGCCAGGAGGGTGGTGCACCCCAGCTCCACTATACTACACTCAAAGGACAGAAGCTGCTGCACTCAGCAGCCTTCCAGACCTCACCCTATGCTTTATGCCTCTCAAATTAGTCTTTGCCAATTCAACACATTTTTTTTAAGTTCCATCAATTAGCCAGGCACCATGCTGGGCATTACAGGTGATAGAAAAATGAAATAAACACAGTCCCTGCCTTCAGGGAGCTTAAAATCAAATTATAAGATACCAAAAAAAAAAATGTGAAGTAACTATAGTATGAATATAATGCTATACTTATAATAAGTGGTATGCCATGGAATTATGGAAAATTTACAGCAAACATACTCTTTGGATTACTCAGGAAGGCATTCAGAGAGAAAGGATACTCTATTTCCCTGAAAAATTTGGGAAGAAGTTGAGAATAAATGAACTAAACACCCAGTTAAGACAACCCCAATTACTGGCAACCTATAAATAGCAGCAGATATAAGTAGAATGTCCCCAGAAGATTACTATGTGAGCCTCAGGAAGGCAGCAAGTGGAATTTTTTTAAATTTAAATTATAAATATACCAGAGATTTAGCCTTAGGGTCAAACTCACAAGATCACGAATTTAGTGTTGTAGAGTTTCCTCGTTTTATGTATGAATGACATAGTCTTGTTAAATATTAATTATATTTATGAATATCATTCTGTAATGAGTTTCAGTCTGTATTTCAAATTTTCACAGAGCTCCAAAGGAGATTATCACAAGAGTGGAAATTTTCTACAAAATGATTACCTAGAAATTGTAACTAAGCACTAATACATCAATTATACAAGCTGAGATATAAATTCCATAATAAGTATCATGAAAGGTCAATAATAACTTTGTTATAAAAATGTCAAACCCAATCTTAGTCTGGGCATATATAATTACTTTAGCCATGAGTTAAATAAAAACCATTTCTACTGGGCTCTTTTTGGAATGAGGAAGAGGAGAGTGAGCCATTCAGAAATTTTCCAAATTAGAGCACCCCTCAGAGTTCCCTTTTTTCAGTCCTCACCATTGTTGCCATCTGGGCCCAGAGCTCTCTTGTTTCTATATTGTTCACAGTCATATCCTGAAACTGAATACAGTGCTTCACACATAGTAGGCAAAAAAACAAGTATTTGCTAGTTAAAATTAATTGGAATATGATGATAAAACTTAATTTCCTTAAGGACAAGTCTAGTAAATCTGTGCTTTGCTATTACCAGGAATTATGCTAAGTCCTATGTATTTACTATCACATGTTACACTCAACCTTAAAAAGTACTTATGATCATTTCCATTAAACAACTTAAAACAATTGAGGCTTACAGAGGTTAAATAACTTGCCCAAACATACACAATAAATGTGACAAAATTTGAACCTCTGCTCAAACTCCTAGGCTGCTTCTCCACTGGGGTCTGTATAGGACTATGCATTGTCTGTAAGCCACAGTCAGCCTTCCCAATACAATTTACATTAAAGTTGACAAACAAAAACTACTAGATAAATTCATGTAAAAGAAATCTCATAAATATATATCAGGCTTCTTAGAAATGCTGACTCCCCTATTCTAAAAATGGCTCTGCATTCTCTGGCATCTTCCCATTAATGAATTTTGCTTCTTAATTTCTACAAGGAAATAAACATGGTGCCTCTAGAGCACCAGCATCAAAATCACTCTGAAATTTGACCATAGAGGGAGAGGCCAGCAAAGGTAGACTGTCTTCCAAAGGGTAATGCACTAATCACTTCCTATTTTATGGTTATCATTATTTTCCTAAACTAGGTTATATAAGAAAAAATAAGATTTTTATACTAATATGAAATGACTGTAATATGCTTTTATGCATCATTAAAGTTCTAGGGCTGTATCGTTACCTCTGGCCTGTAAACTCCTTTACCTTCTTTGAACCAGAAAGTCACAGAGAGAGATTTCTGTGTTGGTTCCCAGAGAGAAAGCTAGTAAGGTCCAGGAAGGACTATGGTCAAAAAGGATGCTCTCAGGACACACTGAAAAACAGCTTCTAGTGGTTAGATCCATCCTCCTGCTAAGGTGCAGTTTTACTGGTGTATGGTTCTCAGAGTGGTCAAGGGTCAAGAGAAATGAGAATCTGGGAGTTGGTGCTTGACAAAGTCATCTCTCACTCGATCTAGTTTGTAACACCAAATAATCGTTTACAAAAAATTATTTGAATGCTTTCAATTCATTCTGAGTGACAATATATTTACATAGATAGGTCTTTTGTGTAACATTTACCAATGTTGCTATAATGGGGCTTTGGAAAGGAAGTGCTACTTACTTTTCATTACATAAAGGTTAATACCTCCATTAATAAAGGTTAATGCCATGTCTAAAATTTGTCTGATAAACCATGGCTAAAAGCGGACTAAAGTAGGCAGTAAAGTTAAACCATTGATTGCCTGCTGGGACCTAAACATCAATTTTCTGGCACCTCATATTTATTGGTGAAGTTACATTAAGTGGCAAAATGTTTGCTTTCTTGGCTTTCATTTGCTTCCTACAATGTAGCGCTGAAGTACTTTATCACTTAGCCTGCTTTCTTCCTTCTACCAAATCCATTTCTAAGTGTTTCTGGCAGGACTGATAGGATGTAGCAGAGATTATTACTAATGTGTTAGATTATTAAAAATTAAGTCCCACAGAGTTCTCTTTTACATTCATTTTCTAGGAGGATAGTCCAAGGCACCTGATTTACTTTCTGACCATCTTATCCTTGAATTGCCTCATTCTAAAGACTAAAGTTTTATTGCACAGTCTAGGAGTTTGAACAATGATGTAGATTACTGACTGTAAACAAAGAACCAGTTTTACAAGCAGCAGCTGACAGAATCTTGGAATAAATTAGACCCAATGTTAAAAACATGTGGCCGGGCGCAGTGGCTCACGCCTGTAATCCCAGCACTTTGGGAGGCCGAGGCGGGCGGATCACGAGGTCAGGAGATCGAGACCATCCTGGCTAACTCGGTGAAACCCCGTCTCTACTAAAAATACAAAAAAAAATTAGCTGGGCGTGGTGGCGGGCGCCTGTAGTCCCAGCTACTGGGGAGGCTGAGCCAGGAGAATGGCGTGAACCCGGGAGGCAGAGCTTGCAGTGAGTGGAGATCGCGTCGCTGCACTCCAGCCTGGGCGACAGAGCAAGACTCCGTCTCAAAAAAAAAAAAAAAAAAAAAAAAAAAAAAAAGACGTGTGATAGCCGACAACCAAGGACTAAGCATTCACTCTGCATCACATATACTGTATCTTCACCAAAGGTAATTTTATCATGGTAATTGGCCTGGGCTGAGTAAAGAGATTTAAAAACAGATGGATAAAAACCATAATAAAAGCATAAATGAATTACAAAGCTGCCCTAAACATAAACATCTGGAATTTAGCCCTTTTGTTATGCCCTAGGGAAGGTAGAAGATCCCAGGATACGCATAACAAAGATGTTTAATATTCTCCTCCTATAGTAAAAATCATCAAACAACCTCTAGGTCATGTTCTGACATTAATTGGGTGACCTTGTGGGAAGTTACTTAAGCTTAAGACTCCAGCCTGTCTATTTTGTTGCAAAATTAGTGGATTATACCATTTCTTCTACATCGCCTTACAGCTATAAGATTGCAAACTTCAGGCCACGGTTACACTAAAAGCCCAGACACAACCATGATGCAATTTATCCATATAACAAAACAGCACTTGTACTCCTTAAATGTGCACAAATTTTAATAAAAAATAAATACAATATTACCAATTACCAGAGTAATTCATTATGAGGTATGCAAAATAGAAACTTTGTTGTGTTCATAGCTGAATTTCAGCATCCAGAATAGTGCCCAGCACATAGTAGATTCTCCCACAACTATTTCTTGAATTTAGGCATCAAATAACTGTTTATTGTGAAGAATGTGTTGTGAATATGTACTGAAGAAATTTATTTATATTGTGAATATATTGCAATGAATATATTGTGAAAAATGTCTGAAAACTCCCAGAGTACCGTGAACTAAACTCCATGGTATTAAAAACAAGTTAAATGAATAAGGACAATGTTCTCAACATTTTTTACTCCATAATGGACCAGAAATTAACATATGAGCCACCACTTGCAGTGTAACAGTGAAAATGGATGAAAGTTGGGGAAAAGCTAAACTTTTAAGTGTTTGAATCTTTTGGACAAATGTTGCCCAGACATGTGTCAACCTAAAACAATCGAAAGGGTCAAAATCTAATTTAAAGAGTTTATTTAAGTGCCACGTGTGAGGATGGACCACCTAGAAACACCAACTCCAAAGGAATGGGGTGAACATTCTGAAGTAGGGAAGTTAAGATTCCATTTAGATAGGCAGGGACAGATGTTTTGGCAGGATTACATTTTGCATACAAAGTTGGCATATAGTTACAGCAATTCAATTGATTAAAGGCAGTTTCTTTTTGGGAAGGGTACATTAAACATAGAACTTTTATATGGGACATAATAGTCCTGGGTTTTCTGCCATCTTGTCTAGCAAAGCAGGACAACAAAGAAGAAGTTAATCTTTAGCAAGAGTCATTAATAAAAAGACGAGAGGTTTTTGTCCCTGACATCGTTTAATTCTCTCTAGTCATTGTGAACAAGAAAAATGCGAAAGTAAGCTAATCAATAAATTGAGAACAGAAATGGTAACCATATGTGGCTCAGATCACAGTCACATCTCTCTCAGGGCTTAAAGCATTTTTGGCGGGGACGGGGTTCTAACAGCTTTTAAATTTTGTTTATTTTTACATATTGAAATGAACACATTTTGTGATAGATATTCAGGCATCTAAACTGCAAAGGAATTTTACCATAGCTTTGGGAATCTCTCTTTGACTCCTATGGTCCACTTGCTTCACATATGTATTCCAACCTGAAACTGGAAATATGATGATGTAGGAGAAATAGGTAACCACAATAGTTTCATTGCCTGATGGCCACAGCAAGTCAGTCTGCTGAGAAACTGGGTTGCAGAAGACAAAGAGGTTTAATCCTAGGGACATTGAATGAGGAGACAGGAGGAAACTCCCCAAGGAGTTTGGGTCTAGGGTTGTTAAGGGTTTTGCAGTTGGCTGAAGTGTAGCCAGGGTCTTCCAACTGGTTGGTGTCAGCTGTTCTGCTGGAATTCAGGATCTAAGAAACATCTTAAGCAATTCATAAAGAAATGTTTTATGTTACAAGGAAGAGGACCAAAGTGCAGCCTGATTAATGCTTAATTATATTTCTGTCCAGGATTCTTGTCAACTCTGTGAGGATAGCTTCAAAACATCTTGTTCAAGCTGGCAGAAGGAGCTAATTGTTGGCTAAATTAGTTCATCTTTTGAGTGAAATAATTTATACTTGTCTATCTAAATGTTAGAAAATGCATCCCAAATGTTGGTTTCAGTAGAATTAATACCAAACTTTTGTTGCTGACAATAAATAAATCATACATTCACCTTCTACTTAGAGCCATTCCTTGTTTGTAATTGTAAAATGTCATGTGTATAAAAGAGACAATTTAGAAAAGAAGGTGGTAGAAATGATGCAAGAGGGGAAAGTAGAATGTCAATGTGAGAAGACTTCATAGAGATTAGAAAGGCAAATGAAGAGACAGAAAATAATAGTCACTGTTGAATACCTACTATGTGCAGTAAATTACATAATTCTCATAATCATTAAATAATAGATATCATCACCATCTTACAGGTGAGAGAGTTGAAGCTCAGAGAAACTTGTCTAAGAGCAGACAGTAAGTCAAAATTTAAACTAAGTTTTTTTGATTCCATTGTCCACACTGTCAGGTATATCCAATTTCTAAGAGAGAAATTTTGAGATATTAGTGATATATTCACAATGCCTTTTTGATGAGAAACATTGAATTTGAGTTTGATTTATATTTTACAGTCAGGGCAGATCATTGGTCTATTTTATTTATGAGGCCTTAAGTCAAAATATGCTTAAGTTTCCATATATCTCAGTATCTCAGAGCAGATAAAACTTTCAAGAGTGAATTCCATTTTTTAGAGCTGAGTTGAAAAGTGCCTTTTAATTCTTTTCTCTACCTTTTAAATCACATTAATTGCAATATGAAATCCATACTTCTCAAAGGTAATAAGCTCTCTTACAACACAGCGCCACAACTTGCCTGCATATATCTCATGTTTTAGAAATAAAAATTAACTACATTCTTTTGAAGAACCCATGGTTTTTTATTTCTAATTTGTCTTCTTTAATTGTACTTCCTTTCAACTGAATTAAGGTCCCTGGACTTTTCAAATGACATTTTCTGTTTTTTTTTTTTTTTGCATGCTCAAATCTCTTTCCATCACCCCTCTTGTCTCCCTCTGCATTGCCTATGTCCCTCCACCTTTCTCACTCAGGGATGGCACCCCAGCCTTCATGCCTTTCCTCCAACCTGCCAGAGTGCACATGCCTAATGGCTTTTGCATGTATTGCTTAATTTTAGCTTTATCCTGGAATGCTTTTCTCTCTCCTGCCAGATATTGTAGCTATGTGACTAATTCCCTCACTGCCTTTAAGAATTTTCTCAAATGGAAACTGCTGAATAGGATTTCACTAAAAACCATACTTACTTTTATCCACTGCTTCCCATACTCCCTGCTTACCATGCTCTGCTGTTTTCAAGCATTTATTACCTTATAACCCCTAAATCATTTACTTTCTATTTTGTTTATTGTTTTGCTGTCTGTCTGCCTCCTCTTCAATGAAAGTTCCATGAAAGCAGAGACCTTGGTTTTCTTCACTGATATATTCTAAGGGCCTAAAACAGTGTCTGATGCATAATAGGCTCTCAAGCATTAGCTCAATGAATAAGCATCTCATTAAGATAAATTCTTAGGGTGAAATGTTTTAGTCAACAAGTAGGCAGATTTTAAATTCAGATGCTTATTAGTAAATTAAAGAATTTACACTTACTATAAAGATAACCTAAGCCAGGGGTTTCCAATCTTTTGACTTCCCTGGGCCACATTGGAAGAACAACAACTTTCTTGTACCACACATAAAATACACTAACAACAGCTGATGAGCTAAAAAGAAAAAAAAAATGCAAAAAAATCTCAGAATATTTTAAGAAAGTTTACGAATTTGTGCTGGACCGCATTCAAAGCCATCCGGGGCCACATGTGGCCTGCAGGTTGCAGACTGGACAAGCTTGACCTAAGCCAACGATTAACTTTAGCCTTATAATGGAAGTGCTTAAGACACTGCAGGTTTCCTAAAGGCGTCCCTTCCTCTCAGTAGTTACCCCTCCTGTAACTACCAGCCACAGTCAATTATATATGTATATTTTACCTCAATAGAAAAAAATTTAAAAACTACAAAAAGAAATCACTTCAGACCAAGGAAAAGGTAAAGATTACCCCTGACTGGGTGGCAATTATTAAAAAGTCAAAAAACAACAGATGCTGGAGAGGATGTGGAGAAATAGGAACGCTTTTACACTGTTGGTGGGAATGTAAATGAGTTCAACCATTGTGGAAGACAGTGTGGCAATTCCTCAAGGATCTGGAACCAGAATTACCATTTGACCCAGGAATCCCATTACTGGGTATATACCCAAAGTAATAGAAATCATTCTATTATAAAGGTACATGCACATATATGTTTATTGCAGTACTGTTCACAATAGCAAAGAGATGGAACCAACCCAAATTCCCATCAATGACAGATTGGATAAAGGAAATGTGGTACATATACACCATGGAATGCTATGCAGCCATAAAAAGGAATGAGATTATATCCTTTGCAGGGATATGGATGGAGCTGGAAGCCGTTATCCTCAGCAAACTAACACAGGAATAGAAAACCAACACTGCATATTCTAACTTATAAGTGGGAGCTGAATGATAAGAACAAGTGGACACATAGAGGGGAACGACACACACACTGGGGCCTGTCAGGCAGTCAAGGGGCACAGGGGAGGGAGAACAAAGAACCAGTTTTACAAGGAGCAGCTGACTGAATCTTGGAATCAATTAGACTCAATGTTAAAGATACGTGATAGCCGACAACCAAGGACTAAGCATTCACTCTCTGCATCACATATACTGTATCTTCACCAAAGGTAATTTTATCATGGTAATTGGCCTGGGCTTTTTTTTCTTTTTAGGAAGAATAGCTAATGCATGCTGGGCTTAATACCTAGGTGATGGGTTGATCTGTTTAGGAAGAATAGCTAATGCATGCTGGGCTTAATACCTAGGTGATGGGTTGATCTGTTTAGGAAGAATAGCTAATGCATGCTGGGCTTAATACCTAGGTGATGGGTTGATCTGTGCAGCAAACCACTATGACACACTTTTACCTATGTAACAAACCTGCACATCCTGCGCATGTACCCCTGAACTTAAAAGTTAAAGGAAAAAAAGATTGCCCCGACTAAATCAGCAGGAGCCTATTTAGAATAGGTAGATAAGGTTGCACTCTGTAAATCATATTAGAAACAGAAACTCCAACCAGATGGTGTTGAAATTTGGCTTTTTCTTCTTATTCTTCAATAACAATATATCTTGCAGTAATCAGGATTTGATACCACGTACTTACTTAATGCTGTCTGAGAGTCACCTAGATACAAACCTAGTTCCACAGTTGCCAGTGACAGAGCTGACTTTCTGTGAGAACTTGTGGAAGTTGTTTACCCTTTCTTAGCCTTAGTTTTCTAATCTGTAAAATGGAAAGAGTGACTGTACCCTTTGGAGGCTGAGCAGGATTTAATGAAAAAAAATATTTACAAATGTACAGACAGAGTTTAGAGAATGCAAGGGGGTAGTGTGCCCAGTGTTATTAAAGGCAAGAGTCCCAGCCATCCCTTGGCCTAAAGAGGCAAAGAGAGTGAGCAGTTACCAGAGCCCTGAGGGAGAACTGAGTGAGGTCTCAGTTGGAGGAATGCACCCACCCATTGTAATCTAGCAGGAAGAGAGCTGGCAAATAACTATACTGACATCACTTCCCTCCCTCATTCCAATATCTTGCCAGTCCCTCCCCTTGCCCGAACCCAGCTAAGCCAGAAGGCAAAGGCATCCATTTGATGTTGTCCATAAAAGTCAGCCTTCTGAAGCACCCAAGCAGGAGTGGAGGGTGGAACGTAAATCTGAAGGAGCAATAATAGGTTTCTCTATCTTAGTCTACTCATTTCACTCCTCAGCATCTACTCATCGTTTATCTGGGTGGAAAAAAAAAACCCATTCCCCAACATAGAAGACAAACAAACCATTAGTTATTTCACTATGACATTATTACAGAATGAGGTCATACTCTTACCTGAAGTATAAAACATTAGCCATCAACAGCCCTCTAAATCTAAGGAGGCAGGAGGAGGCAGAAAAAGCAATAATTAATTAAAATAAAATGTAGCTGCTATGACCACTACTTTTCCAACAAGTTATGAATCCTAAATTGACAATTGTAACTTCCTTTTTCCACCACTAATTTCATGTTTAGCTTACATTCTGCAACACCCCAGGGTGGAAGGTGTGACCTAAGCCTCCATTTCTGTAGGATCTCAGTCCTTGGGGGGCAATTTTTTGAGTTGCTACAGCTTCCTATTGACCAGGACTGTTGGGCAAGAGAACATTAAAGGACACTCTGCTGAATCCCCTGGGTTCAGACATAGCCATCCTTGCCTTGATCATGAAAGAGAAACTCATGTTTTCCTTGGTGTTTGGGCCCAGTCGTCCTAGTAAATACACTGTAATCAATATGACAGTGCCTGGCCCTGCATGGTGTTTTCTCCCAGCCAGTACTGTAACTGCTTCTGGGCCATTGAAGTAAGTGGTCAAGTCAATGAATTCTGTGGTCATGGACTCATTGCTATACTTTATTTGCTGCAAAGTATGCCCCAAACTGGAGGCAGTGTTTTGAAGCATGGTGATGGGTACGGCACTCTGTAAATCCATGGCTGGTAGTGCTGGTAGAAGCACAGTGGGCAGGGAAGAGATTCTTTACCCAGAACATGTGTCTAATCCAATGGGAACAAAGCACTGCCCCTTCCTGTTTAAAGAGGGTCGGTGTAATCAATATATGATTGTCGGGTAGTCCTGGGGAATGACACCATGTCAGGGATCAGCCTTGGTGAGGGAGGGAAATCTATGTTTTGGGCTATGTGGAGCTTCCCACACTGCTGCCATAGCTACGTTTGTGCCAGGATCTAATAGTTAAAGAAAGCAATGATGGACAGCCATCCCACCAATCCATTAGCTGAGGGCCTCCTCCACAGTGGACACATGTGAGTGGGACACAAACATCTCCCCATTTTGTGCCCATGGTGAGAGTTACATCATTCACCTCTCTCCCTTACCTTCTCACTATCAGATTCCAGCCTTGGAGTTCATCAAAGCTGCCCCTGAGCATTTCTGATTTTGCACTTATTCCAGAGTTGGGCATCCAACCACTTCAATTTCTTCCTTTTCCCATTTCCCATGACCAGAGTTTATCTGTGATTGCTGGATGTCAGAATCTCCTTACAGGGATGTGAATTCTGGAGCCACTCCTGGAATCAATTACTTTATCAGACACAATCCTGCTGGGTAACTAAGACTGTTTAACAGGATCACTCTGATTGCTTATCGAGAATGAATTGCAAAAGACAAGGGCAGAAGCAGAGAGACCAGTTAAGAAGCTATAGAAAATACACACACACACACACACACACACACACACACACACACACACACGTCTACTTATAGAGGTTTCAATCATTCATTTATTCATTTTTATCATGTAATAGACTTTTTGAGAATGTATTATGTGCAAAGAACTATAAGTGACATCATATGGACCCTCCGCCCCACTGCCCACGCCCACCCAAGAACTTGAATAGAGGACACCTAGCATGTATTGCACAGGCATCTTGCCTTCCAGGAAGACTTGACAAAGGTTAGAAATTATTCTTGAATCTTTAATGCTAATCAAAGTAAAGATACCAACAAAAGAGACCAACTTTCTGGGTTGCCGCACAATCAGCTTACTGCCTTTGATGTTCTCAGAACAGCTGCATGTTTCCAAAGAAAAACTGTAGTGTTCATAGAAGGATAACTACATCCCTTAAAAAGACCCAGATAATGTCAGCAATTATTTTTATAGAAAGGGAAGATTTCCATGGAATTCAAGAAAGAACTGCAGTAATATTCTCTAACAGAAAATATACGCAACATTATTCAAACTTTGTTCATCTTAAGATTCCAGGAAAAGGAGCTTTGTTTTTAAATACCACTGAGATGATCTGAAGGCCCAAAGATCCGCAGTAATCCTGACACTACCCAGGGTTGAGGTTACATAACAAGAATATCTAATCAAAAGGGAAGATCAGAGAACCATGTGTTAGAGTCACTGGAATTCTTGGCTTTCACAGGTTTCCTGTATTGAAATATCATCCTGGAAAAGCATTGACCTTAGAAACTGTGTATACTCTCACTTCTCCTGTGATCTTAGGAAAAGGAACAAATCATCATTTCTATATTTGTCTCCTCCAACTTTGAAGTAAGAGGTTGTGGAAAGGAAATAAATAAGGTTTTGGGGAAAAGTATGGATTTGGAGGTTGAGTACCACCTGTTTCACATCTTGATGCCTTGTTAATGCAATTTCCTTTCCTATCTCTTCTCAACTGGCTCACTCTTATTTCACTCAAGACTCCTTATTTCACACAAGACTTCTCTTGTACACATTTCCAGCAGAAGTCTTCACTGAACACTGAACCACCCTGAATCTCTCTAACACCTTATACATTTCTGTCTTATCACTACCATGAATTGTGTTTGTCTTGCCCAGGAGAGTATAAGCCCCCTGATAAATGGGATTCCCTCTTATTTTCTTTGTGCTCCTAGAAACCAGCCTGATGACCATTAAAGAAAAAATTATTTCAGATATTTGTTAAAGCACAGTAAGGCAGACTATTTTCGGGACTGGGAAAATAGATTTAGGGACCACTCCAATGAGGTTTTGCAGTGAGGGAGAGAGATCGTGCTCAACTTCAAACACAAGAAGGAAAAGTGGGAATTTATAGCCAATGAACCAATTGGTAAGGGGAGGGGGTCAGTGGATGGAAGATTTCCATGAAGAAATATCAGGGGTAAGCAGAGGTCCTGGCTAAACTGACCTAACAGGATTCTTGCTGAAGGCAGGCTATGGTGATCAGACCTCATCTGCAGGATGATGGAAGATGAGGAATCCAATCAGCTATCAAGGGTGATCAGGTATCCAGGATGAAGAATTATGGTGAAACTGACTTAGAAGGATTCTCGCTAAAACTAGACAATACAGAGATGAACATGAAAGCTCAAAAGTCAGGGATTTGTTGGGAAGAAAGTTCAGAGGGGACTGATTAGAGTTGGGCCATGGAGAGAATCTTTGTAAGTCCTCCCATTTTCATTCAAGGAAAGAAGAAACACTCTTCTTTCTTTTGAACAATTTAAGTCCATTTTCTTGTCATCCTTTGTCCATTAAGGACCAGCTAATGCATCTGGTATGCTTTAGCATAACCAGCTAAAGCATCAGTTGGGTCTTCGTAGTAGAAGATATTCATTGGATGGTGCAAATAGTCAGGCATTTAATAAGGGGAATTTCTATGAAAATAAAGGAAAACAAAGATTCATTGTTGGAAATCCAGTTTCTGGGTCTAGAGGGCAGCCAGTTGAGAAGATTTCTGGATGTTGGGCCCAATAATGACAGTGGCAATCTGACAGATTTCCTGATTTGCCCTTTGAATGCTTTTGGCAGTGGTGTCAGATATTTCTGTGAACTTTCTTAGTGGCCCACACAACACCAGGCATAGAGGTTGCCCATACATGATCTATTGCAGTGACTGCTTTGAAGTTCGTATCAAGTTATCTAGTTTCAACTTACAGGGTTTTGGGAAAGGATGGTTTTAGTTATCAGTGATGCCAAATTGGGAGGGTGGAAAAAAATTTAGAAATGTAAGTTCAGAGAGTTAGAGCCAGATGTTGGAAGAAACTAGAACTGAGAACACACAAGAATGAACTACATTTTCCCATTGAACCAAAATGTCTATACTCACAGCCCTCCCTGCTTTTTGATCATAGATAACCAAAGTAAGGTTATGGTTATTCTTGTTTATAAACTAAATCTGGTCTCATTGCATCTGGCTTGATTATGTGCATAAATGCCACAAGAATGCTAATTGAACAAATAAGCCTTTTTGAGTTTACTTTGCTGGAACTTTAAGATATCTCAGATTAAACTATTAAAAAACCTCTCAAGGCTGGAAAGCTAAAACAAGAACTCACCACCAGATTTCACTTTTAGTACTTACAAATTTGGATAAATTCCTTTATTCCCAAGGTCCCCAAGATATACGGAGGTTCTTGGGCCTACCAGAAAGTAACCTTACTTACCTGTAAGGCTGGGAACTCTAAAGCCAGGCAACACAGTGATACAAAACTCACTCTCCACTTTCTATTTTTATCTGAATTGTGCCTCTGACTAAAGAGGGACAAGTTGAGGTTACCTACTGAATAGGGGCTAAAGCTTTTTACCAATATTTTTGGAGGGGATTTTCAGATTTTTTTATTTTCCCTGATATGTAACCTTGTGGAAACTGGACTACACTTTGGGTGAGCGACTGAAGAGACATCAAAAAACTGTCTGAAATGTCTCCAAAGCCCATCTCAGTAGATATAATATTGTCTATTTCCAATTATCTTTTTGTCCTTTTCTCTTTTTCTTTCTTTTCAGCCTTAGGTTGCTTTGGGGGAATCTCTGAGTCCCTTGAGAGCCCTGATGGGCACAGGGGGCCTAAAGTTCAAGTGACTAAGGGTCTGGAGTAGAAAGGGAAACAGCCTGGTAGGGCGGCAAAGGGATGGAGGAGGCAGGAGTTTGAAGGGAGTCATGTCAAAGAATTCACAGGAGCTAAGGAGAAGATCAAAAGTGGTAAAAAGAGGAAGGAGGAATGGAGGAAACAAGAAAGAAGAGGTCTTAAAGATGCCAATTCGAGGAGATCTTATGTTTCCCAAAGAGGCTATTGAAGTTCCAAATTATCCTCAGCAAAATCATACCAGCAAGAAAGAGGTGGGCAGAATTGGTGCAGCATATCGCGAGCAGGGGTTCAAGAAGGGGTATTCAGGCAATTGAGAAGCTCCCATGGGAGACACAGCATCAAACAGGGAAAACAGAAAGACCTCACAAAGTACCAGAAAAAAAGTTTCGGCCCAGGGAGTCAAGAAGTAAATTCCTACTCAACAGAAACAGCCAGGAAAAAAAAAAATCTTCCAGTACTGCAGGTACCTTACTAACAAAGAAGCCCAGACTTCTAACCCAGCTTCTGCTTGTCTGAGACTCTAACCTAACTTCTCACAAACAGAGAAACCTAGGACCCTAACCCCGTATTTAACGAATAACACATATCTAATACACAAACTAATATGGCACTTGTATTCCCGCGTCAATATCCTAATATATATTTTATAGATGATTATAATATTGTGTTCTTGGGCTTTTTCTAGTTATCCTTTCATTCATCTTACCTCATAAGGCTGTTCTGATGATAGTATGTAGTAACTAATGTGAAGGAGTGAGAACAATTGTTAAATATGTAATTAATGCTCTTACTGGAATATCAAACACTAGATTAGTGAAATAACCAGAAAAAGTTGCAAGACATTATAGGCATTACTAGTATCTCTCTAATATATATAATATTCCTCTCTGAATTAGTCACAGTTCTCCAGAGAAACAGAACCAATAGGAGATAGATGATTGATAGATAGATAGATAGATAGATAGATAACTGATAGATAGATGATAGATAATAGATTATAGATAGATAGATAACTGATAGATAGATGATAGATAATAGATGATAGATAGATAGATAGATAGATAATTGATAGATAGATAGATGATAGATAATAGATGATAGATAGATAGATGATAGATAGATAATTGATAGATAGATAGATGATAGATAATAGAAGACTAGATAGATAGATAGATAGATAGATAGATAGATAGATAGATAGATAGATAGATACAGAGATACAGAGATACAGAGATATGAGGTGATCTACTGTGGGTACAACTATGGAGGCTGAGAAGTCCCACAATCTGTCACTTACAAGTTAGAAAACCTGGAATTCAAGTTGGCACATACAATTCACCATCTCACTTCCTTTCCCAGTTGTTATAAGAACATACCTCTCAGTCTCCTTGCAGCTGACTATAGTTTTAGTCAGTGGGCTATGATAAGTGACATGTGTCAGTTGCAGGCTATGGTGGTGAAGTCTCACATATAATCTCTCCAGTCTGTTTTCCCCTCCAGTGTGATGTACCCTATGTTGAGAAGTTCAAAGAAGATTAAATCTCTGAGTTACCACAAAGAGGAAAACTGTCCACCAGAGAACCCATCAGAATATGCACTTTTGTCTTTTTTTTTTTTTTTTTTGGCTTGAGATGTATTGTTCCCTAATACTTTTGATACTAATTTGATTTCTTTTGCTATATATAATTTTCATTTGACTTAATGAGAAGATTGCAGGTTCTCATTTTGCCTTAATTCTTATAGCCCCTTTCCTATTTCTTTACTTAACGTTTTTGGAGTGCCTGGAATTTATTTACTTGATTTGAATTTGACCCCTGATTAAGCTTATCATAGCACATACCAGTCCTCCTATGTGCTATGTTCTGGTAGTACAGTGATGAACAAGCCTCCTGGTTACCTGTTTCTTAAAAGAATAATTCCCTCCGATAAGCTTAATCAGGGGTCAAATTCAAATCAAGTAAATAAACTATTTTTTAATTACCTTTTCACCTGGCACAGTGGCCCATACCTATAATCTCAGCACTTGGGGAGGCAGAGACAGGAGAATGTCTTGGAAGCTGAGGACGGAGGATGACTTGATCTCAGGAGGTCGAGGCTGCAGTGAGCTCAGATCGTGCCACTGCACTCCAGCCTGGGTGACAGAGTGAGACTCTGTCAAAAAAAAAAAAAAACCTTAAAAAAAACTCTCTATATTTTGCAGTATGCTTCACATTTTAATGCAGACATACAGATGACTATCTCTCCTATTCCATGTAGCCTTCTCCTTTAATTCATCATTAAGTCAATCATACTCAATATACTAGTGCCAAGTATGTTCACATCTTTTTCTCTGTATGGTCATCATTCCATCCAGAGCAAGATCAATCTCTACATCCCTGAATGACTAATAATTTGTTGCCTCTCAAAAATAATTCTTTAAATATTTGCCAAATATTGTTTAGAAGAAGGCAGGGTCCTGAAGGGGAAATGGCAGACAACCGCATCTCTCCTCATTTTTTTGCAATTCCATTCTGGCCTCACCCAGAAAAGCAAAATGGCTTGTCCTTCTTATATGGCAACTATTTATTAATACTGGAACATGTTCCTTGTCAGAAGGTTGGTGACAGTAAGTTTCTCTTACCCCAAGTAGATTACCAAACATGTCTTCAAACCGTGTGCGCACTCTCCCTGAGGAGAGTTTTACTGAATACAATTTTCTCCATGTTGATACATTTACTTTAATGTTTTATTATGCCATAGTGATTGACACTCTAGAAAGCTGCTTGGGTGGTGCACTCCTTCAAGGTCTAGTGTCCTTTACTTCTTACCTGGGCAGTTAATTCCTAATTGGTCTTCTCATATCAGTTCTTGAACCCCTCTGAACCATTGTTTACACAGTGGGCAGAGTGAACTTTACAAAATGCCTGTTATTTTCTTGCATGTTTTATGCTCTTGCATAAAATACCATATTCCTTCCAACCTTGGACCTTTCACATATGTTGCTTTTCTCTGAAATATTTCCCCGCCCCCACCTTACATTTTTTGCTACAACTCTCTTTCCTGACCTCTCAGACCAAATGAAATTCCCATAATTTATTTCTCTGGGTACACACTGCTTCTTCTTCAAAGCACTTATCTAAGTTATTATTAAATTATTAATCATATATATATATATTTAGTGTCTACATGGTCTCCTGGAATATATGTTCCACAGGGGCAGGAACTATATCTGTCTTGTTCATCATTGTGCTCCAACACCTACTGTGTCTTGTACAATATGCCATATCCAAGCTCCTGAAACTTTAACTTTTTTTTGATATCCTCCTCTCTGCCCGGGACACTTTCCTCCTATTTGCTATCTCATGTTTTTTTCCACCTGAAACACTGTTGTATACTCTTCAAGTTGAAATTCAAATATCACCTTGTCATTGTAATACCTTGCTCGACCACCCATTGGAATAAATAACAGATCCTATTTCATTGATCAACAGTAACTTTTTATATATCTCTATTACAACACATGACAAATTTAATTGCATTCATTTCTATGGGCCTTAATTCCCATACTAGACTGCGAAATTCTCAAGGGTGTTAATCATTGTTGAATTCACTCATTCTGTTCCTCAAAATTCTGGATTTTTTCTTTTGGAGTATTTGGTTAAGTTATACTTCCCTGTTCCCTAAGAGGTAGAGGTGATTATGGAACTTGCTTTAGACAATGTGGTATAGGTGAAAGTGATCTGTGTTGTTTCTAGGGAGATACTTTGAAGGCAGTGCAGTTTGCCACATGCTCTTTCCCTCTGCCATGGTGACTGAAAACACTCTAAATAGTGACTTCTCCACTGGCCTGTGTCCCAGATTAAGGACTATACGGAACATGGTTCTAAGACAAACCACAGTGTACGTGTAGTGTGAGCAAGAAATAAACCTGCTTTAAGCCCCTGAGATTTTGAAGGTCGTCTGTTCTATAGTATAATCTGGCCTATTCTGACAAACACATTTTGTTTTTTACATCATTATAGATCCAGCATCTGGTCCAGAACTTGGCATATAGTAAATGCTCAATAAATGTTTGATGAGTTGACTTGAAATTGATCATGTATACAGAGCAGAGACAAATGACATTTTATGTTTGATTGTTTTTTCTGTTCTCAACATTGCTAGTAGTGTCATCTTCTCGAGCAGCCAACTCTAAATTACCAGACTAAATTAATCTATCCTTTAAAAAACGGACATTTAGCCCAATTTAGAGTGACTGGTCAGTGCTCTCATTCATTGGTTCACAATGTTTGGTGTGCATCACAATCACTCCATGGTGGCTTCAAAAGAGAGATTCCTGGGTTCCAACCTCAGAGTCTGAATCAGGACACTTGGATTGAAAGCTGGCCATCTAAATTGAGAATAAGCTCCACAGATTACTCTTATGAATCCAATGGTTGAGAATCACAGATGTTAACTTTTGTTTAAAACTTGTCTGAACATGATTTATAATCCTTTGGGTATATACCCAGTAATGGGATGGCTGGGTCAAATGGTATTTCTAGTTCTAGATCCTCGAGGAATCGCCACACTGACTTCCACAATGGTTGAACTAATTTACAGTCCCACCAACAGTGTAAAAGTGTTCCTATTTCTCCACATCCTCTCCAGCACCTGTTGTTTCCTGACTTTTTAGTGATCGCCATTCTAACTGGTGTGAGATGGTATCTCATTGTGGTTTTGATTTGCATTTCTCTGACGGCCAGTGATGATGAGCATTTTCTCATGTGTCTGTTGGCTGCATAAATGTCTTCTTTTGAGAAGTGTCTGTTCATATCCTTTGCCCACTTTTTGATGGCGTTGTTTGTTTTTTTCTTGTAAATTTGTTTGAGTTCTTTGTAGGTTCTGTATATTAGCCCTTTGTCAGATGAGCAGATTACAAAAATTTTCTCCCATTCTGTAGGCTGCCTGTTCACTCTGATGGTAGTTTCTTTTGCTGTGCAGAAGCTCTTTAGTTTAATTAGATCCCATTTATCAATTTTGGCTTTTGTTGCCATTGCTTTTGGTGGTTTAGACATGAAGTCCTTGCCCTTACTGGGTATATACCCAAAGGATTATAAATCATGCTGCTATGAAGACACCTGCACACGTATATTTATTGCCACACTATTCACAATAGCAAAGACTTGGAACCAACCCAAATGTCCAACAATGATAGACTGGATTAAGAAAATGTGGCACATATACACCATGGAATACTATGCAGCCATACAAAAGGATGAGTTCATGTCCTTTGTAGGGACATGGATGCAGCTGGAAACCATCATTCTCAGCAAACTATTTCAAGAACAGAAAACCAAACACCACATGTTCTCACTCATAGGTGGGAATTGAACAATGAGAGCACTTGGACACAGGAAAGGGAACATCACACACTGGGGCCTGTTGTGGGGTGGGGGCAGGGGGAAGGGATAGCATTAGGAGATACACCTAATGTAAATGATGAATTAATGGGTGCAGCAAACCAACATGGCACATGTATACATATATAACAAACCTGCACGTTGTGCACATGTACCCTAGAACATAAACTATAATTTAAAAAAAAACTGTCTGAACGTATTATAGACCTAGTCTTTTTTCCACTTCTTCAATGGCAGGAAAAATCTATTCAAAAGAGAAAACAGAAGAATAGGCAAAACAGCAAGAATAGTAGTTAAAAAACAAAACAAAACTTTGCCAAAACTTCTGGTTAAAACCTCTGTTTTAAATAGCAACTGGATATTTCTTCATGATCCATTTCCTAATTTTCATTTAAAATCCCCTTGAGCTAAAACATCAAATGTTGAAAGAATATAGAGCAACTAGAGATCTCAAACTGTTGTAGTCATGTATTAAGTGTATTGGTACACTTATATTTGAACACAATTTGGTGATATTTACAAAGCTGAACATGGGCACTGTTCTGGAAGTTCATGTCAGCCTCCATCCACTACACTCCTGAGCCTGAGAGCAACAGAAGCAAGGGCTGTGGAAAGACAAAAATGATGGCCTGCCTCTCACTCTGGGAGCTCTGTCCCACAAAAGTACAGAGCTGTTACCAGCCTGAGAGTCCAACTGGGGAATGGCTGGAGGTCCACGTTGCACAACCTGCCTAGTAAAGAGCAGCAGTGTTAGGGACCCATGTGGAAAACAGTCTGGTAAGGCCAGGCACGGTGGCTCATGCCTGTAATCCCAGCACTTTGAGAGGCCAAGGTGAACAAATTGCTTGAGTCCAAGAGTTCAAGACCAGCCTGAGCAAAGTGGTGAAACCTCATCTCTACAAAAAACTACAAAAGTTAGCTAGGCATGATAGTGAGCACTTATAGTCCCAGCTACTCCAGAGGCTGACATGGGAAAATTTCTCAAGCCCAGGAGGAGGCAGAGGTTACAGGGAGCCAAGATTGTGCCATTGCACTCCAGTTTGGGTGACAGAGTGAGACCCCATCTCCAAAAATAAATAAATAAATAAATAAATCAGTATGGCCACTTTTCTGTAATGTGACTATACTGTTCTGAGAATCTATGACAATCCCTAATCACTCCTGAGCCTGTGGGCAACAGTAAGGAAGGTTGTAGAGCAGCAAAAATGGTGGCTTGCCTCTCGCTCTGGGAGTTCCATCCCAGAGCTGCTCCCAGCCCAAGAACTCAGGCAGGGCTGGGGTGGACTTGCTAGCATCCCAAACCAGTGGGCCTTATCCCGCGAGGTGCAGCAGAGATGAGGCCTGCAGTTCTTTGCTGCTTAACCCCATGGATTCTGCTCCTTTTCTCAGAGCAGGTGAGGGAGCCTGTCCTCTCCCACTGCAGAGCTGCAGTTACTGGTGCTGAAATCATAGGCATCCAAGTCTTCTGGGGCTCAATGTGTGACTGAGCAGTAGCCCTACCCAGACTCCACATAGCTCTCCATGGCAGTCTGGAGGCTCTAGTGGGGAGGCTCACAAGGACCATTACCAGCCATCACAAAAATACATTTAAGTACACAAACCATTGACACTGTAAATCAACCACACAAGCAAATCTGCATAATAATGAGCTGACAACACACAAACAAGTCTGCATAATAACAAGCTGACAACACAATGACAGAATCAAATCTGCACATATCAATATTAACCTTGAATGTAAATGAGCTAAATGCCCCAATTAAAAGGCACAGTGTAGCAAGCTGGATAAAGAATCAAGACCCAATGGTGTGCTGTGTTTAAGAGACCCATTTCACATGCAATGATACACATAGGCTCAAAGTAAAGGGATGCAGAAAAATCTACCAAGCAATAGAAAACAGAAAAAAACAGGGGTTGCAATCCTAATTTCAGACAAAAGAGACTTTAAGCCAACAAAGATCAAAAAAGCCAAAGAAGGGCATTATATAATGGTAAAGGATTCAATCTAGTAAGAAGACCTAACTCTACTGAATATATAAGCACCTAACACAGGAGCACCCAGATTCATAAAGCAAGTTCTTAGCAGCCTGCAAAGAGACTTAGATTTCCACACAGCAGTAGTAGGAGACTTTAACACCCACTGACAGTCTTAGACAGATCATGAAGCAGAAAACTAACGAAGACATTTGGGACCTGAACTCAACACTGGACCAAATGCACTGCATAGAATTCTGTAAAAACAACAGAATATATATTTGTCTCTTTTTCAATGGCACACATTCTGAAATTAACTACACAATTGAAAATAAAACTATCCTCAGCAAATTTTTAAAAAACCTGAAATTATACCAATCATACTCTTGGACCACAGCATAATAAAAATAAAAACCAATACTAAGAAAATTGCTCAAAATCATACAATTACATGGAAATTAAACAACCTACACCTGAATGACCTTTGGGTAAACAATGAAATTAAGGCAGAAATCAAGAAATTATTTGAAACTAATGATAACAAGGATACAACAATGTCTAGGACACAGATAGAGCAGTGTTAGGAGGAAAGTTTATAGTGCTAAATGTCCACATCGAAAAGTCAGAAAGATCTCAGATTAACAACCTAACATCACACCTAGAAGAATTAGAGAAACAAGAGCAAACCAGCCCCAAAACTAGCAGAAGACAAGAAGTTACCAAAATCAGAGCTGAACTAAAGGAAATTTGCATAAATAAAAAACATACAAAAGATCAACAAATCCAAGAGTGAGTTCCTTGAAAGTATAAATAAGATAGACCTCTAGCTAGACTAATTTAAAAAAAGAGAGAAGATCCAAATAAACACAATCAGAAATGACAAAGGGGGACATTACCTCCAACCCCAAGGAAATTTTTTTAAAGAAATTCTCAAAGTCTATTGTATGCACACAAACTACAAAATCCAGAAGAAATGGATAAATTCCTGGAAACATGCACCCTCCCAAGATTGAACCAGGAAGAAATTGAATCCCTGAACAGATCAATAATGAGTTACAAAATTAAATTAGTAATAAAAAGCCTACCAACCAGAAAAAGCCCAGGACCAGACAGATTCACAGCCAAATTCTGCCACATGTGTAAGGAAGAACTGGTCCTATTTCTACAGAAACTTCCAAAAACTGAGGAGGAAAGATTACTCCCTAACTCATTCTATGAGTTTAGCATCATACTGATACTGAAACCTGGCAGAGACACACACATACAAAAGAAATCTTCAGGTCAATATCCTTGGTGAACATAGATGCAAAAAATTCTCCACAAAATACTAGCAAACTAAATCCAGCAGCACATCAGCAAATCCATCATGATCAAGTAGGCTTTATCCTTGGGGTACAAGGTTGGTTTGACATATGCAAATAATAAATGTGATTCCTCACATAAACAGAACTAAAAACAAAAACCACATAATCTTCTCAATAGATGCAGAGAAAGTTTTGATAAAATTCAACGTCCATTCATGTTGAAAACTCTCAACAAACTAGGCACTGATGGAACATACTTCAAAATAATAAGAGCTATCTTTGACAAACCCACAGGCAATATCACAATGAATGAGAAAAAGCTGGAAGCATTCCCCTTGAAAACTGAAACAAAACAATACCTTCTGCACCACTCCTATTTACTACAGTATTGGAAGTCCTACCCAGAGCAATCAGGCAAGAGAAAGAAATACAAGACATTCGAATATGAATAAAGGAAGTCAAACTATCCCTGTTTGCATATGATATGATTCTACACCTAGAAAACCCCATAGTCTCTTCCCAAAATCTCCTTGATCTGATAAAATCTTCAGCAAAGCTTCAGGATACAAAATCAATGTACAGAAATCAGGGACATTTCTACACACCAACATCCAAGCTGAGAGCTAAATCAAAAACATAATTCTGTTCACAATTGCTACAAAAAGAATAAAATACCTAGGAATGTAACTAATCAAGGAAGTGAAAGATCTCTACAACAAAGATTACCGAATAGTGCTCAGAGAAATCAGAAATGATGCAAATAAATTGAAAGACCTTCCACGCTCATGGATAGAAAGAATCAATATTATTAAAATGGCCATACTACCCAAAGTATTTTGCAAATTCAATGTTATTCCTACCAAACTACCAACAATATTCTTTACAGAATTAGAAAAAAATATTTTAAAATTCACATGGAACCAAGAAAGAGCTCTTATAGCCAAGGCAATTCTAAGCAAAAAGAACAAAGGTAAAGGCATCATATCACCCAACTTCAAACTGCATACAATGCTACAGTAACCAAAACAACATGGTACTGGTATAAAAACAGACACATAGACAAGGGGACAGAATGAAAACCCAGAAATAAAACCACACATCTACAATCATCTGATTTTTGATGTAGTCAACCAAAACAAGCAAAGGGGAAAGGACTCCCTATTCAATAAATGGTGCTGAAATAACTGGCTAGCTATATGCAGAAGATTGAGGCTGGACCCCTTCCTTACACTAGATACGAAAATCAACTCAAGGTTGATTAGCATTCATAGTGACTCTGCTTCTTTTATTGAATTCTGACTGATAAAATTATCGACACCAGATGTGGTTCCAGGGAAATAGAACCTTAAGGATAGGAACCTATAGTTGATTTTATATTAAAATGTTTTCATTGATATAATTGTACACTTACATGCAATTGTAAGAAACAATACAGAAGGGTCCCTTTACCCAGTTTCTCCGTGTGGTAATACCTTGCAAAACTACAGTTCAAATGTTATAACCAAGATATAGGCATTGGTATAGTCTATATATAGGCTCTCTCTGTATTTCCATTTCCATAAGAATTCATCACGTTGTGCTTTTATAGCCATACCCTTGTCAAAAATAAATTGGGCATATTGTGTGTTTGTTTCTGAGTTCTCTGTTCTGTCACACTGATATATATGTCTATCCTTCTGCCAAAACCACACAGTCTTGATTACTGTAACTATAAGGCCTGAATTAGGTGGACTGATTTCTCCTACTGTATTCTTATCAAAATTGTTTTTAGCTATTCTAGTTCATTTGTCTTTCATATAAATTTCAGAAAAATACTATCTATACTACAAAAAAACTTGCTGAATTTTAATAGTAATTGTATTAAACCTGTATATCAATTTGAGAAGAATCAACATCTTTTCTTTATTGAGCCTTCCACTCTGTAAATATGGTATGTCTCTTCATTTATTTTTATTTCTTTCATCAGCATTGTATAGTGTCTACCATACAATTATTGTACATACTCTATCTGTCACCATGCTGTGATAAAGCAGCCACATAAAATGACATTTACAGGTGTTCTGTTGACAGCTGCAGCTGAAATTCCAGCATAAACCATCATGAATTATTTCATTCCCAGCCTGAAAGGAAATGAGTAAGTCTCTCAATTGTTCCAACCTCTAGTTTTTTAAGTCATTCCCAGTCATGCAGTCTTTCCATGGGTCCCAAACACAATAGAATAAAAATAATCTCTGTTGTACCCTTTCCAAATTCTTTTTGTGTGGAATTCATGAGGATAACAAAATGTTTTTCATTTTACTCTACTAAGTTTGGGATGGCATGTTGTAGTTTGGTGCCAGGAATGGGGACCTTCCTCAGGAGGACCCAGCCTCCCCCCTTCCTTCAAGGGGTTCTGGGTCTTTAAACTGGTTAAAGTCTGGAAGTTGACTGAAGATCTGTGATTCTCTGTTTTTATAATTCAAATTAGTCTTTTGTCCATTCGACCTGGAATTATTCTGCTTCTACAAATTAAGTAAGAATGCAGTAGGCTTCCCATCAATTTAGCTTCTAGGAACACTGTGATTAATGAGCCAGTGTCAGAGCTCTACACGGTCAGACTATTCTGATTGCTGCTTTGCCTCTGCTATCCATTACGGTAACTAAGCCCACCTTGCCTTTGATGGTTGAGTGCCACCACTTGTCCCCTGACACCCTCTCTTCTCTCCCCCAGCCTGCACTGATGGCCTCATGGGGAGTTCCCTGTGATCAGCTGACAGAGGAAGAGAAGACTGGGGCTTGGTTTACAGATGGTTCTACACGATATGCAGGCACCACCTGAAAGTGGCCAGATGCAGCACACTACAACCCCTTTCTAGCACATCCCCAAAAGACAGTGGTGAAAGGAAATCTTCCCAGAAGTTCTCAAGGGCAGCACTTCAAGCAGCGCACCTGGTTGTGCACTTTGCCTGGAAGAAGAAATGGCCAGATGTGTGATTATATACTGACTCATGGGCTGGAACCAATAATTTGGCTGGATGGTCAGGGACTTGGAAGAAGCATGATTGGAAAATTGGTGACAAAGACATTTAGGGAAGATGTATGTGGATAGACATCTCTGAGGGGTCAATAACTAAAGATATTTGTAGCCCATGCGAGTGCTCACCAAAGAGTGACCTCGGCAGAGGAGGATTTTAATAATCAAGTGGATAAGATGACTTATTCTGTGGACACCACTCAGCCTCTTTCGCCAGATACCACTGTTCTCACCCAGTGGGCCCATAAACAAAGTGGCCATGGTGGCAAGGATGGAGGTCACACATGAACTCAGTAACATGAACTTCCACTCACCAAGGCTGACCTGGCCACAGCCACTGCTGAGTGACCAAATTGGCCAGCAGCAGAGACCAACACTGAGCCCTCAATGTGGTACCATTCCTCAGGATGATCAGCCAGGATGGAGGCAGGTTGATTATAGTGGACCTCTTCCATCATGGAAAGGGCAGAGGTTTGCTCTCACTGGAATAGACACTTATTCTGGGTATGGGCTTGCCTATCCTGTATGCAATGCTTCTGCCAAGACTACCATCCGTGGACTCACAGAATGCCTTATCTACCGTCATGGTATTCCACTTTACACTAAAGAAGTGGGACAGTGGGCTCATCCTCATGGTATTCACTGGTCTTACCATGTTCCCCATTATCCTGAAGCAGCTGGATTGATAGAACAGTGGAATGGCCTTTTGAAGTCACAATTACAACACCAACTAGGTGACAATACTTTGCAGGGCTGGGGCAAAGTTCTCCAGAAAGCTGTGTATGCTCTGAATCAGCATCCAATATACAATTTTTCCCACAGCCAGGAATCCAGGGGTGGAAGTGGAAGTGGCACCACTCACCATCACCCCTAGTGACCCACTAGCAAAATTTTTGCTTCCTGTTCCTGCAACACTACATTCTGCTGGCCTAGAGGTCTTAGTTCCAAAGGGAGGAACGCTGCCACCAGGAGACACAACAATGATCCCGTTAAACTGGAGGTTAAGATTGCCACCTGGCCACTTTGGGCTCCTCCTACCTCTAAGTCAACAGGCTAAGAAGGGAGTTACAGTGTTGGCTAGGATGATTGACCTGGACTATCAAGATGAAAATCAGTCTACTACTCCACAATGGAGGTAAGGAAGAGTATTTGTGCAATACAGGAGATCCCTTAGGATATCTCTTAGTATTACCATGCCCTATGGTTAAGGTCAATAGGAAACTACAACAACCCAATCTAGGCAGGACTACAAATGGCCCAGATCTTCAGGAATGAAAGTCTGAGTCACTCCACCGGGTAAAAAACAGTGACACGCTGAGGTGCTTGCTGAAGGCAAAGGGAATACAGGATGAGTACTAGAAGAAGGTAGTCATCAATACCAGCTACAACCATGTGATCAGTTGCGGAAATGAGGACTATAATTGTCATGAGTATTTCCTCCTTATTTTGTTAAGAAAATGTTTGTGCATGTACACGCTTACACTAAGAAAATATCTTCATTTTATTTCCTTTCCCCTTTATCATGTGACATAAGATTTATTGACTTCATAACAGCATTTAAGTGTTGTTAACTTTATGTAACAACCTTTAGGTTAAGGATTAGTGCATTTCCAGTTGTATGAAGGAAACTGTATTATGTTAGGTGCAATTATCACCTTATTATTGTCATTATTTGAAGATTATGTATGATTTCAGGAGATGTATATGGGTTCAAGTTAACAAATGGTGGACTTGTGATGGTTAATATTGACTTGATTGGATTGAAGGATTGTTCTTGAGTGTGTCTTTGAGGGTGTAGATTAACATTTGAGTCAGTGGCCTGGGAGAACCAGACCCAGCCTCAATCTGGGGGGGCACCAACTAATCAGCTACCAGCGTGGCTAGGATAAAGCAGACAGAAGAAAGTGGAATGAGGAGACTTGCCGAGTCTTCTGGCCTCCATCTTTCTCCCATGCTGGATGCTTCCTGCCCTCAAACATCAGACTCCAAGTTCTTCAGCTCTGGGACCCTTGGACGTACCCCAGTGGTTTGCCAGGGGTTTTGGGGCCTTTGGCCATAGACTGAAGGCTGTACTGTCGGCTTCCCTGCTTTTGAGGTTTTGAGACTCAGACTGGCTTCCTTGCTCCTCCACTTGCAGACGTCCTATTGTGAGTCTTCCCCTTGTGATAGTGTGATCATATATCCATACGGGATATGTAGACAGGATAGGCAAACCCATATCTGGAGTAGATGTTTATTCCAGTAAGGACAAACCACTGCCCTTTCCATGATGGAAGAGGTTCAATATAATCAACCTGTCACCAAGTAGCTGGCTGATCACCCTGAGGAATGGTACCATATCGATCATACATACGATCACACAATCACAAGGTGAAGTCCCACAACATATATATACGTAAACACATGTATATATTTACATATATCCTATTAGTTCTGTCCTTTTAGAGAACCCTGACTATATCCCCTTCATATATACATATATCCTATTATTTCTGTTCCCTGGCTAATACACGTTATCGCAATACTGGCTGGAACAAATCACAAAAACAAAAGTTGCAGTGGGATGAGAAGGTGCTAATCAAAGACCAAGGAGGACAAAATACTCAGTGGAAGTCATCAAGCCATGGGACAACTTGTGGACCAGGTGTTTCTCCCCCAGTGCTATGATGTCACTTGGGTGAGTTTCTGCTGCAACAAGATGCCACCCTTGAAAAATAAAGGGAATAGTTCTTAAAAGGAAAAAACAGTCCTGATACAAATGCGAACTTCAAACTGGCATAAATCTTTAAATTAACTAAGTATTTGTCCAAAATACTCTGTTTTACCCTGAGAGTGACTGAGTTATCTTCAAGTGGCAAGATTGAGACTATCCCATCTGCAGAAATGGGGACTCCAGAGCAAAGTTGAGTTCACTTACAAAAAAGTAAAGTTGCATTTCTGCATTCTTGACTTGTGACTGTGATCTTTAAATCCTTCACATATAAAATTATTTATTTGTTTTAATATTGCTCTTCTCTACTGAGTACAGGGATCATGACTCTACTGTTCACTACTATATTCCTAAATCCTTGCACATAGTTTGTCACATAATAGAAGTTCAATAAATATTTCTTGAATAAATAAGTGAATGAATAAAAATACTTGCTAGTTGATAGTTATCGGAATCATCATGGTAAAATTATCTTATCAATCAATAAGCCATTTTGGCAAACATACTTCTTTTGTTCACAATCATGAACACTTTGTTTCCTCTAAGTTAATTTAATCTCATTTCTGAACTTCAGAACTAATAGGCTATCAGGAATATCATCCCAGTCATTACTAGGGTTCTCTCTCCCTTCTAGTGTCACATTGTATATTCAGGAGGCTAAGTTTTTGCACTGAAAGCAGAAGCAGACCCTCTAGTCCTTGACCATCATCATGGCCACTGCATTCCTCATGGTCCAGGCTTACAGAGGTCCCTTGAAGTCTGTCAACTCTTTGCTGTGTTCATATCTCACCGTGAGTTTTAATTTGCTCCATCTTTACCAGTAACTAAGTAATACAGATATCAGAAACTAATATTTTTTCACAAGAATCGAAAACAAATCAGAAGAATCTCCTTTCAGGAAGAGGAATTTTCCCCAGGCTTATTATTCTGAGTTATTCGTATGAGACTAAACATGCCCACAGAAAGACTCACTTGCCTTTTCATGTAAAATTGACTACAGTTTTTTCACTGTTATTTGACTTAGATGTTTTCTCCAGAAGCTGTCCTCTACTTGAAAACCGGATTTAAACAAAGAAATTCATCTTAGTTTAAGGAAGATTAATGCAAACTTCTTCTAACATCTTCCTATTATTTGGTCTCTATTAATAGGGTGTTTAAAATGTATTTCAAAGAAGATCACATTAATCCTAATAACAACTCTTAAAACTGATTTTAAATGAATTAATAAATAAATGAGGAGTGCCCAATTGGCAATACCCATGTGAAAGCAGCAACTGTGTGACAATGCTGAGGGGTGGAACTGAGGGGACGAGAAGGCTTGGATAGGAGTGTCTTATTAAACGGCATCAGTTGCTGCTGAAACTATACCCTTGTCCACATAAATGTCCATGTACTGGGTTGTTGCATTACCGCCTTTCTGATTGCACTGTGTTCCCAGCACTCAAATGTTCAGATCATACTTTAAGCAGGAAATGGACAACTCATAGACTTCAAACTCTTGCTTGGTGAGCCAAGGGTTTTTGTTATCAAAGCAGATTTCTCTAAGAGCTCATACGTGTTAGAAGATAATTATCCATGTATCTCTTGCATTTCTGTATATCTTGCAAGTAAGCCTTTGACTGCCCTTTGTTATACACTGTGTTTATATAGGAGTTGTACAGATAGTGGCTCCCTCCAGAGCAAAGGGCAGGTTTGCTTATAGCCTTGGAAAATAGAGATAGTGTCTCTCACTGAAGCAAAGGGCAGGTATGCTTTCTGCCCACTATAAAAGATGCAGTTCCCAACCTGATGTTTCCTCTCCTGCAACATAACCTACTGCAAATGTAAGTGTTATCCAGCACTCTTGTCTTGTCATCAATGTGTGGAAACTAGGGCTTCAGGAACCAGCAAAGAAATGTTGATTGATATTCTAATGACTGATATTGCTGTGAGTTATAAATCGTTCTTTTTCTCTAGCCCAGTAGTTTCATGTCTTCTGCTGTCATCCTTGAGACTGTGGCAGGCTCACTTGTTAGTTATAGAAAGGATAAAACCTCAAACTCTTCACAGTTCTTGAAAACAAGATGGGCGACCGGGTGCGGTGGCTCAAGCCTGTAATCCCAGCACTTTGGGAGGCCGAGACGGGTGGATCACGAGGTCAGGAGATCGAGACCATCCTGGCGAACACGGTGAAACCCCGTCTCTACTAAAAAATATAAAAAACTAGCCGGGCGAGATGGCGGGCGCCTGTAGTCCCAGTTACTTGGGAGGCTGAGGCAGGAGAATGGCGTAAACCCGGGAGGCGGAGCTTGCAGTGAGCTGAGATCCGGCCACTGCACTCCCGCCCGGGCGACAGAGCGAGACTCCGCCTCAAAAAAAAAAAAAAAAAGAAAGAAAACAAGATGGGCAAGAATAAAAATAAATATTCTTTGTACATTTCCATAAAGTATTGCTAAAAATACAAGTATAACTAGATATGTTTTGATATATTAACTCTATTACCCTGTGACTCTTGCTAAGATCGCATGAGTATAATGATGCCTTGTCTCAGGGAAGGTGATAAATGAGCTGAAAGACAGAAACATGACCTTTGAGATGTGAAACCCATGGCATTTGACTTTTCAATATTCGAGTTTCTTGGGTTCCAAAATCTAAGCCCTCAAAAAACATAAAATGGATTCTTAAAATTATAGATTGGAAAGAATAAAGGAAAACCCAAATTGCATCACCTCCAGACTAAAGACTCCCTTTGACAGTAGGGATGTAGGGCAGAGGGAGGAAGATGATAAGAGACAGTGAAAACAAGAAGGCTCAGTGCTGATTCCCAAAGAAAGAGGTGGGACATAGAGAAACCCTGGATGGATGTTTGAAGTCTGAGAAGAGAAAGTATCTGTGTTCTCTGCTTTCACATAAGACAGAGAGGAACTGGACAGCTATGTCCTCCTTCCACAACATATTAGGAGAATAGTAGATAGAATGGTTGTGAGGCTTGTGTAGATGGAGAGAGTTTCCCCTTTACCATTGGTGTCCAGGAGCAGAGCCAAAGGTTTTTTATATATCAAGTAGGGCACAATGCTATGTGACTGACAGGAGAATACAACAATGACATATGTGGACAAATTGCTGCAAGTAGGGAAATCACATGTCAGCTAATATCATAATAGATAGATGATAATAACTGAGGATGAGAAGTTCCCCTCTCAGCACCCCTTTTTAGCCTTCTGGAACTTAAATGCATATGGGAAAAATGTATAGGAGGGCAGTTACACCTGAAATGACTAAATTGACTAAGATTTAATCTTCACCATCAGGCAGAATGAGGGTTTACAATAAAAATTGTTATGAAAAATAAGGCATGTAGTTTTTTTGGTTTTGGGTACTGTGTGTGGCCTGAAATATGTACTTGTTAGATCTGCATTCCTAAAGCAATAGGATTTTAGGAATGCATATGCTGTGCCATCATTTTTAAAACAGGAAAATCATGTCTTCTTTTATGTTCTTGGCCAGTCTCCTGAATTGTCCAGCTTTCATTATTTACGGGTTCCCAGAACTGTGGGGAGATTTGAAACTATGATGCAGTCCACCTGACATTATTTCTACAGCTAAAGCATTTTTTAGCTACCTCTAGCTAAAAACTGGGAGTCGTATAAATAATGAAAACTACCCCTCATTCCAACCTATCCTCCTCGAACTATTACTACTTTGCAGATACAGGGAACTAGCAGGTGATACGCTGTACAAGAAGAAGATAAAAGAAATTTGACTTCAGAAGTCTCAATTTGCATGAAAAATAATACCTGTATTGTATTACTCAGATCCTGGAGAACTTGAAGATCACAGGTAGTTTCTAAATCTCTCTGCATCCTTTCAAAATTGTACCTTAAGGGGTACAATATATCTCAAAATATTCTCATAACAGTTACATTAAATGAAATTCAAAAACTAGATAAATTTGCGATCTTCTACAAAACTTTTTTATTTCAGAAAAATTTAATCCGTTTTTGTAACAATCAAGCAGCAATTCCAAAGGTCAGATTTCTAACAAGATTCTAAGTCAAGACATGCTAAAGAGGTTGCTCATTTAGCTACATCCATAAAGGAACTCAAGGTGACGAAATCAAAAGAGAGATATATATATATGATTTAACCAGAGCACTTGATAGAAAGCACTCATCAGTCCCAGATAAAGGTTATGTTTGAGAGACAAAAATAGAGAGAATAAAATTGTACTACTTGAGCACAAATCTTCTACAAACCAGCCTTATACAGGAATCTCTTGCCTAAGTATCTATGATATTCCTGCATCATACTGATGTTGTAACCATAAGATCCTCTCTGCACTTACCCCAGTTCTGATCTTATTATATGTATATAAATTGTAATAGTCTCTTAACACCCAAACCAAATTATACAAGTACATTTCACACAGACTTCAACACTAATTGATTTCTCCTCACTGATAAATCCAAAAGACCTCTATAGTTCATTGCCAGGCCAGTAACACCTTTTTTATTCTCCTATCTGTCATCTGTGTCTGACTTATCCAATGGATCTTGACTCTGTTTCAGGGTTGGGAATGTGACTAATATAATTTTCTTATTCCCAAAAGAGCTCATCCCCTTATCAGTACTAAGTAAAGCACTTGTTGAATTGAAGCAATCTGACAGTTTCCAGAGTATAAAAATTAAGTTCCCTAACTCCGCCAAGAAAGTGTCTTGCAGTCATCCATCAAGAAGAATTTACCAGAAGAATGACTCCAGTTTAAGTTATTGACTATGGGTATGAGCTTTATATAAGTGTTTACTTGAAGCAACACCCATAGATAAAAATAACATTTTTTTTGTTTGTTTAGGACTTTGAAACTCTGATTTTCTATGTTTTTCATTATGACAAGTAAAGGAAAAGTGATTTTAGCTGTTCATGAAGCCTTCTATTTTGAAGATTAAGTTACAAATAAAATAGTAAGTTGATGAGTAAGGTGGAAATAAACCAGAAACAGAGGGATGATATATCCCTCAGAAGAGACATAATTTTTAAAGTTTAAGACAAAGGTGGTTGGCAAAAAAAGCAGGATCCTGAGCATTCTACTTGCCAGAACTTGTACAAGATATCTTCATAGCAAAAAAATCATTTAGTCTCATCCATCCCTGACAAAAAAAAATACATAAAGATAGCCTGTAATATCTTTCTTCTTTATTAGCCTTCAAGATATGTTTCTCCTTGAGCAAATGCACATTCTTCCCTTCTAATCTAATCTCTCCAACTCCTTCCCAATTGTACATTTCTTGTGCTTAGCATCTTGACATCTTGGTAACCAGTTTTACAGAGAAAATAAACTTTAAAAATGTAAAAACCAGAGATTTTTTATTTGTAATTTGATTTCAACTGGAGTTCTGTGCAGAAAACGATGTAGGAAGGTCAATTCAATCCACCTGAGCTTATTCTGACTCTAGCTTTTGGGTAAAAAAAAAAAGTGTGTGTTCTCTCATATTTTAAAAAATATCTATCACAAGTAAAAACAAGTGTTTACGTTCACTGAAATTTATCTTTAGAGTTCTCATCTTGGTGAAACACTTCTAGTGCAAACATGGTAATGAAACAAAAAAGTAATGCTAACCCTGTAACAACACTAATAATGGTGATGATTATACGAGGTGTCAAAGACCAGGTTTCATAACCAAGCTCCTCTATATAATAGCTGTGCACACCTACTCTGGATACTTAATTTCTGAGTATCAGTTTCTTCACATTAAAAATGTTGTTAGGAGAAATAGATAATATATGTGAAGCTTGTAATAGAGAATTGTTGATAAAAGTTTGTTTCATTTAGTATCAGTTAGAGATTGCTTATAGTCTTATGATATAATATCGCAGTTTACTTAAGTAGAGGTTTATTTTTATCACATAACAAGAAAGCTGGAGGCATAAAGTCCAGAGCTGGTGCAGCTCTTGAGGACGTCATCTAGGACCCAGGCTCCTTGTGGCTCTCTAATCTACCTTCTTTAGTGAGTGGCTTTCATCCTTATGACCACAAAATGGTTGCTCTCATCTCCAGACAACACTTTTGATTCATGTAAGTATAGTATATCTTTCTCCATCCCTTTACTTTTATTCTATCTGGATCTTTATATTTAAAGTGAGTTTCTTGTAGACAACATACAGTTGGATCTTATTTTTTTTTCTTCCATTCAATAGTCATTGTCTTTTAATTGGTATATTTAGACCATTAACATTTAGACTGCTAACATTAATGGTCTAAATATACCAATTAGAGTGATTATTAATGTAGTTGAATTAATATCTATCATATATATTATTTTTAACTGTTTTCTATCATAGCCTTGGATACTTTTGTTTTTGTTATTTGTTTTGCTTTGTTTTTTGTCTTTTGTTTTATGCCTTCTCTGGTTTTAATTGAGCATTCTATATTTTTTTCTCCTTTTTAGTAAATCAACTATATTTTTTAACTTTTTATTATAGTTATCCTTGAGTTTGCAGTATACATTTACCATGAATCCAAGTCCTTTTTCCAATAGTGCAAGTGACTTATAATACTATTCCCAGTTCCTCCCTTCTGTCCCTTACAACATTATTATTAATTTTACTTACTCATAAGAGGTAATCACTGAACACACTGTTACTACTACTATTTGGAGAAACATATCTGTTAGATCAATTAAAACATTTAAAAATAAAATATTTTATTTTAATTTTGTTTTTTCTCTAATGTTTTTCCTCTCTTTATTAGATCCAAGTTTTTCACCTATATCATTTTCCTTCTTTCCAAAGAGTGTCTTTTAACATTTCTTGTAAGAAAGGGTCTCTGGTAACAAATTCCCTCAATTTGTCTGACAAAGTCTTTTTATTTCTCCTTCAATTTTGAAGGATAATTTTACTGGATACAGAATTCTAGATTGGTAGGTTTTGTTGTGTTTTGTTCTCCAACACTTGAAATGTTTCCCTCAACTCTCTTCTTGCTTGAATATTTTCTGAAGACTAGTCCCGAGTAATTCTTATTCTTGCTTCCCTAGAAGTAAGCTGAGTTTTTATTTTCCCTCTGATGCCTTCCAAGATTTTTTTCTTTTTCTTTGATTTTGTACAGTTTGAGTTTATGCCTTGGTGTAGATGTTTTTGGTATTTATCCTGCTTGGTGTTCTCTGAGCTTTCTGGATTTGTGATTAGGTGTCTATCATCAATTTTGGAAAATTCTTGCTCATTATTGCTTAAATATTTTTTCTATTACTTTCTTTTTTTTCTGTTCCCATTATATGTATGTTACACATTCGATAATTGTTCCACATTCTTGAATATTCTTTTCTGCCTTTCATTATTTTTTTGGGTTTTTTTGTATTTTTTTCTTTGTATTTCAGTTTTGAAAGTTGTTATGATGATTTCAGTGTGTTTCCCAAATTAAGTGTTGGAAACTTAATCCCCAAATTCACATGTTGATTGGAAGTGGGGCCTTTGTGGGGGTAATTAGGATTAGATAGTCATCAGGGTGGAATTTCCATGATGGGACTGGTGGTTTCATAAGAAAAGGAGGAAAGATCTCAGCTGACATGCACTCTCTTACCATCCCACCATGTGATGTCTTCAACCATGTTATGATTCAATATGAACACTCTCACCATATTCTGCTGCCATGACCTTGGACTTCTCAATTCCAGAATGTAAAAAAATAAATTTATTTTCTTTATAAATCAAGCAGTCTGTGCTATATTCTGTTTTAGCAACAGAAAACAAAGGCAGTGGCTACTGAAATTTCTTCAAGTTCAGTGATTCTTTCTTTGCCTGTGTTCAGTCTATTGATGAGCCCATCAAATATGTTCCTCAGTTTTCTTATAATGTTTTTAATTTCTAGCATTACCTTTTGATTCTTTCTTAGCATTTCCATCTCTCTGCTTAGATAATTTATCTGTTCATGTATGTTGTCCACTTTTTTAATTAGAGTCCCTAGCATATTAATCATTGTTTTAATGACTTTATATGTTTATCACAGCCATATATGAGTCTGGTTCTGATGCTTGCTCTGTCTCCTCAAACTACATTATTTGTTCTTTAGTATGCTGTGTGATTTTTTTTGTTGAAAGCTGGCCATAATGTACTGGGTAAAAGGTATTGACATAAATAGTTCTTTAACGTGAGGTTTTATGTTTACCTCGTTGCAAGTTAGGCTTTGTTTACTGTTTGCTGTGACTACTGGTGTCAAAGGCTAAAATTTTCTCTGATGTCCTTATTTTTATCTCCCCTGTTATATGTAGGGCCCTCCAGAGACTTGTTAAATAAGATCTGAGATGTGCAGTTGTTTCAGTTATATTCCCATGTTATTATACCAGAGCCCTATTGATATGACAGTAGGTATGGGGTGAGGGGAAGGATGCTCTAGTTTTATCACTAAATCTCAATGTTTTTGTGAGCCTATGCTCTTAGGTAGTGACCTTCAAAAGTGCTTCTCAGTACCCCCAACTTAGGTGAGACAAGCAGGCTAGAGGGGACTATAGTTGAATGTTTCCTTTCCCCCATGTGGAAGGCTATGAAGGGTTAGTTACGGTTTAAATTGTGTCCCACTGAAATTCATGTATTAAAATCCTAGCCCCTGTACCTTGGAATGTGACCTTATTTAGAGATTTTATCTTTAGAGAGGTAATCAAGCTAAAATGAGGTCATTAGGATGGTCCCTAATCCAGTATGATTAGTGTTCTAATAAAAAGGGGAAAATTGAACAGAGAGATATGTATTGAGGGAAGATGATGAAGACACATGGTGGGAGATGGTCATCTATAAGCCAAGGAGAGAGACCTGAAACCAATTCTTTCCTTAAGGACCTTAGAAGAAACCAACCCTGCTGATGCCTTAATTTTGAACATCTAGCCCCTAGCGCTATGAGACAATAAATTTCCATTGGTTAAGCCACTAAGTCTGTGGTACTTTGTTGCAGCAACCCTAACAAATGAATATAGGGCTACAGTTGAGCATTTCCCTTATTCCTCTCAGAATGCTAGAGAAGGCTACAGTTGGAGAGTGCCCTTTCTCTAGGGGATTTAGACAATGTAGCTCTAAATCCCCTAGGTTGGTCAGGCTCTGGTAAAACCTCAGTCAGTTAGGTTTTGATGAAATATTTGCTTTTGAGGACCGTCCTTGTTAAAAAGAACAGAATATTCTGGGCACATTTCAAAATGGCTACCTTTCTCCTCTCCTTGAAGGAAACACAAGAGGATTTCCCTCTAATCACTGTGAGAATTTGGTAGAGCTCCTAGAAGCAAAACTCACAAAAATGTGAAAGCCCCTTTAAGACTGGGCTCTCGTGAATTTTTAACTGTACATACTAAAACAGTTCATCAGTTACCGTTTAGGCTTTCCTACTTTTACTGTTTCCCATGGGGGGTTCTGTTCATGAGCTTTTGTTCCAGTAATTTGTGATTCTCTGAATCTGCTAGACTGTCTCTCCTATTTTGGAAACAGCAGTATGCCCTGCAACTTCCATTCTCTGATGGATCTAAGAAGAGTTTTGATTTCCAGCTTGTTCAGCTTTTTTTTGTGTGTAGATGGGAGCAATATTTCTAAGCCCCTTACATGCTGGACTGGAAACTGAAAGTCCCTTTCCAGACAACTGTATTCTATATTCCAGTCAGGAAGAAGTACAGACAAAGGAACTGTGTGCCATCCAAGCATATGTTTCTTTTTAAGCAGTAAAACAATAATTTTCCCAGGAACTACATAGACTTTCACTTACATCTTTTTGGCAGAACTAGGTCACATCACTACCCTTGTTGCAAAGGAGGCTTAAAACATATGTATTTTCTAACTGAGCATGGGATAACTCCATAAAAATTAGGGGACTGGTAGTAAGAAAAGTGAAGGGAATGGATACATAGCCGACTATAGTGTTTTCCTCAGTTTAATATTTTGGCTGTCCAACATCCATGCATACATGGCCCATCACAGGAAATGCTTATCCTCTCTCCTATGGAACAACTTCAAAGTCTCATCATCATCTTGCACCCAGTTGAAGTGAAGGAATTGCTTGGAGATATTCAATGATCTCTGTCAAATATAATGACTAATAAACTAACAGATGAGTCAAAAAAAGGAAAAACCAAAGTCAAAACACTCTAAAGAAGGGAAAACAGGAAATATATAGCAGTCACTTATCCTTAGGAAATATTAAATTATTCTGAGCAGGAATAGCAAGGACTCCATGTTCTGCAATAGGGCAAAATTTTGAATATTCAATCTGCCAGTTCCACATCTAGTTATGCTGTAAGTCAGCACCATCCAAGAGAAATATAGCATGAGCCACAAACGCCAGCCTCATATGTAATTTCAAATTTCCTAGAATTCTCACTTAAAAAATAAGTTGGTATATTAACTTTAAGAGTGTATTTATCTAACCTAGGATATCAAAAATCTTAATTTATAATCAACATGATCAAAGTATGAATTATATATATTATATCCTTTTCTATACCAAGTATTTGAGAGCTAGTGTATTTTTTACATTTACAGCACATCTCAATTTGGAATAGTCACATTTCAAGTGTGCAATAGCCACATATAGCTAGTGACTACAACAACTATATAGACAATGCATCTCTAAATCCTCTCTCTGTCCACTACCCTCCATGAATCTTAATTCTACTCCCAAGGAGATTCTCTTCGTCTCTTGCCTTTCCAGGCTCTACATGAAGTATACATTATGTAAAATGCCTTAACTGGAGCTGCACGATTTTCACAGCACACCTGCATGTGGTATATGTTTGGCAGGCCCACAGACTGCCCCAGGGATTGAATAATCAGACTGTAATTTGCCATGTTTGTATATTGTTGGCAGTGGAATTCCCTGAAAAATCAAGCATTACTTCTGTTCAATGACTTGTAATCACAACCAAAGATTATGTATAGATGTCACCTTAAAATGTCTCCAGAGAGGCTTGGGGCACCAGTATAATCTCTTGTAAAGAGTGCAGCTTTGCTTGCATTGACTTTGGTGATGGATACAGAAACAGTGGCATTTTTGTCTTTGAAAAGCTCTCAGTCAACATAGATTGCAGGCCTGAACAAATGCAGATTTCAGGCCTGGACAAAGAGTGTCTCCTTTATTGAAATTCTAACTCCTTCTACCCCTACTAGCAGTAAACTGACAAATGATCTCATTTGCCCAAGACTAAGATGGTTCCCAGGATGTAGAGCTTTCAATTTTAAGACTGGAAAATAGTCCCAGGAAAAATGGATGAGTTTGCCACTCTAGAATACAGATAGGCCAAATCCAGACTTGGTCTCTCTCTCTCAGAATTTTGCTTTCCAAAGCTCCATTTTCTCTACATTTTAGGATCTGTTATTTGCAGCAATCCACTTCCAGATTTCGGCTTCTTTATTAGTTATGTATTGCATTTGGTTGCATACATCAGAAATCTGACTAGAAGCTTAACCAAATAGAGAAATATTTTTCTCAAGCAATAGAAGCATGAAAGTGTGTAAACTGTCTGACATAGTAACTCCATAAAGTGTAAAGGACTCGAGTTCCATCTATCTTTCTTCTTTCTCAACTTTAGCATGTGACTTTTGTCCTTATAATCAAAAAATAATTCCTCTATCTTCAGAAGCTGCATATTCATTTTATGCAAGATTAAGACTAAGGGTAAAGTATAAGAAAAGAAGCACACTAACTGAGGCTGAGTTTAATAACAACCAAAAAAAAAATGGCTTTCTCAGAAGCCTTCCATCCAGTAGAATTCCACATACATCTCATTATTTTGGTTGTGTGACTACTCCTAATTTCAGGGGACTCTGAGAGATGAGTATTTTTCATTGATTTATTGATGCCTCAAAAGAATAAGGCTGCTGCTAGTAAAGAAGAAGAAAGAAAGGTAAATTGGTGAATGCTGAATAACATAGATAAAATACATATTTTATTGAATTTGAGAGAAAATATATAAACTTCTTAAAGATAGGTAATAATAAAAGAGCCTACTTTACACATAATTCTTCACAAATAAATTTTGCTTGGTGATTCAATTAAGTTCATGGCTTACACATTAAAACTTCAAGGCCGGCCATGGTGGCTCATGCCTGTAATCCCAATACTTTGGGAGGCCAAGGTGGGCAGATCACCTGAGGTCAGGAGTTCGAGACCAGACCAACATGTGAGACTCCGTCTCTACCAAAAATACAAAACTTAGCTGGGCATGGTGGTGGGTGCCTGTAACCCCAGCTACTCAGGAGGCTGAGGAAGGAGAATCGCTTGAACCTGGGAGCAGAGATTGCAGTGAGCCGAGATTGCACCACTGCACTCCAGCCTGGGCGACAAGAGGGAAACTCCATCTCAAAAAAAAAAAAAAAAAAAAAAAAAAAAAAAAAAAAAAACAATTTCAAAGAAATATGAATGACCCTTATGGAATTAGACTGAGTCAAAGAGAACACAGGTAACTCCAGCCCTTGTTCCTGTTTGTTAGTTCTTGCAAGTCTGAATTTTTTTAGGCTTGCTCTAAAGCCAATATCACGAACTCCATCACCATGGAGGTAACATAAATCAGTGAAAAATATTGGTATAATCAATACTTTTTTTTTTTTTTTTTTTTTAGTGAGACAGGGTCTTGCTTTGTCACCCAAGCTGGAGTGCAGAGGTGCCATCTTGGTTCACTGCTGGACCTCTTGGAATAAAGCAATCCTCTCATCTCAGCCCCCAGAGTAACTGAGACTACAGGTGTGCACCACCACACCTGGCTAATTTTTTGTTTTGTTTTGTTTTGTTTTTTTGAGGCGGGGTTTCACCATGTTGCCCAGGCTGGTCTCAAACTCATGGGCTCAAGTGATCCACCCGCCTCAGCGTCCCAAAGTGCTGGAATTACAGACATAAGCCACTTCATCCAAAGGCACACATTTTGATTGCATTTTAAAGATTGCTGAATATTCTTTATATCTAAAGACAAATATGCTTTCTTCCATTTTTTTTGAAGCACATACACTTTTGGGTCTATATTTCATTTTCCTTCTTTTAAAACATAATACAGAGAAAGAGTTCTCTACAATGAGAAACTAACAGTGTATGCACAATATGAATGATAACTAGCATTTGACCCGGAATTGGAAAGTTAATTGTGAGTGATATGTCTACAGCAAATGAAAAAGGACTCACCCTATCTAAAGGGGCACCTACTAAGTAGAGCTAGGCCATTATTATAATAGCATGCAAAAGTTTAGACCTGGTGCTGCCAGATTATGATTAGGATCCAGATATTTTATATGAAATTTCCTGAGTTTGAACTGTTGGCTCAAAAAAAAAAAACCTTACAAACAATATACAAAGTAAATATATCAGGTCTGTAATTTATTATAGATTTTGATAATGGACCATCAGATGGATACTTTTGCTCTAGGAAAACACCCAGAACATTTCCATAATGTCAAGTCATTGAAAGCAGTACAAGAGCATAAGATGTGTGGACATGGGGCAGAGAGAAAATAAAACTGGTAAACCAGATTTGGGGGCGAAGAAAAACAGAGCTTATGTATGATATGCCCTGATGTCATGAACGTGTATTAGGTGCTTTAATTATATTGTGCAAGGATTCTTTGTATAGACTTCAGACTCATTTTAAATGCTTTTCAAGTAATAGTAGCTATCAATACACATCAGTAAAAATAGGGCCATCTAGAGTAGTTGGCACCAATAAATACTAATGAGGGTCAATAAGTGTTTTGCAGGTCAAAATGCCAAGTCATAACTTTTGATCTGCAAGATCTCCAAGGCTATGAATTAATTAGGAGCAAAAACATTGTGGGAGCAGAAGGAAGGGTGAACTACAGTTAGACTAATATGATTTTAAACCTTATAGAGGATGGCTAAGAAGATAGGCTTTGAGGCCAGGCACAGAGGCTCATGCCTGTAATCCCAACAATTTGTGAGGCCAAAGTGGGAGGATTGCTTGAGGCCAAGAGTCTGAAACCAGTGTGAGCAACGCAGCTAGATCCCCATCTCTACAAACAATTTGAAACATATGTATAGCCAGGCATGGTGGAGGGTGCCTGTAAAGCTTAGGCAGGAGGATCACTTCAGCCCAGGAGCTCAGGGCTGCAATGAGCCGATATCACAACACTAGGTTCCTAGGCAACAGAATGGGCCCTATTTCTGAAAAGAAGTAAAAGAAGACAAGTTTTGTAATTAGGCATACATGATATAAAAGTCAGTACCAGTCACTTAATAGTTCTATGAAATTGAATACGCTGTTTCATTTCTTTAAGCATCAATTTTTTCATCTGCAAAATCTCACTGATGATAGTCACTATTTCACAGGTTGCTGTAATGTTTAAATAAATGCATAGATTAAACAGCACCATACACGTAAAGCACTGAGCAAAGTCGCTGGTACAAAATAAGATCTTCAACACCTGATATATACAAGACTTCTATGAAGACACATGTACCTTTTGTGTATATATATATTTTATATACAATATACAGGAAAGCTACCATGTGCAAGGAAATGCCACCAGTTTTATTTTAATCACACCTAAAAAAATATAGTGTTATAATAATGCATGAACTCACTTCAAATTATTTTTTCTTGGTGAAATATTTGTAGTATATTCATTCTGTAGAGCTTAGATTTAACAGCAGTGTATTGATTTAATATAAGTTTTCCCTAGTTAGTTACACCAGAATGTTTTTCACTTTAGAGGAAGAATGGCATAAGTTTACTGTGTTTAACCACAATCCCATTTTTGCACTGATTTAATAAACCAATGGTGTTTTATTCAAGTGTAGGATGAGAACCTGAATGGGAGCATTTGACAAATGTTGAATCAAATGCCCCTTCAGGCCTGGAAATCAATAACTCATGTTTCTCTCACTGAGCAAACACAGACAAGGCAGAACATGCCTGTAATCACAGGTCTTCCCTTCAGATTCTCCTGAGTATAGAAGAGTACATTAGTCGTCAAAACTTTTTTGACATCTCAGAAATTGCTTCTAGTAGAAGACACTGTTCCCTCTAGAACTCTTTTCTGTTTTTTGCAACATCATATAGGCAGGGACTATCTCTGTGCTGTTCACAACTATATCCCATCATTGATGAGTGCTCACCAAGCACTTGTTGTGTGAATTAACCACAGTTCAGTCTTTCCATGTTGATAATTCTCCTGGGAGACCAGAGAAAAGTCAAAATGTCCAAAATAGTGCTTAGAGTTAGCACCATCAATTTGAACAATTTATTACTTGTCAGTTTTGAGTAAAATATGCAAAAGCATTTCTTATGGTTCTTTTTCCCTCACAACAATGAGCACATATTACATATTCAATAAATACTCACTTGCAGGGGCCTTTGAAAACAGTATGCTGAGAATAGATAGGGCTCAAGGACAGTATCTCCAATTGAACTTTTAATGAACTCCCGTAGGCGCCAAGAAGGCGGACAAATAAGGAAGAGCATAGAGACAAGGAACTAAGCAGAAGGTTACATCTGGGTAAAGAAAGTTTGTTTTGCATTGTGTTCTTTCTGCTGACGTGGGGTTTATGGAGTATGAATAAAGTGAGGCGGAGGCTCTGGGTGCGGCCGCCATGTTCTCTGTTTGTCTTTGTCTTTTGTGTCTGTTCATTCTCCACCACCCCCGGCACGGACCCCAATACTGACTCAACCAAACTTAATTTCTAATCCTTTCCATTTTCTTTTGGTAATAATTAGCAAAGCCAATTTTATTCAAATATAATCTAAAGGGTACATAGCTTGTTCCCGAAAATAAAGTGGCAACATAATGAATTCATGAGACTGGAAATCTTCAGGTCATGACAGCAGAGCTAATTCTAATAAAAGAGGCAGAATACAAGTTTTCAGTTGAGAAGGAATAAAACATTCTTCTAGATTAATACTCATTTTCCTTAACTGTGAAGCAGATTGAAAAGAAAAGATAATGAACCAATTTAGTTTAATGTCCAAAGTGATTGCATTACATAAGGGTACCAGAATATTCTATGACTGCAAAACTCATTTTGTTACCTATTTTACAGCCTTCAATGGCAACCTATTTTGAGCAATTTGAAAAAGGGAATTAAGGTTCTATAGAGGAGAAAATTACAGCAATTCCAGTTACATAAATGTAACTAACTCAATAAAATACAGTCTTTCCTCTAGAATTCATCAGCAGATCAGCACATAGATGAAATAAATCCACACAAAGACAGTTCCCATTGATAACCTTGCTATTTATAAAATAGATGGCAGTATTCTTCATAATGTCAAAGACTTGATTATTTGAAAAAAAAAAAAAAAAGCCAATGTCACTTCAAAACAATAAGGTACAACTAAACAAAACCTGAACCCTGAAATTTAAGAAAAATGTTTTTTATTAAGTACATTCCACCAATTCTTATATGTATGTCTGAAACATACCATATGTGGTTCAACTCACACTAAGTAGGAATTTGGTTTCTGCCATATACTTTCTACTTTATTTCTCTATGAGCAATGTATTATTTTGAATTAAATATACATATGTACATTTATATTTAATTTAGCCTTCAGTATTTTGTTTTGACTTTGTAGTAGGATGAGCATGCTTAAGAAAATGCAATAGGAAATTTATTTACTGCATAAACCATGTGAATCTCAAATGTGACAATATTTTCTTATTTCTCAGAATGCAAGCTAATAGTGGAAAGCAAAGAAAGGAATACATCTATATGATTAGACAACATGATAACAGAGACTAAAGGTATGTGGAAAAATTCTGGAACCCATGTCTTCAAATGCACCTCTCTACATTCTTTCCATATATGACAGCGCGCTCAAAAGACAATATTTTACGTATACAAAATTTTATAAATACAGTCTAAATCTTAATAAAGAACAAGCTTTTGCTTTTATTGGTTCTCTCTGGTTCCTAGTTCATTCATTTATCTTCTTATCTTTTTTCTTTCCTTTTGTCAATTTTCTGTAGTTTTTTGTGTTAATGCTTACCCTAATTATTTTCAAATTAAGCTACAAATGAACCTCTACATAACTTTCTTTGGCAACTTTGATGAGTAAAACTTTCACCATCATTCAACTCTAAATAGGTTGCTATATCCATTGTCATTTCTTCCTTAACTCTCATGTAGCAATACTTTTTTAGTTTACAATACAGGGAATCTTTCTAAATGGTTTTCTATTCTTGATTTCGAATTTAATGTACTATGTTCAGAGAGCACACTCTGACCTTCACAGGGACTTCTTTTGAGACCTAACACCTGACCAATGTTTATAACTTTTTCATGTATCCTTAAAAAAAATGCATATTTTCTATTTTGAGGTCCAGGTCAAGCCATTAGTTTTGTTCAAAATCGTTACACTATTATTTGGTCTACTAACTTCTGATAAAGGTTTATTAAGAATATCCTATTATGATTATGAATTTGTCAAATTTATCTTATAATTATGTGGAATAAGATAATAATTATAAGATAAATTTGACAAATTCATAATCATGATGGTTGGTTATATATAAATATATATTTATATTTAATAAATATGTAAATCTATATTTATATTTATATAGATATGTAAATACATATTTATATTTATATAGATATGTAAATACATATTTATATTTATATAGATATGTAAATACATATTTATATTTATATAGATATGTAAATATATATATTTATATAGATATATATACATAGATATGTAAATACATGTATTTATATTTATATACATTTTTAAATACATATATTTATATTTATATAAATGTATATATTTATATAAAATATATAAATACATATTTTATATAAAAAATATAAATACATATATTTACATAAAATATATACATATATTTATATTTATACTTTTTTTTTTGGAGACTGAGTCTTGCTCTATTGTCCAGGCTGGAGTGCAGTGGCATGAGCTCAGCTCACTTCAACTTCTGCCTCCCGGGTTCAAGCAATTCTCCTGCCTCAGCCTCCCGAGTAGCTAGAATTAAAGGCACCCGCCACCACACTCGGCTAATTTTTGTATTTTTAGTAGAGATTAGGTTTCACCATGTTGACCAGGCTGGTCTTGAACTCCTGACCTCAAGTGATTCACTCACCTCAGCCTCTCAAAGTGCTGGGATTACAGGCGTGAGCCACCGTGCCGGGTCAGTTTTATTTATGTTCAGACAATATTGGGTACATAGAAATTTATAATTTTTATATCAAAAATTATTTTTATTATTATGTAGTGGCCTTTATGTCTACCAATGTTTTTTGCCATATTTTCTGCTTTGTCTTGTTTCACTTTGCCAGTTCTCATTTGGTTATAATTTTCTTGGTATATATTTTAGTTATTCTTTTATTTGTTATCTTTCTTTGTGGTTTAATTTCATATTTGGCTCTTCGATATATCATATAGCTGAATTTTGTAATATTTGCCAACTGAATTATCTTTTAATAGCAATAATCTATACACATTTATTGAATATTCATGTGTAACAAAATGATCATATTTCCACCATTTTTGTTTCTGTTTTCATTTTCCTCCTTGGCTGCATTCTGTAGGACTGATAGTTTTAGATAATAATAATTAACATTGATTGAGCATTGAGTAGGGCTAGATATTTTAATGGCTTTACACGTATGATTTTATTTAACCTTCACAACAACTCTGTGAAGGGAGAAACTATTAATGTCTCCACTGTACATTTGAGGAGCCTGAGGCACTAAGAGCCTAAATAACTTGATCCAGGTTATATGACCAGTAAGAGGTAGAGCTAGAATTGAAATTGGCAGCAAAATTCTAGAAATTATGCTCTTAACTAACATATTGTACTCTTCTTAAAGTACCTTCTACAATGATTTTAAATGGCTTTTGTTTTCGAAAAAAATCGATACTTACATCCATAAGTGTTTCCAAAACTTTAGAATCTGACATCAACAATGGAAAATAAGCAAAAACTTTCTGAAAACTTGCTATATTATTATTTTTCTATTTATTGCCTAAAACTGAAAAGAAATTACTTGAGGAAAAAAAATCAACACAAATAATGTTCTAAGACTTCCTAGCCTAGCCATTGAGAAGGTCTAGCTTCTTCTGCTTTCCTGCTTTTTGGACCCTAAGATGGCATGTAAGAAAGTCAACTTACTAATCCTGTTAGAGAGAGAGGCCATATGGAGTGGCCATGGAGGGATGGGATGCAGCATGGAGCAAAGGTCAGATGAAGAAGGAGCACCAGGTGCCAGAGATGTGAGTGAAGAAGCCATCCTGAATATTCCAGCCCCTAGTCACTGTAGGCATCCCAGCTAAGGCCCCAGACATCATGAAGCTGAAATAAATCACCCCTACTCTACCTTCTTGAAACGTTTTACAGAGTCATGAAAAATATTCGACTGTGTTCCTTTGAACCACTAAGTTTTGAGGTGGTTTGATTTGTAGCAATAGATAACCAAAATAAGAGGAATACTTGGAATTGTATGAGAGATTAAAATTTTGGTTTAGATCTGATTAAGACCTTTAATATCTGAAGATGAATATTTCCTTTTAGGTCAAAGTAACTAGAAAAGTTACGAACCCAACCTAAAATGTCCTCAAGGGGAGGAGAAAGGATTGTCAATTTCATGTCCTAAAGGCAGGGATAAGAAAGTAATAACATTTCTTTCAGATTGTACACTACTGAGTACTATTCATCGACAATTCAATTACAAAATATAAGTATCTGTATAATAACCATATTAAGCTGTTTTACACCTGTAGACAATCACAGGTTACAGATAGAAAGTAGCTTACAAGAATTATAAGGGTTTATAAATGTTTATTTCTTAATCTTTTAAAAATGTAGTGTAGGCTTTCTGCAATGTATAATAATACATATACCATCAATTCTAAACCTATTACTAGGCACAAAGATGTTTATAAAATTTTATGGGTTTCTCAACATTTATTTTCTCAAAGAATTTTTTATTTCTTGAGTGTTTATTTACTTGGTCAAAACGTTAAGTGTTTTAAGAAGTGTTGAAAAACCTTATGGAAGAAATCTGAGACTCAATAGAAGAAATGCAAGCAATATATTAGAGAAAAAATATAAATTTTAATATGAAATAAAATTTTACCAGATGAAAATAGAGCATTGAAGAAAACAAGAATGATTAGATAGAAGAGGGTAAAACAAGACAGACTAATCCAATAAAAATATTAGACACAGAATGGCTATTATTAAAAGTCAAAAAATAACAAATGCTGGTGAGGCTATGGAGAAAAGGGAACACTTAGACACTGCAGGTGGGAATGTAAATTAGTTCAGACCCTGTGGGAAGCAGTTTGGAGATTTCTCAAAGAACCAAAAATAGAAGTACCATTCAACCTAGCAATACCATTACTGAGTATATATCCAAAAGAAAATAAATCATTCTGCCAAAAAGACACCTGCACTCTCGTGTTTATTGCAGCACTATTCACAATAGCAAAGACATAGAATCAACCTAGGTATCTGTCAATGGTGGATTGGATTGAGACAGTGTATGTAACTCTCATGGGATACTATGCAGCCATAAAGAAGAAAATCATGTCCTTTGTAGCAATACAGATGCAGTTGGAGGCCATTTTCTTAAGCAAATTAACACAGGAACAGAACACCAAATACTGCATGTTCTCACTCATAAGTGAAAGATAAACATTAAGTATATATGGACATAAAGATGAGAACAATAGACACTGGGAACACCAAAGAGGGAAGTAAGGAGGGAAAATGGATTGAAAAACTATTATTGGTCATATATTCACTATTTGGGTGACAGTTTCAATTGAAGCCCAAACCTCACCATCACATAATATATCTATGGAACAAACCTACACATATACCCCACAAATCTAAAATAAATATAAATAAATATATATGCCCAAATTTGGAATAGATCATATTCAAAATTCTGAGAAAAAAATATTAGACACAAGAATAATACACTGCATAAGCATCCTGTATTAATCCATGTTTTTAACTGAATCCCCCAATTATGCAGAAAATTGTTTTATTAAAAGACTGAATTTTGGAAGGCCTGGAAAACCAGAATGAGGTTAAACTTCCGGGAAGAATGTCCAAAACAACACAACAAAATTGGCAAATTTTATCAATTAAATCCCCACTACTGCTGCTAATCCAACAAGTAGCACAGAAAGTCACTCTTGGAACTAATGAAAAATTGCTGCTGTTTCTGCTTTGGTCACCAAAGAGAGCCAAACACTAATACTGCCAGAAAAATAACAGAAATGTCAAGTAAAACCTCCTCCTCCTCTCTCCCTTCCACATCAAATTCTCACTCTCATACATATAAGTAGCGAAGCCTATGTCACATGCCTCCATGGTAGCTGCAAGGGTGTCCGGGAATCTGCATCCTGCCTCCTCCCTTAGAGGGAGGACACAGCAAGGAATTGTCTCCAATATGTGCAAAGATAATACCCCTCCCCGCCCAGAATAAAACAGATGAACACTACACCTACCAAAAAGCCATGATATGGAAAATGTGTGTGATGAACAGTGGACAGTGCAATAAATTTAGATGCTTCTTGAGAAGAGGGACTTTATCTTCCTAGTTCGCCTAGAATAGAATCTGGCAAATGCACAAAAGGGATTAAATGAATGACTCAATTACGGAATGCTGGCCACATTTTACATATCCATCATTCCAATATATATTAATATGCTTTGTAAATTAAGAAGAGTTTCCTATGTATTTTTTCTTTTTGATGACTCTGATGGAGTGGGGATGAGGAAAGTAGCAAAAGCTTCCAGACACTACTGATTAAGTGCATGAAACGAAAATGAACATAGGATGACTAATATAGCCTAATTAAATTATTAAATTTCAAGGACGAAGAAATAATACTTCAGTAACCCAAGGGGAGAAAATAAACCACTACAAAGAAAAAACAATATCAAGCCGACCTCAGACATCTACATGGTATTCAAGTCTAGAAGGCAATGGAGCAAGTGTCTGAAAGAAAGAAATTCAGTGTCTACAAGGTCTAGAGAGAATGTAACCCAAGTTCATATGCTCTTAAGTTGTTCTTAAAATATAAAAGTAACAGATATCTTCACATGTGCAAGACCTCAGGAACACAGTATCTGTGAATTTTTCTGGACAGAAAAAAACCTACTTGACATTGAAACCTAATCAAGAGACCAATCAAAATAAAAATATTCTTAGAAAAACTGGAGAAACAACTAATGACTACTTATGGTTCCAGAACAGAATAGAAATGTCATTTGCTTAAAAACGTGAAAGCAGTAACTCACCTAAAAAAGACTAGCCAGAGAAAAAAGGGAGAGGGGGTAAATGTAATAGTACAAATATTTCCGTTTTCTTAATAGCTAAATAATATATAATGCTTCTAAATGACACACATCACAAAAAAAAATAACTCCAAAATCTTTTTTTTCATAATCTTTTATTGTTAACCCTGGAAGGATCTTTTACAAAATCGTATCTCTTTTAGTGGAGAACTACTCGTTTAAATTTAGCAATTACTTTGGTTTTACCTATTTCTTTTTCTTTCTTTAAAATTATGTGAGCATAAATTTAAAACTTTTAATTTAAGAAGTAGTGGATATAATCTCATTATAAAAATTATTTCTCTCCCCTATATCTAAGTGTGCATAAAAAATTTTGGGAGTAATTTGTTGTTGTTTGTGAGGGAAGGAAAGTGTCCTCTAAAAACATCATATTCCACCCGAATTTTTTCCACTTCAAAAAAAAGCAGTGAACATTCTCAAGCATGAAAGAATCCAAGAAATTTAACAAACTCAAGATTTTGCTGGGGGACAAATATGCTTTCATTTATGCCAGTAAAATTAAACCAATAAACAAATTACTGGAAAATATGTATGATTCAAATCATTTTTATTCAAAAAAGTGAAAGCCAAAATCATCTTCACTCACACAACTTACTGTCTACATTTATTTACATGACTTCATTGTCCCCTAAAAACATCATATTCCACCAAAATGTTTTTCTCATTAAGAAAAAGCAACCAATGGCCAGGCAGTGTCTCATGACTGTAATCCCGCACTTTGGGAGGCCGAGGCAGGCGGATCATGAGGTCAAGAGATCGAGACCATCCTGGCCAAAATGGTGAAACCCGTCTCTATTAAAAATACAAAAATTAGCTGTGCTTGGTGGCACGTGTCTGTAATCCCAGCTACTCGGGAGGCTGAGGCAGGAGAATTGCTTGAACCGGGACCCAGGAGACAGAGGTTGCAGTGAGCTGAGATCCTGCTACTGCACACCAGCCTGAGCTACAGAGTGAGACTCCATCTCAAAGAAAAAAAGCAAGAAAGCAAGAAAAGAAAGAGAGAGAGAGGAAGGAAGGAAGGAAGGAAGGAAGGAAGGAAGGAAGGAAGGAAGGAAGGAAGGAAGGAAGGAAGGAAGGAGGGAGGGAGGGAGGGAGGGAGGGAGGGAGGGAGGGAGGGAGGGAGGGAAGGAAGGAAAGAGAGAAAGAAAAGAGAGAGAGGAAGGAAGGAAGGGAGAGAGAGAGAGAAAGAAAGAGAGAGAGAAAGAAAGAAAGAAAGAAAGAGAGAAAGAAACAGAGGAAAGAAGGAGACAGAAAGAAGAAAGAAAAAGAAAGAAGGAAGGAAGGAAAGAAAGAAAAAAAGAAAGAAAGGAAGAAAGGAAGAAAGAAAGAAAGAGAGAAAGACAAAGAAAGAAGAAAGAGAGAAAGAAAGAGAGGAAGGAAGGAAGGAAGGAAAGAGAGAGAGGGAAAGGGCAATGAACATTCTCAACCATGAAACAATCTAAGAAATAGTACAAACCCGAGACTTTGCTGGGGGAAAATATGCTTTAAATTATACCAGTAAAATCAAACCAATAAAGAAATTAATGGAAAATATGGATGACTCAGATCATTTTTATTCAAAAAAGTGAGAGCCAAAATCACGTTCACTCACACAACTTACTGTCTACATTTATTTACATGACTTCATTGTTCCACTGTTGTCATCGATATAACTCTACTCTTCCAGGAAACTCTTGCTCAGAAAGTCAGAAGTTGAAAATAACTTTTTTGTTAATTCCAGGAATTTCATGAAAGACACAGCAACTCTTCAATAAAAAGCATAAACAAGAGTTTACATCTCCAGGCTCTCTAAACCCCTCATCTCAAAATCTACCAGTGTTAAACTGTTTTACCACGTCCTTACCGAATTCTAAGCAAGTCCCCATCTTAAAAGCCCAGTCTTAACCTAGACTTTAAATCACTCATAACTATAACCTGACTTTGGCCCATTTCCTTTGTGGGCCAAGTGATACCAAGACACCATCAATACAGTGCTCCTCTTACCATGGTAAGAATAAATTCAGCTTTGTCTTATCATTGCTTTGGTAACATTTCTAGTGAAGCTAGCATTCAACAAAAGTCAAAACTGGAAAGTAAAAAAGCAACATAAATCAAGATAAGATAATACATGAAAACCCAAGCATACCTCAAAAGATCAGAATAGGGGGGAGGAGTATGGTGTATAACAGCACAAGGCAAATAAGACTATGAAGACCAGCCGGGCGCAGTGGCTCACGCCTGTAATCCCACCACTTTGGGAGGACGGGGCAGACGGATCACAAGGTCAGGAGATAGAGACCATCCTGGCTAACACAGTGAAACTCCATCTGTACTGAAAATACAAAAAATTAGCCAGGAGTGGTGGCACACACCTGTAGTTCCAGCTACTCGGGAGGCTGAGGCAAGAGAATCACTTGAACCCAGGAGGCAGAGGTTGCAGTGAGCCGAGATGCACTCCAGCTTGGGCGACAGAGCAAGACTCCATCTCCCGCGCCCCCCAAAAAAAGACTATGAAGACAAAGATCCTGGTCTGGTCAATGTCTGACATGGACCTGGCTCCCTTAAGAATATGGTCCTGCCAGATCTGGTGGCTCACACCTGTAATCCCAGCACTTTGAGAGGCCAAGGCAGGAGGATTACTTAAGCCCAGGAGTTCAAAACCAGCCTGGGCAATATAGTGAGACCCCATCTCTATGAAAAGTAAACAAAGTTGCCAGGCATAGTGGCATACACCTGTAGTCCCAGCTACCCAGAAGGCTGAGGTGGGAGGATCACTTGAGGTAGGAGATCAAGGTTGCAGTGAGCTGTGATCATGCCACTGCACTCCAGCCTGGGCAACAGAGCAAGACCCTGTCTCAAAAATTTAAAAATAATAATAATATGGTCCTAAGACATAGCTATTGCATTCCTACTTGAGGGACTAAGGAACAAAGACCAGTATTATATCTTTGCCTTCTATTTTGAGGAGTTATTTATCAAAAGTGTAGATCAAGGACTGTCTACTTCAGAAGCATATTCTATCCTGGGCCCTATCCTTAATCAGAATCTCTGGGAAGAGGTATGGAAATTAGCATATTTAATAAGCCATGCCCTTTAATAAACTCTTACACCAATGTCAGAGAATCACTGAGCAAAATGTCCAATCATCATATTAAATTACCCTTTTCAACACTGGGCATCTAATTAAAACAGCTGAGTGCTTCTGGATGGAATAGATAGTGGTAAGGTAATTCGGTAAATCAAATGCTAAAACTTTTTCTCCCTGAATCCAACCCCTCTTCTCAAGTTCATGGACTGCATTCCCCATCCACCCTCCTCTTACTGTATAAGTTGACTGATTAGATAGCAATATTACTAGTAAGGCACAGCAACCTGACTTCTTCTTTGCAGCATTTATCACAACTGTAATGTCTTTCATTGTTCCATTATTGGCTTAAACTCTATTTTCCCTGCAGGATAGTAATCTCTATTAGCAGAGGGAACAAGTCTGTCTTATACACAGTCATAGCTCCAAATCCTACCACAGTGCTAAGACATGATAGATTTTCAATAAATAGCTGTTCAATTAATTAAGAAAATCATGGAAAATATCAGTCAAATACAATGATTTCAGTTCTACTGAAATCGATGGTGAGACATTCTCTCTCTAATAGTAATCAGTCAACAAGTTGTATTGTTTCCTAGGATCACTCCGTGAAAATAAAATAAAGCCATCGGCATGAAAGAGAAAGTCTGGATAGGAATTAGAACAATGGAAAGAGTAAATGGTTTGGAACCTTATGGGAACATTTTAAAATCCAAGATAATACATTTGTGTAACCTCAGGCTCTCTGTGAAACCTCAGGCAAGCTGATCCTTCTGAGATCCCCGTTGTCAGTGAATTGGATGTTATATTAGCTACTTCACTGACTTGTGGGTTAGATGGATTGACAGACTATGACCCATAGGCCAGATCTGGCCTGTAACCTGTTCCTGTACAATCTGGGAGCTAAGAATGGTTTCTACACTTTTTTTCAAAAGAATTATTTTGAAAAATATTTTATTTGACATGTAGTAGATAGTCACAAAGCAGGTCCATATATTTAGTTTTCTGATATCCTAATGTATTTCCACAAACCTTTTAAGTCTACAATTTTATACAGTTTTCCATCAGGGAAGCAAGATACATATAATTTTTTTGTATTTAACTAATTAACGGTTTTAAGAGGGTTTAGTCTCTAAATCAGTAACAATTTAGTCATAATACCATACAAACATTTAAATATTCAGGAAAGAGATTTTTAAGATTATCGCTTAGTCTTATAAAATGGTGAATTTTAACCAAATTGATACCTCTGTATTCTTATTTATGTTTCCTGTACTCTTACATCACACTGCTTGGCAAGTAATGTAAGTTTTGATGTAATTTAAAAATTCAAGTAGGTGTAAACAAATTCTAATTTGTTAAACAATTCATATATTCCCCTTTAGTTACTACACTACCTCAGGATTAATTCTCCTTAAAAAAGTAATCATCCCACGTAGAAAAACAGCAGAACTTCATCTCTTCCTTAAATATTTTCGAGTACTATAAGAATACAAATCCATAAAAACTTGATTAAAATTTGACATTTCATCTTGCTTTACTAATTATGGAATAATAGAAAGATGTAAAAACATGTTCCTTAATATTTATATTCTTAACAGAGAAATATAAAGAAATACTGCAATTATGGTTATGGGCTATGTTCCAGCCTCTTCAAGTACAGGACACAACTATGGTTCTTACCAGTAAGGAGAAATGAACAATCAGTCTTACAAAACACAAAAGAAAGATGAGAGGCACAAAAAGACAAACTGACTTTGGCTTTTAAGAACCTAACGTTAATCCTGAAATGCCAGATTCAGTAACACCACAGCAAAACAAAAGATTTCAGCAGCAGGTCACCACTTCACACAGTATTAAGAATTCTGAAATACGTAATAGCCTTCCTCCCACCTCCCACTCAATCTACTGGGTCCTCTTTTTGCTTTTCCTGCTTTTTCACTGCAGACAGTTCAAGGCTTGCCCACTGCATCGGTCCAGCTTTTCTCATAGTGATCTCAATCTTTGTTGCAGTTGTAGTTACATAACTTCACTTTACATCAGTCACACCCCATATTTTCACATTTTGATCAAATTCCTTCTCTCCTTCAAATACAATGTGCACATTTAACAATGTGCTATGGGCTTCTACTCGACTAACTTCTGGAAGTGAATCTTTAGCATATACTGAAATGGTAACTTCACCTCCAGTCTGATGCCAGTTATGTGTACATGGAACAACTTTTGTCCCAGCATCCTTTTTAGTCCACATGTGTTTCCCTGTTGTACAGCCCTCTTGGGCTAAGAATGTATTAAAGTCAGAAGATTTTCTTCTACAACAGCTTAGGTATTTCATCTCCTCATGGAAAATAGGTACTCCAGAATGATATGCACAGACTTCTTCTAGACTTTCTAGACACCAATATGTCTTTGAACACCCTCCATTCTTACATGAGGTCCCAACCTTAATTTCATCATTGTCTTCTTCTTTCTTATCTTCGTCATTCCCTGATGACAGTTTGTCAAGTGCTTGTTTTAGAAAGGCAGATATTTTTAATTCCAAATTTGTCATTGGTTCATCTGGGCTTGGCGTTTTTATTGCTTCTACTAACTTAGGAGCTTGAATGATGTGTTCTGAAATTTGGGTTTCAATTCAGATAGTTCCTTCTTCTCAGTAGTCTTGACTTCAGGTTTGACTGGCTCAGGTGGCTTCTCACTATTATGTCTACCTTATGTATAGCCTACAATGCTTAAAAATCAGAAAAATCCATTGTTCTTCTCTTACAGCAAGACCAACCCTTTAATGCATCGTGAAAGACTGGGACACCTGGGTGGTACGTGCAAGCATCATCGGAATTGGTCTCAGGATCGAAGCACTGACCGCAGCCCCAGTTGTAGCACAGCAAGGCCATTTTCTTTTCCCACCATCACAGGCAAGTCCCAAACACTGGGAACGGCAAGAGGATGTGTTAGCCACTCCCGTGTCGCTAGCACTAGTCTGACAACTGAGGAGACTGCCAGCTTCCGGACTACACAATTTTTTTTTTAAATAGAGACGAGGTTTCACCATGTTGGCCAGGCTGGTCTTGAACTCCTGACCTCAGGTGTTCTGCCTGCTTCAGCCTCCCAAAGTGCTGGGATTATAGGCGTGAGTCACCATGCCCAGCTAATATTCACACTTTTAAAGCATTCAGAAGAAGAAGGAAAAGGAGGAGGACATAAAGGTGGAGGAGGAAAATGAGGTAAAGTTTATGAGGCCTGCAGAGTCTAAAATTCTATTATCTTGTCCTTTACGGAAACAGTTTATTGATCTAATGATGATAAAAGGCTAGAGAGCGGATATAGGTAGTTGGCGTAGGATAGTGAAGGTGCTAACTCAAAGCAAATTGGTTTTGATGGTCTTTATTAACAACTATAAAGAAAAATATTCACTAGGTCAATAAATGCATACCAAGTGCCAGAGAAGGTGTTTTCTCCAATAACAAAATCTCCTCCAGAAAAGTAGCTGTAATTGGAGTCACCAACAGGTTAAGTTTACAGTGATCCAATGTTATTCTCCAAGCTCTGGCTGTCTTCTCAACAGGCTGAAGATACAAATTAAGAGGGGACGTGGTATGAATCATCATCCCTGATTCTGCCAAGTCCTCGAAGACTCTGATTTCTCTAATCAAGTAATGCTGTCATAAAACAATTCAGTGAATATAAGTTAGGTGACCAACTCATCCCAGTTTACCTAGGACTTACTCAGTTTTAGCATCTGAAGAACCCCCTCAGTCCTAGACAAACAAGGGTGGTTACTCACCCTAATATACCGAGTATAAAGGAATGACTTAACTGCTTCCAGATGAGCTGGAGAACTTCAGGGAAAAAAATTGTAAGCTCAGGATTTTACATTCCCCACCTAAAGGGAAAGGACCTGAAGCTGTCTATGACTGCTCAAAATGAAAGTTTTGCCTTATATGGGCATTGGATTACAGGTGTCTGCAGATGATAAGTAACTGCTTTGCCATTACATGCTATAAACAAGTGTCCTTCTTACCAATGCAAACACAGTTATTACTGCCTATCAATTTAATCTCATCCAAGAACCAATTCCAGATAATCCAGAACCAATTCACAATAACCATCCTTAAGATTTTGTTCTCATAGAACCATTACAAACCTCAACTTCTAGAACCATCAGCGTTCAATTAGAGAATCAGAACCTCCATAAGTGACATAAAATGGGGAATTTATTAAGGAATTAGATGTTACACAATTCTAGGAGTTGGTGGTGCCGCAGGATACATTCAAAAGCAGAAAACACAATTGTACTGCTTTAAGAGTAAACTCATTCATTCCAGGTCAAACGCAGCAATTTAGTTTGTCATGTTCTGCCTTTCTCCCAGAAATGGCAGAGAAGCTCCTGAAGAAGGGTCATGGCAAAGAGTAGTGGTGAGAAATATGGAGTTGGGGGTAAAGGGGAGATAACTGATTGTCCCTTCATATCCTGGACCCTACACTCTGCTGCCATCTAGTGAGATTATGATCGCACTCGGTGCTCAGAAGACAGTCCACACAAGCATTCACTGAGTTCCTTCCCTTCCCACACATCTCTGGTCTTATGGTCCACACCTTTTTCCTCTATGTGTCTCTCATCAAGAATATGAGACTTTCGCAGGTCTACCAAGACTCTCTGTCTCTCTCTCTCCTAAAACTGTGCCCTTCTCAAGGACATGGGAAAAACTGGCAGCTCTTCCATGCCGCCCCTCAGGGCAATCAAAATTACAACAGACCGTTTACCCTTTGACACTGTGTTTTATGGTCCTTCTTTCTTAGTGGCATCGGATCCTCATGATATCATGAAACACCTCCTTGTGTGGCTTCAGGCAGAAATTGATTATAGGACAGATGCTCATACTTCCTGGGATTCTATCCCCCTCCTTCAGAGAGCACACAGGGCTCCTCCTCAGAAACTTCACACATGTTCAGCTCTCTCTCTACCTCACCAACCCCTCTCCCTTTTCCAGACCACACAAGGTTTATGGTTTGTGTTTTGTCTTCTTTCTTGTTTGTTTTTGCTAGATTCATGTTTCACAGTTTTGGTGGAATATTCTAGCTCTTTTGTACAGATAGAAAAGACTATCACGTTACTAATGTGTATGAGCAGGCAAGGCTGGAGCGTTCTCTACAGACACGGTCATGGTGTCGAGGCAGCTGCTAGAGCTCGGCTGACAGACTGGTGTCGTATCCTTTGACATCATGCGTGTCAGTCAAGAAACAGGCTGCCCCAATCTAGGGCTTCTGAGACAAAGTAAATAGTGAAACCAAGACATGAGAATGCTACTGATAGAAACAAGACTTTATAATACAAAACTGAAAGTTTATACTTTCCACTCCAAGCTTGCCAACACTAGTTGAGAAATCAAAAAATTAACAAATCCTGGCAGGGCCCAGTGGCTCACACCTGTAATCCCAGCACTTTGGGAGGCCGAGTCATGAGGATCACTTGACCTAGTTTGAGACCAGCCCAGGAAACAAAGGGGATACCTGTACTGAAAAAAAAAAAAAAAATTAAATTAGACGGGCATGGTGATGCATACCTGTAGTCCTAGCTACTTGGAAGGTTCAGTGGGAAGGATCACTTGAGCCCAGGAGTCTGAGGCTGCAAGTAAGCTATAATTGCACCAATGCACTCCAGCCTGGGTGATAGAGCAAAACTCTGTCTCTGTAAGAAAAAAAATTAACAAATCCTGTCTCTTTTGGCTACAGCCTACTAATTTTTAACTGAAAAATTCAGCCTGTAATCATGAAAACAACTCCTGGTCTTTAATAGCCATAGACAAAAAGATGCATTTTCTTCCACACAAGCCCCTAGCAAGGACTAGTAGATATCACTCCCTTCTGGACAGAGTTATCAGACCTTTAGTCACAAACGTCAGTTCAGAAAATTCAGAGATGAGCAATGGCATAAGTCAAAGTACCTACAAAGAGCTGAAACACATGTGAAGAGGAACTCTTCTTAAGTTAACAGAGGAGAGCTGGTGGGCCCACTCTCCTCCACCCTACTCCCCCACCCACACTAAAAAAAAAAATGGAGAAGAATACATAGAATGTAAAAACATAAGGAAAATCTGATGTTACTCTACTTTGCTTTTCTGAAACAGTATAAGTGGACATTTGAAGCTGTTTTTACATGAAGCAGATTTTAGTTGTTGGAAACAAAATATGTGGACTTCTTCTAAAGAAAGGGAAGATAAATCCTTTGGTGCAAGTTTTAGAAAAGGTGCTGGGAGTCTTTGGACCACATTCCCACATTATCTTCCCTATTTGTGTAGTGACCATTTCAACACTACTCTCCCCACCCCACCCCGAGCCCCAGTGTGATCTCTGTTCCGCCCTGCTCAGTGCAGGATCTGGAAATATCACCAAGATGCTGGGTACCCAAAGCTGTGGAAAGCGCTGTAAGAGCTTTATTATTATTATTATTATTATTATTATTATTATTATTATTTCCCCTTGAGACGGAGTTTCTTGTTCCCCAGGCTGGAGTACAATGGTGTGCTCTTGGCTCACTGCAACCTCTGCCTCCTGGGTTCAAGCAATTCTCCTGCCTCAGCCTCTCAAGTAGCTGGGATTACAGGCATGTGCCACCAAGCCTGGCTAATTTTTGTATTTTTAGTAGAGACGGGGGTTTCACTATGTTAGTCAGGCTGGTCTCAAACTCCTGGCCTCAGGTGACCCACCTGCCTCGGCCTCCCGAAGTGCTGGGATTACAGGTGTGAGCCACCACGCCGGGCCTTTATTCTTATTTCTGATGTCATTTAAATTACAAATTAAGCAAAACTTTAAATGGAAAAAAACAAAAATAATTCACTTGAAAACAAGTTGTTGGTAAACACTGTCAATAAAATTTTCTGCAGTAAGGGCTAAATTGCCAGGCCTACAGTCCTGACATATCCATTGTAATGTTTTCAAGCCCAGCAGAGAAGTCCTTGTTTCTCCTGCTGTATGTGTTTAGCAGGCCAAGTTGCTTCTTGCTAGAAATGTGTGAAAAGAAAAAAGTCTCACTTTATAATAAATTAAGCTCCCTCTTCTTATACACCTGCCATATTTCATTATGGGTATTTGATATCCAAACAATGGGAAAAATTAGATGGTCAAATTTTGTTAGAGAAAGAAATAAGCTAAAAACACAACTGAAACATTTCAATTTAACTAGCATAGAAAACTCTACTGCCTTAAAATTTATTTATCAAATATATCATAGTTTAAACCTATGGGAATTACTTCTCAGGTTAAACACAATGCAAATTTCTATCACAAACACAGAAGAAATCCCCATGAAGAAAGATTTCAGCAGAAACAGGTAGGCATTGGTACTGTTACTCAACTAGGAGAAAGGACAAGCTGCTAGGTTGAGAGCTAAATAATGTTTGAGGCATCCAATATTTAAAGCTAATATCAACTTTCTTCTTTGTCTACCAGAGTTAACCATTCCCTTCACTCCCAAAGACTCTTCAGGTGGGTCAGACTCAACATACAAGCCTCAGCAACATCCTTCAGGGGGAGATCAAAGGAAACAAAACCAAATACTAAACTTTGATTATTATTTTCAGAGAAAAAACATTTAGGAAGATTCTCCACCTAGTTTTTTCATTTTTTGTTGTTAGATCTTGTTTTAGGAGGTGGAAAATGCAATCTCACCTTTGAGATCTAGGTTTCCTCAAGTGCAGAGCAATGTATTTTGTGTTCTGAATTTTTAAAGTCCTGGTAGAAAGATTAAGAATTAAGGAGAGTCATATGAAATATTCGCTGCTTTGCATCCTCTTAGATTTTTGTATCCCTTGGTTATTTCTACTTTGTGTATTTATTTTTAAAAAGTAATAAAATTTAACATTCTATGAAACTAACATTAAAGGCAATCAATGACAGAATATCATAAAATTAACTTCCTCTGAAGTGAATCTTTAATTTTTACAGCAATTGGTTAAAAAGCAGTGCTGAAATACATATGACAAATGAGACTCAGATCAGCCTAAAACAGCTCTTCAAGGACCAGGAACTCAGAACAAGGTGGTAACTCTAAATGAGCAAAAATGAACAATACATTTCACTTTCATGCTGTTCCTGAGTCTCCGTGCTATTTTAGTCACCTAATTCCCCACCAACATAGTTAATGAAATTTAATTCATTAAAATTCCTGAGCATAAGAACCTGAAAAGCATGTGTTCTTTTTTAAATATTTAATTAATACATATTTCATCATTTTGGTATTTTTATGACCAAATAAGGATCTTTATCTTGCAACAATTCTGTTTGGTCTACTCTTTTTTTCTTTCTTCAAGAGCACAGGAGTATAGTTTACTTTAAAAAAAAAAAAAAAAGAAAAGAAAGAAAGAAAAACTGGTGGGGGAAGAGGATCATCACAGAGTGAAAACACTAACAAAGAAATACTTTGGGAGGATGGTATAATGGAAGAAAAATTATCTAAGTAGATAGTTTCAATTTGCCATTTTTGTCCTCTTATTTCGTAGAAAAGATCCTCAATCTCCCAAGAATAAGTTTTTGTGTATCAAGCAGATAAACAAAAGAATCCAAAATTTATTATGTAAGAATAAGAGCAATAAATTAAAATGTCATCGTGTGTGTTCCCTGTGGCATTTTTTTTTTTTTTTATCTAGCAGTTGGCTCCTCTGTCTCTGCTGTCTCAAAAACAAAACTTAATCTACATAGTCCTCTTACAAATTATAATATATTTCTGGGAACATAGGAAAATTCTTAGATATGCTGCAATTGGTGTCACAGTATATATAGTAAGAAAATTATTATACTTTTGTTAACTTCCTGGTAACTGTTGGAATTAAGTCAGGCTTATTTAGAAATCACCCAAAGAAATCAAATTATTAAATTACCAGTTGAATAACCATAAATTCTAATTTTCTCTAATAGTATGCTAATTTTTTTAAAGAATAAATACCATATTTCTGGGCATCAGTGGAAGCACTTTGTAGTGCTTAGGAAAGCACCTGATAGACAGCTGACATTCAATAAACTTTTTTTTAGTATTATTATTATTTTTAATACAGACCTAGTCTCGTTCTGTCACCCTGCCTGGAGAGCAGTGGCACAATCATAGCTCACCACAGCCCAGAAGTCCTGGACTCAAGCAATCTTCCCACCTCAGCCTCCGTAATAGCTGGAACTACAAGTGTGCATCACTTTACTCAGCAAATTTTTTAATTTTTTGTAGAGACAGAGATCTGGCTTTATTGCCCAGGCTGGTGACAAACTCCTGACCTCAAGCAATACTTCTGCCTTGGCCTCCCAAACCACTGAGATTATAGGCATGAGCCACTGTGATTGGCCAATAAATATTTTTACATAAATGAATAATGAAAAAGATATTCCAGGGCAGTCCAAGATGGCTGAATAGGAACAACTCCAGTCTACAGCTCCCAGAGTGAGTGACGCAGAAGACAGGTGATTTATGCATTTCCAACTGAGGTACCAGGTTCATCTCACTGGAGCTTGTCAGACAGTGGGTGCAGCCCACAGAGTAGGGAGGGGCATCACCTCATCCAGGAAGTGCAAGAGATCAGGGAATTCCCTTTCCTAGCCAAGGGAAGCCATGATAGACAGTACCTGGAAAATCAGGACACTCCCACCTTAATACTGTGCTTTTCCAACAGTCTTAGCCAATGGCACACCAGGAGATTATATCCTGCACCTGGCTTGGAGGGTCCCACGCCCATGGAGCCTTGCTCACTGCTAGCACAACAGTCTGAGATCGAACTGCAAGGTGGCAGCAAGGCTGAGGGAGGGGCATCCGCAATTGCTGAGGCTTGAGTAGGTAAACAAAGCGGCCAGGAATCTCAAACTGGTTGGAGCCCACCACAGCTCAAGGAGGTCTGCCTGCCTCTGTAGACTCCACCTCTAGGGGCAGGGCATAGCTGAACAAAAGGAAACAGAAACTTCTGCAGACTTAAATGTCCCTGTCTGACAGCTTTGAAGAGAGTAGTGGTTCTCCCAGCATGGAGTTTGAGATCTGAGAAGGGACAGACTGCCTCCTCAAGTGGGTCCCTGACCCCAAGTAGCCTAACTGGGAGGCACCTCCCAGTAGGTGCCAAATGACACCTCATACAGCTCGGTGCCCCTCTGAGATGAAGCTTGCAGAGGAAGGATCAGGCAGCAATATTTACTGTTCTGCAATATTTGCTGCTTTGCAGCCTCCACTGGTGATACCCAGGCAAACAGGGTCTGGAGTGGACCTCCAGCAAACTCCAACAGACCTGCAGCTGAGGGTCCTGACTGTTAGAAGGAAAACTAACAAACAGAAAGGACATCCACACCAAAACCCCATCTGTACATCACCATCATCAAAGACCAAAGATAGATAAAACCACAAAGGTGGAAAGAAACCAGAGAAGAAAAGCTAAAAATTCTAAAAATCAGAGCATCTCTTCTCCTCCAAAGGAACGCAGCTCCTCACCAACAACAGAAGAAAGCTGGAGAGAGAATGACTTTCACAAGTTGAGAGAAGAAGGCTTCAGACAATCTGTAATAACAAACGTCTCTGAGCTAAAGGAGGATGTTCAAACCCATCACAAAGAAGCTAAAAACTTTGAAAAAAGATTAGACAAATGGCTAACTAGAATAAACAGCATAGAGAAGACCTTAAATGACCTGATGGAGCTGAAAAGCATTGCATGAGAACTACATGATGCATGCACAAGCCTCAGTATCTGATTTGATCAAGTGGAAGAAAGGGTATCAGTGATTGAAGATCAAATGAAAGAAATGAAGAGAGAAGAGAAGTTTAGAGAAAAAAGAGTAAAAAGAAACGAACAAATCCCCAAGAAATATGGGACTATGTGAAAAGACAAAATCTATGTTTGATTGGCATACCTGAAAGTGACAGGGAGAATGGAACCAAGCTGGAAAACACTCTTCACGATATTATCCAGGAGAACTTCCCCAACTAGCCAGGCAGGCCAATATTCAAATTCAGGAAATACAGAGAATGCCACAACGATACTCCTTGAGAAGAGCAACTCCAAGACACATAATTGTCAGATTCACCAAAGTTGAAATGAAGGAAAAAATGTTAAGGGCAGCCAGAGAGAAAGGTCAGGTTACCCAAAAACAGAAGCCCATCAGATTAACAGCAGATCTCTTGGCAGAAACTCTACAAGCCAGAAGAGAGTTGGAGCCAATATTCAACATTCTTAAAGAAAAGAATTTTCAACCCAGAATTTCATATCCAGCCAATCTAAGCTTCATAAGTGAAGGAGAAATAAAATCCTTTACAGACAAGCAAATGCTGAGAGATTTTGCCACCACCAGGCTTGCCTTACAAGAGCTCCTGAAGGAAGCACTAAACATGGAAAGGAACAACTGGTACCAGCCACTGTAAAAACATGCCAAATTGTAAAGACCATCGATACTAGGAAGAAACTGCATCAACTAATGAGCAAAATAACCAGCTAACATCATAATGACAAGATCAAATTCACACTTAACAATATTAACCTTAAATGTAAATGGGCTAAATGCTCCAATTAAAAGACACAGACTGGCAAATTGGATAAAAAGACAAGACCCATCGTTGTGCTGTATTCAGAAGACCCATCTCACGTGAAGAGACACACATACGCTCAAAATAAAGGGATGGAGGCAGATCTACCAAGCAAATGGAAAACAAAAAAAAGCAGGGGTTGCAATCCTAGTCTCTGATAAAACATACCTTAAACCAGCAAAGATCAAAAGAGACAAAGAAGGCCATTATGTAATGATAAAGGGGTCAATTCAACAAGAAGAGCTAATTATCCTAAATATATATGCACCCAATACAGGAGCATCCAGATTCATAAAGCAAGTCCTTAGAGACCTACAAGAAGACTTAGACTCCCACACAATAATAATGGGAGACTTTAACACCCCACTGTCAATGTTAGACAGATCAATGAGACAGAAAGTTAACAAGGATATCCAGGAACTGAACTCAGCTCTGCACCAAGCAGATCTAATAGACATCTACAGAACTCTCCACCCCAAATCAACAGAATATACATTCTTCTCAGCACCACATCACAGTTATTCTAAAATTGACCACATAGTTGGAAGTAAAGCACTCCTCAGCAAATGTAAAAGAACAGAAATTATAACAAACTCTCTCTCAGACCACAGTGCAATCAAACTAGAACTCAGGATTAAGAAACTCACTCAAAACTGCTCAACTACATGGAAACTGAACAACCTGCTCCTGAATGACTACTGGGTACATAAAAAAATAAAGGCAGAAATAAAATGTTCTTTGAAACCAATGAGAGCAAAGACACAACATACCACAATCTCTGGGACACATTTAAAGCAGTGTGTAGAGGGAAATTTATAGCACTAAACGCCCACAAGAGAAAGCAAGAAAGATCTAAAATTGACAACCTAACATCACAATTAAAAGAACTAGAGAAACAAGAGCAAACACATTCAAAAGCTAGCAGAAGGCAAGAAATAGTTAACTAAGATCAGGGCAGAACTGAAGGAGATAGAGACACAAAAAGCCGTTCAAAAAAGCAATGAATCCAGGAGCTGGTTTTTTGAAAAGATCAACAAAATTGATAGACTGCTGGCAAGACTAATAAGAAAAGAGAGAGGAATCAAATAGATGCAATAAAAAATGATAAACGGGATAACACCACCGATCCCACAGAAATACAAACTACAATCAGAGAACACTATAAAATTCTCTATGCAAATAAACTAGAAAATCTAGAAGAAATGGATAAATTCCTGGACACATACACCCTCCCAAGACTAAACCAGGAAGAAGTTGAATCCCTGAATAGACCAATAACAGGCTCTGAAATTGAGGTAATAATTAATAGCCTACAAACCAAAGAAAGTCCAGGACCAGACAGATTCACAGCCGAATTCTACCAGAGGTACAAAGAGGAGCTAGTACCATTCTTTCTGAAACTATTTCAATCAATAGAAAAAGAGGGAATCCTCACTAACTCATTTTATGAGGCCAGCATCATCCTGATACAAAAGCTTGGCAGAGACACAAAAAAACAGAATTTTAGACCAATATACCTGATGAACATCGATGCAAAAATCCTCAATAAAATACAGGCAAACCAAATTCAGTAGCACATCAAAAAGCTTATCCACCAAAATCAAGTTGGGTTCATCCCTGGGATGCAAGGCTGGTTCAACATATGCAAATCAATAAATGTAATCCATAATATAAACAGAACCAAAGACAAAAATCACATGATTATCTCAATAGATGCAGAAAAGCCTTCAACAAAATTGAACAGCCCTTCATGCTAAAAATGCTCAATAAACTAGGTATTGATGGGATGTATCTCAAAATCATAAGAGCTATTTATGTCAAACCAATAGCCAATATCATACTGAAGGGGAAAAAACTGGAAACATTACCTTTGAAAACTGGCACAGAACAGGGATGCCCTCTCTCACCACTCCTATTCAACATAGTGTTGGAAGTTCTGGCCAGGGCAATCAGGCAGGAGAAAGAAATAAAGGGTATTCAATTAGGAAAAGAGGAAGTCAAATTGTCCCTGTTTGCAGATGACATGATTGTACATTTAGAAAACCCCATCATCTCAGCACAAAGTCTCCTTAAGCTGATAAGCAACTTCAGCAAAGTCTCAGGATACAATATCAATGTGCAGAGATCACAAGCATTCCTATACACTAATCCAAATCATGAGTGAACTCCCATTCACAATGGCTGCAAAGAGAATAAAATATCTAGGAATCCAACTTACAAGGGATGTGAAAGACCTCTTCAAGGAGAATTACAAACCACGGCTCAATGAAATAAAAGTGGACACAAACAAATGGAAGAACATTCCATGCTCATGGATAGGAAGAATCAATATTGTGAAAATGGCCATACTGCCCAAGGTAAGTTATAGATTCAATGCCATCCCCATCAAGCTACCAATGACTTTCTTCACAGAAATGGAAAAAACTAGTTTAAAGTTCATATGGAACCAAAAAGACCCCACATTGCCAAGACAATCCTAAGCCAAAAGAACAAAGTTGGAGGCATCATGCTACCTGACTTCAAACTATACTACAAGGCTACAGTAACCAAGACAACATGGTACTGGTACCAAAAAAGAGACATAGACTAATGGAACAAAAGAGAGCCCTCAGAAATAATACCACACATCTACAACCATCTGATCTTTGACAAACCTGACAAAAACAAGAAATGGGGAAAGAATTCCCTGTTTAATAAATGGTGCTGGGAAAACTGGCTAGCCATAAGTAGAAAGCTGAAACTGGATCCCTTCCTTACTCCTTATACAAAATTAATTCAATATGAATTAAAGACTTAAATGTTAGACCTAAAACAATAAAAACCCTAGAAGAAAACCTAGGCAATACCATTCAGGACATAGGCATGGGCAAGGACTTCATGTCTAAAACACCAAAAGCAATGGCAACAAAAGCCAAAATTGACAAATGGGATCTAATTAAACTAAAGAGTTTCTGCACAGCAAAAGAAACTACCATCAGAGTGAACAGGGAGCCTACAGAATGGGAGAGAATTTTTGCAATCTACCCATCTGACAAAGGGGTAATATCCAGAAACTACAAAGAACTCAAACAAATTCATAAGAAAAAAACAAGCCCATCAAAAAGTGGGCAAAGGATATGAACAGACACTTCTCAAAAGAAGACATTTATGCAGCCAACAGACACATGAAAAAATGTTCATCATCACTGGCCATCAGAGAAATGCAAATCAAAACCACAATGAGATACCATCTCACACCAGTTAGAATGGCGATCATTAAAAAGTCAGGAAACAACAGGTGCTGGAGAGGATGTGGAGAAATAGGAACATTTTTACACTGTTGGTGGGACTGTAAACTAGTTCAACCATTGTGGAAGACAGTGTGGCGATTCCTTAAGGATCTAAACTAGAAATACCATTTGACCCACCCATCCCATTACTGGGTATATACCCAAAGGACTGTAAATCATGCTGCTATAAAGACACATGTACACGTATGTTTATTGTGGCACTGTTCACAATAGCAAAGACTTAGAACCAACCCAAATGTCCATCAATGATAGCCTGGATTAAGAAAATGTGGCACATATACACCATGGAATACTATGCAGCCATAAAAACGGATGAGTTCATGTCCTTTGTAAGGACATGGATAAAGCTGGAAACCATCATTCTGAGCAAACTATTGCAATGACAGAAAACCAAACACCGCATGTTCTCACTCATAGGTGGGAATTGAACAATGAGAACACTTGGACACAGAGTGGGGAATATCACACACTGAGGCCTGTCGTGGGGTGGGGAGAGGGGCAGGGATAGCATTAGGAGATATACCTAATGTAAATGATGAGTTAACGAGTGCAGGACACCAACATGGCACATGTATGCACATGTAACAAACCTGCACGTTGTGTACATATACCCTAGAACTTTAAGTGTAATAATTTAAAAAAAGATATTCCTGACTTTTCTTTGTCATCTACTTTTATATCAAAGTTGCATTTTCCCCTGTTCAGGTATAATAGAATCCTTGAAATTTTAAAATATTCTACCTGATTTGAACCATTGACCCTACCCACAAATAATTTGAATCTTTAAATATAGCTACTGTGATTTGTCCGGATCTGCCACATATTTATTGAATATTGATTATGCAGAATACAATACAGGGATGTAATAGTCAGCCCCTGCCCCCAAAGAGCTTACAAAATAGAAAAGACAAGTACATTCATAGTTATAAGGGAAGGTATAAACATCAGAAGACAAGGAAATATACAATTGTTAACTGAAAGACAAATTTTAAAGAGAGACATCAGCCGAGCGTGGTGGCTCACACCTGTAATCCCAACACTTTGGGAGGCCAAGGTGGGCGATCACTTGAGGTCAGGAGTTTGAGACCAACCTGGCCAACATGGTGAAACTCCATCGCTACTAAAAACACAAAAATCAGCCAGGCGTGGTGGCAGGCACCTATAGACCCAGCTTCTTGGGAGGCTGCAGCAAGAGAATTGCTTGAACTCAGGAGGTGGAGGTTGCAGTGAGCCAAGATTATGCCACTGCACTCCAGCCTGGGTGACAGAGCAAGACCCTGTCTCAAAAAAAATTAAAAATAAAAATAAAGACATATTCAACTGGGAGCTTAGCAAAAGTGTCATGAAAGAGGAGACACTTGAGATAAACATAAAAAAAAATAACAAGGCTTTGACAAATGACATTAGAGAAATAGGGAACTCCAAGCAAAGAGAACACAATGTACTCTTTTAGTCTATTCGGGGGACTGCAATTAACCCAATCTCACTGTAACAAACAGTCAATGTAAGAATGAAATAAATGAATAGCTTGAAACTTGGTGTTCAACTTGAGCTTGGGAGTCTATACTTATTAGGTAATTAAAAGACATTTAAGGTTTATTCCAGTCGGGGTTTGAAGAAAGTAGTATATTCAAATGGGATCGATGAGTGGCATTTAATGTGTCCACAAAGGTGTGGACAGAGTAAGTGACACCAACAAGGAACAATGAAAACATTCTGCCAGCAACAGCAGGAAGAGTTACCCTCACTGGAGCAGGAAGGAGAAGCAGGAAAGAGGAAGGAAACATTACTGGAAGCCACAGAGAGAAGCTAGAACTGTACGAAAGTGGCCCCGCACATGAGGGGAAGGCCTTCTGTGGAGGAGTATAGCTAACCTATGGCCAAGCAAGGAGACAGCCAGAGGAATAAATATTCACCTTAATTCCTGGCTTGCTCCCACCAGTGCCCTGCTAGAGCTCACTATTGGCTGAACGCAACTGGAAGCCAGAAGGCAGTGAAGCCAAGGAAGGAGGCAGTTTATCTAGGTTCTCCTCCCAGGGGACAAAGCAGGGCAGAGAAAGGTAGGGGAGTAGACCTGGAGGGGGAAAAAGAATAAATATTCAGCACAAGAGTTGTAAGCAAACAAGAGACATGCCTCTCCTTAGAAAATTGTGACCAACAATAATGGAGAGAATCAAGAGAAGGGTAGATTACAAAACCAATTAAGAACATAATGAAGATGACTGGTGAAGGTCAGAAATAGGACAATGGCAGAGGAAAGTGAAGTGATCATCTGTCTGTGAGAAACATTACAGAGATAAATTCAGGGATTTCTAAAGGATTAGACGTAGGAGAAAAAGAACATTAAAGTCCAAAATTTTGAATCTGATTTCTGGAAGAACAAGGCCATGATTAAAATCATAAACAGAGTCAGGCTTGGTCACTCATGCCTGTAATCCCAGAGACTCCACAGGCTGAGGCAGAAGGATGGGTTGAGGACAGGAGTTTGAGATCAGCCTGGGCAACTTTTTTACGGATTAGTGTACCTAAAATGCAAAAATGTCATCCAAAACGGAATGCAAAAAGGTCAGTCATACAGGGGGACAAGTGATAAGTATCAAACCCATTCTAACACAGAGTGAAAACCAAATGACTGTAGTAATTGTAGCTACAAAACAGACTGCATAGTTGTGATTCTTGAAAGAAACGCTGCATAAAGCAAAAAACAAAACAAAACAAAAACAAAAGTGATTTTGCTAAATAAGTAGAAATCAAAATACATACTAACCAAACCAAGGGGTCAGGGAGGGTGAAGGGAAGAAGTGTCAGTGTCCACAAATATAACAGCTCAGCTGTGCTATAGAACTAAACAGACAGCTGAAGAGAAAACATCCTGAACAGGTATGTGAGCATACAGAAATTAGTTTATAACAAAGATGCCTTTAAGATTAGGGGGAGAGTCTAGGGGAGGCCACTCACACCTGTAATCCCAGTGCTTTGGGAGGCCTAGGTGGGCAGATCACCTGAGGTCAGGAGTTCAAGGCCAGCCTGGCCAACAAGGCAAAACCCCGTCTCTACCAAAAATACAAAAATTAGTCAGGTGTAGTGGCACACGCTTGTAATCTCAGCTACTCAGGAGGCTGAGGCAGAAGAATTGCTTGAACCCGGGAGGCAGAGGTTGCAGTGATCTGAGTTCACACTACTGCACTCCAACCTGGGTGACAGAGGAGACTCTGTCTCAAAAAAATAAATAAATAAATTATATATGTATTATTTATTTATATATAATATATAATATAATATTTTATATATGGGGAAATAATGGATTACTCAATAAATTGGGAATAATAACTCATCTTTTGAAAAATATTAACATGAAATTTGTTAGCCCTATTGACTGAATGTCCCCTCCCAAATTTCATATGTTGAAATCCTAATCCTCAAAGTGAAGGTATTTAGAGATGGGGTCTTTGGAAAGTAATAAGGTCAGGAGGGTGGAGAGCTTATGGTGGAATTGGGGTAGAGAATGGATTACTCAATGAATTGGTAACAACTAACTAATCTCTGGAAAATACTAGCATGAGATTTGATGTCATTGCCCTTATAAGAAGAGAAACAAGAGAGCATCCTCTCCCTCTGCCCTCTGCCACATGAGGATGCAACAAGAAGAGGACCCTCACCAGACACCATATCTGCCGGCATCTTGATGTTGAACTGTGTAGAATAAATGTTCCTTGTTTAAGTCACTCATTTTACAGTAATTTGTTATAGCAGTGCAAACTGACCAAGAGAGTTAAGAATGTCTTCATTTGCTAGTAGCAGAAACTTCAGCTAGCAGTTGCTTAAATAAATAAAGGTTTTATATGACTCATCAACAAGAAGCCTAGCAACAGGCAGTTCAGGACTAACAATGGCTCAATGATATCCTACAAGACCCAGATTGTTTGTCTTCCCACTCTACTGTCAGTACCGTGCTGGTTTTTATCCTCATGCCTGTCACCTCAGGATCTAGATGCCTGCTGACATCATGACCTCGTGACATCAGACCTATGTCCTAGGCAAGAAGTAAAGGGAAAGGAAAAGGGCAAAATGGACATTTCAATCACACATACACCAAAATCTTAACAGTGGTGGTATCTAGTGACTGGATTATTTTTATCCTTAGTTTTTTGTGTCATCTAAAATTTTTACAATGATTGTGCATTGAATTTTAAGTCAGAAATAAATTGTGAACCTATTTTCTTTGTCCAGAAAGATGAATTGATCAAGGAAATCATGAATTCCCTCCTAAATCAGTGGGCCTCTATTGCTCTGTGATTTTCAGTATTTTGAATCACCTTAAATTTTATTTTTAGACAGACAACTTACTAGATTTCTTCTTGTATTAATAGAAAATGATCTGTAGAGAAAACTTACTTTTATTTTCAGAACCCCTGGGACACAAAACTATAAGTTGTCTCAGCAATAGTGCTGAGTCAATAAGAACTTTAATGCGTTTAGGTAAGCTGTATATTTTCAAGAATCCAGTTGAAACTGTTAAAAATGATTCAGCGTTATCTTCCCAGAAAGAGGAAATGGGGTGAGAAGAGAAAAATCAGCCAACAAGGGACTTTTTAATACTTATCTCTATTTTCAGATATTGCTAAAATATTCTGTTCTACTCCCAAAATCTTTCCATTTTTGCCATACAGACAAACATAATCTTCAAGAATCCAATACTAGAGTCTCAAAATGTTTCTGAATTTTGGTATCAAAAAGACAATGTCTGTGCTTGAATTAGAAATAAATCTTTACTGTTCTCTAACCTAAATAGTTTCTCTGGTTAACTTGTATGATATACCAAGAGTTTTAATCTGGTTAATTACCTTTCAGTGTTTAGACTAATCATATTAACATTGTGGATGCAAAAGCAATTATTTAATTTTGGGTAACAGATTTTTCTTCATTTCTGGTCTTCAAAGTACTAGGGAAAGCTCATTTCCACATGCCATTTGTTGGCGAGTTAATATGCAACCCTTTCATAAACTCCTCTCAACATCCTCCAAATTCCTAGGAAGGATTCACGGAATGGTCACCCAATCAGGATGCACTCCAGCCCCTAATGTGTCATTCAAAAATCACTCCTTAAAAACAGAAAGAGGTTGAGAACTGCCATTTCTTTTCTCTCTTACTCTCTTCTCCACCTGTGGAATTGTACTCATTCATAAAAGAACAATTTACTACATTATGAAAAGCTAGTTTTGTTACCATTCTACATTAGTTTGAATCCTGTCTGTCTACTCAGGAGGTGCTTGATCTTTAACAAGTCTTTTAATCTCTTTGACCCACAGTTTCCTCATCAGTAAAACAGATGTCATTATAAAAATTAAGAAAGATTATGCTTCATTAGTGCCTCTCACATAAGAAGTACTCAATATATTTTAGTTGTAATATATCTTACATATTACATTAATTATATTATATTAATTCTGTCCATTTTTCTTTTTTAATCCATTTTCATTTTGTTTTTAACTGACATATAATAATTGTACATATTTATGGGGTAAACAGATATGTATGTTTTTACATATTACATTTATTTTTACATATTACATAAAAAGTGTGATGCTTTGATACATGTTTACATTATGTAATAATCAAATGTAGGTATTTAGCATATCCATCACCTCATACATTTATCATCTCTTTGTCGTGATGACATTCAAAATCTTCTAATGGTTTTGAAATATACAATACATTATTGTTAACCATAGCCACCCTGCTACATAATAGAACACCAGAGCTTTTTCTCCAATCTAACTGTAATTTTGAAACCATTGCCCAATCTCTCCCTATTCCTCACTATCTGCTGTGCTCCCTGGCCTCTGGTAACTACTATTCTACACTACTTCTATGGGATCAACTTCTGTAGATTCCACATATGAATGAGACCATGTGATATTTGTCTTTCTGTGCCTGGCTTTTTTCACTTAACGTAATGTCCTGAAGGTTCATCCATCTTGCCTCAAATGTCAAGATATCATACTTTTATAGCTGTATATATACACATATATATAGCTATAATATTTCACTGTGTTAGCCAGGATGGTCTCAATCTCCTGACCTCATGATCCGCCCGCCTCGGCCTCCCAAAGTGCTGGGATTACAGGTGTGAGCCACTGCGCCTGGCCAATTTTTGATAAAAATTAAAAAATATGAACATGCATAAAAAAATTTGAAGGTTATCTACCAAAATATCAATAGTATTTACTTCTACTCAGTGATTAAATATTCTTCTCTTTGTTTATGTGTCTTATATAGCTATATATGTATATATATACAGCTATAAAAGTATGAAATCATATATATATCTCTAGATAGATGATAGATTAGATAGATAGATAGATAGATAGATAGATAGATAGATAGATAGATAGATACTACATTTCTGTATTCTTCCATCCATTGATGGAAACCTAACTTGTTTCCATATTTTGGCTATTGTGAATAATGCTGTAATAAATATGGAAGTGTAGATATCTCTTTGACATACTGATTGCATTTCTTTGGGGTATATAATCAATAGTGGGATTTCTGGGTCATATGATAGTTCTGGTTTTAATGTTTTTAGTAACCTCCATAGTGTTTTCCATAATGGTTATACTAACTTACATTTCCACCCACAGTGTTTAAGTGTCCTCCTTTCTCCACATCCACATCAGCATGTTATTTTTTCTTTTTATAATAGCCATTCTAACTAGAGTGAGTTGATATCTCATTACCTAGATTTTGACTTGAATAGACTTACAACAGCACCATCAGACAATGTCCAGTTTACACTAATGTTAGTTTCTTTGTAAGAAAAATGACTTCTTCCGGGACCATGAAACAAAAACTAGATTTGCGGTGAAGATTGAAAATGACCAAAGGTCAGGAAAAAAATCAGCAAAGTCAGTGATTTAGTCAGATGGGTTTTTTTTTTTTTTTTTTTGTGGGGGAACTTGATTTCCACTGTGTTTTGTGTAATATATAACTGCAAAATAGTACATTTTGTAGCAATTCAAAACCAATTTTGCTAGCATGATTTCACTGTTATGCCGGTTAATCACAGAATCCCATTAAATGTGAGTACACTGAAAACATCAAATATTCCAGCAGGAAAAGAAAAGAACAATGTTCCACCTCTGAGTTTGATCACTGCTACACTGGCTGGACTGGTCCTGGGTTTCAGTCTGTGACTGCTGGGCTCCTGGCTTGACTTCTTGGATTCCTAACTCCTGGCATACAATAACTGTTAAATAATTCTTAAATAACTTAATAACTATTAAATAACAGTTATTAAACAGTCATTGCTGTTTAATCAGTTTCTGCAGGATATCGTTTTTCTTCTTGTTTCATAAATAATCATGTTTTTTAGAAGACACATAAACAAAGGGAAGAATATTTAATCACTGAGCAGAAGTAAATACTATTGATATTTTGGTAGATAACCTTCAAATTTTTGTATGCATGTTCATATTTTTTAATTTTTATCAAAAATTGGCCGGGCGCAGTGGCTCACACCTGTAATCCCAGCACTTTGGGAGGCCGAGGTGGGCGGATCATGAGGTCAGGAAATCGAGACCATCTTGGCTAACACGGTGAAACCCCGTCTCTACTAAAAATACAAAAAAAAATTAGCCGGGCGTGGTGGCGGGCGCCTGTAGTCCCAGCTACTGGGACGTTGAGGCAGGAGAATGGGGTGAACCCAGGAGGCGGAGCTTGCAGTGAGCTGAGATCGCGCCACTGCTCTCCAGCCTGGGCGACAGAGCAAGACTCTATCTCAAAAAAAAAAAAAAAAGTAAGTCCTCCTCTACCCACTACTTGTAACCAGCTTGTTTTATAACACATCATTTTCCTGTGTCATTAAATAATTATATTAATTTTTTAAGAAAATTTTTATTTGCATTACTCTGATAATAATATTGAGCATTTTTTCATTTATCTGCTGGCTGTATATTTTCTTTTGAGAAACATCTATTTAGGCATTTTGCCTATTTTTTTGTTTTTGTTTTTGTTTTTGAGACAGAGTCTCTCTCTGTCGCCCAGGCTAGAGTGCAGTGGCGTGATTTCTGCTCACTGCAAGCTCCGCCTCCCAGGTTCACGCCATTCTCCTGCCTCAGCCTCCCGAGTAGCTGGGACTACAGGTGCCCGCCACTGCACCCAGCTAATTTTTTGTGTTTTTAGTAGAGACGAGGTTTCACTGTGTTAGCCAGGATGGTCTGGATCTCCTGACCTCGTGATCCCCCCCGCCTTGGCCTCCCAAAGTGCTGGGATTACAGGGATTACAAGTGTGAGCCACCACACCCGGCCTATGCCCATTTTTTAATTGGATTATTTGTGGGGGGTTTTGTTGTTTTTGAGTAGTTTGAGTTCCGTTTAATTGTGGATTTTAATCCCTTGCCAGACATGTAGTTTGCAAATATTTTCTCCTATTCTGTATGTTGTCTCTTCACTCTGTTGTTTCCTTTGCTGTACAGAAGGTTTTTAGTTTCACATAATCCCATTTGTCTATTTTTGCTTTTGTTGTCTGTGTTTTTGAGGTCTTATCCAAATATCCTTGCTCAGACCAATGTCATGAAGCGTATCTCCTATGTTTTTGTTTAGCAGTATTATGATTTCAGGTCTTATATTTAGTCTGTAATCTATTTTGAGTTGATTTTTGTGTATGGTAAAGATATGGGTCAAGCTTCATTCTTCTTCATAGATACCCAGCTTTCCTAGCACCTTTTATTAAAGATATTGTACTTTCTTCAATGTGTGCTCTTGGTGCCTTTGTTGTAAACCAGTCAGCTATAAGTGCATAGATTTATTTCTAGGTTCTGTATTCTGCTTCATTGGTCCATGTGTCTATTTTCATGTCAGTACCATGCTGTTTTGGTTACTATAACTTCATAGTATATCTTTGAAGTCACATAGTGTGATGCAACCAGCTTTTTTCTTTTTGCTTAAAATTGCTATGGCTATTCAGGGTCTTTTGTGGTTCTGCACAAATTTTAGGATTATTTTTTCTCTTTCTGTGAAAAATGTCATTGGTATCTTGACAGGGATTGCATTAAATCTGTAGATCACATTGGGTAGTGTGAACCTTTTAACAAGATCTATCAGAGGAATCACTATCTATGGCATCTATAGCCTTACAAAATGTATTTCTTAAAGAATAAGACTTGAAAGTCAAAATTACTTCCTGAATCCATAGGCTGTAGAGTGAATGTTGTGTTCGCAGGCATGAAAACAACATTAATCTCCTTATACATCTCCAGCAGAGCTCTTGAATGACTAGGCACATTGTCAATGAGCAGTAATATTTTGAGATAAGTCTTTTTTTCTGAGCAGTAGTTCTTAACAGTGGACTTAAAATACTCGGTAAACCATGTTGTAAACAGATGTGCTGTCATCCAGGTTTTGGGGTTCCATTTCTAAAGCACAGGCAGAGTAGATTCAACATAATTCTTAAAGACCCTAGGATTTTAGGAATAGTAAATGAGCATTGCCTTTAACTTTTTTTTTTTTTTTTTTTTTTTTTTTGAGATAGAGTCTCGCTCTGTCACCCAGGCTAGAGAGCCATGGCGCAATCTTGGCTCACTGCAAGCTGTGCCTCCTGGGTTCACGCCATTCTCCTGCCTCAGCCTCCCAAGTAGCTGGGACTACAGGCGCCTGCCACCACGCCCAGCTAATTTTTTGTATTTTTAGTAGAGACGGGGTTTCACCGTGTTAGCCAGGATGGTCTCAATTTCCTGACCTCGTGATCCGCCCGCCTCGGCCTCCCAAAGTGCTAGGATTACAGGCGTGAGCCACCGCGCCCGGCCTGCCTTTAACTTTAAGTCACTAGCTGCATTAGCCCTTAACAAGAGAGTCAACCTGTCCTTTGAAGCTTTGAAGCCAGGCACTGACTTCTCTCTAGCTTTGAAAGTCCTAGATAGCATCTTCTTCCAATAGAAGGCTGTTTTGTCTGCATTAAAACTCTGTTGTTTAGTATAGCCACCTTCATCAATGATCTTAGGTAGATCTTCTGGATAACTTGGTGTAACTTCTACATCAGCACTTGCTGCCTCACCTTGCACTTTTATGTTACAGTGATGGCCTGTTTATTTAAACTTCATGAACCAACCTCTGCTAGCTTCAAACTTTTCTTTCTCTCAGTCTTCATAGAATTAAAAAGAGTTGGGACCTTGCTCTGGATTAGGCTTTGGTTTAAGGGACTGTTGTCACTGCTTTGACCGTCTATCCAGACCACTAAACCTTTGTCCATGTCAGCAATAAGTCTGCTTCACTTTCTTACTATTCACATGTTCACCAGAATAGCACTTTTCATTTCCTTCAAGAACTTTTCCTTTGCAGTCACAACTTGGCTAACTGGCACAAAAGGTCTAGCTTTCAGCCTATCTTGGTTTTTTACATACCTTCCTCACTAAGATTAATCATTTCTGGCTTTTAAAGTGAGCCACCTGTGACTCTTCCTTTCACTTGAACACTTAGAGGCCAGTGTAGTGTTATTAATTACTCTAATACAAATATAGTTGTGTCTCAGGACATAGCAAGGCCTGAGGAGGGGGTGGTGACTGAAGTCTCACGCTCATGTTTCTCTGGGCCTGATAAATTTTGCACACCTCACATTCCGTAGACTGCTCTGAGCCACTTTTCTTTCTCAATCCTATCCACTTTCAAGACTCCTACATTCTCATCCGGATTCTCAATGAGGCCATCATACCCATAATGTAGTCTCAGCAATCTATTCTTGCTGATTCCTTCTTATATAATAAGACACTTTGGCTGGGCGTGGTGGCTCATGCCTGTAATCCCAGCACTGGGAGGCCGAGGCGGGCAGATCATGAGGTCAGGAGTTTGAGACCAGCCTGACCAACATGTTGAAACCCTGTCTCTACTAAAAATACAAAAATTAGCCGGGCATGGTGGCGCTCATCTGTAATCCTAGCTACTCGGGAGGCTGAGGCAGAAGAATCACTTGAACCCAGGAGGCAGAGGTTGCAGTGAACCGAGATCATGCCACCGCACTCCAGCCTGGGTAACAGAGCGAGGCTCCATCTCAGAAAACAAATAAAATGAAAAATGAAAAATAAGACCCATTATCTGTATTACTCGAAAATTTAATTACATCTTGTCTTATAAGTCGCACTCTAACTTTCTCAGTCTTCCAGGACAGGACTTTGTTCCTACAGGGTCTAATGTCCTGCCCTAATTCTGACCAAATCAGGAGAAGAATATACTGCACTCCAGTAGTCTCTGTGGTCTTGAATAGGTCTCACATTCCTTACTTTGTATACATGGGTGAGACCCATCCAATTTGCTTATCCATTGTGCAATTTTGTGTATCAAGCCTCAGTTTCCTCACATACACACCCAGATACCCAAAGTCTGCTATCCTGCCTTGAACCCAGCCTCTTCCTTAGCTTGGATCTGTCCACTATCTCCTGCCAGTCTTCTTGCCGAAAAAAGGATGGAGTTATTTCTGCTTCCTGCCCCCGTAAGACCCCAAGCCACAAGTAAGGATTATGTTAAAAATGTACTGATCACCTAAGATTAAATATATATCCTAGCAAAGCCTATTTAAGCTTTTCTTGGTTTCTAAATTCTTTTTGTCATACCCCATCCTCCCAATTGGTTCTCCCTTAATCAGATAACTTGTAATGTCATCCTCATGACTTTTGGGCACTACACATTTCACTTGTCCACAAGTTCATATGAGTCCAGGCCCATGGCCTGACAAGAGGCTGTGATGGAGAATTCAGATTATACAGGTCCTTGAGGACAAGTAACAAAGTTTATACTTTATCATAATGAGAAGCCCCTGAGAGTTATAAAAAGGGAAGGGACAGGATCAGGTTTGCCGTTTGGAAGACTGCCCTGAGTGCAGTGTGAAGACATCTGGATAATATCTTTTTATTATAAACATCAAACCACTTAGGAAAGGAAGGAAAAACCTTAGGGCAGGAAGCCCTAAAGAGGCTGAGATAAAAAGGCTTGATGTAGGAAAGTAATTGTACAGGTGGAGAGAAATGGAAGGAAAATGTTTCAGAGGTAGAATCAATAGAATTTGATGGTTATTTTAATATGTTGTGGGATAAGAAAAATGAGAACAGTTTAAATAAGTCACTCAAGGTCAAACATTATATGTATGTTTCTCACTTCATCAACTTGTTTATACATTTCTTAATGGCAGAAACTGTCTCAAATGTTTTCATGTACGCTTTGGTGCACAGTAAACAGATGCACAATTAATCACATAAATCTGCCATGTGATTTGTCATAAGCCTGTCTACAAAAAAATATTTTATGGAAATCTAGAACCTAAGTTGTCAGGCAATTTTCACCATTTTTTCCAGGTGCACATATAAAGCAACACTAACAAAAATTGCAAAATGCCTGAAAACTAGAATACGAATTCACTCATAGTTTTAGAAGCTAATAATGCTGACCTGATTTTTTATGTTATTACTAATCATTAGAATTACTTTAGATAAGTACTAACTAATCTTATCTAATTTAATCCAAACTTAAATTAATCCAAACTTAAGATTTTAGCAGTGGTTCTTAAACTTCAGTGCATATCAAAATCACTTGGAGGGTTTTTTTAAGTTATTGATTGGCAGACCCAGAGGTTTTTATTTAGTTGGTTAGAATGGGGCCCAAAAATCACTCTGAGGACCACTGCCTTAGAACAATGTTTCCGAAACATTGGATGATTATAAAAACCACTATAGTGATTATTAAAAATATAGAATCCCAGGCCCCACCTCTGATCTGCTGTTCAAGGGAGGTTCTTAGGAGTCTTTTTTTTTTTTTTTTTTTTGTTGTTGTTGTTGAGACAGAGTCTCGCTCTGTCACTCAGACTGGAGTGCAGTGGCACGATCTTGGCTCATTACAAGCTCCACCTCCTGGGTTCAAGTGATCCTCCTGCCTCAGCCTCCCAAGTAGCTGGGACTACAGGCGTGTGCCACCACACCCGACTAATTTTTTGTATTTTTAGTAGAGACGTGGTTTCACCATGTTAACCAGGCTGGTCTCTATCTCCTGACCTTGTGAGCCGTCTGCCTTGGCCTCCCAAAGTGCTGGGATTACAGGCATCAGCCACCGCACCCAGCTTGTATTTTTTTTTTAAGTGCTTCATGTGGTTCTTATAATTCAGCCAAGTTTGGTAAGCACTGCCTTGAAGCAATCCTATGCAGTAGATACTATTATTACTCTTATTTTACAAAGGGAAAAACAAAGGCTTAGGCAGCGTCAGTGCTGTTAAATGTATTTAACTTCCCCCCTAACCCCAACTAGAAGGCTTAAGCCATTGTTCATGCTCAAATATAAAATGTTTCTTAAATGAGTATAATTACTAAGAGCATTGTGATAGTAGGGACTTATTCATCTTAGTGTCTCTAGAAACTGACAAGATGCATAATGAACCCAGCCCTGCAAAATAATGCTTTGCCTACAAAAAATTTAAGACACAAAGCACTAACAAGAAATAGACAAACAATGCAGTCAGTTCAAACAACTAGTGAAATGGAGGAAGGCAAAGCAAAATCATTTAAATGAATTGCCTCAATAATTAAATCAAAATTCTCAACTTAGTAACTGTTGGTAAGTAGAGGAAAAAAAATAGTTGCTAACTTTGCTACTAGAAAAGGTATTTTACTATTTATCTTATAACTGGTTTAATATTTATAATAAAAAAAATTATCCAGATGTTTAAAACTTTAAAAATGTCTTGTAAATTATTTTACTAGATATTCAGTAAATGAAACATTGCTGTTTGCAACAGAGGTATTACAAATGCAAACTGTCCTTAAAATTGTTTCCTCTGAAATGTCTCACAATTAGATTAAATGACCTTTCAAGTATACAGTATTTTTTTATTATAAACTTATATAAATTATAATGGCTACCATTTATTAAGTGCTACATCGATTAACACATTTAATCCACACAACAAGCATTAGAGGTAGTTACACTTATTTTCACTATTTACAGAGAAAGAAACTTACACCCAGAGAGATATTAGCTGCCCACTGTTCACATAGCTAGCAAGTGGAAGAGACAGTTAATAAAATCAAGCAATCTGTTTAGAGTTCACACGCTTACCCATAATGTTATGGCCATCCCCTATATATCAAATATAAAATAAATATCCTCATTTTACTTGCTTATTTGAATTTGCATTTGCAGTTATTATCTGCAATAATAAAAGCAGGTACTAGATGAAATGGGGACAACCAGAAAGGAATAATAAAGAATTACCTCTCAGAAGGTGCTTAATTTGGGCCGTGTCTAAGCAAAGAAGGGACAGGTGGTCGTTACAGTTACAGGGGACAGAAAACTGACTGCCAACTATTTCTCAAAGAGCAGTTCTACGGGGAATAGCAAATTCTGCCAAACTATTTCAAAAATTTTTGCAATACAAGGTATGCTATGATGCTTTCCTTGAGAACCTATTCAAATGATCCTGTTACCAACAGATACTGATCTTCGGTGTTCAGTCCCGCATTCATTTGCCCTTTGAGTTGCAGGATCACAGTGGAAGTTGAAGCCGCTGCCTCTCAGAATTGGAATGGAAAATTTTAGTAAATGTAAATGAATCGGAGAATCTTAAATTACCAAGCCCACTGTGCTTCCCTTGCCATCAAAAGCAGCCTTTCCATCTAAAAAAACCACTTTCTCTTACTTGAAGACCCTGAAATGTCCCTCATCCAGAGGATGCCACTTCTTGGTTTCTAATTTCCTCACTGAAAACACTCTGACATAGGTAGAATAATATTTTAATAATAATAATACATTTCATTAGCTTTACAATGCCAGGTATTCAACACAGTCACAATACATATTAGTTGAATAGACTTAGACAAAACCTTAGATAAGCCCACATAGTATCAAATTCCAGACTATGGCAAGGCATTTTATAGCAAGATTCTATTAGTCCTCAGTGGGTTTTTCTAAGCTTACTTTTCTAAGTCCAATCTGATTGAAGAGACAATAATTACAATAAATTTATAAATGTCAAATCTTCTTTCTGAACAAAAGTGCTTTCTAATTTCAGTTCATAAAGAATAAGACAGATTTTCCTAACACAAGAAAATTCCTGAAGTAAAATGTATTACTTCAACCTACAGCTGCTATTTTTTTATTTTATTTTTTATTTTTTATTTATTTATTTATTTATTTATTGAGACAGAATCTGGCTCTGTCACCCAGGCTGGAGTGCAGTGCCATAATCTCAGCTCACTGCAGCCTCTGCCTCCTGGTTTCAAGTGATTCTCCTGCCTCAGCCTCCTGAGTAGCTGGGATTACAAGCATGCACTACCATGCCCGGCTAATTTTTGTATTTTTAGTAGAGAGGGGTTTCGCCATGTTGGCCAGGCTGGTCTCGAACTCCTGACCTCAAGTAATCCACCTGTCTTGGCCTCCCACAGTGCTGGGATTACAGACTTGAGCCACCACGCCCATGACTTTTTATTTTATTTTCATCAAAGTAATACATTAATATAGTTTAAAAATGAGATCAAAAGCTCATAAAGAAAAGCAATACTCTTCTATGAAATCTCTCCTCACTCATCTAACTCATTCTCTAAAGAGAAACACTTGTTAATTCCTTTAACTATTTATTTTGGTTGTTTACATCAATTCTCAAAATACTTTAGGCTGCTTTTTTTAATCTTGCCATTTATTTTTACTATGATATATGAAGAATTTAGATCTCTTCTACTATCTTCCATCTACTCTCCATCTTCCTCCCAACACAGTTATAATAAAATTTTTGTTACAGTTGTTAACCTCCGTTTACACCTTTAGGAATTTGTGAAGCTAAGAAGTTTATAATTATATTTCCTTTCCTGTACAGATTTCCTGGAGTTTCTCCTTGTTCTTTTCTTTATACAATGTATTTTTCATAATACACTGAATAATAATAATCCTCCTTTTTCTAAGGTTTATGGGATCTGATTGTCTATAAAATCTTCATTTTTTCAGAGACCTTCCTTGTGGAGGCATCTGTCTTCCTGTTGCAAGCCAGGCTTCTTGTCAGGCTTCTTGCATGATTATCATCCTAAGGATTCTCTCAGACTGCCTTTCTGAATCCCATCCTTTTTCCCTGTTTGTTTACCTCTTCATTTTTCTGGAGTATATTTTCATGAAACTTCACTGAAAAAAATAAGTCATTCAGGGCAGATACAGTCTTACATACCTAAAAATGCACTTGATCTACCACTCCACTGAAATTACAGTTTGATTGAGTACAGAATGCTTAGCTGAAAGTCATTTTCCCTCAAACTTTGAAGACTATTGCTACTATCTTCCTTGCATCTCCTAGAGCAATTCCTTATACATATTTGCACTCAATAAATATTTGTTTAATGTATGAATGGATTTGATATGTTTTCAAACCTCTTTTTAATTCCCTTTGGTTTCCTTCCATATCTCTGGCTTTTACTTTTATTTTATTTTATTTTTTCTCTTTTATTGTTGAAATCCCCTCCTGATCCTGCCCCACCAAATACATGGTTATTCTTCGGGCCTTTTCAGTTTATGACAGAAGGTTTTAAAATTGTGTGGTCCTCAAAATATGCTTACCCCCACCAGAAGCATCAGCATCATCTGGTAATTTGTTAGAAATGCACATTATCTGGCTCACCAGGCTTAGTGAATCAGAAATTCTGAGGGTAGAATGGAGAAACCTGGTTTAATAAACCCTTCAGGTGATCCTAATGCACACGAAAGTTTGAGAACCCCACAGACTGAGCCATGACTTGCAGGCTTTACTTTAGAGTTACCTGGAGAGGAGTGAACATTCACACAGACAGATCTTTTCTATGGGACTGCTGGATTTCTCCAGAGAAGAAATCTTGGGTCTCTTGCTCAGAGGGTAGGTATTTTACTGCTAGTGTTTCGCTGGAACATTGTGAGTGGGACACAATGACCCACATCTCTGATAGGAAGACAAGATAAATAAAGTGACTTTTAGATCATTAGAACTGCTAAAGTTTTGAACAGGAAGCCCTTGTTTCAATTCTCTAAAAGGCCTTGTTATATGGCCCCTAATTCAATTTCCCGCATTTCCTTTCTTAGGCATCCTTTCCGTAAACTCTCATCACCTGAGGTCACTTGAGTGTGTCTCTGTTCTTGCCACCTGCAAGAACCTGACAAATACAGTTTCAAATTACAAACACTTTATCATGATATGCATGATATGAATTACTTGCAATTCAAAAAAACCAAGCATATGGCCTTGCGCGGTGGCTCACGCTTGTAATCCCAGCACTTTGGGAGGCCGAAGTGGGTGGATCAGTGGAGCTCAGGAGTTCAGACCAGCGTGTCCAACATAGTGAAACCCCGTCTCTACTAAAAAATACAAAAATTAGCCGGGCCTGGTGGCACAAGCCTGTAATCCCAGCTACTCAGGAGACTAAGGCAGGAGAATCGCTTGAACCTGAGAGGTGGAGGCTGCAGTGAGCCAAGATCACGCCATTGCACTCCAGCCTGGGTGACAGAGCAAGACTCCGTCTTAAACAAACAAAAAACTAAGCAAATGTGGCATAAAAGGTTAGAAAATAACAAAATAATTTCAACTCTGCTTTAGGAAGTACATTTTATATATTTCCCTCAATGACCACTAGATGGCACTTTCTGCTTTGCTTATAATCACTATTGACTCTTCCTTTGGAACAAACCATTAATGAAGTTCCTTTGGCTTCTTGCAGAACTTTCTCAAGGTCTTGCTAGAGAATGATTGTATTTTGGTGACTCAGTCACATAGTTTTGCTGTATTAATAGAGAATTGCATAATGTCTTGTAATTGTTCACCACTCTGTCATCAATTGCCTCTGTTTTTACTTTGCCCAGTAGGAAATCTGAACACTAAATTCCAAATTCAAAGAACATAGCACGGTTGTCTTAGTCTAGGGTTTCAGCAAAAAGTAAAGTAACCCTATGGCTCTAAGGATAATTTCTCCCTTGCCGTAGGGTTCAATAAAATGAAGTCCAAATTAAAGATGGTTCCTGCAATGAATACTAGAAGTCCCCTACAGAGTAGTAACAATAATTTATAGAAATTTAGTTCTTGAAAGTTTAAATAATATGCAAATAAATATTTCAAAGACCAACGGAGAAATTTTTTTCTTATCTGAGAGGATTTCCTTAAAATTTGTCTTCAAAATTCTCCTCTATCTAAATTTTACTGCTCCTAAAATCAGTTTATTGTCCAGTCTCACTGGCTTAAACCTATATATAATCCCAGCACTTAGGGAGGCTGAAGCAGGAGGATCATTTGAGGCCAAGAGTTTGAAACTAGCCTGGGCAACATGGTGAGATTCTGTCTGTACAAAAAAGTTTAAAAAAAAAAAAAAAGAAGAAGAAGAAAGAAAGAAAAAGATAAACAAAATGTAGCCAGGCTTGATAGTGCACTCCTGTAGTCCCAGATACTCAGGAGGCTGAGGAGGAAGAATCACTTGAGCCCAGGAGGTAAAGGCTGCAATGAGCTGTGATTGCACCACTACATCCTAGCCCATCTGGCCAATCTTTATCCAACCTCCATCTTAAACTGAATTAGGAACAGAAAAGTATTCACAAAGAAAGCCTCAGAACCAGATGGCTTCACTGTTGAATTTTCCCAAATATTTAAAGAGAAACCAACCTTCACAAATTCTTCCCAAAAATAGAAGAGAACATTTCTCACTCATTTTATGAGGCCATTTTTAAATTAATACAAAAATCAAACAGTTTAGAACAAAATATGAATACAAAAGTTCTCACAATTTCTGACAAAATACTAGAAAACAAATCCAACCGTATGTAAAAAAGAGTTATACATCATGATCAAGTGAGATTTATTCCATGAATACAATGTTGGTTGAACATACAAAAGAATCAATAACATGTAATTATATTGATACAATAAAGGACAAAATGCACAGGATCATCTCAAAAGATGCATAGAAGCATTTGAGAATACTCAATATCCTATAATAAATAAATACATAAACTGAATTGGGGACCCCTTCTCAGTGGTCTGCATACCTCTCTCATGGCATTTATCACACACTGTTGTAGCATTATCTTTCAGTGAGTAATGTTATGCCTTCTTTAGAGAGAGCGGCTGTGTCATAATTATTTCTATACCTTATTTCTACAGTGGACCTTTTTATAGTGCACAGTGGAAAGTGTGGCACAGAATAGGTGTGCAAAAAATATTTGCTGAATGAAAGAGTGAAGTTTTTCATTACCATTTTAAGCAAGGAGAAATCAAGGCATAAAAAAATTGAATGAACTTTCTTTATTCCAAATTCTGGATGCCACGATTTCAAATTGCCCAACTAAAGCTATCCCAAGAAACTGCAATTCCTCTTGATGGATTGAGGAAAAGAATGTACTTGTTCTTTTCAAGCTACTATAGAAGAGCAATCCTGGCTAGCAGACTAGGGTCCAACATCTCTCATCAAAGATATGTTAGGATACCACCAACTCTAGGAGTTTTGTTTTGATTTTTGTTTGTTTTGTTTGTTTGTTTGAGACAGGATCTTGCTCTGTCACCCAGGCTGGAGTGCAGTGGTGCAGTCTCAGCTCACTGCAGCCTCGGCCTCCTGGGGTCAACCGTTTCTCCCATTTCAGCCTCACAAGTAGCTGGGACTATAGATACAAGCCACCATGCCCAACTGGTGTTTTGTTTTGTTTTGTTGGTAGAGACAGGGTTTCATCCTGTTGCCCAGGCTGGTCTCAAACTCCTAGACTCAAGCAATCCACCTGCCTTGGCTTCTTAAGGTACTAGGATTACAGGTGTGAGCCACCGAACCCAGTCACTCACTGTTTACCTAATTTGAACCTGGCATTATACTAATCTTGGTTGGTATATAAAGATGAATACATATACTAAGCCAATTTGGCTAGAAGAACTGACTACTCCCTCATTATTCATTTGATCATCATTTTTTATATACCAATATAAATAGTCATCTATCTCATAAATAAAGATATACACTTGATTCCTGTAGCTTGATAGGGATGGTGGGGTGGACTGGCCTGTCATGAGAATTCCTCAAATCAGGTTATCGATGAAAAGGGTCTCCTACTGACAATCATGAGTATTTGGATCCAAGGGGCAGTGTGAAACTGTGACTTAGATAGACCATATACATTTAAAGAGCCATAGGTGGAAATACTAACATCACAAATTCAAATACCCTTCCTTACCGAGACAAAGCTTTTCTGAGTTTGAATTGTTGAAGCCCTAACATAGCCTGGTATAATCATAATGTAAGATGACTTTCTGTTACTATTCTATCATCACAGATGGTTCCTTTCGGACAGCGCTGCTCTAGAGTTTGAATTTCTGATCTTTGACCTTGAGCAGTTTTCTGTTTTGTGAAATATGGATAATAATAGTGGCTTTATTTCTACAAGGTTGCTGTGAGGATCAATTAAAACAATTGATACAAAGTTCTTAGCATAGTGCTTACATACTAGAAAATTTTCCATAAATGTTAGCTATGATTGTTATAATTCCCATAGAGTCAGGCATTGTGATTGGCATTTCTGGGAGTTCAGTACCATTTCCACATCAAATTATATTTCTTGCATTAGCTATTGGGGTAGATATTGAGGTAGGGATAGAAGGCTGCCCTTTGAGAGATTGGGACAGTGGACATGAACAGAACAATTAAAGCCAGAAAATCTTTGCGTTGATAAATCCATTGTATTGAATGCTCCCAAAAAATGATTCTCGGCATATGACCAAGGCCACTAGTTCATAAAATAGTTCAGGAAAAGAGATAGTATCTCTTGCTTGTGTGTCCTCAGCTCCTCAGTGGCAGTCAACAAAGAAAGTGTCAGAATGCTGGAGAGTAGCCTCGATCTAAAATGCCAGGAAGGAACTAACCATGAGAAAACCTGGGCGAAGAGGTTCTGGGAAGGGAGAAGAAAAGACAAACTCCCCAAGGCAGAAATAAGATTGGCATGTATGATGAAGAAAACAATTCCAGCTTGGCTAGAGTACATTAAATGAGTATGGAGTGGGATAGATGGAGTTGGAAAAATCGTCAAGGGACAAATCATTAGGGCAACGTAGGCCAAAGTGAAAAGTTTGGATTTTATGCTTAAGCACCATGTGAAAACTGCAGAGCTTTGGAGTGAAATATCTGATTTTTTTAAACCCTACTGACTGTTATGTGAAGAAAGGATTCATGTGGAAGTAGTAACAATAGAGAGACGTGAGTAGATCTGAAGGTTTTTGCTGATGAATTGGATATGCACGTGAGGAAAAAAGGAAGCCATCTAAAACACAAAGGGCCCTGTCAAACTGCATCCATTTATTTCCTACCTTATCTACCATAACTGCTTTGATCATTTCCTAGACTGTACTTACAGTACATTTCCATCTGAACCTGCACCTGCTGCTGCCATTTGTTATCTGACTACATCTTCACCAAAGTAACCTCTTTCTATAGCCTTGCCTCACAGATTCCCCAGGTTTGCCTTGTCTGTTGCTCTGGCTCTAACTTCTGCGCAGAGACGATTCTCTAGCCTGCCAACCCCGTGTTCTACTTCTCTAATCATACTCATCCTGAGTCCAATCCTTACCGAGATTCCAGCTAGAGTATGGCTTACTGGCTTTTCTCTAAGTTTGAATTTTTATGCCTGACCCAAGAAAGGGTAATATAAATTACCTGTACTTTGGGTTTTTAGAAATCTAAAGCTAATTAGATTTAATTTGAAAAGCAGTACAGGTCTTTAATAATTTCATCAGAATTCCTTCATGTCTTGATGATCCTTTTTTTGTTTTGTTTTGTTTTGTTTTGTTTTGTTTTGTTTTGTTTTGTTTGAGACGGAGTTCCACTCTTGTTGCCCAGGCTGGAGTGCAATGGCGCGATCTCAGCTCACAGCAACCTCCGCCTCCCAGGTTCTAGTGATTCTCCTGCCTCAGTCTCCCCAGTAGCTGGGATTACAGGCATGTGCCACCACGCTTGACTAATTTTGTATTTTTAGTAGAGACAGGGTTTCTCCATATTGGTCAGGCTGGTCTCAAACTCCTGACCTCAGGTGATCCGCCTGCCTCAGCCTCCCAAAGTGCTGGGATTACAGGCATGAGCCACCACGCCCGGCCAAGACAGGGTTTTGCTCTGTCACCCAGGCTGGAGTATAGCAGCATGATCACAGCTCACTGCAGCCTTGACCTCCCAGGCTCAAACAATCATCCTCCAACCTCAGCTCCCAAGTAGCTAGGACTACAGGCACATGCCACCATGCCCAGCTAATTTTTTGCATTTTTTTTAGATACAGAATTTTACCATGTTGCCCAGGCTGATCTTGAACTCCTGGGCTCAAGCAATCCACCCACCTTAGCTTCCCAAAGTGCTGGGATCAGGCATGAGTCACCACATCCAGCCCATTCTTTTTCTTGAAAAGGCAACAGCATAGTTAATTTTAAAAGTATATTACAAAGCAATACTAGTTAATAGAGGATGGAAATGGGCAAGAACAAACAAGCTTACTGGAATGCTAGAGATGGCCAGAAACAGACTCAGATCTTGCATAAGTGACAGGTTATCTGATTGCTTTATATCTCTAAAATGTGATGAGAGACTCTTTTTAAGACAGATGTCAGTCCCAGTCTCTTTGGTTATTGTTCTTAAAATCCTCACTTTATGTCACTCATTTATAACTTACTTAAATGACATAACATGAAGTATTGTAATACACTCATAAAATTGCCACAGTTTTCTGAAAATTCAATGGCATTGAAAGGTCAGATGTATAAATTACCACCCACTGGCTGCTTCATAAAGTAAAATGTAAATGCACTTCTTGTGAACTTCAGCTAGCTATCTGTTATTGGATTGGAGGATCCTAGCTATTTTTAGGGAAATGCATAGAGACATTCAAAGCAGAGATAATGAGACCTGGTCTCAATATAAAAGAAAATTTTCACAATGAATTATGTTTTAACATCTCAGAGGATTTACTGTTTAAAAAAAAAAAAAAAAAAAAAAAAAAAACCTGACCAAATGACTAAGTAAGAAGAGAAAATATTATTGATTACTCTATCTATGTCTTGTCCAATGAAAAATGCTGAGCCTGTCTGAAGAGATGCTAAAGGAAGACAAGACAGTAACCAGTCTTCTTTTTTGGCCAGAAAAATCCCTGATTTCAGTTTACAAAAATGTGTGAAAGTGACCCAGAAAAGACCCTTGCACTGGAACGTCGCCCAGCTTTCCACCTCTTATGCCTGCTTCCAGGCAGCCTGACAGCAACACGCGATGAGAACCAGAACTGAGCTGGGGAGAAGAAAGAATGAAGAATGAGTGATCAGAACTTTACTTCTGTTTATATAAAATGTCCCTTTCTCAAATTCTTCTCAACAATATATCTAGTATGAACCTACACGGAGTAAAACTAAGTAAAAATAAATAAACTCCTTATTTGGTATCAATCACATCTTCTCTAAGAGGCTTAAATAGGCAGATTTAAATATCATTTAATTTCATTTCCCTGAATTGTGCCATTTGGAGGGGAGCCAAGGATCTGTATAATCCCCATTCTGCAATGGACTTTGATCTCCTGAGTGACAGCAAAAGCCATCTCTTTTAGTGAGTCTTTTTATGAGTCACACAGCCCACACATCATGGGTTCCAGTCCTGGTGTTGACATGACTTAAGATTTGAGCAAGTCATTCTGTAAGTTTAGATATCTCTAAAATGGGGATGATGAGAATAACTACTTCACAGAACTACTGTAGGTGTCAGAAAAAATAATACTAAAAACAGCCAAAATTTATAGTCTAAATAAATGTCTAAAGAGTCAGGTGGTCAAGGTAGCTCACGCCTGTAGCCACAGGACTTTGAGAGGCCAATAGGGAGAATTGCTTGAGGCCAGGAGTTCAAGGCCAGCCTGGGCAACATGGCAAGATCTCGTCTCTCAAAATAAAATAAAAAGGTAGGACACAGTGGCTCATGCCTGTAATCCCAGCACTTTGGGAGGCCGAGGTGGGCAGATCACCTGAGGTTAGGAGTTCAAGACCAGCCTGGCCAACATGGTGAAACCCCATCTCCTACTAAAAATACAAAAATTAGCCAGGTGTAGTGGCACGTGCCTGTAATCCCAGCTACTTGGGAGGCTGAGGCAGGAGAATTACTTGAACTCAGGAGTTGGAGGTTGCAGTGAACTGAGATCGCGCCATTGCACTCCAGCCTGGGGGACAGAGTGAGACTTTGTCTCAAAAAAAGTGAGGGGGGGGTAATTATTCTTTGAGATTTGGCATTATAGACTGCTCTAATTGATTTAGTCAAGAGTTTCCTTTGACAACAACTTTTCTTTTTTGTAGAACAGGAAAAAAGATGAAAGAAGAAAAAAGCTTGATGGGATTTGGTTATCCACATAACTAATGTACCCAAAACAGGCGTAGGCATAACCTGGAAACAAAAGTCATAGAAAGTCAGTGTTTTAATAGGGAAGAATAGGATAAACTACAGATTGGGACTTTCTATTCAGAATGTATGCCACTGGATGTGCATTGCTGAAACCTGATCTATAAATTTATTCAAAAATCTTAAACCCCACCCTCTACTCACATCAACCACTTAGAGAAATTAGTCCTTTGTGTCAAAACTAGAACATACAGCTATCCAGAGGCTTTAACCATCCAGAGATGACTAAGATTTCCAAAAGAAAACTGAGACCTTACTTAAGAGTACTAGTATCCTATGGTGTATGAATGTTTACCTGAAGAGATGGACAGCAGAAGATGCTGGTTTCTGAGATCCTTTACTTGAGTGGTTTATACCTGTGTGAACTTGGATGAACTAGCATCTTCTATTTCACTTCTTAACTTATTCCTCCCATTTCCAACAAAGTAAGCAGACAGGAAAAACTTGGAACCTTCTTAATCATTCTTGTTGTCCAAGGTAAAATAACCTGGAGTAAATATCAAACTAAACCAAGCATCCCCTACCAGCCCAACATACATTCTCTCTATTTCTGGATCATCTGTACTATTTCAGGGCCAGGTTGAGCTGGAAATCAGAATCAGTCACAAGAGAGGACATTTTTCATCTGAATAGTAAGTTCCATTTGGGAGCTCTTAAATATCAGCTGTTGCTAATCTCTTCATATAAATTATCACATTTTAATTTTTACAGCCCTACATGGCAAATGCTATGATAATCCCATATTACAGATTTTAAAGATTTGAAGCACAGATTTTTAAATGTTAGGTGTTACTTGCCTCAAACCTCACAGCTCTTAAGTGGGAAGGCTAAGATTTGTGCTAGGTCTGTCTCTTTGCAAAACTTGTACCTTCAAATAGCAATGTGCTAATAATTGTTTTGCAAGAGTGTTGAAAGCCATTTTGTTATTTGTCACATTGTTATTTGCTAACTGTAATGATATTTTATTTTGGAAATATATGTATATAGAATTTTTTATGTACTCTCATTTTGATGATAGCAAAAACCATCCCAGCTGTGCCCCTCTGTTTTGGAACTGAGCCAATGAAACAGAGAGATGAGCAAATTCATTTTCCCTCTCAAAATCATCTCATATTCTGATGTAAATGATCAGATGACACTTCAACAGTCAGCTTTCATGCAACCAATACCATCAATTCAAATAATGCGTTTTATTGATTTGAAAATCTGAGAATTAAAGGGTTAAACTCTGAAAACTGCCTCCTGTCTATTCAGTTTACTTAATCTCTTGCAATCAGTAGAAGTGATTCTAATCCTAGCGTCACCTACAGGTGACAGGATTCTGTCCTACAGGTGGACAGGAATCCAGTCCACCTAAGGACTGGATTCACAGTAGGGCAAAGGACCTCTGAGACTTGGGCAGTTTCTCTCCTTGGTGTGACCTGAGGATGCAACACTGTCTATCTGAAATATATCAGTAATAACCCCCATCAATTTCAAACCTTCCAGGTTTGTACCTGCATGCAAAGAGCAATTTAAAAATAAAACGACAGTCATCCCTTTGTAGAAGGCTTCCTGCAGACATAATTCAATTTATTCCTGATAGACTTGAAGGAAATAGAATTGTCACCAGGAGCCTCTTTTTTATCACTTATTTTCATTATTGATGAAAGGTGAGGCATAAAGTGAACACTGTTGATTAAAAAACAGCCTGAGTCACACAGAACAGTACATCACATATTCAGTAAAAATATATTCTTTAATAGGCTGTATTGATGAAATGGTTCAAGTTACCAACTGCAATCCTGACAAGGCTTCAGAATATAGAACTTACTACAATGGAGTGGTATCATAGAAAGCTATTTGGTCTCTGTCTCTGGTTCCTAGCACAGAGTCTCTAAAACGCTTGGAGCTTCATAAGTAATAAGGGTAATAGGAGCATCTTTTGTGCTAATGAGGCAACTCTTGGTGAGTCCCTAGATGGCTTCAAAATGGTGGCTGATTACCAGGAAAACCAAGCCTTGTTTAGAAGCTTGGAAATTTCAGTCCCACTTCCCAGCCTTCAGGGTTGTCAATGGAAGAGATTTAGTTAATTACCAGAAGCCAATGATTTGATCAATCGCTCCTACATAACAAAACCTCCATAAAAACCCCTAAATGGGGTTCAGAGAACTTCCAGATTGGTGAAAACATCAAGGTTCTGGGAGACTGGCACATCTGGAAAGAATATGGAAGCTAAGCTCTACGCCCCTAATTTCCCCAGCCCCTCTTCCCCACATACCTTGTCCTATGCATGTCTTCCATTTGGCTGTTCCTGAGTTATAGCCTTTCTTTCTTTCTTTCTTTCCTTCTTTCTTTCTTTCCTTTCTTTCTTTCCTTCTTTCTTTCTTTCTTTCCTTCTTTCCTTCTTTCTTTCTTTCCTTCTTTCTTTCTTTCCTTCTTTCTTTCCTTCTTTCCTTCTTTCTTTCTTTCCTTCTTTCTTTCTTTCTCTCTCTCTTTCCTTCTTTCTTTCTTTCTTTCTTTCTTTCTTTCTTTCTTTCTCTCTCTCTCTCTCTCTCTCTCTTTCTTTCTTTCTTTCTTTTTTGACAGAGTCTTGCTATATTGCCCAGGCTGGAGTGTGGTGGTGCTATCTCAGCTCACTACATCTTCCACCTTTTGGGCTCAAGCAATCCTCCCACCTCAGCCTCCTGAGTAGCTGGGACTGCAAGCCACCACGCCTGGTTAATTTCTGTATTTTGGGTAGAGATGATGCTTTGCCGTGTTGCCCAGGCTGGTCTCAATCTCCTGAGCTCAAGTGAGCCACCTGCCTCAGACTCCTGAGCTCTAGCAATCCGCCTAGCACTTTGGAAGGCTGTAGGACTGAGGACTACAACCTCCAAAAGTGCTAAGATTATAGGCATGAGCACCAGTACCCGGCCCTGAGTTATATCCTTTCTAATAAACCAGTAATGGTAAGTAAAATGCCCTCTTGAATTCTGTGAGCTATTCCGGCAGATTATCAAACCCAAAGAGAGGGCTATGGGAAGCCCCAATTAATAGCTGGTCAGTCAGATGTACAGTGGCCCCGAACTTGTGATGGGCATCTGAAGTAGGGGCAGTCTTGTGAGATTGAGCCCTTAAACTTGCAGAGTCTGAGGCTAATTTCAGATGGTGTCAGAACTGAATTGAATTGTTCGACACCCAGTTGGTGTCTGGAGAGTTGGAGAATGGTTAGTGTGAGGGAAAAAAACATACACATATTTGGTGTAGTAAGTGTTGTGAGTAAAAACAGCTAGCTTGGTCAGAAAATTTTTAAGGAAAATAATGTTTAATATTTTGGAGCTTAAAAATAAGATTTGAGGCCGGGCTCGGTGGCTCAAGCCCGTAATCCCAGCACTTTGGGAGGCCGAGATGGGCGGATCACGAGGTCAGGAGATCGAGACCATCCTGGCTAACAGAGTGAAACCCCGTCTCTACTAAAAAAATACAAAAAACTAGCCGGGCGAGGTGGCGGGCGCCTGTAGTCCCAGCTACTCCGGAGGCTGAGGCAGGAGAATGGTGTAAACCCGGGAGGTGGAGCTTGTAGTGAGCCGAGATCTGGCCACTGCACTCCAGCCTGGGCGACAGAGTGAGACTCCGTCTCCAAAAATAAATAAATAAAAATTAAAATTTAAAAAAATTCTTAAAAATTAAAAAAATAAAAATAAGATTTGAGTGGAAACTTTATGTGTACATAGAAACCTTTACATGAATGTTCATAATAGCTTTATTTGTAAGAGGAAATACTGGAAATCCAAATGTCTTTCAATGGGTGAATAATTGAACAATGGAATATTACCCAACAATAAAAAAGAATAAACTGTTGTTACATGTAACAGCCTAGAAGGTTTTAGAGGGTAGTATGCTGAGTGAAAAAAAAAAGTCAGTTTCAAAAGGTTGCATTCTGGACAACTCCATTTATAAACATTCTCAAAATGACAATGGAGAACAAATTAGTGGTTGCCAGGGATCAGAGAGTGTAAATATAAAAAACAGCACGATGGAGTTCTTAGGCTGATGGGACAGTTCTGTATTTGATTGTGGTGATAATTACATGAATCTATACATGGGATTTTAAGTTGCACCAAACTAGACACACACACACGCACAAGCACAGGCACACACACAGACAAGCACAGTCATATGTCACTTAACAACAGGGATGTGAAAATCACAGAGTGTACTTGTACAAACCTAGATGGTATAGTCTACTACACACCTAGGATATATGGGATAGCCTATTGCTCCTAGGCTACAAATCTCTATAGCATCTTACTGTACTGAGTCCTATAGCCAATTATAACACAATGGTAAATGTGTATCTAAACCTATCTAAACAGAAAGGTACAGTAAAAATATGGTATACAAAATTTAAATGGTATTCCTGTAGAGGGCACTTACCATGAATGGAACTGGCAGGACTGGAAGTTACCCTGGGTGACTCAGTGAGTGAGTAGTGAGTGAATGTGAAAGCTTAGGACATTGCCGTCCACTACTGCAAACTTTATAAACCTTGTACACTTAGGCTACACTGCATTTATTTACATTTTTTCTTTCTTCAATAATAAATTAACCTTAGCTTACTGCAACTTTTTAACTTTACAAACTTTTTTAATTTTTTAAGTTTTTGACTCTTATGTAATAACTTGGTACAGTATAATAGAGTAAAAATTAAATCCTTATTCTATACTCTTTTTTATTTTTTAAATTTTTTATTTTTTACTTTTTAAACTTTTTTATTAAAAACGAAGACACAAATACACACATTAGCCTAGGCCTACAAGGATCAGAATCATTAATATCGCTTTCTTCCTGCTCCACATTTTATCTCGCTGGAAAGTCTTCAGGGGCAAAAATATGCATGAAGCTATCATTTCCTATGATAAAAATGCCTTGTTCTGGAATACTTCCTGAAGATCTGCCTGTGTCTGTCTTACAGTTAACTTTGTTTTCATAAGTATGAGGAGTATACTCAAAAATAATGATAAAAATAGATTAAAGTAAATACTAGGCAATAGGAATCTTTCTACTCCATTGTAATCGTATGGGACCAACATGATATATGTAGTCTGTTGTTGACCAAAACATTGTTATACAGCACATGAGTATAAATGCAGGTTAAACATTGGTGATAGCTAAATAAGGTCATGGTCTAGTTAGCAGTAATGTATCAATGCCAGTTTCCTGGTTTTGCTATTTTATTGCAGCAATACAAGATGTCACCATATATCTTCCTCTGTTTGTGCTGCTATAACAAAATGCCACAAACTGGGTAATTTATAAATTATAGAAATTTATTTTTCACAATTCCATAGGCTGAGAGATCCAGGATCAAGGCAACAGCACGTTTGGTATCTGGCTAGGGCTGCTCTCTTTGCTTCCAAAATGGCATCCATTGCCATGTCCTGTGTTCTCACACGGTGAAAGGCAGAACAAGAGACCACTCTCTTCAACCTCAAGCCTTTTAATAAAGGCACCTAATCCCAATCATGAGGGTTCCAGCCTCATGACTCTGTCACCTCCTAAAGGACATACTTCTTGATACTATCGCATTAGGTATTAAGTTTCAACATGAATTTTGGAGAAGACAAAAACACTAAAGCACTACAGCACTACAGCAGCTGAGTGAAGCGTACAGGAGATGACTATTTTGCAACTTCTCATGAGTCTATGATGATTTCCAAACACAAAATGAGTGTTTAAATAATAGTTAAAATAATATTTATATCAACAGAAATTTTCATTTTTATCTTTAGTTTGTTAACATTTGCTTTTAATTTAATTCCAAAGAAAATAAGGATTTTTTTTCACATGTTACACAAATGTGGCTGTCTTTCTATAAACTCTGATTTCACCGTGTTCTGACCTACAAGTAGGATATGGCATTTCATTGACTTTCTCATGTATTTTTGAAAATTCAATTTCATGAGGCATCGGTGAATAATACAAATTTTACTAAAATATTCATATAGGAAACATTGCATGGTACACAGGAGTTTTACTAATCTCACACACACACACACACACACACACACACACACAGGCACATGCCCCTTCTCAAGTCAGCATTCCCTGCGGTCCTTACTTGCTCATATCTCAACTTGTACCCGGGCACCATGCATCCCTGACTGTGGCCCATTTCCCAGTACCAGTCAGTGGATTTAGATTTTTTCCCCCACAAGTAGTCCAATCACACTTGTAAACTGTGTAATTTTTGTACTGTTTGAAAGTTGGTAATTTTATTAAAAATTGAGTTGTTAGATGGATAATTTTATATGCCATATAGTCTTTAGCCAACTCACTAGTTCTGCCCCCTCATACTTCACTTGCCTTTCCAAAGCCGTGTTTCCCACACACGTCCTTTCCTGTAGGTTGTAACAAACAGCCTGAGAAACGTCATCTCTCTTGAACTCATTCTGATTGTTTTTCTTTTGGGAAACAGCTCTGCCATGTTATGTGCCACTCCAATCACTCCTAGAATTAAAAACAAAAAAACACATTTTTCTCCATCTTATTTTACATGTAATTCAGGTCTCACGAGTTAATTTATCAGTTTAATTCAATGGGAAATAGCGAAATCACAATTTTCACATGTGGCATTAAATCTCTAAGTAACTTTAGAGTTAACATGTCTATTCAGTAAGCTAAAGCAATATTGTGTCATATATTATGCTACTACCTTAAGTTTTAAAAATGAGTAAAAACACATGATATTAAGGGGAAATTACAGTATTTATTATACCATGTAGCCTGTGCTAGACACATTGATTTCTTTGTCCAAAGTATCCTGCTTTCATAAGAAATGATCTGTCATCCACATGGTTACTACGGAAGCAGCCATTATCAGAGCTGCCTCATATTATCTTACAAAAGTTGATTGTTAGCACCTCTTCCAACTCCACATTCAGTGATACATACTGGTCTCTTGAAATCAGCCATGGTGAGAATATTTACACTTCAAATTAACAAATTGGCGCACCTCCCCTCTCCCCACCCCAAGAGCCAACTCTTACACATTGTCACCACATCACTGCGTTAACATGCTGTGACTGTCCCTGAGGTTATAATTACTTACACAGAGAGAGACACCGGACTCCAGATGAACCAATCAGACCTTTTCATGTAATTTGTGAAACTGGAGCTGAGAATAAAAGCCAATTTCTCTCCAGTGGCAGATACAGTAATAAGTAAATTTTAGGAGATGTTGGAGAGGAAAAGGGGGATTTTTTGTCTTTAGATCAGAGAACTCAAAACAAAAAGAGAACAAAATAAGTATACAGAGGTAAGCAGAGATGAGAGATGATGAGATAACTTTGGGATATTTAAGTCCCTTCTTCTATTTATTCCAGAGTAGCACTTGCGTTTCTACCCATGGGCTCCACTTCATTTTCATTAAGACAAATTCCTCTGTGCTAATCAAATTTAGTTACAATTTCAGAATTGTTATCTGAAAGAGTCCTAACTAATATTTGAGTCCTCAAATACATGCTACTTTAATCTGAACATCTCTCAAAGCCTTTCATATAGTGGTAGCTGAAAAAAGTTTCTCTTTGCTTTGGCAGCAATGGCGGCTATCGAATGGGAATTTGATTGCAGGGTTGTTTCTGTGAATCAGATGGAATTAATCCTACGTCTTTGCAATTTAGTCTCTTATCATTCTTCTTACAAAATAACAAATTTTCTCTTACTTAGAAATGTTCTTTTGTTGAAAGTATTTTTAATTTTCTGAAATGTGAATAATCTTTTTTCTATGCTTGAAGTGTTACTCTTTCATATCATAAACACACCATCTGGATTGCTAAAAGAAAGAATAATTTTAAAACCCTTTTGCTCAGCTCAAAACTGCTGTTTACATAAAGTCATACTTACCCCAAGCCAAGACTATAGCATACAGGTGTGCAGGTTGTGCCCTGTACAAAGGCATCTAGCCCATGGTGAGTAAAGGCCTGCCATGGGGAAAGATGCTCAAGCTCTCCAACTGTGGCATGGTCCTAGCCACCTGCCTGATACTACCCAGAGTGAAATTGCTCTGCTATGAATTCTTGTGACTCATTTACCATCCTTTATAGCACATTCATTTTACTAACTTTCTTATCTCCTTTATTACATAGTAAAATCTTTTGAGGGTGGGAAACTGAATTATACTGTCCTTCCAAGTGCCCAGAACTAAAACATTTGATTTAGCCAGTGAACACCTGATAAATGAGATCATGTGTTTATAAGTGAGCCATTACATGGCAAAGTTGCACAAATCTTAAAGTGTTTCTTATTTTATTTAATGTGTAACTTCACTCTCACTACAACTGAGGATCTCTATATTACAGCAATATCTATCAGCCAAAACTCTGAGCTAAATAGGCCATGAAAAATGGTATAAGGAAATATCCAACTTACGAAAGAGTAACACAGACACAAGTTAACCCCAAACTGAGACCAAAATATAATTAGTTATTTATTGGAACATAAAGTACTTTGCCTCTTGACACATAAGTGATCCAGGTAAGGGAAATGAGCATTCGAATCAAACAACAATGCAAGATTAGAGCAAATAAAAAGAAAGAGCAATCATTTGTGGATGGAGATAAATTAATCCCACTAAGTACACCACAGAAATCTAGCATTAAAAAATTCAAAAATTCTAGCTTTGTGAACTTGAAAGACATTTTGAATCGTTGTTCTAAGTATCATGAAGCAGAAGCAGGCTCCAATTCATGGCCTACATTAAAACCAGGATGTGTTGATTTAACTCCAAAGATTAGACTACTGGGAGCCACATAATCAATAACCTCCAGGGATTGTATTTCAATATCTCTGCCAATTTAATTAATGTACTTAGGTGCCAGCTTCCTTGAAATATATATATATATATAATCAAAGTCCCTAAAGTTATACCATATCAATTTCATTATACAGTTGACTCTTGAACAACACAGATTTGGACTGTGCATGTCCACTTATACCAAGATTTTTTAACCAAACTTAGATTGAAAGTTTAGTATTAAAGAAATGCAAAAGCTACCTATATGGAGGGCCAACTTTTTGTATATACTCAGGTTCCACAGGACCCAATGTGGGACTTGAGTATGCAAGGATTTTGGTATAGATGGGGGCCTGGAACCAATCCCCTGCATATATCAAGGGACAACTGTACTTAAAAGCAAATAAACATATAAAACAAATAATTTTCTAAGTACAAATGAAAATTTTCCTGCAAGGGTCACAGCCGGACCCTAAACTCAATTCCTTGATATGTGCCAGTCTGACACAAGAAGTAATCAATAGCCCATGGAGTCCTGTCCTACTTATCAAAGAAGTGAGTGAAGTTTCTCTATTATTCCTTCCTTCTTTCTACAGTCTTCTCTCACTGCTCACCCCTTTTTAGAGATCCTTCTTTTTCCAAATGCCTGGATTTTGATGCCCAGGACATGGAGCAAATCAATACATCAATGAATTCACATTAAGAGGGTAATGACTAGCTCTTTTTACCAAAGTTGCTAGTCTTGCTTCAGCTTGGCTACTCTAGAAGGAGCTCCCAGCCCTCTGAAGGCACTTGTATGTAGTCTGGAGTCTCTGGAGATATCTTACATCTGACTCATCCATAAGTGGCTTGTTCTGCTCTGCTCCAGTGGAGTCTCAGCAGTGTGAGAACTGTCAGGTACAGAGTTAGAGGCAAACTGAGTGCGAGGAGATTCCCAGGACCCAGAAGCACCCATCTCAGCATGAATAACCCTCTGTAGTTTTTCTCTCTGTAACCTTTGTCATCTTAAAGGCTCAATTCCTGTGAACTAATTTTTTTTGAAACCCTACCCCTAACCTTCCTGCCCCTACCCCTACTCCCATAAAGACAAAGTATCTCTCCTTACAATATATTAAGAATGCTTTTTTTTTTTTTTTTTTTTTTTTTTTTTTTTTTTTTTTGAGATGGAGTCTCACTCTGTCGCCCAGGCTGGAGTACAGTGGCGCGATTTCTGCTCACTGCAGCATGCGTCTCCCAGGTTCAAGCAATTCTCCTGCCTCAGCCTCCTGAGTAGCTGGGACTATAGGTGCATGCTGCCACACCTGGCTAATTTTTGTATTTTTTAGTAGAGACAGGGTTTCACCATGTTGGGCAGGATGGTCTTGATCTCCTGACCTCATGATCCACCCATCTCAGCCTCCCAAAATACTGGGATTACAGGCATGAGCCACTGCACCCAGCCTAAGAATATGTATTTTAGAAACCGCTTTCCTCCTAGGAAACTATGATCCTCAAGGAAAAGAACGAAATTTTATTTTTTTCTTAGTACCCCATTTTCTGACGTAGTACCTGTGATAATTATGTGGATAATAAATGTTTTCTGGCTGGGCACAGTGGCTGATGCCTATAATCTCAGCATTGGGAGAGGCCAAGGCAGGGGGACCACTTGAGCCCAGGAGTTTGGGACCAGCCTGGTCAACACAGCAAGACTCTGTCTCTACTAAAAAATAATAATAGTAATAATAATAATGTTTTCTGAAATGTTGAAATCTCAGAAGTATTTGCATATTGAGAGGGCAATATTTAAAGTCTTTTTAACCTTTAATGCTTAATTATTAATCAAGATTTAGTTCAAACAGTTTCTATGAAACTTTCTCTGGCGCCCTACTTTATTCACACCTTCATTATAGCAATGCAATCTTTCTTACAAGTTGTTAGACGTCTTTTTGCCTGACTAGGCACTGGGCTCCTTAGGAAAGGGAACTGTGTGTACTTTATTACAATACGAAGAGCTCTCCAACTCTTACATTGCTGGATCATAAAAGGCATTTAATAAATATTTATAAAAGAAAAAATGAATACAGGGAAAGAGGGAGAGACGGAGGGAGGAAAAAGAAAGGGGAAGGGAGAAAGGAAGGGATGAGGAAGTGAAAGAGAAAGGAATTAAGAGGTTGTAATGTTAGTTCTTTCAGATAGCATTTGACGTGGGAGGTGTTTAGGAAAAGGCAGCTTTTTCAAGGCTTTAGAACTCAAGTCATATTGCTAACTACTTATTACGTATAAAAATAACTTCAGTCTGGAAGTTAAGTGCTCATTTAACTTAATAGAAAAATATATGTATTTCAAATGCAGAGTTTTCACAATAAGCAATTTGAAATAAAATCTCTACCCACTTAACTAAAACGAGATCACTTCTTAACAACACACAAACACAACTTGAGTGGAAGAAGGCAAATGGATTAAACGTTTGGCAAAATTAAGTTGGTGTGCCTGCCTTATATCAAGGTACCAAAAAAAATTTGTTGATTTAATATGAGAAACTCTTTGATAAAGCTTATCTGTAGTATTAACGGAAAATTGTGCTAGTGACATGCCATGATAAAATGTAGCATTTCTATTTCATTTATAGGATAGAAAATAATTTTCTCCCTTTTTGCAGTTCTCACATCTCAAATTTTAAATTTACAATTTATGCTACTATTTGTTAAGTGGTGTCACATGAACCAATCTCTTCATTTAGAAAACAAGGAATAAAAGAAAAAAGAAATAGAAATTTGGCTACCTGGTTTTGTCATTTTGCATAAATTTGCATAAATATTGTACTAACTCACCAAAGATGTACCTTGATTAAAGAAACTCAGTAAATAAAAGAAAAATGCACATTTTGTCCAAGGGTCACCTCTCTTATTTGGGTCCTGAAGATAAAGGGTAGGAGCCAAGGCTCTGAGAGACATTACATTCTGGTCCTAGCACTACCACTTCCCAACCGTATACACCAATCGGGACAAATTGCCTAACCTTCCTAAGCTTCTATTTCTTCATCTATAAAGATAACAGGCCAGGCACAGTGGCTCACACCTGTAATTCCAGCACTTTGGGAGGCAAAGGCGGGCAGATCACGAGGTCAGGAGATCGAGACCATCCTGGCCAACCTGGCGCAACTCCGTCTCTACTTAAAATACAAAAATTAACCGGGCATGGTGGCTCATGCCTGTAATCCCAGCTATTCGGAGACTGAGGCAGGAGAATCGCTTGAACCAGGGAGTCAGAGGTTGCAGTGAGTTGAGATCGCGCCCCTGCACTCCAGCCTGGGCGACAGAGTGGGACTCCATCTCAAAAATAAAAATAAAAATAATATTTATTTCATAAAACAGCAAAGAGAAGTCAGTAAGACAATCCATGAAAAGTTCTCAGCACAGAGTGTAGGTAATCAGCAAATGCTAGCTATTATAATAATGGTATTATTATTTCATTATTATCATGATTCTTGTAACAATCTCTTGATTAGGCTCCTTAGGGCTGGCCTCACCCACCAACACTACTCAAATTATCTTAAATTCCATTTCCAACTTAATATTCTTAAATTTGTCCTTTAGACTTATCACTCTCCAACTCTAAAATCTTGAATGAGTCTAAATGATTCATTAAATAAACTGTAACCCTTCAGCTTAACATTTAAAGTCTTCACTATGTGGCCTGAAACTGCCCTTCCAGGATGGCTACTTATACCCTGCATACTAGACATGGGCCTTCCCTCTTTGCCCTTAGTGTCTATCTGTCTCCATTTCTTTGTCGTGTTTTATTGATGTATAGTACTTGTACATATTTTTTCGGGGAGCTGATATTTTGATACAATGTGTAACAATAAAATCAGAGTAATTGGGATATCAACCACCTCAAACATTGATCTTTTCTTTGTGTGGGGAACATTACAATTTTTTTCTAGCTACTTTAAAGTATACAATAAATTATTTTAACTAATATTTTTCTATTATCAAAAACTAGAACTTATTCCTTCTATCTAACTATATTTTGTACCCATTAACCAACTTCTCTTCATTCCTCCTTTCTCCCTTCTCTTCTCAGTCTCCGCTAACCATCATTCTACTATCTACCTCTGTGAAATCCACTTTTTGACCTACCACATATGAGTGAGGACATATGAAATTTGTCATCCGTTTCATCCAAGTTGCCACAAATGATAGAATTTCGGGGTTTTTTGTTGGCTAAATTGTATTCCATTGTGTGTATATACCACATTTTCTTTATCCATTTATCCATTGATGAGCGCTAGGTTGATTCTAGCTCTTGGTCATTGTGGATAGTGCTGTAACACACACAGAAGCTCAGATATCTCTTTAGTGTACTGATGCCTATCTTTTGGATAGATACCCAGCATTGGGATTGCTGGATCATATGGTGGTTCTATCTTAGTTTTTTGAGAAACTTTCATACTGTTTTCCATAAGGGGTCTACTACTTGTTTTTGTTTTTGTTTTTGAGATGGAGTTTCGCTCTTGTCGCCCAGGCTGGTGTGCAATGGCACAATCTTGGTTCACTGAGACCTCCACCTCCTGGATTCAAATGATTCTCCTGCCTCAGCCTCCGAAGTAGCTGGGATTACAGGTGTGTGCCACCATGCCCAGCTAATTTTTTTCTTTTTTTCTTTTTTTCTTTTTTTTTTTTTTTGTATTTTTAGTAGAGACGAGGTTTCACCATGTTGGTCAGGCTGTTCTCGAACTCCTGACCTCATGTGATCCACCTGCCTTGGCCTCCCAAAGTGCTGGGATTACCGACATGAGCAACTGCTCCTGGCCAACTTTGTTTTTGTTTTGTTTGTTTTGTTTTACATTTTACCAGTCATGGCATAATATATTCCATAAGGTATTTCTGTTAATACATCATTCTCTTTCACATATGTACTGAGTTATCCTGAAGACAAAGCTGCTAGGGGAAAAGTTACCTTTCCCACGTAACTGGGGAAAAATTCACGTCTTTTCTGGTTTTTTTTGTTAACTTAAAAATAACCAACATTAACCTGTATTTTTGTTTTGTAGCCTACTTCTCAAAATTGTTGTTTGTGTGGTTAGTGAGAACAGGGGAGTCTACAATGCTCGTATCACAGAAAATGACCACTGACTTACTAGGATCTTAACAGTCTTACAATTCCAAACAAAAAACATACTTATTTCACTGATGCAGTACCAGCACTTTTTGAGAAGGTTATGGTTCTCTTGTGAGGTAAATCGCACAAATATAGTGACAATTTTTTTTCTTTTTTTTTGAAAAGAGTCTCACTCTGTTACCCAAGCTGGAGTGCAGTGGCACAATCTCAGCTCACTGCAACCTCCACCTCCCAGGTTCAAGCAATTCTCCTGCCTCAGCCTCCCAAGTAGCTGGGATTACAGGCACCTGTCACCACACCCAGGTAATTTTTGTATTTTTAGTAGAGACAGGGTTTCACCATGTTGGCTAGGGTTGATTTCGAACTCTTGACCTCAAGTGATCTGCCCACCTCAGCCTGCCAAAGTGTTAGGATTACAGGCGTGCACCACCACGCCTGGTCTCATAGTGACAAATTTTTTTTTAATGTTTTCTAGAAATAAAAACTTGACTTCATCCATTTCAAAAGCAATTGGAGGAGATTGGGGAGGCTTTGTGCTGGTCTCTTTCCTAATTACACTCACCCTGACGAGGCAGCTCCTTGATGTGATGATTGAAAAGACTACTGTCTGCACAGGTCCTAGGGGTGCCATATGAGAACTTGTTGCCTTTATAAGCCACTAATTCTTATTTTTCTAATAAACTAGCCCATTTCCCCTTAAATTGATCAGGTAAATGTTTTTTACTAATTTATTCCAACCATCCTCAAATGCATTTAGTGCTAATGTCAAAATGGAAAAAAAAAAAAAAAAAAGCCTCTGAACTACAATAGAAACCTCACATCAGGGTGGTGCCCAATGCAGGATGGCACTGGAGAGCATCGGAAGGCAAATAAACACACAGGGACAAGACAAGGGCCGTACTACTTGGCATCCCACCAACAGTGTATGCGTGATCCCCTTTCTCTGCATCCTCTCCAGCATTTGTTATTTTTATCTTTTTGATAATGGCAATTACAACTAGGGTGAGATGATATTTCACTGTGGTTTTGATTTGCATTTTCCTGATGATTAGAAATGTTGAGTATTTTTTCATATACCTGTTGGCCATTTTTATTACTTTTTTTGAGAAATACCTATTTGGGTCTTTTGTCCATTTTCTAATCAGATTATTTGTTGTTTTCCTATTGAGTTGTTGTATTCTTTATATTTTCTGACTTTTATCCTCTGGTCAGGTAGATAATTTGCAAATACTTTTTCCCATTCAGTAGGCTATCTCTTCATTGTGTTGTTTCCTTTGCTGTGCAGAAAATTTTTAGCTTGATATACTCTCAGTTGTCTATTTTGGTTTTGTTGCCTGTGATTTTGAGGTCTATCCAAAAAAAAAAAAAAAAAAAACTGTTTGCCAAGACTAATGTCCTGAATTGTTTCCCAGTGTTTTCTTCTAGCAGTTTCATAGTTTCAGGTCTTACATTTAAGTCTTTAATCTATTTTGAATTGGTTTTTGTGTGTGATGAAAGAAGGGAATCTAGCTTAGTTCTTCTATATAGGACATCTAGTTTCCCCAGCACCATTTATTAAAGCAACTGCCCATTTCCTGCTATATGTTCCTGGAACATTTGTCAAAAATGAGTGGACTGTACATGCATTGATATATTTCTGGCTTCTCTATTCTGTTCCATTGATCTATGAGTCTATTTTTACACCAGTACCATGCTGTCTTGCTTACTATAGCCTTGTAGTATAATTTGAAATCAGGTATTTTGATGCAACCAGCTTTGTTCTTTTTGTTCAGGATTGCTTTGGCTAGTTGGAGTTTTTTGTGGTTCCACAGAAATTTTAGGTTTTTTTTTTTTTTCTATTTTTGTGAGAATGTCATTGGTACTTTGATAGGGATTGTCCTGAATCTGTAGATCGCTTTGGATAGTAAAGACATTCTAACAATATTAATTCTTCCAATCCATGAACATGGAATATCTTTCCATTTTTTGGTATCCTCAGTGTTTTTCATTACTGTTGTATGCTTTCTCTTTTATGGAGATCCTTCGCTTCTTTGGTTGATTGATTCATAGGGATTTTTATAGCTATTGTAAATGGGATGGATTTCTTGATTTTTTTAATATTGATTCCTGTTAGCCTATGAAAATGCTACTGAGTTTTGTACATTTATTTGTATTCTGCAACTTTACTTAATTCGTTTGTCAATTCTAAGAGTTTTTTGGTAGAGTATTTTGTTTTTTCTAAATGTAAGATTATGTCATCTGGAAGTAAGGATAATTTGACTTCTTTCTTTCCAATTTGGATGCCCTTTATTTCTTTCTCTTGCCTGATTGCTCTGGCTAGGACTTTCAGTACTATGTTGAAAAAAAGGGGTGAAAGTGGGCATCCTTGTCTTATTCCAGATCTTAGTGAAAAGGCTTTAAATTTTTCCCCATTCAGTATATTACATGTGGGTTTTTAATAGATGGCCTTTATCTTGTTGAGGTATGTTCCTTCTATACCCAATTTGTTGAGAGTTTTTATCATGAAGGGATGTTACATTTTACTCAATCCTTTTTCAGTATCTATTGAATGCTCATATAGCTTTTGTACTTACTCTGTTAATAGAATGTATCACATTTATTGATTAGCATATGTTGAGCCCTCCTTGCACCAGTTAGATGAATCTCACTTGATCATGGTGAATGAGCTTTTTAACATATTGTTGAATTTGGTTTGCTAGTATTTTGTTGATGATTTTTGCATCTATTATCTTCAGTGGTATTGGCCTATAGTTTCCCTTTTTGTTGTGTTTTTGTCTGGTTTTGGTATTAATATTGGCTCTGTAGAATGAGTTTAGAAGTATTCCTTCTTCAATTTTTTGAAATGGTTTGAAAAGTATTGATATTAGTTCTCTTTAAAATGTTTCGTAGAATTCTACAGTGAATTTATCAGGTCCTTGGCTTTGCTTAGATGGGAGAGCTTTTGTTACTGCTTCCATCTCATTATTCATTTTGGTCTTTTCAAGTTTTCTGTTTCTTCATGGTTCAATCTGGATAGGTTGTATGTGTGCAGAAATTTATGAATTTCTTCTAAGTGTTACAATTTCTTGGTGTATAAATATTCGTAATACTCTCCAGTGATTCTTTGTATTTTTATGCTATCAATTGCAATGTTTTCCTTTTCATCTGTGATTTAATTAATTTTGGTCTTCATTCTTTTATCTTAGTTAATCTAAAGGTTTGTCAATTTTGTTTCTCTTTTCCAAAGGCAACTTTTTGTTTTTGTGATTTTATGTATTTTTTAGTCTCAATTTCATTTATTTCTGCTCTAATTGTTATTATTTGTTTTCTTCTACTTACTTGGGATTAGGTTTGTTCTTGCTTTCCTAGTTCCTTGAGGTGTGTGTTAGGGTGTTTATTTGAAACCTTACTACTTTTCTGACATAGAAGTTTATTGCTATAAACTTCCCTCTTTGTACCACTTTTTCTATATCCCATAGCTTTCTGTATATCGTGTTTGCATTTTTACTTGTCTCAATAAATTTTTAGGCCAGGCGCAGCAGCTCACACCTGTAATTCCAGCACTTTGGGAGACCAAGGCAGGCAGATCACAAGGTCAGGAGATCAAGACCATCCTGGCTAATGCGGTGAAACTCTGTCTCTACTAAAAATACAAAAAAATTAGCCAGGCATGGTGGTGGGCGCCTGTAGTCCCAGTTACTCGTGAGACTGAGGCAGGAGAATGGCGTGAACCCAGGAGGTGGAGGTTGCAGTGAGCCAAGATCGTGCCACTGCACTCCAGCCTGGGTGACAGAGCAAGACTCCGTTTCAAAAAAAAAAAATAAAAAAATTTAAATTTTCTTCTTAATTTCTTCATTAACTCATTATTCTTCAGGAACATGTTTAGTTTCCACATATTTGTCCAGTTTCCAACATTCTTCTTGTTATTGAGTTCTAGTCCCATTCCATTGTGTTCAGAAAAGTTACTTGATATAATTTTGACATTTTTTAATTTATTGAGTCTTGTTTCATGACCTAACATACCTTCAAGAATGTTCCATATGCTGATGAAAAAAATCCGTATTCTACAGCAGTTGTATGAAATGTTCTGTAAATATCTGTTAGACCCTTTTGGTCTAAAGTATAGTTTAACTCCAATGTTTCTTTGATGATTAGTAATCTGTTTATTGCCAAAAGAGGGGTGCTGAAGTTTCCTACTATTATTGCATTGCATCCTATATCTCCCTTTAAATTTTTTAATATTTGTTTTATATATTTGAGTGCTCTGATGTTGAATGCATACACGTTTACTATTTTTATATCATTTTGCTGAATTGCCCCCTTTATAATTATGTAATAACCTTCTTTGTCTCTTACAGATTTTGATTTAAAGTCTATTTTATGTAATATAAGTAAAGCTACTCCTGCCCTTTTATGATTTCTATTTGCATGGAGTATCTTTTATCATCTCTTCTCTTTCAGTCTGTGTGTTTTTAGAGGTGAAAGGAGTTTCTTGTAGGAAGCATATAGTTGGATCTTGCTTTTTAATACATTCAGCCATTCTATGTCTTTAACTGGAGAAATTAGTTCATTTACATTTAATGTTATATTGATAGATAAGGATTTACTACTGCCATTTTTTTACTTGTTTTCTAGTTGTTTTGTAACTCCTGTCTGTCTTCCTTTTCTTACTGTCTTCCTTTTCTTACTGTCTTCCTTTATGGTTAATTGACTTTCTCTAGTAGTACATTTCAATTTGTTGCTTTTTATTTTTAGTGTATCTATTATAGGTTCTTGCTTTGTTATTACCATGAGACTTGCAAAAAATAGTTACAACAATCCTATAGGCCAGGCACAATGGCTTACACCTGTAATTCCAGCACTTTGGGAAGCTGAGGCAAGAGGATCACTTAAGCCCAAGAGTTCAAGACAAGCCTGGGTAACATAGTGAGACCTCATACAAAAAATCAAAAAATGAGGAAGGAGGACTGCTTGAGCCCAGAGGTCAAGGCTGCAATGAGCCATGATAGCACTGCACTCCTGCCTGGGTGACAGGAGTCAGACCCTGTCTCAAAAAAAAAAAAAAAAAACAACTTATCATTATAACAAGTTATTTAAAACTGATAACTTAATTTTCATTGCAAATAATAATAATAATAAAGACAAACAATCCTCCCCCAAGAAAAACCTGTACACATTAACTCCCTTCTCCCACAACATTTTAAATTTTTGATGTTACAATTTACATTTTTATATTGCATATCTCTTAACTGATTGTTTTAGTTTTTTTTGTTTTCGTGCTTATTTTTTGAGATGGGGTCTCACTCTGTCACTCAGGATGGAGTGCAGTGGCATGATCTCAGCTCACTGCAAACTTTACCTCCTGGTTTCAAGCAATTCTCACGGCTCAGCTTCCCAAATAGCTGGGAGTACAGGCACACACAACCATGCCTGGCTAATTTTTGTATTTGTAGTAGAAATGGTTTCACCATGTTGGCCAGGTTGGTCTCAAACTCCTGATTTCAAGTGATTTGGCCACCTCGGCCTCCCAAAGTGCTGGGATTATAGGTGTGGGCCACCGCACCTGGCCATTATTATTTTTAATCTTTTTTATTATTTTAGTCTTTTTACTAAAGAAATCCATATTGAAACACTATGATTTCAACATTAGTACAACAATCACATTAGCATCCTTTCTGCTCAGATTGAAGAACTCCCTTTAGCAGTTCTTTTAGGACAGTTCTGATAGCAATAAATTCCCTCAGGTTTTGTTTCATTTGTTCTTCTTCATTTCTGAAGAATAGTTTTTCTGGGTACAGTGTTCTTGGTTGACAGGTTTTTTTTTTTTCTTTTAGCACTCTAAATATATTTCACTTTATCCCAGCCTATAAGATTTCTGCTGAGAAGCCTGTCGCCAAGTGTATTGGATCTTCCTTATATGTTATTTGCTTCTTTTCTCTTACTGCTTTCAAAATCATCTTTTTGTCTTTGACCCTTGAGAGTTTGATTATAATATGTCTTAGGGTAGTCTTATTTGAGTTTAATCTGATTGGTGACTTTTGACCTTGCTGTACCTGGATATTTATATCTTTCTCCAGATTTGAAAGCTTTAAGTTATTATTATTTCAATCTCCTTATTAAATATCTCTGATAAATTTCTGAATTGATTATCTCTATTTTCTTGAAATTTGTTGAGCTTCCTAAAAATAGCTTTTTTTAAATTATTTGTCTGAGAGATCACACACCTCTATCACTCTAGAGTCAGTCTCTGGTACCTTATTGTCTGGGGAGGTCATATTTTCCTGAATGTTCCTAATACTTGTGGATCTGTGACAATGTCTGTGCATTCAGGGATTGGATATTTATTTTAGTCGTTGTAGTCTGGCTTTGTTTGTGCCTGTCCTCCTTCAGAAGGCCTTCCAGGCATTCTAAGTATACTGACTGTATTATTTCATTCTCATACTGCTATGAAGAACTGCCCAAGACTGGGCAACTTATAAAGGAAAGAAGTTTCATTGACTCACAGTTCCACATGGCTGGAGAGGCCTCAGGAAACCTACAATCATGGCAGAAGGCACCTCTTTATAGGGCAGCAGGAAGGAGAAGAGCAAGCAGGGAAAATGCCAGGCACTTATAAAACCATCAGATCTCAAGAGACTCACTAATTATCATGAGAAGAGCATGGAGGAAACTGCCTTCATGAACTAATTACCTCCACATGGTCCCGCCCTTGACACGTGGGGATTATAGGGATAATGGGGATTGTGGAGATTACAATTCAAGATGAGATTTTTGTGTGGGGGCACAGCAAAACCTTATCACTGACTGTTGTGTTTTTTGAGACTGCGGCCATTGCAGCCGTCACAACACTAGAGGATGCTCTAAGCCCAGGTTTGCTATGAGTCTCATGACAGGCTGGCATGGCTTTCTGGCCCAGATAGACCCAGGGAAGACCCAAGGAGGGTACTGGGGCTGTATGGGAATTCTGGCCAAGCACTTGAGTCCAGAAGACTGCCCTGGTGGCCCAGACAGTTATGCCTCCCAGCATGCCTCTGCACAGTCAGTATGGGTCCCTGACTGCAGCATAAGGGACTGGGCTTCTTTGGGATCTGCTGGCAGGCCCAATTCATTGACTCTAATGTGCATGCATTACCCAGAAGGTCCCTACGCGACTGGGGTCATTTCTCAAACAGCAGTGGCTGGAGATGAGACTGGGCCCTCTCGGGATCTGCTGTGGGATAGCACGCCTTCCACATTGACTCAGACAGGCATGCATCTCTCAGCATGTCCCTGCACAAACAAGATAGTTCCTGGCTGCAGCAGGAGGGGCTAGAGCTGAGACCAGACCCCCTTGGAATCTGCTATGGGACAGAGGCTAGAGAGCTCCATCTCAACTCGGAGGAGTGGGTGTTGCCCAGCAAGTTACTTTGCAGATGCAGTATTCCCCTGACTGCAGCTGGAGGGGCCAGAGCTGAAACTTGGCCTCCTCAGATTCTGATGTCAGATAGAGGCTGGAAAGCCCACACTCATTGGCTCGGAATGTGTATGTGTCTCAGAAAAACCCTGAACAGATGGAATAGTTCCCTGATTGCAGCAGGAGGGGTCAGAGCTGAGACTGTGTTTTGGCAGGAGCTCCTGTTGGACAAAGGCTGGAGAGCCCATCTTACTGGGCCAGAAAGGTGCTTGTCTCCCAGTAGGTCTCAGCACAGGCAGGATAGCTTCCAAACTCCAACAGGAGAGACTAGGACTAAAACTGGACTCCCTCAGGATCTAGGGTGCAGAAGCTGGAGAGCCCAGTCTCAGTGACTCAGAGGCAGGTGTGTGTGTTTCCCAGGAATTCCCTGCACAGATGGGATAGTTCCCTGATTGCAGAAGGAGGGCTGTGAGCTGGGGCTGGCTCAGGATCTGCGGCAGCATCAAGGTTGGCAAGCCCATCAGGGAGGCTTAGACTCCCAGGCTGCAAGAGATGGGTGAGTATCCCTTTGGGCACTTTTATAAGCAGCTCTGAGCTGGGACCACAGCTGAAGAAGCCTGGACCAGAGCCATACAGCAACTTTCAGGTTCCATGCCCAGACTGATATCAGGAGGCAGACTAATCTTTCTGCCAAAGAACTAGTGTGCTCAATTCCTTCTGGACCCCTTGGCAGATGGTTTTGGTTGCAGGCTGAAAGCCAAATGGAGCTAGAGCCAAGCCCCTTGGAGGAGTAGGTCACTTCTGGACTTGAACCCAGGTGTAAGCTTAGTGGATCAACCACTTGAGAGCACTGTCAGTCTGGACTTTCAAAATGATCCTTCTAGGTCTTGGGCTCCATCGGGGTTTCACAAGTGTCTACCTGAATCCTGAGGCTCTTGTAGAGTGACTTTTAACTGTGGCTTGGTGTAGATTTCTTGTTGTTGGGGAGATATGAGAGGGTTACCTTCTATTCCACTATCTTGGTGATGTCATCTGTCTCCCCATTTTTGCTCATTGTTTTTTTGTTTGTTTGTTGACACATGGTCTCATTCTGTTGCCCAGGCTGGAGTTCAGTGGAGTGATCTCAGCTTGCTGCAACCTCTGCCACCTGGGCTCAAGCAAACCTCCCACCTCAGTCTCCCAAGGAGCTGGAACTACAGGCATGTGTCACCACGCCTGGCTAATTTTTATGTTTTTTGCGGAAACGGGGCTTCACCATGTCACCCAGGCTGGTCTCAAATTCCTAGACTCAAGTGATCCATTCGTCTTGGCCTCCCAAAGTGCTGGGATTACAGGTATCAGTCACCACACCCAGCCCATTTTTGCTCATTCTTATCTTTTCGTCAGACATCCACCATCCCCACAAACACCTGCTGGTTGAAATGTTCATATTAGTTTTTTGTTACTGCTGAAACAAATTACTGCAAGTTTAGCAGCTTCAAAAACACAGATATATTATCATAAGGTTCTTTAAGTTCACAGTCTTACATGGTCTCACTGGGCTAAAATCAAGGTGCTACACTCCTTTCCGAAGCTTTGGAGGAGAATCCACTTTCTTGCCTCTTCTGGTGTCTAGAGCCTCCTGCATTCCTCAGCGTATGTCCACTTTTATTCTCTTCTAAGCCAGCAATGTCATATCTCTGTGACCCTACTTCTGTCTTCTGCTGTCACATCACCCTCTGACCACAGCCTCTCCCCATCTCAAGGTTCTTCACTTTAACCACAAATTCAAAGTCCCTTTCACCATGTGAGATAACATACTCAAAATTTCCAGGCATTAGGATATGGACATTTTTGGGGGTCCACTATTCTGCCTACCATACTGCCCGTTCGTTTGCAGCCATAACATTCTAACACGCAGTTAGTGGATTCATAATTGGGAAATTGGATAGTAGTTCTGAACATACTGAAATTAAATGTATATATTCATTTTAACCCCATGTAACCTCACATCTATGAAGTGTATGCCACAGAAACACTTAGACATTTATTCATTTAACATACTACAAATATGTTACACTCCAGGTATTTTTCCAGTTGCTAGGAAAAAAGAGAAAGCCCTTGAGTGAAAGAAGGCAAAGAATAAGCAAATAAATATGAATTATGTTAAATGGTTATAGATACTTTTTTCAGTTGATGAGACCATAATATTTAGTTTTGCTTGACTCCTCTTTTTTCTTCATACCCCATAACTAATTCATCAGCAAATTCTAATAGTTCTATTTTCAAAATATGTCAGAATCCTACCATCTTATGTGTGCCAATATGCATTTACAAAAATGTTTTCCCAAGTAAATCAAGGCACTATTACCAGATAGAGGAGGATGAATGGTCAGAAGGAAAAAAACAAACCAACAAACAAGGTCACTGCTATAATATCTTCTATACCTAACATGTGTCAAACACAAAGTCAAGCCAAATAGTTAGCAGTTATAGCAATACACTGGCATACTGTAAATTCTTCACAGCTATCTAACAAATTTGTATTGTTGTGTAAATACTTTTTTGTGTGTGTATGACAGAATTTTGCTCTGTTGCCCAGGCTGGAGTGCAATGGCACGATTTTGGTTCACTGCATTCTCCTGTCTCAGCCTCCCAAGTAGCTAGGATTACAGGTGCCCGCCACCACACCTAGCTAAATTTTGTATTTTTAGTAGAGATGGGGTTTCACCACATTGGCCAGGTTGGTCTCCTGACCTCAGGTGATCCTCTCGCCTCAGCCTCCCAAAGTGCTAGGATTACAGGAGTGAGCCACCGCATCCAGCCTAAATACTTTTATACTCTACCTGAAGATATATTCCACTCTGATGCTATCTGTTGAACAGACCATTAAGTTGAGTAGATGATGGAGAGCAGTATCCATGTCTCCATCAAAGGTAGTGTATAAATTGCTGTATATAAAACTAGACTGAAAATGTGATTTTAAGATGGCACCGAAGAAAGATCTCATATTTTCTGGAACATATGTGAAACGTGCACCTTAAACATGTAAGCAGATCCTCTCAGGACCATATTACATGTGAGCAAACTTTTCCTGTAAAGAGCAAGATACTAAATATTTTAGGCTTTCCAGGTACATGTTATATGGAATCTGACAAAATGCCTCAGCCCTGCCATGATAGCACAAAAGTTGCTATGGACAATACATACACAACTGAGTAGGATATATTCTGATAAAATCCCACATATCATATCATTTTATCTAAATTTTGCATAGCTTTCTAAAAGACTCACTTTTAAAAACATAGTTGCATTTTTGGTAGACAGCAGGCCAGGCCTAGAGTGTGCCGATTGTTGTTTCATTCAAACAACAAAATATTGGAAAGCATAAAAGTACATAGTCCAATGTGGGTTAAATGCAATTTAATCACATCATGTGCCTTAAAACTTCCTATATTTAAAAGTATGCTGTGAATGCAGTTCAGAACCACTTCAGCCCACATGTGGCCTCTGTTAATGTAATCTTCTTTCTTTCTTTTTTTTTGTGGGGGATGGGGGCGGACAGAGTCTCTCTCTCTCACCCAGGCTGGAGGGCAGCGGCGCAGTCTCCGCTCACTGCAAACTCCGCCTCCTGGGTTCAAGCGATACTCCTGCCTCCGTTTCCCAAGTAGCTGGGATTACAGGGGTCTGCCACCACGCCCAGCTAATTTTTGTATTTTTAGTAGAGACGGGGCTTCACCATGTTGACCAGACTGGTCTCAAACTCCTGACCTCGTGATCCACCTGCCTCAGGTGTAATCCATCCAAAGTGCTGGATTACAGGTGTGAGCCACTGCGCCCAACTAATGTCACCATCTTTCTAAGGGCTTGCTGCTAGAAACCAGAACAGTAAATGTCACCAAGTAAGAGCAGGCTCTAATCCTCCATCTAAATACAAAACAAAAATACATTGCTGTCATCAAAAGAATATCCTTTTTGAAGCTCAGTAATTATCTGCAAAGTATTTTATTTTAATATAAGTGCCCAGTTGAAATAGCCTTAGTTGACACTAAGGAAATGTGTTTGAGATTATGTGCACTAATTTTTCTGGAATCTGGATTCTTAACTGACTTTTCAGAGTAATAGGATTTAATTCCCAGATATGATGGGGATTATGTGGTAGCTACAGGGCACACAAAAGCCTATAAAAAATTTGGATAAAACTGAATTTTCACTTTAGTCAATAGCTCAGACTTATCTACTACAATATACTAATTTAATTCAAACCATAATTTGCCTACCAAATATGGGGCAGTAAAACTATTTTTATTTAATGAAAGCATTGCCACATGAAAGGATTCAGATATTTAATTGACTTCCGCAATTCTGGCCTAAGAGCTAGTTCAAACACAGATGCACCAAGATAAATTACACAGTTTAAATCATTAAAGTAATTAGATCAGGATCAAAGTGTCTGGAAAGATACCATATTAATTTTATTTTACTTAAAACACATTTCAAAGTAAACAGGCATTAAAAGTAAATATCTCTACGGAATGGCAATTGAAATTTTCCACAGAAGTCATTGCTAAGGCCCTCAGAGTCCATTGTTTGTCTTCCTTTAGTATGGTATAAGATAAAATGAAGGCCAAGGGCCCAGGGAATATCACATTTGAAAGAACGTTTCTTTTTTTAATCACCCACCTTGAAGCTTTTTTTTTTGAGACTGAGTCTCGCTCTGTTGCCCAGGCTGGAGTACAGTGGCACAATCTCAGCTCACTGCAACCTCTGCCTCCTGGGTTCAAGCAATTCTCCTGCCTCAGCCTCCTGAATAGCTGGGATTACAGGCATGCACCACCACACCCGGCTAATTTTGTGTTTTTAGTAGAGACGGGGTTTCACCATGTTGGTCAGGCTGATCTCCAACTCCTGACCTCGTGATCCACCCACCTCAGCCTCCCAAAGTGCTGGCATTACAAGTGTGAACCACTGCTTCCAGCCCACCTTCAAACATTTTCTATCCTCTCCTCAGAACCACCTTTTTGGGGCTTCTCTTCCTCATTGCATCTCAGACTTTGATGTTGCCCAGGACCCTGACTCCTTGCTTTACAGAATACAGCAGCTGATAACCCACTTCCAGCAAAATACTGGTGACTTAAATATGTTAGCTTCATCCTCCTTGTTGACACAGATAATTCCAATTTAACCTACATATCAGCATCCCCAACCTGGATCCTTCCTTCTAGAACTTTTGTGCAGTCTTAAAGTTAACATTCTCATGGCACTCATGCACCTGAGTTCTTACTCCCAAGAGTCTCTCAACATCACCTCGCATGACTAACATGTTCCATCATGTGGAACTCAGGTTTATTTTCTTGTTTTCTGCAAAGGGAAAAGAGAAAATGAAAAAAAAAAAAATCACAAGTTATATGTGTGACAGCCTTTTGTGAAGGTCTAGGGGCAATGGATGAGGTTATATAACAACAGCACGAACAGCTCCACATTATGTCCACCAACTTGACAGAAGCATCGCATAATATCACTCAGCTCATTCTCACACCCTCTCCCCCGCTCCGTCCTCTTTACAAATACCAGCAGTTCAAAAATATGCCTCTGGGCTTTCCTTTAAATATCCAAAGACTCATCTTTATGCTCTAATAAACACAGTTCACCTTGTCTGAATCTAATTTTTCTCCCCTTAAGTCTTTAAAGAGAAGGAAACTGTCTAGATATTTTTTTCTCACTGATATGAATTATGTACGCTGCCTACTTAGTGGAAGCAGTTAAGTTAGTTCTTTATTTTAAAGAACTATTATTTTATTCTGCAACATTATGTATCCTTTCATATTGGGTTTAATTTTATTAAAACTGTCTCTTAAGAGACCTCTTTTCTCAAGAGACTATGAGCTCTTCAAAGTTAGGAAGCAAGTCTTACTGTTTTGTTTTATGTTAATTATGGAAAATATTCTATTCATAAGTGAAACCTCTTCTTTACAAAAAGGAAGCAAAGAAAATATTCTAATGAGCCCCTGGTACTCATTACCCAGCTTTATCAATTATAAATACATGGCCAGTCTAGCCATCTATACCCCACCCCCATGTTCCCTCCGATGCATAATTTTATTATTTTTTAATCCTGTTTAATGTAATAATTTTTACTATCATACCACTTAATCCACAAATGAACAAAAAAGAAGTCAAAAGTTTATGCTGTTTAGTGTAATAATTTTTACATTAAATACATAGCGATTCGCTTCTCTCAAAGTGGCACTGGTAACTTAGAATAAAGAAGTTTCCATTATGCATTGACTAAAAAAATCTCAAAAACAACTAAGCAGCTATGCTATAGCTCAGTAAGTACTTCTGGGCTGGTGTACATTTCAGGTTAATAGAGAACTACATTTTGGGTTTTCCAAAGGCAGCAATAATTACATTTCAGCTTTTAGTCTAGATGCTTAACATAATTAAGCATATTAAGTGACAGTAGTTAAAATGTAAGAACAATCATCACAATCTCTTTGCAACCTGAATACACTGTTTAATGCTTACATGGAATGAAACCAGTGTTTTTAATTGGCATTTTACACACACACACACACATACACACACACATAATTTTTTTAAAAATCAAAGGCAATCATTCTAAACGTACTAGGGTAGCAGGTTCAAAATGCAAATACCAACGCATAATTTTAGAGAACACCTCAAGTGTTCTATAATTTTATCTTTAAAAAATTAAAGGTAGTATAGATCTCTAAACGATAAAGGCTCACTTAAGAAAATATAACCATAATACCACTATCACAAAAAAAAAATTAAAAACAATGTCTTTATTCAATCATGATTTGTTTTTTAAGTCTCCACTCTCTTATACATCCACTAGCTCATGGAAGTGCCCAATCACTGTGTCCCAAACTACTGGACTTTCAGAAGTTTTCATGTTGAGGAGGTAACAGTCAGTCTCTCCTCTTCTCTGACAAGTTCTCCAATCTGTTCAAACCTCAGTTCAGTATTACCCTGTTCTATGAAGACTTCCTTAATTCTCCCAAATACAGTTAGTCACTTCTTCTCAAGGGCCTTCATGATACATCATTCATATCTCTAGCATGTATTTAAATATTTGGTATTATAATTATTCATTTTATTGTCTGTGTCCCCAAATTTAGGTATGCCTTTAATAAACATTGTAATCAATGTTTATTACAGTAATCTCAATTCCCAGAGACCCTGCTGGTAAGATAGATCATGTATGTGAATTTGAAGAAAAGAAGTAGGAAGGGAGGGAGAACACAGACAAGAAACTAGCAATCAATTATGATCTCTGTAGTAGGAAGTCTGTGGGAACATTCTAATGGTTCCCACATTCCCCTATTCCACTTCTAGGTTATATTTATATGAACTGGAAATTTTCTCTGTTTTACTTATTGTTTTATCTCAGCACTTGAAACATTACTGGGCACATAGTAAAAGTGTAATACACATAGTAAAAGTGTAATACATAGTGGAAGGAAAGAAGGGAGGAAGGGAGGAAGGGAGGAAGGGAGGAAGGGAGGGAAAAGCGGGCCTTGGCCCCATACAAAAGATTGATGACTTGAATGTTCATAAGTTAAAATGCTTACTATATTATCATTCATTTATGATTACCTGCTTTCACAAACTTTTATATAGATAAACATTATATAAGCAGCCATCATTTGTGTCCAAACCAGAATATATTTCTCTCAGAATAAATGTATGCTATTTACTGCCTTAAAGAACTGCCTAATAACCAGTGAGCTACAGGAGCTTTATTTCAGTGCCATCAATGTAATTAATGCCTTTGATTGCCAGATCCAAAAGCACAGAGTATTTCTGGGAATACTGGTCTTTAGGCAAATGGTGACTCAGCCAACAGAATTCTTGTTCCTTATTTCAAGGTAACTGGACCGGTTACCCAGACCTGGCTAGGAGTGCATGTAGCAGGTGGGCAAATCAGGATAATTCAGTTTACTGAGATGAAGATTATACTCTGCTTATCCTTGGCTCAATAGCTCAGTCTGATTTACTCTGACCTGGAGATGTTATTTGTGTACTTTGGTTGTCAATGAGCTTTGGATAATGTAGTCAGAAGCCTCTTATGAATTACATTGATCCCATTCTGACCTGGTAGTCATTTTCTCAAACAGGTACTCAGAGGCAAATCACCTAATCTACCAGGTGACAAATATTCAGAACTTCCAATCTGAAACAAGAAAGATACAGAGTAGTGAGGGAGAAAAAGATAAGAATGAAGTATGTGAGATTTCTGTCAGATCCCCCCACTTGTTTTGGTTTGTTTTTTTGTTTTTTGTTTTTTTGCTCTTCCCAAACAGCCCATCCTCCTTCAGTAGCACTTCTTTCCCAGAGTGCTTCAAGTTTTGATGTGGCTTAGATTCTGTTCTGTCTCAGTAAAACAATCTGATAAATACATTCACACCAAAATTTTAATGGCAGCCTACTTTATTCTATGCAGACATATCCACATACACACACACGCTTTTTATTTTACCAGGCAACTTCCAATTCATTCTTTAATTCTCAGTTCAGTATTAATATCTCTGAGGTCTTTACTATAAATTGAATATTTCTGCCCCCCAAAATCCGTATGTTGAAGTCCTAATTGCCAATGTAGTGGTATTTGAAAGTGAAACCTTTGGGAGGTGATTAGGTTTGGATAAGGTCATGGGTGTTGAGCCCTCCTGATGGAATCAGTCCCCTTGTAAGAAGAGACTAGAGTTCTCTTTGCCACATGAGGATACAGCAAGAAGGCAGCCATCTGCAAATTAGAAAGAGGGCCCTCATCAAGAACCCAACCCTGTTGGTACCCTCGTCTCAGACTTCTAGCCTCCCACACTGTAAGAAATGAATGTTTGCAGTGTAAACCACCCTGCCTACGTTATTACATTTTTCTCTTAATGGCAACACAAACTGACTAATACATTCTCCACGATGATGAAAGATGTTCATCATCGTTAGTCATTAGGAAATGCAAATTAATACCATAATGAGATACCACGATGTATCTATTAGATTGTCTAAAATTAAAAGACTGACCATGCCAGATGTTGACAAGGGAGTGGAACTCTCAGATATTGGTGACAGAAAGATAAAATTTATTTGGAAAACAGTTTGAAAGCTTCTTTAAAAAGTTACTTCATACGCTTATTATATGATTATGCTATTCTGCACCTAGGAATTTACCCAAGGGAAATGAAAGTATATGTCCAATCAAAGATATAAATGAATGATCATAGCCTATTTATTTGTAATAGCCCCAAATGGGAAACCGCCCAAATATTCATCAAGAAATAAATGGATTTGCCGGGTGTGGTGGCTCATGCCTATAATCACATTGGGAGGCCAAGGTAGGAGGATCACATGAGGTCAGGAGTTTGAGACCAGGCTGGTCAACATGATGAAACCCCATCTCTACTAAAAATACAAAAATTAGCCAGGCATGGTAGTGAGCCCCTCTCCTCCCAGCTACTCAGGAGGCTGAGGCAGGAGAATCACGCGCAAAGACGAAGGTTGCAGCAAGCCGAGATCGCGCCGTTGCACTCCAGCCTGGGCAACAAAGTGAAACTCCATCTCAAAATAAAATAAAATAAAATAAATTGATTAATAAGTTAAGGTTTTTCTATAGTACTGGATTATTCTCAGCAAAAGAAAAAAAGTAACAACTATTGATACGCACAAAAACATGAGTGAATCTCAAAATAATGATGCCAAATGAAAGAAATCAGACAAAAAGTACGTTATGGATGTCTATGTTAAGGTCTAAAACATACAAAATACATTACAGTGACAGAAAGCATACCAGTAGTTGTTTGAAGAAGGGAAAGAGAGAAGGAAAAAGAGGCAGATTACAAACAAGCGCAAGGACACTTTTGGGAGTGATGGCTGTGTTCATTATGTTGATTTCGTCAATGACTTCATGGATATGTATATATGTCAACACTTAGCAGATTGTATACTTTAAATATATGCAATTTGTTGTAAGTCAATTATACCTCAATAGAGTCGTTAAAATAACATATCTCTTCAGGGATAGGGACCAAATATGAATTGTCTTTGTACCCCTGAGTGCTGGATAGTATACAGTAAGCATAGCACATAGTAGTAGCTGGTAACTCAGGGAAGAAGATGGTGTTCGAGTCATGTGGAGAAGCCTTAGAGTACCATGGTCATGTCGATTGACTTTGAACAAGTAAACTTATCTCAGTTTACCCACTTGCGTGATGTTTATGCTGAAGCCTGTGTCATGGGAATACTTTCAGTGCATAATAAATGTTTTTAAAGTGCTTAATATCATAAATACCACTGTCATTATTTGGGTGAAATCTCTATAGTCTATTTTTCTTTTATCCAACTATTTTACCTAATTAAACTAGATTGTGTGCACCACTGGATGCCAACATGATGACAGAAAAAAGAAAGAAAGTAAAATCACAAGCTATTTAAACCTCACTAAAACATTTGACCATAGTTACAATACTAAACAATTCTGTCATTTTACGGCACAAAAATAACTGTGAGATACATGCTCATTTAACCTGGGTTGAAAATTTTATAATTTAAATCATTCAAATGATGAAAATCACTCTTTGCCAATTTCACCTTTAAAAATTACCTAACCTAATAAATCTATATTTAGTGTTATTGTTGAATATGAATATAGAAAGATAATAATATCGTCACTTGAACAGAAAAATCTTTGCCAAGGCACTTCTCACCAATAGGAAAATGAAGAAGACAGAGGTTTGTAGGAAAAGAAATATAAATGACTCCTTTTTTTTTTTTTTGAGATAGAGTCTCACTCTGTCACCCAGTCTGGAGTGCAGTGACGCACTCTCGGCTCACTGCGACCTCCACCTCCTGGGTTCAAGTGATTCTCCTGCCTCAGCCTCCCAAGTAGCTGAGATAACAGACATGCACCAACATGCCCAGATGATTTTTGTATTTTTAGTAGAGATGTGGTTTCACCATGTTGGCCAGACTGATCTCAAACTCCTGACCTTATGTGATCCTCCCGCCTCAGCCTCCCAAAGTGCTAGGATTACAGGTGTTAGGCACCGTGCCCGACCTAAATGACTGTTTTTTTTTTTTTTTTTTTTAGACAGAGTCTCACTCTGTCACCCAGCCTGGAGTGCAGTGGTGCAATCTCAGCTCACTGCACCCTCTACCTCCTGGGTTCAAGCAATTATTGTACCTCAGCCTCCCAAGTAGCTGGGATAACAGACATGTACCACCATACCTGGCTAATTTTTGTATTTTTAGTAGAGATGGGGTTTTGCCATGTTGCCCAGGCTGGTCTCCAACTCCTGACCTCATGTGATCCTCCCACCTCAGCCTCTCAAAGTGCTAGGATTACACACATGAGCCACCACACTAGGCCCTGAATGACTCTTAAATATAGAGAAGATCTTCACAAAATGAAAATTAAGACTATAATGAAATTTGTTTTTCATCCGTCAGATTGGCAAAGATCAAAAATTTTGGTAACTCACTGTGTTGGCAAAGGTTGAGTAAAGAGGCACTTTTATTCCCTGCTGCAGGGAATGTAGACTGACAATAACATTCATGAAAGACAATTGAGCAATAGCTCTTGAAATTAAAAGCACATGTCCTTGGCCTTGTAATTCTACTGCTAGAAATTTATGCTACAAATATTCTCACACTTGTAAGAGACAAGTGTAAGAATCTATCTAATATAAAATTTAAACTAAGATATGGATTTTTGAGATTCAAACTTCTGCCATATCGTTTCTCACTTGGTTTATAAATTCACACTTGGTTATAAATTCATTCATCAAATGTATCCATTTAAAACAATTTTTTAACTTTTATTTTACGTTCAAGGGTACATGTGCAGGGTTGTTTTATTGGTAAACTTGTGTCATGGAGATTTGTTTTACAGATTATTTTATCACCCAGGTATTTCATCCAGTACTCACTAGTTATTTTTCCTGAGCAGTGTTTCATATTTCTCCTTGTAGAGATCTTTCACCTCCCTGATTAGCTGTGTCACTAGGTATTTTATTATCTTCATGGCAATTGTAAATGGGATTGCGTTTCTGATTTGGCTCTTGACTTGATTGTTCTTGGTGTATAGGAATGCTAGTGATTTTTGCACATTGATTTTGTATCCTGACAATTTGCTGAAGCTGTTTATCAGATTGAAGAGCTCTTGGGCAGAGACTGATACAGGATATTCTAGATACACGAACATGTCATCTGCAAACAGATAGTTTGAATTCCTTTCTTCCCCTTTGGATGTCCTTTACTTCTTTCTCTTGCCTGACTGCTCTGGCCAAGACTTCCAATTGTGCCGGTTTTCAAGGGGAATGTTTCCAACTTGTGCCCATTTAGTACATTGTTGGCTGTGGGTTTGTCATAGATGGCTCTTATTATTTTGAGGTATGTTACTGCAATACCTAGTTTATTGAGAATTTTTAAACTGAAAAGATGTTGAATTTTATTGAAAGACTTTTATGCACCTATTGAGATAATCATGTGGTTTTTGTCTTTAGTTCTGTTTATGTGATGAAACACATTTATTGATTTGCGTATGGTGAACCAACCTTGCATCCCAGGGATAAAGCCAACTCGTTCATGGTGGATCAGTTTTTGATGTGATGCAGGATTCGGTTTGCCAATATTTTGGTAAGGATTTTTGCATTAATGTTCACCAAGTATATTGGCCTGAAGTTTTCTTTTTTTGTTCTGTCTCTGCCAAGTTATGGCATCAGGATAATGCTGGCCTCATAGAATGAGTTAGGGAGGCATCCCTCCTTTTCAATATTTTGGAATACTTTCAGTGGGAATGGTACTGGCTCCTCTTTGTACCTCTGGTAGAATTTAGCTGTGAACCCATCTGGTCCTGAGATTTTTTTTAGTTGGTAGGCTATTTATTACTGTCTCAATTTCGGAGTTCAAAATTGGTCTGTTCAGGGATTCAGCTTCTTCCTGGTTCAGGCTTGGGAGGGTGTATGTGTCCAGGAATTTATTCATTTCTTCTAGATTTTCTAGTTTATGTGCATAGAGATGTTTATAGCATTCTGTGAGGTCAGCGGTAATATCCTCTTTGTCTTTTCTAATTGTGTTTGTTTGGATCTTCTCTCTTTTTTTTCTTTATTAGTCTAGTCAGCTTTCTATCTATTTTATTAATTTTTTCAAAAAAACAGCTACTGGATTTACTGATCTTTTGAATATTTTGGAGGGGTCTCAGTCTCCTTCAGTTCAGCTCTGATTTTGGTTATTTCTTGTCTTCTGCTAGCTTTCAGGTTGGTTTTCTCTTGGTTCTCTAGTTCTTTTAGTTGTGATGTTAGATTGTTAAGTTGAGATCTATCTGACTTTTTGATGTGGACATTTAGTGCTATAAACTTTCCTCGTAACACTGTCTGAGCTGTGTCCCGGAGATTCTGATATGCTGTATCTTTGTTCTCATTAGTTTCAAAGAACTTCTTGATTTCTGCCTTAATTTCATTATTTATCCAAAAGTTATTCAGAGCAGGTTATTCAATTTCCATGTAATTGTATAGTTTTGAGTAAATTTCTTAGTCTAGATTTCTAATTTGATTGTACTGTGATCCAAGAGATTGGTTGTTATCATTTGATTTATTTTGCATTTGCTGAGGAGTGATTTATGTCCAATTATGTGATCAATTACAGAGTATGTGCCATGTGGCAATGAGAAGAATGTATATTCTGTTGTTTTGGAGTGGAGAGTTCTACAGATGTTGTATTAGTCATTTTCACACTGCTATAAAGAAGTACATGAAACTGGGTAATTTATTTTAAAAAATTTTAATGGGCTCCCAGTTCTGCAGTCTGTACAGAAAGCAGGACTTGGAAAACCTCAGGAAACTTACAGTCATCACAGAAGGTGAAGGAGAAGCAGGCATGTCTTACATGGCAGGAGCATAAAGAAGAGAGGGTGGGTGGAGGTGCCACACACATTAAAAAACACAGATTTTTGTGAGAACTCACCTGCTATCATAAAAACGTCAGCGGGGAAATCTGCCCCCGTGATTCAGTCACTTCCCACCAGGCCCAACCTCCAACATTGGGGATTATAATTCAACATGAGATTTGGATGGGGACACAGACCCAAGTTGTATCATATGTCTATCACGTCTATTTGATCCAGCGCTGAGTTTAGGTCCTGAATATCTTTGTAAATTTTCAGCCTCAATGATCTAATACTGTCAGAGGGGATGTTAAAGTCTCCCACTATTATTGCAAGGGAGTCTAAGTCTCTTTGAAGGTCTCTGAAAACTTGCTTTGTGAATGTGGGTGCTCTTGTATAGGGTGCGTATATATTTACGATAGTTAGGTCTTCTTGTTTAATTGAACCCTTTACATTTTTTTTTCCCAAGACAGAGTTTCACTCTTATCACCCAGTATGGAGTACAGTGGCATGATCTCAGCTCACTGCAACCTACGCCTCCCGGGTTCAAGCAATTCTCCTGCCTCAGCATCCCAAGTATCTAGGATTACAGGTACGAGCCACCACATCAGTTAATTTTTGTATTTTCTAGTAGAGATGGGATTTCACCATGTTGGCCAGGCTGGTCTCGAACTCCTGACCTCAGGTGATCCACCTGCCTTGGCCTCTCAAAGTACTGGGATTACAGGCATGAGCCACCACACCTGGCCAAAACCTTTACTATTATGTCTTGATCTTCTTTGTCTTTTCTTTAATCATTGTGGGTTTGAAGTCTCTTTTATCTGAAACTGGAACTGTAACCTTTGCTTTTCTCTGTTTTTCCATTTGTTCGGTAGATTTTTCTCCATCCCTTTATTTTGAGACTATGGGTATCGTTGCATGTGAGATGGGTCTATTGAAGACAGAATACCACTGGGTCCAGGTTGTTTATTCGGCTTGCCATTCTGTGCCTTTTAAGTGGGGCATTTAGCCAATTTACATTTAAGGTTAGTACTGATATGTATGGATTTGATTCTGTCATCATGATGTTGTTACGCAGACTTGTTAGTGTGGTTGCTTTGTAGTGTTACTGGTGTGTGTACTTCAGTGTGATTCTGAGGTGACTGTTAACAGTCTTTCCTTTCCATATTTAGCGCTTACCTGAGGAACTCTTGTAAGGCAGGTCAGGGGTAACAAATTCCCTCAGTATTTGCATGCCTGAAAAGGGTCTTATTTCTTCTTCGCTTATGAGGCTTAGTTTGACTGGATACACAATTCTGGGTTGAAATTTCTTTCCTTTTTTTTTTTCTTCTTGTTGACAGAGTCTTGCTCTGTCACCCAGGCTGGAGTGCAGTGGTGCAATCTTGGCTCACTGCAACCTCCACCTCCCAGGTTCAAGCAATTCTCCTGCCTCAGCCTCCCGAGTAGCTGGGACTACAGGCGCATACCACAACGCCCAGCTAATTTTTGTCTTTTAGTAGAGATGAGGTTTCACCATGTTGCCCAGGCTGTTCTTGAACTCCTGAGCTCAGGCAATCTACACACCTTGGCCTCCCAAAGTGCTAGGATTACAAGCATGAGCCACCATGCCCAGCCTGAAATTTCTTTCTTTAAGAATGTTAAATATTGGCCCTCAATCTCTTCTGACTTGTAGGATTTCTGCTGAAAGGTCCACTGTTAGTCTCATGGTCTTCCCTTTTTACCTGACTTTTCTCCCTAGCTGCATTTAACATTTTTTGTTTCATTTTGACCTTGGAGAATCTGAGTATTATGTGTCTTGGGGATGATCTTGGGGAGTATTGTACTGAGGTTCTCTGCATTTCCTTAATTTGAAAGTTGGCCTCCCTAGCTAGGTTGGGGAAGTTTTTGTGGATAATATCCTGATATGTGTTTTCCAAGTTGCTTATACTCTCTTCATCTCTTTCAGGGATACCAATGAGTCATAGATTTAGTCAGTTTACATAATCTCATATTTCTCAGAGGTTTTGTTTGTTCCTTTACATTCTTTATTCTCTATTTTTGTCTGACTGTCTTATTTCAGAAAGTCAGTTTTCAAGATTTGAGATTCTTTCCTCTGCTTGGTCTGTTCTGCCATTAATACTTGTGATTGCATTATGAAATTCTTATAGTGTATTTTTTCAACTCCATCAGTTTGGTTATATTCTTTTATATACTGGCTATTTTGTCTGTCACCTCCTGCATCGTTTTATTGTGATTCCTGGCTTCCTTGTATTGGGTTTCAACATACTCCTGCATCTCAATGATCTTTGTTCCTATCCATATTCTGAATTTTATTTCTGTCATTTTAGCCATCTTAGCCCAGTTCAGAACCCTTGCTAGAGAGATGGTGGGTCATTTGGAGGAAAGAAGACATTCTGGCTTTTTGTGTTGTCAGAGTCCTTGAGCTGATTGTTTCTCATCTTTATGGGCTTATTTACCTTTAACCTTTGAGGCTGCTGACCATCAAGCTTCCATTTGATGACCTTTAGAGTTTGATTGTGGTATAAGGTGGATTCAGACAATTGCCTTCATATCTGGAAGATTTTAGGGGACCAATGCTCAGCTCGCAACTCCTGCTTTACCTCTGGCGACTTGTATTGGACCAGACTTTGTTCTCTGGCTCCTTCAGGTTAGAAGTCCACTGCGTTGTGGGGGGACCCTAGATGCTCCTGGATCTCTGGTCACTACACTCTGATGGGTGGTGTCAGCCAAAGCATTTGCAGTATAATGACAGTGGGATCCCTCGTCATTCACACTGCTCATTGGGGCAGGAAGGCCCTTCTGGCAACTGTGTGTGCAGTCACACTGGTGGTGGGGTTAGCAGAGGAGTGAGGTGTGGCAGGCACACTTCTGTGTGCTTTTTCTTTGCATCACATGCAGAGGTGGTTGTTCCATGTTGGAGAGGGTCCACTGTTCTCCATGCCTAGTTTTGCTCCCTTGGCAGTGTTGCTGCATGGATGGGGTGCTAGTGAGGCTGGGGCTGACAGTGTTGATGCATGGGCAGGGTGTTGGTGGGGTTGGGGTGGACTCTCAGTGCCCACCAAGGCTCTGACTGCAGTGTTAGTCAACAGGGGGTTGGGGAGAGGACTGCATTTCTGCTGCAGCAGTGGCAAGGCAGGGCACGTGCATACAGGTGCATTGGCAGGGCAAGGAAAGCAAAACCCGCCTATGCACATACTGCCAGCAAAGATGTGGGGCATTGCCGTGGGCTGGGGGAAGCTACAATGTGGGGAGAGAGCAGGCAGGCTGGCATGTGGCTGTGGGGGCCATCCCGCTGGAGCTCTCTGCCAGTCAGGCACAGTCCACCAGCACAGAAGCTATGATGCAGGCCCCCAGGGTGCTCTGGATCACCTACAAGCAGATGTGACCAGGCTGGAGCTGCAGAAGAGGCCAGCAGATCAAGGGCTGCTCAGGTCCGACCAACCCCATCTGTTGGGCAAGACTGCTCTGCAGAGTTCAGGTCCAACAGTTCTCCTAGGGCTAAAGTATCCTATGGGAGCACATCAGGCCTAGGGGGATGGGCATCCCTGGCCATGCTCCACTACTGATGCTCCCACACCAAACCCTCTGTGCTTCATATTAGCTGGCCTGCTGCCCCATCGCTTCTCTAAGCAGCTCTCCCTGCCAACTCAAGTGTCCATGGTGGGCAAGGGGTCACCTCCTGCCAGGATTCCAGAGGCTCGAGGGAACAGCAGGTTGCTCCTTGCCAGTTCAACTCATCTGTTGCCCTAGAGTTGCTGGAGGCCAGGAGCAAGTCCTGGTGTGTGGTAGCCTCATGCAAGATTCCCGGTTTCCTTCCCCTTCAATTCAGCTTCCGTGTTTTCCCTCCATCCACTCTTGGTGACTTCCCTCTGAAGAACTGCTATTTTTGTTCCCTAAATGATCTAATAACCCTATCTGAAAAACAGAGACAATATATACCCGTAACTACACAGTATTGGGCCCAAAATGTCTTTATTTGTCTTTGCTTCTTCTACTCCTAGCACAGGCACAGCACACCTGAAAATTTTATTACAAGTCTGCTATATTAATCTAGAGACTGAAGGGATTTAACCATAATACTAAGGAACTACAGCTAGCAAGGATTTTTAATCTCATGACATCTGTGATTTTTACATAGAGGCAGGATCATCTATTTTCAATTCAGAGTCCAAGCAGAATTTTCCAAAGCAAATTTAAAATAAGTCCCTCACTAACACAACCTGTAGAACAGAACTGTAACATCAGGAAGTCGTTTCTATGTGTTAATGCAAATAAAAAGGCAGCCAGTGGTTTGCTGAATATATTAGAATAAAGCATATCTTTTTACAAAACACTTTTTTTGATACTTTTCTTTACAACAAATCATTACCATGACTGATCCTACAGTCCAAGTACTCATCTTTAAATTCCATGAATTGTCTGGATCCCTACACACTTTTCTTTTGAACCACCCAGGGAGTGTAGCATGGATTTGTTAATTAGTATTTACAATGTACTTCAAGATTCCACCAGGAACTAGACTCTGGGTACAAACTACAGAAAATAAGGGCGTTTACATAACAAGTTCATAAGACTGTTTCATTTCAAGTGGTTTCCTTATTTTTTTGTTTGTTTGTTTGTTTTTCATTTGTTTGTTTTATTTATTGGTTTTTTTTTTTCTTTAGCTGTGGACAAGTTTCTTTTGGACAGGCATTTTAAAACTATCACTACCACTTTTATAATGTTACTCAACTAACATTTATTTTGTGTGGTTTGTAGTTGGACCTTATGCTGTTATGGAAATAAGTTCAACATTAATCTTCTGATTCTGTGTACATGTAGGTCAATTGCGTGATGAGATGCGTGGAACAAAGAGCTTTTTATCTGGATCATGAAAACTTAAGAAAACAGATGCTGTTTTTAAAAAATGAAAAAATATAAATAAAATAAATAGTTGAGCTGATGTCCTTCATAGAAAAGTATTCTATCTTAAAATAAGATTTGTGAGCTCAATGTATTCATTATCAAGGTCTGAAACAAATATGGGAATACTTGCATTTAAAAATAAATAAATAAAATAAAAGACTTTTTTTCCTTTAAGCTCTGTTGGATTTGAAAAACAGACTGTTAATAAGAAGTTGATACTTAAAGACTGCACTTTTAGTAAATGAGTAATCAAAGACTGGCTTTGTAATAAAAGCCCTAGAGGAGGAAACTGACAGATCATATTATGTGGGATGAGACTCACATGGGACATACAGTACAGAACAGAATAAAGATAGGACTAGAGTGGAAATTGTTTCTCTGCTACAATAGGTAGTGGGTTCTCAGCAAGAAGAATTAAGGATTAATTCTAAAATCACTGAAAATCCTTTAAAATCTGTTAGAGTAATCATTCATTATCCATGAGGGGTACATTACAAAACCCTCCATTGATGCCTGAAACCACAGATAGCACCACACCCTAAAAATAATATGTTTCTTCCTATGCATGCATACCTATGATAAAGTTTAATTTATAAATCAGGCACAGTAAGAGATTTACGACAATAACTAGTAATAAAATAGAGCAGTTTTAACAATGTGCCAGCATCACTACTCTTGTGCTTTGGGGATATTAAGTAATATAAGGCTTACTTGAACATAAGCACTGTCATACATTGACAGTCGATCTAAAAACTAAGAGGGATAACCGAGTGGGCTACTAAGCGACTAAGGGGAGGATTATAGACAGCGTGAAGATGGTGGACAAGGAATAATGCCCATTCTAAGCAGGACAGAGTTGGGCAAAGTGGGATACTGTGAGATTTCATCACACTATTCAATATGATGTGCAATTTAAAATTTACAAATTATTTATTTCTAAAATTTTTTATTTAATATTTTTGGACTGTCGTTGGCCACTAGTAACTGAAACTGGAAAGCAAAACCACATATAAGGGAGGACTATTGTATATGTAAGTACATTAGATAAGCTTTTTTTGTTACTTAATCTGGGTTTATTTATTTGCAACAAATCATTTTATTATCTTGGAGTTAGCAAAATAATGAAAGTCATCTTGTTATGTGGTTCCAATCAGGAAACAGCCTATTTTGCAGAATTGTCTTGTAATATGGCTTATTTCCATCTTGAAATGAAAAACGTAAAACTAATTTGCATTTTTTTAATAGTGTATTCTTTAGAAAACGTGTCATTTGGCAAACCCACAGCCAATATCGTACTGAATGGGCAAAAACTGGAAGAATTCCCTTTGAAAACTGGCATAAGACAGGGATGCCCTCTCTCACCACTCCTATTCAACATAGTGTTGGAAGTTCTGGCCAGGGCAATCAGGCAGGAGAAAGGAATAAAGGGTATTCAATTAGGAAAAGAGGAAGTCAAATTGTCCCTGTTTGCAGATGACATGATTGTATATTTAGAAAACCCCATTGTCTCAGCCCCAAATCTCCTTAAACTGATAAGCAACTTCAGCAAAATCTCAGGATACAATATCAATGTGCAGAGATCACAAGCATTCCTATACACCAATAACAGACAAACAGAGAGCCAAATCATCAGAGAACTCCCATTCACAATGGCTACAAAGAGAATGAAATACCTAGGAATCCAACTTACAAGGGAAGTGAAGGACCTCTTCAAGGAGAATTACAAACCACTGCTCAATGAAATAAAAGAGGACATAAACAAATGGAAGAACATTCCATGCTCATGGATACAAAGAATCAATATCGTGAAAATGGCCATACTGTCCAAGGTAATTTATAGATTCAATGCCATCCCCATCAAGCTACCAATGACTTTCTTCACAGAATTGGAAAAAACTAGTTTAAAGTTCATATGGACCCAAACAAAAGCCCGCATTGCCAAGACAATCCTAAGCCAAAAGAACAAAACTGAAGGCATCACCCCACCTGACTTCAAACTATACTACAAGGCTATAGTAACCAAAACAGCATGGTACTGGTACCAAAACAGAGATATAGACCAATGGAACAGAACAGAGCCCTCAGAAATAACACCACACATCTACAACCATCTGATCTTTGACAAACCTGACAAAAACAAGAAATAGGGAAAGGATTCCCTATTTAATAAGTGGTGCTGGGAAAACTGGCTAGCCATAGATAGAAAGCTGAAACTGGATCCCTTCCTTACACCTTATACAAAAATTAATTCAAGATGGATTAAAGACTTAAATGTTAGACCACAAAAAATCCTAGAAGAAAACCTAGGCAATACCATTCAGGACATAAACATGGGCAAGGACTTCATGTCTAAAACACCAAAAGCAATGGCAACAAAGTCAAAATTGACAAATGGGATCTAATTAAACTAAAGAGCTTCTGCACAGCAAAAGAAACTACCATCAGAGTGAAAAGGCAACCTACAGAATGGGAGAAAATTTTTGCAATCTACTCATCTGACAAAGGGCTAATATCCAGAATCTACAAAGAACTCAAACAAATTTACAAGAAAAAAAAACAAACAACCCCATCAAAAAGTGGGCAAAGGATATGAACGGACACTTCTCAAAAGAAGACACATTCATACAGCCAACAGACACATGAAAAAATGCTCATCATCACTGGCCATCAGAGAAATGCAAATCAAAACCACAATGAGATACCATCTCACACCAGTTAGAATGGTGATCATTAAAAAGTCAGGAAACAACAGGTGCTGGAGAGGATATAGAGAAATAGGAACACTTTTACACTGTTGGTGGGACTGTAAACTAGTTCAACCATTGTGGAAGACAGTGGGACGATTCCTCAAGGATCTAGAACTAGAAATACCATTTGACCCAGTAATCCCATTACTGGGTATACACCCAAAGGATTATAAATCATGCTGCTATAAAGACACATGCGGCATATGTTTATTGTGGCACTATTCACAGTAGCAAAGACTTGGAACCAACCCAAATGTCCATCAATGATAGACTGGATTAAGAAAATGTGGCACATATACACCATGGAATACTATGCAGTCATAAAAAAGGATGAGTTCATGTCCTTTGTAGGGACATGGATGAAGTAGGAAACCATCATTCTCAGCAAACTATCACAAGGACTAAAAACCAAACACCACATGTTCTCACTCATAGGTGGGAATTGAACAATGAGAACACTTGGACACAGGAAGGGAAACATCACACACTGGGGCCTATGGTGGGAAGGGGGGAGAGAGGAAGTATAGCATTAGGAGATATACCTAATGTAAATGACAAGTTAATGGGTGCAGCACACCAACCTGGCACACGTATACATATGTAACAAACCTGCACATTGTGCACATGTACCCTAGAACTTAAAGTAAAATAAAAATTAAAAAAAGGAAAAAGAAAATGTGCCATTTGGTTTCAGGATAAAGGAGACAGGGTCTAGGGAGAAGATGGGAAGTTAGATCCATGGTCCAGTAAATGCTTTTTATAGCCCTCTCATAGAAATTGATAATGCACAGTTGCTTATTAAAGATGGAGAATTGCTGCAGAAAAGAAACCTCTTTAACTATAGCATAGCATTTCTCAAATGTAATTGCCCAAGGAAAGGTTTTTTCACATAATATTATATAACACACCCAAAGACCTAATATGCATATTTCAAAAAACAAGCTTTGAAAAGAGTGTACTACATTGTGATAAGTATATATGGAGTAAGATGCCTGGAGTAAGACCTCAATAAATGGGAACTATTTTCTCCACCCCCCCTCCAAATTATAAACCTACTGAAGATGGAGACTGATGGTTTAATAACAAATATCTAGGATCAGGAGTATAATTTGAAATATCTTGCTAGGATGACTTCTTGGAGGAGTCTATTTTCTTTCTTTCTTTCTTTCTTTCTTTCTTCTTTCTTTCTTTCTTTTCCTTCTTCTTTCTTCCTTTCTTTTTCTTTTTTTGTTTTACAGAGTCTCACTCTGTCACCCAGACTGGAGTGCAATGGCACAATCTAGGCTCACTGCAACATCCACCTCCTGCGTTCAAGCTATTCTCCTGACTCAGCCCCCCGAGTAACTGGTATTACAGGCGCCCACGACCATGCCTGGCTAATTTTTGTATTTTTAGTAGAGACGGGGTTTCACCATGTTGGCCAGGCTGACCTCGAATTCCTGACCTCAGGTGATCCATCCACCTCGGCCTCCCAAAGTGCTGGGATTACAGGTGTGAGCCACCACGCCTGGCCTGGACTTAGGCTTTTGAATTAATGTTGGAATAATTTAAAACTCTGGGGAACTGTTGGTTTTGAAATGTGAAAATGACATGAGATTGTGGAGGGGCCAAGGGTGGAATGATGTGGTTTGGCTCTGTGTCCCCACCCAAATCTCATCTTAAATTGTAATCCCCACTTGTCAATGGAGGGACCTAGTAGGAAGTCATTGGATCATGGAGGTGGTTTCCCCCATGCTGTTCTCATGATGGTGAGTAAGTTCTTATGAGAGCTGACAGTTTTAAAGTGTGGCACTTCTGGTGGCTCACGCCTATAATCCCAACACTTTGGAAGGCCGAGGCAGGTGGATCACAGGTCAGGAGTTCAAGACCAGGCTGGCCAACATGGTGAAACCCCGTCTCTACTAAAATTACATTAGCCAGGCGTGGTGGTACACACCTGTAGTCACAGCTACTTGGGAGGCTGAGGCAGGAGAATTGCTTGAACCCAGGAGGCAGAGGTTGCAGTAAGCCAAGATCATGCCACTGCACTCCATCCTAGGTGACAGAGCAAGTCTCTGTCTCAAAAAAAAAAAAACAAAAAAGTGTGGCACTTCCTCACTCTCTCTCTCTCCTGCTGCCATGTAAGATGCTTCTTGCTTCTCCTTCACCTTCTGCCATGATTGTAAATTTCCTGAAGCCTCCTCAGCCATGTGGAACTGTAAGTCAATTAAACCTCTTTTCTTTTTTTTTTTGAGGCGGAGTCTCGCTCTGCCGCCCAGGCTGGAGTGCAGTGGCCGGATCTCAGCTCACTGCAAGCTCCGCCTCCCAGGTTTACGCCATTCTCCTGCCTCAGCCTCCCAAGTAGCTGGGACTACAGGCACCTGCCACCTCGCCCGGCTAGTTTTCTGTATTTTTTTAGTAGAGATGGGGTTTCACCGTGTTAGCCAGCATGGTCTCGATCTCCTGACCTCGTGATCCGCCCGTCTCGGCCTCCCAAAGTGCTGGGATTACAGGCTTGAGCCACTGCGCCCGCCCGGCCTAAACCTCTTTTCTTTATAAATTACCTAGTTTCAGGTATCTTTACAGAGGCCTGTAAAATCAAAAGCAAGTTAATTATTTGCAAGATACAATGGGAGTACAGGCATTGGGTAAATGTTCCCAAATGGGAGAAATTGGTCAAAACAAAGGGGCCACAGGCCTCATACAAGTTCAAAACCTGGCTGGGAAGTCATTAAATCTTAAAGCTCCAAAATCCACTTTAACTCCATGTCTCACATCTAGGGCACACTGATGCAAGGGTAGGGCTCCCATGGCCTTTGGCAGCTCCACCCCTGTGCCTCAGCAGGGTACAGGCCCTGCGGCTGCTTTCACAAGCTGGCGTTGAGTGCCTGCAGCTTTTCCAGGGGCATGGTACAAGCTATCAGTGGATGTACAGTGCTGGGGTCTGGAGGATGATGGCCCTCTTCTCACAGCTCCAGCAGTGCCCCAGAGGGGACTCTTTGTGAGGGCTCCAACCACACATTTCTCTTCCACAGAGGTTCTTCATGAGGGCCATCCAGGCATTTTCACACATCTTCTGAAATCTAGGAGGCTTCCAAAGCTCAACTCTTGTCTTCTGCATACTGCAAGCCAAACACAACATTAAAGTTGCCAAGGATTGAGGCTTGCACCCTCTGAAGCCACAGCCTGAGCTGTACCTTGGTCCCTTTTAGTCACAGCTACAGCTGGAGCAGCTGGTTTTCAGGGCACCAAGTCCCAAAGTTGCACAGAGCAGTGTGGGACCAGCCCACAAAGTTGTTTTTTTTCCTCGTAGGCCTCCAGGCCTGTGATGGGAGGGGCTGCCTTGAAGATCTTTGACATGCCCTGAAGGCATTTTCCTTATTGTCTTGGCTATTAACATTCAGCTCCTCGGTTACTTATGCAAATTTCGGCAGCCAGCTTAAATTCTTCCCCAGAAAATGGTTTTTCCTTTTCTACCACATGGTCAGGCTGCAAATATTCCAAGCCTTTATGCTCTGTTTCTCTTTTAAACATAAGTTCCAATTTCATGCCATCTCTTTGTGAATGTATATAATCGAATGCTTTCAGAATAAGCCAGGTCACTTCTTGAATGTTTTGCTGCTTAGAAATTTCTTCTGCCGGGCTGGGCACAATGGCTCGCACCTGTAATCCTAGTACTTTGGGAAGCCAAGATGGGTGGATTTCCTGTGCTCAGGAGTTCAAGACCAGCCTGGGCAACATGGTGAAACTCCGTCTCTACTAAAAATACAAAAAATTAACCAGACTTGGTGGCACACACCTGTAGTCCCAACTACTGGAGGAGAGGCTGAGGCACAGGAATTGCTTGAACCCAGGAGGTGGAGGTTGCAGTGAGCCAAGATCATACCACTGCACTCCAGCCTAGGTGACAGAACAAGACTCTGTCTCCACAAAAAAAAGAAAAAGAAAGAAAAGAAAAGAAAATTTCTTCTACCAGATACCCAAAATCATCTCTCTCAAGTTCAAAGTTCCACAGATCTCCAGGACAGGGGCAAAATGCTGCCACTCTCTTTGCTAAAGCATAGCAAGAGTGACCTTTGCTCCAGTTCCCAATAAGTTCCTCACATGTATCTGAGACCACCTCAGCCTAGACTTCATTGTCCATATTACTATCAGCATTTTGGTCAAAATCATTCAACAAGTCTCTAGGAAGTTCCAAACTTTCCCACATCTTTCTATCTTCTTCTAAGCCCTCCAAACTCTTCCAACCTCTGCTCAACACCCAGTTCCAAAGTCACGTCCACATTTCCAGATTATCTGTATAGAAGTACTCCACTCCTGGTAACAATTTTCTGTATTAGTCTGTTTTCACACTGCTATAAAGATACTACCTGAGACTGGGTAATTTATAAAGAAAGGAGGAGGTTTAATTGACTCACAGTTCAAATGGGTGGGGAGGCCTCAGGAAACATAATCACAGTGGAAGGTAAAGGGGGAGCTGGACTTTTATGTAAAAAAAAATTATATTAAAAAAAGTAGGCCGGGCGCAGTGGCTCAAGCCTGTAATCCCAGCACTTTGGGAGGCCGAGACGGGCGGATCACGAGGCCAGGAGATCGAGAGACGATCCCGGCTAACACGGTGAAACCCCGTCTCTACTAAAAAATACAAAAAAACTAGCCGGGCGAGGTGGCGGGCGCCTGTAGTCCCAGCTACTCGGGAGGCTGAGGCAGGAGAACGGCGTAAACCCGGGAGGCGGAGCTTGCAGTGAGCTGAGATCCGGCCACTGCACTCCAGCCTGGGTGACAGAGCAAGACTCCATCTCAAAAAAAAAAAAAAAAAAAAAAAAGTAATGACTGCCCCACAGTTATTAAAAATTAAAGCTTCAAAATAATCTCCTCTGACTCCAATCCAGGACACAGTGATGCAATGTGTGGGCTCCCAAGGCCTTGGCAGCTCCAGGCCTGTGGCTTTGCAGCGTTCAGCCCCAGCAGCTGCTCTCAAGGTCTAGCTTTGAGTGCCTGCAGCTTTTCCAGGCACATGGTGCAAGCTGCCAGTGGATTTACCATTCTGGGGTCTGGAGGAGGGTGGCCTCTTCTCACAGCTCCAATAGGCAGTGCCCCAGTGGGAACTCTGTGGGGCCACCAACCTCACATTTTCCCTCTGCACTTCCCTAGTAGAGGTTCTCCAAGAGGGCTCCACCCCTGCTGTGGTCTTCTGCCTAAGTATCCAGGCTCTTCCATACATTTCAGATACATCCTCTGAAATCTAGGCAGAGGCTCCCAAGCCTCAACTCTTGTACTCTGTGCATCAGCCAGCTTAATACCATGAGGAAGCCACCAAGGCTAATCACTTGCACTCTCTTAAGCAGCAGCCAAGCTATATCTGGGCCTCTTGGAGCCATGGCTGAAGCTGGAGAGGCCAGGATGCAGGGAGCTGTGTCCCAAGGCTGCATAGAGGAGCAGGGCCCTGAGCCTGGCTCATGAAGCCATTCTTCTCTCCTAGGCCTCCAGCCCTGTGATAAGTCATGAGTCATGTAATGTGGTTTTAGAAAGTACAATCTTGGTCAGGCAAGGTGGTTCACTCCTCTAATCCCAACACTTTGGGAGACCAAGGCAAAAAGATCACTTGAGCTTTGGAGTTCAAGACCAGCCTGGGCAACATAACAAATCCTCATACCTACTAAAAAAGAAAAAAAATAGCCAAGCATGATGGCACACACTAATAGTCCCAGCTACTCAGGAGTCTGAGATGGGAGGATCCCTTGAACCTGGGAGATCAAGTCTGTGGTTAGCTATGACTACACCACTGTACACCAACCTGGTTACAGAGTGAGAGCCTGTCTCGACAAAGAGTAAAAATCTCAGGAAAAAACAAAAAGGCTCTAAGAAGGAAAGAAGTTATTCAAGCACCTGTAAGAAGATTCCTGAGATTAGAAAGGTACAAGTTAATTATAATGGGTAGGATATCACCAAAGAAATAAATTATATTTCACAAGTGTTTATCGATAAACTGAACTTACATTTCAATTTGCACCTGGTGTCAGTGTAACTACTAACTGCATACCCTTTTGCTCCCAAAAGTGTCTCACTTTGGATAATGAATTATGTGTGGACACCCTACCATGTGCCAGGTGTACTAAGCAGTAACAGAAAATGAATATAAAAATTAATGATTTAATACTGGGGTACTGGGCCAAAAAAAAAAAGGCATGTGTCTTGCCATCAGAAAAGAGTTCCATTTCATTACAGAGGCAAGAAGAATATGTCTGAAAGAATCTGAAAGCAATAAAATGCTTTTTCTAGTTTAAAGTCAGTGTTAGGTAGAGCAAATAAACTGCAGGAAAAAAAAAAATGGAAAGGGGAAAGGGAGGAATGAAGTAGAGAAATTAGGAAAAGCAGATGGATGCATTTGCAAATTGATACCCAGAACCTAAGCTTGAATCCCTTTGTCATTGAGTGGAAAATGGGTGCATACAAACATGACTGACTACAGGCTAGTGACCTTTAGCCTGCCACTCTGGCAGCAAGGTAACTAAGACTACAGCCTCAATGGGGTCTTAATTTTTAACCAGTTTCTTCAGAAGGTATTTCTTAGAAGATCAGGTATTGCCTTCATATAAAATATACCCCAAGACTTTTTTCCCATCTCTTTCAGACCATCGATGTAACAAATTTGGAATTTTATTTATTTATTTCTCCAAGAACCTTTTAACTTCCAGAGAAGGGCGAGTTTGGGTGTGTGCAAAACTGAACTGTAGGACTGCTTTGCTCTCAAAACCTTCCACGTTGAGAGAAGCTTCTGGCCTTTGCTCTCTGCTTTATTTTTCAGCATTTTTCAGCCATCGCCAGCATACTAAGTTCAGTTTGCCCCAAGTGCTCTAAGGGTTTTAAACTGTGCTAGTTTTCTAAAAAGTAATTCATTTTTAACAGGTCTTATTTCTGAGTAAACCCACAGAAGAGCAGTTATGGGCAAATAAAAGCAGATTTTATTTAACATTCTGTGAAATGTGGCAGCCCGGGAAGAAGATGCATGCTGGGCCTGGCACAGAACTCCACAGTCAGTTTCCATAGGGAAAGAAGATGAATAACCCAATGCAGTCAACCCCTCTGTGAGTACAGAAGTAATGAACAAAGGACTCCTTTCATGTGGGTGCTTCATAACACTTTACACTGACTTCATGCAGCAACTTCAAAGCACTTCTCTGTTAAGAGTAATTATCTGCAATTTGCAGAGTAGCACACACAGTCTTCTCACAGATTGTACACTCTCCTTCAGACCCCCAGCTGGCTGGATGTGAACATGACAACACTTCATTTGTAGACCAGAAACAGCTTCCTGATTCAGCCTACAAAAAAGGAAGGAAAATATTTTAAATGAAAGGCTTTCCAAAGAGCTATGTCCTTGGTGTTGGCATGCTACTCACTGTGATCCAAGAGCCCAAGTACAGCTTGAAAAGAAAGCCCTAATTACCAGATCACTAAAATAGGATCCTTTTATAAGAGCAGCTCATATATTAACAAATTAAACCTAATGTTTTATAATATAGAATAAACTGAAAACTGATGGTATGAATTGAGTTATTTTTGTCATACCCAAATGGATTGGAATCAAGGAACCAGGAGAAAAAGCACTCAGAGTACACAGCACCTGCTTCAAGAATTATCCTGCAAGCTCAGCTGCTGAAATGGCCTGCTGCAATGTAAGACCATTTTTACCTAGCAGCTACCTAAATGACCTGCCATGACTCTAAGATTAGTTTTTCCTACTGCCATCATTCACCAATCAGAGCTTGTCAGCTCCCAGAAACTTCACTACTGCCAGTGAGCTTTCTTACAAAACAATATGTAGCATTTCTTTTTCTAATAAAACACTCAACCTTCTCTTTGTTCTTCAGACATACTAAAAACCACACCAGTCTGTGTGTATATCACAAATTGCAGTTCTATTTTCTCAAATTAAACCTTTTGTTTATAGATTTGTCTCTACGTTTTTATTTGACTTTGACAAAACTAACTGATGAAATAGTAACTTTCTGTAACTTGTTATTTTTTTAAACAGCAGTATTTTTAACAAACCACTTGATTCTTCAAGTAATCAATTTCTGTCTATAAAACAAAATATGATTCACATTTTTTTCAAGGTCATAGGATGTTTCTTCAATATAAAATGTCTTTTTTTTTTTTTTTTTTTACAAGATGATGTCTCACTGTGTTACTCGGGCTTGTCTCGAACTCCTGGGATTAAGTGATCCTCCCACCTCATCCTCCCAAAGTGCTGGGATTACAGGTATGAGCCACCATGCCAAGCTGGAAAATGTCTTTTAAAAATGATAAAATATATAAGGACTTCTAGGATCCTCTCTAGTTATAATATGCTATCTGTTATATAGGAATTTTGATCATTTTAGTGTATCTTGTTGATATGGTTTGGTTATGTCCCCACCCAAATCTCATCTTGCATTGTAGCTCCCATAATGCCCATAGGTCATGGGAAGGGCCTGGTGGGAAATAAATGAATCATGGGGGCAGGTCTTTCCCAAGCTGTTCTCATGATAGTGAGTAAGTCTCATGAGATCTGATGGTTTTATAAAGGGGAGTTCCCCTACACAAGCTCTCTTGCCTGCCACCATGTAAGAGGTGACTTTGCTTCTCCTTTGCCTCCTGCCATGATTGTAAAGCCTCCCCAGTCATATGGAACTGTGAGTCCATTAAACCTCTTTCCTTCATAAATTACCCAGTCTTGGGTATGTCTTTATAAGCAGTATAAGAACAGACTAATACACCTGTTAAATAGTATGAAAAGTATATGGTGGCTCTTAACCACGTGAATTGACTTTCCTAAGAATTTTAGTTTTTACTTTTAATTATCCAATGTATATTTATATCTAAATTCTAAGGACAATTGTTAAATTTCTACCACCATCTTTTTTAGGTAGAACTGACTTGAAACTAAGCAAAACAAAAAATTATACACAGAACTTTTCCTCAATAGATTGTTTTAATTAGTACTAATTTTTGTTTGTTTGTTTGTTTGTTTGAGATGGAGTCTCACTGTGTCACCCAGGCTGGAGTGCAGTGGTGCGATATCGGCTCACTGCTGGCACAATCGTGGTTCACTGCAACCTCCGCCTCCCAGATTCAAGAGATTCTTCTGCTTCAGCCTCCTGAGTAGCTGGGACTATAGGCATGCACCACCACGCCTGGCTAATTTTTGAATTAATACTAATTTTTAATCAGAGTATTATGTTTACAAAATTGTTTTAGGTATATGAGGAGTTAAAAGGCTTACAACCATAACAAAATAATAGCTCCAAGTTCTCCTTGCCTGCCAACTTTCTTGTCCTACTTGCAGTTTTAACATTTCTATAATATTACTTTTAAAACTCTAAATAATATGTATGTATCACTATCTCTCAGTTCATCACATTTTAGTTATTTACTAACTTTCCAATATGGTAAATGATTTGACGCACCATCTTCCCCTTCTTCTTTTCCTCCCAATATAATTCACTCTCTTCTTCTCTTTCTGTCTCATTTAAACTCAAACACAGAGGTTTCATTCTTATAATTATGTAAGTATTCGTCACGGTTGAATCAAGTGGAGTATCATGACTGCATTTACTTTCTTGTACAAATTTTTTTTTCATTTACTTTATTTCCCACACAGTCCAACACTTCTATAAAATGCCTTGCATGGCCAGGTGCAGTGGCTCACACCTGTAATCCCAGCATTTTGGGAGACTGAGGTGGGAGGATTATGTGAGCCCAGGAGCTTGTCACCAGACTGGGCAATGAAGTAAGACCCTGTCTCATTTACATATATGTAGAGAGAGAACTACAGTCTTGAGGAAACCAACTCAAGACCAATATGTTCTGTGATGTAGATTTCCTAGAAACATAATTGCTGTTAACTACAGAAAGAACCCCATAAAGATAAATAGGAGTAGAGATACAAAATTTGGAAGATAACCAGAATAAAGCCATTTGGTAGTGATATTGCCAAACGTCATCTAGACAACAATTGGACATTTGTTTAATGACCTTTGAGAGTTCCAGGGAATGTTTTTTTTTTTTTTCTGCCACTAAAGAAGGATGTCACTAATCACATTGCAAGTGGCCCTGAGTATGTCCAGAGGAAGGATTTTCTAGTTAAGCAGAGAGTTTTTTGAGCTTTCACATTAAATTAGGCTTATATTAAAGGGGCTACAAGAATTAAAATCTTTGCAAATGTATAGAATACCTAATCCAATCCTGGAAAAACTGTTTTATGCATACAAGAGAGACAGAAAATAATAAAGACAGAGACAGAGAAAAAAACAATAGAGATAGAGACAGAGAAAGAAACAGAGAAACAGAGAAAATAATAAAATCTAATTTAAACATCCCTCTCCAGAAATGGAGTTATCATAGTCCTCCATTCAAAAAGAATTTTTTTTAAGTTTCTAAGTGACATCTAACACATGAGAGAATAAGACAAGGCCCTTGTGCACACGAAGCCTACAGACTAGTATAAAGACTAGACCCAGCCTGATCAGGCCGGGTGTGGTGGTTCATACCTGTAATCCCAGCACTTTGGGAGGCTAAGGTGGGCAGATCACTTGAGCTCAGGAGTTCAAGACCAGCCTGGCCAACATGGCAAAACCCCATCTCTACAAAAAATACAAAAATTAGCTGGGTGTGGTGGCATGCACCTGTGGTCCCAGCTATTCTGGAGACTGAGAGAGGAGGATCACTTGAGCCCAGGAGGTGGAGGCTGCAGTGAGCTGAGATTGTACCACTGCACTTCAGCCTGGGTAATAGAGCGAGCCTCTGTCTCAAAAAAAAAAAAGAATATAAATATATATATACACACACACACACACACACAGACACATATCTTTTATTACCATGTCTCAAAATCAAATCCATCTACACATAGATATAGATAGATACATATATACATACATCTATATAGGTAGATACATATATGTAGATATAGATATATACATACATCTATAGAGATACATATATGTATCTATATAGAGATACATGTGTACATATAGATACATATATAGATATATAGATAAATATATGTATCTATCCATATGGATGTATGTATATATGTATATATGTATCTATATATAGATGTATGTATATACACTTACATATATGTATCTATATAGATATATATATGTGTGTGTATCTTTTTTTTAAAGTCTTCTTTATGGCTTATAAAGGATGGATTTGATTTTGAGAGATGGTAATAAAAGCAAGGAAGGCAAATTCTGATTCAAAGAAAAGCAGTGCTTCTCACCAGTCAAGAGATACTTCAATTTTGAGGCTCTTAATGCATTTTTTAAAAGTAAAGAAATGCAAAAATACTAGTTTACAGAATAGCATTGTTTATGTCTCTATTCCATTTGAAAATAATGAAGTCTAAATTTAAAACGCTTTTTGAATGAAACTCCCAGGACAAATGGTCTTTTTGACTCCCCATCATCACTCACCCCAAATAAATCCTGAGATACAAAAGCAAAGAGAGACAATGTCATAAGGCACATTCAGAGGAAATAAATGTGATCTTGATTACAGAAATAAACAAGACAGGTTATGTGGAATTTTTTTTTTCTACATGGTTAAAAAATGTTTAACAAAGTTCTTTTAATATAAAGGATGCACAAAAAATGTGATTTTTTTTAACTCCTTAAAAGCATTTATCTATGCCCCTCATGTATCATGTATCACTCACCTTGCCAGTTGTGATAATAATTTATCTTCTTAGCAAACTGTGGTATTATTATATATATTGGTTTTTGTCCATGGTTTCTGGCTTACAACTCCCATAGCCCTTCTTACAGTCTTTTGTTATAACTTTGGGTATGTCAGGCCTCAGAAAACAGAATTTCTCTGACCTTCTTCCCTCTTTTCACCTGCCCCAAGGCAGAACTCTTATCTGCACCCCCATCTTAAGACTGTCTGCAGAGAGGGTCCCACCCTATACACTGAGGGAAAGAATGCTTGTCTTGAAGTGTCCATGAAAACCCGTGGGGACTGGGTTCAGAAAGTTTCCACATTGCTGAACACGTGGAGGTTCCTGAAGGCTGGCGTGCCCCCAGAGGGCATGGAAGCTGCGTGCCCCTTCCCACATACCTTACCTTATGAAGGTATACATGTCTTCATCTGTATCATTTGTAATGTCCTTTACAATAAACCAGCAAACGTAAGTGTTTTCCCTGAGTTCTGTGAGCCACTCTAGCAAATTAATCAAACTCAAAGAAATTGATTAATTCCAAAGAGGTGGGAGCCCCACCTTGAAGTTCCAAAGAGGCGAGAACCCCAACTTGAAGACAGTCAGTCAGAAGTTCCAGAGGCCTGGAGCTGTGACTGGGTGTAAGGAGGAGGTGGTCTTGTGAGACTAAGCCCTCAACCTGTAGGCTCTGATGCTATTTCCAGGGAAATGGTGTCAGAATGAAATTGGAGGACACCCAACTGGTGTCTGCTGCTTAGGTGTGGGGAAAAAATCCCACTCCTACTTTTGGAGGCCGAGGCAGGAGGATCACCCGAGATCAGGAGTTCGAGACCAGCCTGGTCAACATGGGGAAACCCCATCTCTACTAAAAATACAAAAATAAGCCAGGTATGGTGACGCATGCCTGTAATCCCAGCTAGTCGGGAGGCTGAGGCAGGAGAATTGCTCAAACCTGGAAGGCAGAGGTTGCAGTGAGCCAAGATCGCACCACCATACTCCAGCCTGGGTGACAGAGTGAGACTCAAAAAAAAAAACACTCGACTGCTTTGGTCATGGAAGTCTTCTGTGTTGATGATTGCTGTGGTGCTGTGAGAGCAGAGGGAAAACAGGGTTTGGCTGTGTCCGCACCCAAATCTCATCTTGAATTGTAGTTTCCATAATCCCCATGTGTCATGGAGGAACCCAATGGGAGGTAACTGAATCGTGGGGATGGTTACTTTCATGCTGCTCTTGTGATAGTGAGTGAGTTCTCAGGAGATCTGATCATTTTATAAGGGGCTTTTCCCCCTTTGCTCGACCCTTCTTCCTGCCTCACTGTGAAGAAGGTGCCTTTCTTCCCCTTCTGCCATGACTGTAAGTTTCCTGAGGCCTCCCTATTCATGCATAACTGTGAGTCAATTAAACCTCTTTTCTTTGTAAATTACCCAGTCTCCAGTATTTCTTCAATGCATCGTGAGAATGAAGTAACACGCATTGTGTGGGAGAGTTTTTCTCTACATACAAACTGTTTTACAGATTTTCTCCCATATCAAGTTTTATTCTTCAGTAAAAGTAAGTAATATTAAAGCACAGCATGACTTTTCTAGGAATGTTAGTAGACTCTGATGTCCCAAACACCAGCTGGTCTCTTCACTAAAATCTGACCACGAGAGAAGAAATTGTGCTCTGAAGGAAGCAAGTTCATCTTCAACAACAAAAATATTAAATAAAAGTTAACATAAGCCTGGGCATCATAGTGAGACCCCATCTTTACAAAAAATAAAAAAGAAATTATTCAGACGTGGTGGCACAAGCCTGTGGTTCCAGCTACTCAGGAGGCTGAGGTGGGAGGATTGCTTGAGCCAGGGAGGTCAAGGCTACAGTAAGCCATGATTGCACCACTGCACTCCAGCCTCAGCCTCGGCAACAGAGCAAGACACTGTCTCAAAAAAAACAAAAAAAGAAAGAAAAGAAGAAAAATCAGCATATATGCTGATTCACCAGCTCATAAAAATCACTATTTCATATCTTGTAACTCCTTTCTGTTTTACCCACTGTATTTCACACAAAATTCGCCCCCTCAGCTTTTTCTCTGGGAATGTGGCATCAGAATTAATCATAGCATTTTAGATAATGTTGGTGAACAAATCAAAGTTTATCAGTCAGAGAAATTAGCAAATCTGTACTTCTCTAGACGTTAGAAGGGGATGGGTTGAAAAACATTAAGCAAGAAATGTCAAAGGAACTGGAAGTGAGAGAGGGCCAGCAAAGTCACAATAAAAAAGCTCTGAAATATGTTACATGAAGGTTTTCCTACATATGAACAAATAAAAATGAGAGCTGAGAATTCTATCTAAAAGCAACCAGAGCACCATCTGAAAGTGAAAGTGATGAAGATTCAAATAGTCTATATTTTTGTTTGCTTCAATATCTAAGTAATATCTGTTTATGTAATGCAGAATTAATTTGCGTTAATTAATAAACTTCTTTGAAGTTTATAGAGAATGCATACTTAGGGGTCATTTTTTCATTATTTTTCTCCATTGATGAAGTGAATGTAGAGAAACTCATATGTCAGACATGGTGCTACATACTTTACAAATATTATATCAGTTATTGTTCAAAATAATCCAGAGAAGTAGGTGTCATTATTATCCCTACTTTAGAGATGAGGGAAAAGAGGAGATTACATAATCTAAAGTTATATAACAAGTAAAACCAAGAATCAGGCCGGGCACGGTGGCTCATGCCTGTAATCAGAGCCCATTGCTATGTGACCTTACGTGACAAAAGGAATATTGCAGATGTGATCATGGTTAAGGATCTTGAGATGAAGATCATCTTGGATTATCTAAACAGGCTCAATCTAACCACTTGAGTTCTTAAAAGTGAAGAATCTTTCCAGCTGGATCAGAGAGAAGGCTAAAGGAGGAAAGATTCAAAGCATAAGAGGAAGTTGACTCGTTGCTGGCTTTGAAGATGGAGGAAGGAGCCAGAAGATAAGGAACATGATGGCCTTTAGAAGCTCGGAACAGCTCTCTGATAACAGCCAGCAAGGTCATGGAGATCTCAGTCCTACAATCGCAAGGAACTCAATTCTCCTATCAATCTAAATAAGCAAGGCAGCCGGCTTATGCCTGTAATCCCAGCACTTTGGGGGGCCAAGGCAGCAGATCACCTGAGGTCAGGAGTTTGAGACAAGCCTGGCCAACATGGTGAAACCCCGTCCCTACTAAAAATACAAAAAATAGCCAAGAGTGGTGGCAGGTGCCTATAATCTCAGTTACTCAAGAGGCTGAGACAGGAGAATTGCTTGAACCCGGGAGGTGGAGGTTGCAGTGAGCCGAGATCGTGCCACTGTACTCCAGCCTGGGGTACAAGAGTGAGACTTCGTCTCAAAAAAATGAAAATAAATAAATAAATAAATAAGCAAAGAAATAGACTCTCCCTTAGAGACTCCAGAGAGAAACACAGTTTTGCTGATTTTAGTGCAGTGGGACCTGTGTAAGACTTTCAATCTACAGAACTACAAGATAATAAACTTATGTTATTCAAGATAAGTTTGTGGTAATTTGTTATGGTACAACAGAAAACAAATACAGAAGAGATTTTCAAGACATTTTTTCAGTTCTAACACTCATTTTACCAGTGAGAAAATTGGGTCCTAGTTATGCTATAAAAAGTTCTTCTAACCCTATTCATTTGGCTAATATCTATTCTGCCCTCATAATTCAACTTGGATGTCTTTTCCTCCTATAAGTTCTTCCTGACTCTCCAGGACTAGGTGTTCGTACTATGTGGTCTCAAAGCTTTCATGCATGCTTTAGCACACTGCCTATTTCTCTGAACTCCCTACTGGATTTTGAGGGCAAGGACTTTGTCTTACTCAACATGGTATTTTTTTACCTTAACACATCCCAGTAGTTATAGCTCAAGAAACACTGAATGAAAAAATAATTAGCAGTTAGAGCTCAACAAACATTCATTCATTCAATTCAACAAACATTGAATGTTTGTTGAGCTATAACTCAATAAAATAATATATTTTTTGAGCTATAACTTCCTATAACTCAAAAAATAAAAACACTCTGTCTCCTGAGTACATTTCCCCTATGCTGTTAGAGTATTCTCCTAAAAGTGACCAAAGCATGGCAAACAGATTTTCAGCCCTGGAGTGGCAGTATAGCTTGTTTGCTAAGGACATGGATTTTGGAATCATACAAACCAGATTCACGCCATGCCTCTACCAATTATTAATTATATGGCCTTAAACAAGTTTCTTTCTAGTGTTAGTTCCTCAGTTGTAATAATAGCACCTGCTGCAAAGGATTGCATGAGAATTCACTGAAATGATGCTTATAAAATGTTTATGTGAGGCCAGGAGCGGTGGCTCACGCCTGTAATCCCAGCACTTTGGGAGACCGAGGTGGGTGGATCACCTGAGGTCAGGAGTTCAAGACCAGCCTGGCCAAGATGGTGAAACCCCATCTCTACTAAAAATACAAAAATCAGCTGGGTGTGGTGGTGGGCACCTATAATCCCAGTTACTCAGGAGGCTGAGGCAGGAGAATCATTTGAACCTGGGAAGCAGAGATTGCAGTGGGCTGAGATCATGCCACTGCACCCCAGCTGGGCAACAGAGCAAGACTCCATCTTGGGAAAAAATAAAAATAAAAAATAAAGAAATAAAATGTTTATCCAGGTATTTACCAAATAGTGAGAGCTAAAACAGAAAAATTGGCCATTATTATTACTAGATACCTGCAATGGCTAGTTTTATGTATAAATTTCTCTAAGTCATGATGAGCAGATATTTGGTCAAGCAATTATTCTAGATGTTTCTGTGAGGGTGTTTTTGGGTGAGTTTAACATTTGGTGGGCTTTGAGTGAAGTAGTTTGCCCTCCATAATCTAGTGGGCCTCATCCAATCAGTTGAAGGTCTAAATAGAACAAAAATCAGCTTCTCTGAGCAAGAAGGAATTCTCCAGCAAATGGCCTTCACTTGAACTATAACATTAGCAGTTATCTGGGTCTCTAGCCTGCTTGCAGATTTTGGACTTGCCAGCTTCCATAATTGCATGAGCCAATTCTGTACACACATGTGTGCACACACATACATCCCAGTGATTCTGTTTCTCTGAAGAATCCTGACTAATATACAATACCTGTAAATATGATGATATTATTAGGTACAACTTGTAAAAATGAAAATTGGAAGATATGTAGATTCCTATTATCTATTATAAGTAATTATTCCTTTAATTTCAATATCAGATGAGACTCCTTCAGTTATTAAGAGCAGCAACAACAAAAACAACAAAAGAAAAACAGGCTCAATATAAGAACAAAAAAGGAGAAAGAAGAGGAAAAGAAGAGAGAAGGAGAAGAAATGCATTGGCTCATGTGACTGACATGTGCTGGCATATATCTAACTTCCGGGATAATTAGATGCACATTTCAAAAAATATCACCAGGTTCCAGTGTCTGTCCACCTCTCAGAGATGCCCTCTCCATGGGGTTTCATTCTCAGATAGTAGTTCTTCTTGTGGTGGTGAGATAGATGTAGCAGCTCCACATTACACATTTTCGGGCTCAAGTCACAGTGAATGAGAATGCATCTTTTCTGATAATTCCCATGAAAGTTATGAGACTTACTCTTTTGTTTTTGTTTTGTTTTGTTTTGTTTTTTGAGACGGAGTCTGGCTCTGTCATCCAGGCTGGAGTGCAGTGGCCGGATCTCGGCTCACTGCAAGCTCCGCCTCCCGGGTTTACGCCATTCTCCTGCCTCAGCCTCCCGAGTAGCTGGGACTACAGGCGCCCGCCACCTCGCCCGGCTAGTTTTTTGTGTTTTTAGTAGAGATGAAGTTTCAGCGTGTTAACCAGGATGATCTCGATTTCCTGATCTCGAGATCCGCCCGCCTCGGCCTCCCAAAGTGCTGGGATTACAGGCAGGCGTGAGAGACTCATTCTTAATGGACTGACCTAGAACAAGTGTTCATTCAGAAGCATCACTGTGACCAGACTAGATATGTGGATTGGTCTTGGATAATCTGTGCTCAATACTGGGACTCCCCAGCAAACTAATAATTGAAAATGAGGACGGAGTAGCTTTCCACTGGGTATATGTTGCCTGAAGAAGGTTAAATGGATGCTAGTCAGACAAGAACAAGAGATAACCACTCTAATTAGTTAACAAAATCACTCTTTGCAATTTATGTTATTTTGCCTTCTACAAAGGGTATTTGATTTTTGAGAACCAAAAGCACAAGAAGATACCTGGCATTAAATATTTTTTAAATATTCCATGCTAAAAACTCACGCAACATGGAAAATGTATAACAGGAAATTCCCTTCCTTAGCCGTTTTATGACAGGAACAATTTCAAACCTTTCCATAATATTACAATTATCATCGTTGCTATTTGGTGATGATTAAGCTTTAAGTTTGCTTTATATTTTCGAAGTGATCTACTATCGTTTGTATTAGCCACACATATGTACGTATATGTAATTTTATGTATCAGATTCTCTAGGTCATGGCATCTAGAAATGCCAGTCGGATCCTCTGGTATTTCTTTCTCCAATATTCAATTTTTTACAAAAAGCCAAAAAATTATCACACCAGTTGGTTAAAACAGCTTGTAGCTAGGCTAAAATGAGAACCACCCTCCAACCCAGGATAACCAGTCTGTTACTTAGTAACAATAACAGAATATTCTAAATCTAAACCACAACAAGAGTTGGATGGACAGTTTTGTTTGCCATGATTTCAATATTCAAAACACTGTCCATATAATTTAGAGAAAACTTAAAGTCATATACACAAAAACTTTGACAATGGTTTTTACTAAGCCAAAGAGATAGATAACAATTATTGAGCGCCTAATGCATCCATGCCTTACATTCATTGTGAGCAAACGTTATTAGCCCCATTTTTCCTATGAGGAAGAACATTCAAGTTTAGATAGTTTAAGTTGCTGAAAATAAAGTCAGCTTGCAGGTAAGCACCCGAGCTGGGTTTTGAACTTAGAAAGTGTGATGTCTACTTTTCTGTTAAGAAAGCCTATTAAAGGCCAGGCGCCGTGGCTCACACCTGTAATCCCAGCACTTTGGGAGGCCGAGGCCTGTGGATCACCTGAGGTCAGGAGTTCGAGACCAGCCTGGCCAACATGGTAAAACCCCATTTTTACTAAAAATATAAAAATTATCCGGGCATGATGGCAGGCATCTGTAATCCTAGCTACTTGCAAGGTTGAGGCAGGAGAATAGCTTGAACCTGGGAGGCAGAGGTTGCAGTGCCTGGAGATCGCACCACTGCACTCCAACCTGGGTGACAGAGGAAGACTCTGGCCCCCCTCTAAAAAAAGAAAACCTATTAAAGACCACCTTTTCCTTCTAAATCTCTAAACTCTCCAGAAAAAAAAAAAAAATTACTTTTAGTTTGGCCAACATAGTAGGACTTCATCTCTACAAAAAATTAGCCAGGTGTGGTGGCACATGCCTACAGTCAGCTACTCAGGAGGCTGAGGCAGGAGGTTCACTGGAGCCCGGGAGGTTGAGGCTGCAGCAAACCACAATTGCACCACTGTGCTCCAGCCTGGGTGATAAAGCAAGACCCTATCACCAAAAAAAAAAAAAAAAAAAAAATTACTTCTGCAAAATAGAAAAACATTGTTATAGAAGGAGGGAAAGAAGGAAAGAATGGGTAAGCAATTTCATTATAGACCAATAACCACAACATTATAGCCACGGTTACTTTGTTTAGGCTATCTTATGGAGATTGTTAGATAAAATGGGTGAGACATAAGTTACTACCTATAGTGGATGCTGTAATACACCAATAAGGTTCCCCTTACCAGGCCACAGCACCGGTCTACCCTCCACCAGAGAACTGCCCTCAGCTTACTGGAGCCACTTCACCAGTAAGGTTTCCCAAGCCTCCCTCTTCAACTTCCCTGTCCCTCCCCATCTCCAGCTCATAATTAATGGTTGAATAATACAGGGATATAAAAGGCCAGCCCCTGGGTCCTCAACTCTAAAGCACCTTTATTTCAGCAATCACTCCTTCACGAACAGGCTAAGGCTAGACTTTGCTTGGCTCTTTCATTCAAAATAAAATAAGCTATGTGAGTAAAATATATGCCCATCTTTTATTACAAAGTCTCAACCTTAATCTCTGTCCCGACTAGAAACTAGGATTTGCATTAATTATGATGCCTTGATCACATGGTAACAACTCTTGCAATTTCAAGAGGGTGGTTTGCTAATCTGTTTGAGAACTGTCTGTGCTGGACTAAGAATGGTGCACTAGCACAAAGAAGTAAGAGGTCTGAAGTCCAACATTCTAGCCCCGCCTCTGCCACTTATTTTTGCTAGTCAAATGATGTTCACTCTGAACCTTCCTTTCCTTCACTGTAAGAAGATGGATTATACTTGTCCCTTCTAATTCAGCATGTAGATGTGAGAACAGCAGAGCTAATAAATGAAAGGAAAAAAATTGGGCCCAATTTTTTTTTCTACTTGAAGAAACCAAGATATAAATTACTGTAAAAATAGTATCAAGTCAGAAGTCTCTACTCCCTAGAGCTATGCTATATGTGTTCTATTAAAGGCACACTATTCAACAGACAAAGAAGTTTGCAATATCTGACAGTTCTCGCTGGAACAAATAGAAATTTAGTTTGTGAGCAGTAAGTCAAAATTGAATCCAACGTGTTTGTTTAAAAGAAGACATATAGCAACCTTTTCTTCAATCTTCAATTTAAAAGCAATTTCATTTTCTATTGCACTCATTTTTTTGTAAGTAAATTTGTGTTGTATTGTGAAGTAAATGAAATCAGGGTTTCTTTTGTTGTATAGAAGAGGAAATTCTTTTTTAAATAATTACTTGTCTTTGGATAATTCCTAAGAGAAGTTTTATTTTGAGTAATACTTTTGTTACTCCTTGATGACATTTTGTTTAATCATGTTTACCATCTTTTGTATTTCTTTCAATATTGGCCTCCTAAGAGATTTGTTATGAAGCATTTGTGTTCCCTTTTGTGTTTTTCTAAAGTGCATTCCAAGCTTTATTTTTCTTCTCTGAAATTTTCTTCAGATCCACCTGAGTAATTAAGTGATCATATTGTTTTCACTTTATAAAAATACTGTTAAGATTTGTATCTTAATAGTATTAAGATTTCCATATTTCTACAAAATAGATTTGTAGTTTCATACTGTTTCCTGGCTCCTCTGTGGAATCAGGTCATTTAAGGCTACTCTGTTGTTAAAAATGATGTCTTAATTTAAAAGATAGTCCAGATTTTACTGTTACTTTCTTATTTACTCCTCACATCTCCGAGCTGGTCATCTTCAGCAAAATAATCCAAAATAGTGAACAATCTTATCCATTTTACTTACAACAGAATTCAATGAAAAACTAAAGGAAAATGTACTACAAGGACACTGAGAAGAATATGACCCATTTCTTTTATCATGTAAATTGAAAGCAGCTGGAAGTTAGCTATGTAATGAACTCCCAGGTACAAATGCATGAGTAAATTGAGTCACAAAGAAATGTCATACTTCACAGAGTCCACAATAAAGTTTTCTCTTAAATGTCATCTAGCTGGATCAAATACAAGCACGATGCTGTGTGCCTACTGAAGATTGTACCCACTGGCTTTGGTGTGAGATGGCAATCTCACTCAGAATTTCAACAGTGAATATAGTAAACAGAAGAGCTGATGGAATTTTGCATAATATATCTTATAAAGCAACTCAGTGAAAATAGCGTCCTGAAGGCCTGACCTCACCTAACCTGACCAGAATGTCCAGTTACATTCCCTCTGCAAAACCAGATGGACTGTGAAGAAAGTGGGGCCAAGCGTCAAACATAGAATCATCATCTTAGTGTGAACTATGTTAATGGTGGGAGACATGGTTGCAGATAACCAAAAGCTGTGGATAAACCTCAAAAACCCTAATAAACATAATGGTGTCTTCTCAGGCAGTGAGGAACAGTGCCTAGAACATGGTCGTGATGGTTAATTTTATGTGTCAACTATGATGCCCAATTGTTTGGTCAAACACCAGTCTAGATGTTGCTGTAATGGTATGTTTTAGATGTGATTAACATTTAAACAGACTTTGAGCAAAAGAGATTAATCTCCATAATGTGAGTGAGTTTCATGCAATCAGTTGAAGGCCTTAAGAGCAAAGACAAAGGTTTCCCTAAAGAAAGCAATTCTGCCTCATAACTGCATCATAGAATCTCTGCCTGTATTTTCAGCTGAATGGTCTGCCCTGCAAATTTCAAACTCAAGACTACAATAGACTGTAGACTTGCCAGCCTCACAATCACATAAGCCATTTCTTAAAATAAATCTCTATCTCTCTTTCTCTCTACACACACACACACACACACACACACACACACACAGAGGCCCTACTAGCTCTGTTAGTCTGGAGAACCTTGACTAACATGATGGTAGTTACTTACTGCTCACCAGAAGCCCTAAGAGACTGAATATAGGAATGGACAGTGGCCATGCTATATGTAAAATTAGAAATTCGACCCACAATCTGCAGCAAGCTGCCCAAGAAACCAACACCCCCATCAACAATAAACAACCCATGAGATCAGCCTGCTGCAAGTCAGAGTTGCAGGAAGCCAGATTGCTTTCTTTAGTGACAATCCAGGAAGCTAAACAATAACTTGTATAACAATTGGCCCAGAATGGCCGGGAAATGAATGACTGACAGTTTCTCTAATTTTGCCCCTGCTTCCAACTTAGGAATTTCAGAGAAAGCCAAATATGCACCCTTAGCAAATCACACAGGATGCCCCATCTAGAGGCCAAAGCAACTCCATCTTGGATGCTAATCTGCCGTGTTGGCTTCCGATTAACCCTCATTCCAGTTTATCTATTGTACCTTGTTTAAGAGCAGGTACTTATTGTAAATCCTGTCCTTAGAGTAAGTCACCCTTGATAAACTCATACATACAGTAAATCCTGTCCTTAGGTCAAACAGCCTTGATGTTAGCATACTTCAGTTGTCTTACAAATTCCTTCTCAACCACTCCTCTCCCTATGGCGTGTAAGTCCCGGGTCTGGTGGGTAATTATGCTGGGATTCACCAACTTGCCCCATCACTGCCCAAGATACAGTCATGGCTTCTGTTCCTAAGTCCCTATTAAATGTTTCTTTCTAAGAAACCGGATGCCTCTTTGGCCTCTCAACTTCCTTAGACTTTGGTGTAGAGTTACACAGACCTGCCCACTGTGAAACACTTGACTCCAGTCAACCTGCTTCCAGTTTCCCCATGCCAACAGTCTTCACCTAGGACATACCTGAAGGCTTCCCTTTCCTCCACTATAAAACTTTTCCACCCATCTGCCTGCCTTTGACTTTCTGCCAAAACCCAGGTGATGGTGGCTGACTCCCTTGCTATAGTAAGCTAAGAATAGCCTTTCCTTTTCTCGTTTGGTTGATCTTCATTAATTTCCACAGCCCTAAGGCCTTGAGATGGCAAGAAATCAGTTCTGGCAGAAACCACAGTGAGACAGGACCTGCCTCAAAATGCTACTGCCTCTAGAGACAGAATTTCCAGACTCAATAGGCATAATTCAAGAGTGTGGACAATACAGAAGAATGTGTATTTTTATGTATTCTCCTCCTACACATCACTGTTATTCATCAGGCTGTATGATATTATTTTAACCAAAACAAATGGCAATATCAAGATTTATTATAAGATGAGAAACCTTTAGCATAAAAACAATTTTTAAGATTTAATTTTTGACTTATGGCTCACTGACAACTTGCTAACTATACACTCAACTATAAAATTGTCTATTTCATTATTTTTTTTAGAGACAGGGTCTCCTTCTGTTGCCCAGGCTGGAGTGCAGTGGCGCATTCATAGCTCACTGCAGTCTGGAACTCCTAGGCTCAAGGAGATCCTCCACCTCAGCTGCCCAAGTAGCTAGGACTACAAGCATGTACCACCAGGCCCAAAAGATTCTATTTTTAAACATATCTTCCTTTATTCTCAACAACTGTACTATTTCAGATAAAAATATAAAAAGTATTATTTCTCTGTAAAAAGGTGGCCTTTAACCTGCCATATATAGGATTTATAACTAATCTGCAAACACTAAGATTTGGGAATAATAGTTATTTAATTACATTTATAAAAATTAACACAAAAGGCTAAGACCTCTAAGAGCAGTAGTTGGGAATTAAAAGGACCCAGGAATATAGGTTAATGTCACATAATGTAGGAATACCACAATGGGAATACCACAATGGGATGCATTTGATAATTAGATTTATTTTTTTTAATATTAAGTACAATCTTAAATCAGTAGAATTTCACAGTAAACTTTTCAAGTATTTGATTTTTGGCTTATGGTAACTAAGTGTAAACCATTGCTTTTAATGTTCTTTTCAATGATATGCAAAAAAAATCACACTTGATTTAAGAACATTCGCTTAAATTTAAGTTCTTCACAAAACATAAAAAATGAATGACCATTATATTGTAAACATGATCAAAATAAATCTTAGACATGAAAAAAGAACGTGATCCCCCAAAGCAGCAAAAATCTCACCTCATTCAGAGGCAAACATAGAGCAAAATTAACAAAAAGATATTAACAGAATTGACCTGTAATTATAATATGACATACAGAAAACTTTTTAACAGAGATGATCCCTAAGAAGATTACAGTTATGAAAGATAATGAGGTGCCTTAAAATTTCCACTTGAAAAATTTGCAAAGGCTCATTGTTGGTCCGTTTAATTACTCAGGAAGATTTGATCTTCACAGGAAGCAGCTTCTAATAGCAGCTCTGGAATACTAGTCGTGACTTCCACTTGGAGGGTGCTATAATAACAGTGTACAAGAAAATATGTTATTAAACATATAGGCCATAGCTTCAACTCCTCAAGAAGTCCTTTTACTGAATACTACCATCCCTTAAATAAGCACTTTGACTGAGCTCCCTGTACCTTTATTTATACACCTGGTCTATTATAGGAACAGAAAAGCTTTAGAGTTCACATGAGACCACTCTTTGTAAATATAGTGACCCCCATGCTCAAGATAAAGCAGACACACATACACATACACACACACACACACACACACAGTAATAAGACTTACTGCTGCCTTCAAAGCTTGATCTAGATCTTCCAGTAGGTCTTTCTCATCCTCTAAGCCCACAGAGAGTCGAATCAGTGTGTCACTAATTCCAAGGACATCTCTGTCATTCTTAGGAACTGATGCATGAGTCATGATTGCCCTGAAAGAAGACATGAGCAAATTTTTTATCACTATATGGTGTCAGTGGAGGCATGTTTCTGTCTCATAAACTGCAATTACCCTCAAAATTTTTCTGCTCCAAATATCAAATTTTGCATACCCCTATAATTCACAGGCAAAAAAAGAGAAAATTATGAAACTTATTTCTTCTAGCTATGATTTTAAGTGAAAAGCAAGATTTTTTTTAATCTTCTTTATACCTTCGGTAAGATATGCTCAATCCAAACACTGAAAGTGTATGTCAAGTACCCCCGTGCAGTAGGGTAAGGCATAGCCTCCCCAGGGTGTAGATTTCAATACCTGCCTACATGAGGCTTTGGCCAGAAATCGTGTACTCTGTGACCAACCTACTGGACTGTTACTTACAAGAGATCTCTTGGACCAAAAGCCTGTCATAATCAGTTTCCTCTGGATCAATTCAGAGCTGGACCTTCTGAGGCACATCGGAGAAAGACCACGAAGAATCACTAGTAGCAACCACTATGCATTCAGAATTCTACAATATAACTCCTGGCATAGAGGCCTAGAAGGATTTTTCAAACTATCTAGCAGCTCATTACCATCATCAACAGATGTAAAGGAAAAGCACCCATATGTCAAGCACTGCAGTAAAAATTGGGAAACCAAGAAGAATGAGATGTTTTCTTTACCCTAAATAACAAAGCAGGAGCTAAAAACTATGACAATTCACAAAACAAAATAGTCTATATAAACAGTGCCAAACAAGTATAGACAAAAACACTGCCAAAGTTTCAAGGAAGGAGAAATTTCTGTGAAGAATAATGGAGGAGAGGCTTAGCATCTCACTTAGCCCCAATATGTATACTACAGCCAACACTCTTCGTTTCCCTGCATGCCACCAGCAAAATCAATACCTAAGCTGCTTTCTCCTTTCTTACATGAGAGCCATGGGGAAAAAAAAACATCTCAGTTGTGGTCTGAGTGATGGATATCTTCCTTTATCACACTACTAAAGTGTTTAGATAGAAACATCCATCTTAAAATGTTCTGCCCTGGGAGACTCATAATTCCTTAAAAGAATGTGTACATGTAGAAATAAGAACTCAGGTCTCAGAGACCAACAAACTTGGATATGAATCTTAGTCCCTCCACATACTGGCTATGTGGCCTTATAAAAGTTACTCATCCTCAGTGCCTATTTCCTTATTTGAAATAATAACAGATGCACCTACTGTATGCTTACTATGAGGCAGATACTCTACTAGCTGGTTTGCGTGCATTAATTCATTTTTTTAATTAATAAAAGTTGGATATGACACCTGTCTTCAAAGTTTGTCACAGGCATTAATTTGAAGGAACATGGATAAAGCACTTCGAAGCACTTGGAATGTAGTAGAGATGCCTAATAAAAGATAATAGTTCATAGTAGGTGCTAACATTTACGTGGTACTTAGTATGAACCAAGGCATTCGCTTAGGGAGTTTTTTTCCCATGTTCTCACAAAAAACCTAAAAGCTATGTAGAGTGTTGCCCACATTTTAAAATCAAGGAAATTGAGATTTAGGGAGGATGAGTAACTTTTCTAAGGTCACAGAGTTATATGTGTTGTGAGGCTGGGAGACTAAGCTAATACACATTATCTTCACTTCCTCCCTCCCGTATTGCAATGCTCTACTAGTAGCAGCAGAGTTGGGAGACACAGAATAAAGGGTCATAGAACAGACACATTATCTTCACTTCCTCCCTCCCGTATTGCAATGCTCTACTAGTAGCAGCAGAGTTGGGAGACACAGAATGAAGGGTCATAGAACAGACAAGCCCTGACCTAAATCCACCCATCCTCTGGCATCGCGGTTATAGCCTAAACCAGGGTGTCTGGGGGCCAAGCAACTTTAAACAAAAATCCCTACGTAAATCAGGAGAGATTTAAGACAAGAGAGTCTCAAGGTAATACACATTTCATTACTATGAAAAATAAACCCATTTCACATGCTGAGTGTGCCCTCTTGTGCATCCAAACTTACTAGCAGGCATCTTCTGGAAAGACTAACAAAAAGCTGTGTTAAATGAATTATTTCAAGTCATTATTTGGACATCTTTTTTTTTTTTTTTTAAACTTTGTGAGACTGCCTGACTTTCTGTCTAACTGTAAACTCCTAAACAAAGACAGAAAAGAGGCCTAAACTTTGGTGGGCCCTGACATTTCTCCACACAATGCTTGCATAACAAGTTATTCCACAAATGTTTATGAAAATGAAGACACAGAAATACACCGTATATATTTAGTATAGTTAAAAATAGTTAGGTTATGATGTTGACTTAACCCTGCAATAATTACAACATATGGCCATAGTAGCATATAATAAAGGTAATATATATATCAGGAATGCTTGGTGGTACAGGTAATCAATAAATGAATAATCATTAATTTTTTGTTGTTGTTTTGGTTTTTTTGAGACAGAGTCTCACTGCGTCACCCAGGCTGGCGTGCAGTGGTGTGATCTCGGTTTGCTGCAACCTCGGCTTGCCACAACCTCCATCACTTGGGTTCAAGCAATTCTCATACCTCAGCCACCCAAGTAACTGGGATTATAGGCGTGCACCACCACGCCCAGATACTTTTTTCCTTTTTTTTTTCCAGTAGAGATAAGATTTCACCATGTTGGCCAGGCTGGTCTTGAACTCCTGACCTCAAGTGATCCACCCACCTCAGCCTCCCAAAGTATTGTAATTGCAGGCATAATACATTGCACCAGGCCAAAAATCATTAATTATTAAACTCATTTTATGGGTTAAAAAATGGAAGTTTAAAGGTTAACTAATTGGTGGAAGCAGATCTCAAATCCAGATCCAGGCACCTTTTACCTCCCCTCACTGTTTCTGATGCAAATCCAAGAGTGAAGTTGCTAACATGTTCCTATGTGACACTTGAATCAATCAGCTCAACCTTCTGGATCTTTGTTTCCTTGCCTGTAAAATAAGCTGTTGGACTGTATGATCTTAGGCTGCTTCTTGTACCAATATCCTCTGATGCTTTGATAAAATTAGATGAATTGATTGGGTTAGATACTGAAGGGCCTGGTACCAAGTTAGGGGTTTGGATTTATCTTGTACACAACATAAAGATATTAAAGGTTTATCCCACAGAGAACAGAAAGCAAAAGATTTGACAGTATCTAGTAGGGCTCTTCTCCAATAATCAAGGGCATGGAGGAGTTTCATCAGACACAAATTCTCTGTTTCCCAAAGAGCTTTGAAAGAAGCTTTTCTAGTACAAAGTCTCCAGTCCCCTCTAAGGCTGAGTAGGGTAGAACATGTGGCCCTAGGTTAGAGGTCAGAGGTCAGAGATCCTAGAATACAATTACTGCTGGAATCTCTTTTTGACAGAGCAGGGAAGGAAGCAACATTTGGGAGGACACGACTCACTAACAAGTAGCCCGCCATGAGATTTATCAGGGTCTCCATCTTGACAGGGTAAGAGTCCATTCTGATTAATGTCATGCTATTCTTATTGTTAAATATCTTGAATTATCCCTGACCTTGTCACATTTCTTTCCCAATCATTAAAGCTGACATCAAATTTAAAGTACTGAGAAAAACAGAACTATACTTACGGAAGCTCAACAAGACTTTCGAATCCTCCCAAACTCTCAGCCAGAGTAAATAGCTATGGCAAAGAAAACATGAATTTAGACTTTCTAGTAAACTAAAAATACTAAAATCTAAAAATAAATGTTTTTAGGCCAGGCACAGTGTTTCATGCCTGTGATCCCAGCACTTTGGGAGGCCAAGGCAGGCGGATCACCTAAGGTCAGGAGTTCAAGACCAGCCTGGCCAACATAGTGAAACCCCGTCTCTACTAAAAATACAAAAATTAGCTGGCATGGTGGTGTGCACCTGTAATCCCAGCTACTTGGGAGACTGAGGCAGGAGTATCACTTGAACCCAGGAGGTAGAGGTTGCAGTGAGCCAAGTTCATGCCACTGAACTCCAGCCTGGGGAAGTGAGTGAAACTCTGCCTCAAAAAAACAAGAAAAAATGGTTGCATTTGAGACTTTGCTCTGTGGTTACCACATAAATAAAAAAATCTCTAAATGCCTCCCAAGTTATACATACTTCCTTGTTAATACATATCACTTATGAAATACATCCTTTAACTCCCTACTGGAACAGGAAAAAACAAAAACAAAAAAAAAAAACCACTTTTTATTTTGAGTGTGATAGTGTCATAAAACTTTACAAATGTTTTAAAAGTTACTTTGGTAACTGTATGAAATTAAGGTGACACCAGGAACACTTTGACTAATCTGGCAGCTTTCTATTAATCTATTCTGTAGTATTCAAACTGCATGAGCTCAAGGTTAAGCCCAGTGTATGGAGTTGGACAGGTCTCTTGCTCATGGCCCCTGAGAGCCTCCTGGGTTTTTGAAAATTAGACAAAGGCCTCCCCTAGTCAGATGCAGCCTAGGAGGCAAAGGGTTTGGAAAGCCATTCATAGGATGGATTTTTAGAACAAGCCTTGTGCAGTGCACTAACTGCACACTACTTCAAGGTTTTACCTATTTCATCTGAAAAAAGGGGTTCACTTTTAAATAAAAGCATTGTGTCTCTCAAATTGATTGTAGTATGTAGAGAGTTAAGTAGATGAACATATTTAGATGTCTGCTACTGTGACACTTTTGTTTAAGTCATTTTCAACCCAATGCATTTCATAATAAAGAGGTTTATGAGTGTAACCTGCAGACACAAAAACTTTATCTGACTTGAGTGGAAGTGAGAGATAGTGAACTGCTGTAAGGAGGCCTTACCTCTTACAATTTTAAACCTATTTTGTAAGTTACCTTTAGGTTCTTGAGGAAAATTTCAGCATGCTGAAGAGTGCCCTTAATATAAAAGGTGATCATCCCTGTACAACCTGTACACTGACGCTTCGCCAACTCATGCTGTGGATGAGAGGGCAGCCCTGTAATCATAAGGTATCAGAAAAGTCTTATTTTAGAGTCAAACATGTAATTTTTGTTGTTGTTGTTGTTTTTGGTGGGGGGAGAATTTTTCACTGTCTACTTAAGTAAACTGCAAATAAGTCTAAGATGAGGATTATGCCATGCTCACATCTGGCTACTTGCTCGGGCCCCTATCTCTCCAGCTTTATGTTGCCTCATCTTTTCTACCCTCTTCAGCTTTCTTTACACCAGTATCACTGCACTTCCTTTTATCTCAGGACCTTTGCCCATGCTGTCCCTTCAACCTGGACTTCCCTTGTTAATTATATCCTGTAATTTCTCGTTTAGTACCTGTCTTAGCCACCAGAATTGCTCCATGAGGGCAAATCCGTTTCTTTTGTTACTAATTGGATCCCAGTTCCTAGCGCAAAGCCTGGCTCATAGCTGGCAATTAAAAAACATTTCTTGAATAAATCTCCAATACTTTGTCTATGCCTTTTTAACCAATGCTGCCCACTCTTCATGGCACAGAATATATATCAATCAACAGCTCTTTACCTAAAGTACATTTAGGGCATTTAGTTTCACATGTATTTCGCTTTGGTTTCTCTAAATTCCTTGTGTAGAGGGACCAGTCTTAATTTTTCTATATATTCTAGATGCTAAATCCTTCAAAAGGACCTAAAAATAAAAGAACTACTTTAGGACTACCACAGCTTAAGAGACTGGTAAAAATAAATTCAGCTAACTCCACAGAAGCATTTCTGGATGCTGGAAGAGGTGAAGGAATACAAATACAGAAGAGAACCTTAAGGGCCTGGGCACAGTGGCTCACACCTATAATCCCAGCACTTTGGGAGGCCAAGGCGGGCAGATCACCTGAAGTCAGGAATTCGAGACCAGCCTGGCCAACATGGTGAAACCTCGTCTCTACTAAAAATACAAAAAATAGCCAGGCATGGTGGTAGGCACCTGTAATCCCAGCTACTTGGGAGGCTGAGGCAAGAGAATCACTTGAACCCGGGAGGCAGAAGTTGCAGTGAGCCAAAATTACACCATTGCACTCCAGCCTGGGCAAGAGTGAAACTCCATCTCCAAAAAAAAAAAAAAAAAAAAAGAGAAAAAAAGAGAACTTCAGGGGAATTTTGGCACCTAATATCAAGTCTCAACTGGAACAAACCTCTATCAGATTAAAGTGAGAGTTAATGCTGAATGGCAGACTGACAAGATTGTAAGCAAATCAACTGAAAAGTCCAATGTTCACATCTTTGAATAGATACACACAAGCCTTCAAATCACAGACCACCACAGGAACATCTAATGCATAAAACTAATTTTCTAATATCCAAGCATCCACTAGACACCACCACAGGAACATCTAATGCATAAAACTAATTTTCTAATATCCAAGCATCTACTAGACACCACCACAGGAACATCAAATGCATAAAAATAATTTTCTAATATCCAAGCATCCACTAGACTAGAGGCAATACAAGGGTAGAGACCATGTCTATCTTCTTTCCACCAGACCCACCACAGAGCCTGACACATGGCAGTGCTCAATAATAAATGAACATAAACAATACGTGAAAGCACTTAACTTAGAAATAAATGTTACATAAACACGATGCTCAGGATAACTGCTGAAATCCTAGTATAAGCGTATCTGCTTAGAAATCAAACTAACATACCAGGATAAATAACATACCAGGATAAATAACCTTTTCTACTCCAGGATTAGATTCCAAGAACTGGGCAACTGCCATTCCATTTTTGAAATGCTTTTCCATTCGGACATGTAGAGTCTTCAGACCTCGATTGCAGAGGTAACAATCAAGAGGAGATGGAACTGCTCCAAGAGCTGCAAAAAGAAAACATCCTGGATTAGTTTGAAGGCAGGGTATGGCCAAGAAATTATCTGGCTTCTCTTTTTCATTATAGTGACTCTCAGAAGCTAGGTGTAAAGCTCAGTGTTTGAGTTCTGGGAGGAAAATAATATATCAAATCAGAAGCACGAGAACAAAGCATAGAATATGCTTAGAGAAATTTACTTTAAAATGAGGAGAAGCAAATATGCTGAAAACTAAGTAAAAGCACAATGATATAAACTTCTCGAATATGAAAATAAATAGTCCTTTCCATGATTTTAATAAAATCATAAATTGTGCATAGCCTAACCTTGTATTTCTTTGAAAACTTATTTTAACATACAGAGAAAAATAGCAGTTCAAGTCCTATTATTACTGAATATTCTACTAATATTCTATTTAGCCTTTGTGCAAAGCAGCCAATGATTTCACATACCTCCGGGATATATACTTCATTTCTACTTTTTATAAACCAAAGGATACTTACCAAGCAATAAGTTTCAGTTTCCCTCCTGGAGGACATTTTTATTCCTAATTATGTTTATATCTTACCTGTCAAATCACAATGGTTTAATCCTTAACTGTACTGGAGATAAACTAAGCAATGTAAATAGGAAATGGTGTTTAGACATCTGTTGAAAAATTTAAGTTGATACTATAAGTGCTATTTAAAATTAACCATCATTCCTGATATAAAAGGTATAGTATATGAAAGCCCTCATTTCAAATGTAATTTTAAAAAAGAAAAAAAAAAACCCATTAAGTCTTAAAACTAAAAATTCACCAGGGCTTTATCAAATTATGATTATAATTAAGATGGACATGAAAATAAAAAAGATTCATTTCTTATGTCATAAAGCCTTGCTATGCTATAACCTTTTTTTTTTTTTTGACAGTATCTCACTCTGTTGCCTAGGCTGGATTGCAGTGGCATGATGTCAGCTCACTGCAACCTTCACCTCCCAGGCTCAGGCAATTCTCCTGTCTCAGTCACCAAGTATCTGGGACCACAGGCATGTGCCACTGCAGCTGGCTAATATTTTTGTATTTTTGGTAGAGACAGGGTTTCGCCATGCTGCTCAGACTGGTCTCAAACTCCTGAGCTCAAGTGATCCACCTGCCTCAGCCTCCCAGTGTGCTGGGGTTACAGGCATGAGCCACCGTGCCCAGCCTACTATAACTATTTTTATAACACTTTCCTCTAAAATCAGAAAAAATTTTTTTGGCTGGGCGCAGTGGCTCACGCCTGTAATCCCAGTACTTTGGGAGGCCAAGACAGGTGGATCACCTGAGGTCAGGAGTTTGAGACCAGCCTGGCCAACATGGTGAAACCCGTCTCTACCAAAAATATAAAAAATTAGCTGGGCATGGTGGTGGGCACCTGTAATCTCAGCTATTCAGGAGGCTGAGGCAGGAGAATTGCTTGAATCCTGGAGGCAGAGTGGTCACGAGCCGAGATCACGCCACTGCGCTCCAGCCTGGGTGACAGAGTGAAACTCCATCTCAAAAAAATAAACAAATAAATAATAAAGTCAGAATTTTTCTCCTCTATTTTTCATTTCTTCATAAATTATTAGAGTGCCATCACTTCACAACACTTAGTGGAAATATAAATATCAAATGTAGTCACTGAGAGAATCATAGAGAATCTGGACTTTTTAATACTTACAATTTTGCAAGAAACGAAGTCTATTATGAAGTCTTTCACAATTAACAGACACCAGGCCCATTACAACATCACTGTGGCCTAAAAACAAAATACAAACAAAAAAAGTTTCAATTAGAAACAATTTATATTTACTCTTTATTTTACAACTTCCAAAATGTGATTTTCACTTGAAAAAACTCTCAGGGAAGAAGCTCTATAAAATAAGTTTAAATAAACGTTATTCAATTGGACAGCAGCAAAAGCTATGTCTAAAACAATAAAATAAAATTATACAAGAACAAAATGTTTCTTTAAGGTGTCAGCAAGATAAAAGCATAACTTTTTACGGTCAACTTTAATCCTCTTCTCATAAATCATGAGCATAGTTTTGTGTACTATAAACGAAATCCTACATTTAATCAAAGGATTTTTTTTTTTTTTTACTTTCTACATGAGTCACAGAAAAAAAATCTACAAAATAATCAAAGAAAAGGGATCAAAAGTCAAGCCCTATGCTATTTTCACCTATCCATGGAAAAGAACATTCAAAGTGTACGCTGTACGCATCTTACCATTCATGTATTTTGTTGCAGAACACATACAAATATCAGCTCCCAGAGCCAAAGGGCGCTGAAAGAAACAAGTTTTTTACTTAGAGAAACCATTTGAAAATATGCTTCATTACCTGCCTATCTGCAATTGTAAATTTCATTCTTATTATAATCAATATTAACTTTGCAAAAATATGTGCATCTTAAAATCTTCCAGGATCTCTGATATTATTTCTCCTTTGCCTCCCTCCCACCAAAGAAAAATGTAAAGTATTGAATCCAGTCTTTAATCTGAAGGCAAAAGTTTCTTGGAAATAGAAAATAAGCCCAGGTCAACCGGTCTCTTGAACCTGTTTTTTATAGCAGTTTCTGACAGGACTCTAAATTTATTACCTACAGTAGAGACACTGGTATTTTATGACTCATTAAACATGTAAAATAGTTGACATGAACATTCAGCAATTTTTATTAGAGTAAGTATAAACTCATCTGCTGAGATTTTTATTGATTAAAACCTCATGACGTATGCTGTGATTATTCACATTTGGGGTTTGTCATGACCTTGATTCTTAATGGATTCAACCAACTGTGGATTAAAAAAAATGGAAAAAAAAATGAATGGTTAAAAAAAAGAATGGTTGTGTCTGCATTAAACATGTACAGACTTTTTCTTGTCATTAGTTCCTAAACAATGTAGTGTTAACAACTACTAATAAAGCGGGTACATTGTATTAGGTATTACAAGAAATCTAGATGGCCGGGAGTTGGGGAATGGCTCACACCTGTAATCCCAGCAATTTAGGGGGCTGAGGCAGAAGGATCGCTTGAGACCAGGATTTTCAGGCTGCAGTGGACCATGATCAAGCCACTGCACTTCAGCCTGAGTGACAGAGCAAGACTTTCTCTTAAAAACAACAACAAAGAAATAAATTTACTGGGGTGGGGGCTCACACCTGTAATCCCAGACTTTGGGAGGCTGAGGTGGGTGGATCACTTGAGGCCATGAGTTCAAGCCCAGCCTGGCCAACATGGTGAAACACTGTCTCTACTAAAAATAATAAAAAAAAAATTAGCTGAGCATGGTGGTACATGCATGTAATCCCAGCTACTCAGGAGGCTGAGGCAGGACCAGGAGGCGGAGGTTGCAGTGAGCTGAGATGACACCACTGCACTTCAGCCTGCTCTGCGACAAAGCAAGATTCTGTCTCAAATAAATAAATAAATAAATGAATTTGTCTGAAATTGGGAGAATTAAGAAAAACAAAAAAGAGTGTTTTCTTTCACCTAATTTTCCTGTAAATCAATCCTTTAAGTCATGGAGTATAATGTGATGTTCAATACATGTGTAATTGTGTAATGATCAAAAGCAGGGTAATTAGCATGTCCATCATCTCAAATATTTATCATTTCTTTGTAGTAGAAACATTTAAAATTCTCTCTCCTATTTTGATATATACAGTATATTATTGTTAACTCTGGTCATCATTTTGTACAGTAGAACACCAACACTTATTCCTCCTTCTAATTGTAACTTTGTACCCATTGATCATCCTCTGTCCTGCCCACCTCCACCCTCCCCTCCCTAGACTCTGGTCACCACTGTTCTATTCATTACTTCTATGAGATCAACATTTTTTACATTCCATGCATGAATGAGATCGTGCCATATATGTCTGTCCATGCCTGGCTTATTTCACTTAACATAATGTCCTCTAGGTTAATCCTATAGTCTTAAAATGTATTTGTTTACAATGAGAGTGAAAGGTGTAGACTTTCCACTTAACAATACGTTGTCAGGCAGGGCATGGTGGTTCATATCTGTAATCCCAGCACTTTGGGAGGCCTAGGTGGGTGGATCACTTGAGGTCAGGAGTTCGAGACCAGCCTGGCCAACATGGTGAAACCCTGACCCTGTCTCTACTAAAAATTCAAAAATTAGCCAGGGGGCCGGGCGCGGTGGCTCAAGCCTGTAATCCCAGCACTTTGGGAGGCCGAGACGGGCGGATCACGAGGTCAGGAGATCGACACCATCCTGGCTAACACGGTGAAACCCCGTCTCTACTAAAAAATACAAAAAACTAGCCGGGCGCGGTGGCGGGTGCCTGTAGTCCCAACTACTCGGGAGGCTGAGGCAGGAGAATGGCGTGAACCCGGGAGGCGGAGCTTGCAGTGAGCTGAGATCCGGCCACTGCACTCCAGCCTGGGCGGCAGAGAGAGACTCCGTCTCAAAAAAAAAAAAAAAAAAAAAAAAAAATTAGCCAGGGATGGTGGTGGACACCTGTAATCCCAGCTACTTGGGAGGCTGAGACAGGAGAATTGCTTGAACCGGGGAGGCAGAGGTTGCAGTGAGCTGAGATCGCACCACTGCACTCCAGCCTGGGCAACACAGCAAGACTCCATTTCAAAACAAACAAACAAACAAACAAAAAAACAAAAATACATTATCAACATCTTTCCCTTTGACATTTTCCTAAACATAGAACCATATGTGTTTATTCCATCCTTACTAGAGCTGTTTAGTCTTTGGAAGATATTAGTACAGGTGGCTATGGGGACTTTTCACTTAGGGTATTTCAAAAATAGGATGCTTTAGGTAAAGTATTGCCCAAAGCACTCTCTGCATATGTGTTTGCACATCTCTAAAGGGATGGAGTCAAAGTAGATGAGGCCTAAGGTCTTTTCTAGTGCTAACATTTGTAAACTCTACAGCCAAAAGAGAAGGAAAAATAAAAACCAAATCACTAACACCTGCTGATCTCATTATCTTCTGAGAATCATGCTACATACTTTATATAACCCAGGGAAGCACTGTACAAAATACTTTACCTAACTCAATAAAATCAGTACCTTTATGGCTCTCATCATACAGGTGAGGAAAGGGTACTAAGAAAAATGAGATAGATCCCTCAGATTAAAAAGCTGGTAGAGCCAGGACTCACACCCAGACTGCCTGACTCCAGAGGTGCTAATCTGAAACTTCATGCTGGTAGGTCTATTTTGCCTTTTGTGAGACTTACAGAAGATCCAGAGGACAAAAGACTGGGAAGAAAGAGAATATATTCCGTTTTCATGAAGGTAAGACAATGAGAGGATTTTTTTCAGGAAGATTTGCTTTATGGAAACAACACATGTAGCTACTTAGGGATGATGTGATTCTGAGTAATTCAACTGGAATAAATCCAAATTGAAATGAAGCAAATTCCAATCATTGGCATGAGGAATGTGATGTGGGCTTCAAAAATGCAGAAAAACTAGACCTATGTTAGTGATGGTAATAGGAGAAGGAGGGCCAGGTTTGATGAGTAACCTGGGCAGGGCCAGGCTAGAAAACGTATGCAATTTTTGGGGAATATACAGGACTCACTGTGACTCAGCTAAAGCTATACTATGCTGTATTAACTGGCCTAATGTAAGCGGCATATGGGCTAAGGAGTTGTGATAAGGAATATTACACTGAAAAATCACTTGGGACAAATAGACGATGCCAAATAGACAATGCCAGATTTTTCACTTGGAAACAGATTGCTTTACCTGATAAAATCAGTAATCAAGGATACATTATGAGCCAAAGGCAGATGGCCCATGAAGCTGTCTGAATGCAATGTAGGCAGGAAATGTGCTTCAGGAAAGGAAAATAAACTATGACAATGCCTTCAAATAAAATGGGGGAAGGTGAAGAGCAGGTTTATAGAAACTGCCCAGGGAGTCGGCCAGTCACATGGAAGCAGCAACCTGGATCAACTTCAGGGACCCAGAACAGAAAAGGGGGGAAATGTAAACAATAAAACCTGTAAACATCTACCCAATTGAAGAGCCAGAGAAAATGAGCTGGGTTTCAGGAACTCTGCAGAATAAAGATGAACTACAGGAAGTGTACTAAGTATGACAAGGTACAGGCAGGAAGAAAAGAGCAGGAAGAAGGTAACTCCTAACAAAGAAAGGAAAGAGTTGGGTTACTCAGAGGAAAGAGAGGGAGAACCTGTGGGGAAAAGGCAGGAAAAAAGTTAATTATAAAGAGATCCCAAAGTGATCTACAAAAGAAAGCAAAACAGAAAAGAGGATGAAACTAGACACAAGACAGAGAAAAAAGGAAAGGATAGAGGATGTATGGGAGGGGTGGTCTGGGGAGGAAACAAATGCAGAGGGCTAGGTAGGGAAAGAAATCATTAAAGAGAGTTGCTACGGTTTGAACACTGTGTACTCCAAAATTCATAGGTTGAAATCTAATCACTAGTGTGATTAGGAGGTGGGCCTTTGGGAGGTGATTAGGGTGATCTGTGCCTGATATGATTTGGATCTGTGTCCCCACCAAATCTCATGTTGAATTGTAATCCCCAAATGTTGGAGTGCAGCCCGGAGGGATATATGAGGGTGGATATATCATGAATGGTTTAGCACCATCTCCTCTTGGGACTGTCCTCACAATTGTGAGTTCTTGTGAGATTTAGTTGTTTAAAAGTGTGTAGCACCTTCCCCCTCGTTCTCTCTCTTGCTCCTACTCTGGTCATGTGACGTGCCTGCTCCCCCCTTTGCCTTCCACCATTATTGTAAGTTTTCTGAGGCCTCCCCAGAAGCCAAGCAGATGCCAGCATCATGCTTTCTGTACAGTCTGCAGAACCGTGAGCCAATTAAGCTTCTTTTCTTTATAAATTACCCAGTCTCAGGTTATTTCTTTATAGCAGTGTGAGAAGGGACTAATACAATGCCCTGATAAAAGAGGCCCCAGAGAACTGCCATGTCTCTTCTACCATGTGAGGACATAGTGAGAAGGCTCTGTCTATGGACCAGAAAGCGGGCCCTCACCAGTCACTGAATCTGCTGGCACTTTGATTGAGGACTTCCCAGACTTCAGAACTGTGAGAAATAAATTGCCATTTATAAGCCACCCAGTTTATGGTAATTTGTTATGGCAGCCCAAAGAGACTAACACAAGAGCACTATAAATACTTACAGCTATAATGTAAAATAAATAAAGTAAAAGTTCAAAATAATAATAAGTTAAAGAGATCTAGGCATAGTATATGGAGTGCTGAAGGAATAAAAACTAGAAGAGAAATAATATGTATAACATACACTGAAATCATTGAGCATCACTTTTCTTTTATAATATATATAAAAATATTGAAGATGACTGAAAAATATGACTGATTTGTAACCAATGCATAAACGTTCAAGTCCTTACTATGTATAAGGAATTAGCAGATACAATCACATAATAAGGCCATTTCTTCAGAGTTTACACATCTTAAGAGAACTGGTAAGCTTTAATAAATAAAAAACACAAAGTACCATAGAGGATATTAACATATGTTTGAAAAGATACTAACTAATGGTAGAAGAGGTCCAAATTTAATTCTCTGTCCAATAAATAATGAATGATGATTAGATTTCATGAATTTGATCATGATTTTAATTTAAGCAAGTCCTTTCTTTCCTAATTACGGATATATGTGATTTACTAATTGTGCCAAAAAAAATTATTTTCGTTTACCTGGAAATATGGCGACATAAAGGTGTTATCCACGACCAAAATAATGTCTCCACGCTTATGGACAATATGTGCGCAGGCTTCAATGTCAATCATCTTCAGGACGGGGTTCGTGGGGGTTTCAATCCAAACAAGCTAAAATAATTCAATAGTTTGTAAAAATATACTTTACAAACATACATCTCATATATTGTAACACTCTGGGAAGCTATGTTATATATAATGGAAACACGTGGATGATGATGTTGGGAGGTTCAAATCTGAATCCTAGCCTTACCTACAAATTTCTGAGGCCATTGGTATGTAATGTATCCTATTGATCTGTATAATTGGGTTGGTAATACCTATCTTACAGAATTTTTGTAAAGATCAAGTGAGATAATGTACATGTAAACAGAAAAGTACTGAAGTTAATTATTGTATTTTTCTTAAAAAAGGGAGTGTATTCCAAAGACATAGCTCGGTGTCTGTTCTCAAAGATAAATAACATAGATTGTGTAAGAATACATCCTAGAATTTTAATGAAAGAGAATTATCCCTATGATGCCAAAAATATATTTAATATGAACTTAATGCCAGAAACCCTGGAAACTACAGAATAAGCACCTAAGACTTGAAGAGCATGGGCTTTAGACTAAAGAAGAAAAGTGACACCCACAACAGAAAAACTGGTTACTGCCTACTTAAAAAGTCACAATGACCTTTTTATCTCAAAACCTACCACAATTCAGACACATAGTAGATGCTTGATTGTTATCAAAAAGACCAAAGAAAATAATTCTATTTGTTGAACAAAATGCCATTGTACTGAATTATTTTTTTTTTTTTTTTTTTTTAAGAGGCAGGGTCTCACATTGTTGCCCAGGCTAGAGTGCAGTGGCATGATCACAGCTAACTGCAGCTTCAACCTCTCAAGCTCAAGTGATCCTCCTACCTCAGCCTCCCCAGTAGTTGGAACTACAAGCATGTGGCCATGTCCGGCCAATTTTTTTTTTTTTTTTTTTTTTTTTTTGCAGAGAAAGGGTCTCGCTATATGTCTCAAACTGCTGGCTCAAGCGATTCTCCTACCTCAGCCTCCCAAAGTGCTGGTATTACAGGCATGAGCCACTGTGCCCAGCTGATTCTTTTTTTATTACCTATTATTTAAATAGGCAAGGGATCTGGTTTAATACACTTCTGACTTTAGAGTTTTACTCTGGAAAAGATAAGATGGCTAAAATAATACATATTCTACAAAAATTTTGAATTATTTAAAGAATCTATAAAAATTATTCCTGATAAGAATTTATTATTCCTACTAATAATAAAAAATAAATAAATAAAAAGTAGGTTTTACATGGACTTAGACATTCTACTTCAAGTGAAAAACCTGATATTTCAGGAAGGAAAATGTATTAATCCAAGTTCGTAGAGTCACTATATAAAGTTCTGTTGACAAGACTTACTATATTCACAATTTGCTTTCCTCCCTTAGAAAGATTCAGACCAGGGCCGGGCGTGGTGGCTCATGCGTGTAATCACAGCACTTTGGGAGGCTGAGGCAGGTGGATCACAAGGTCAGGAGTTCGAGACCAGCCTGGCCAACATGGTGAAACCCCCGTCTCTACTAAAAATACAAAAATTAGCTGAGCATGGTGGTGGGTGCCTATAATACCAGCTACTCGGTAGGCTGAGGTAGGAGAAGCGTTTGAACCCAGGAGGCGGAGCTTGCAGTGAGCCGGGATCACGCCATTGCACTCCAGCCTGGGTGACAGGGCGAGACTCCGTCTCAAAAAAAAAAAAAGAAAGAAAGACTCAGACCAGCTATTTTAATGTGGCTTTTCTCCCAAGCAAGATAAAAAACAAGTTCTTCTGAAAACAAATCTTAATTACCAAAAGCTCAACCATGTTAATGTGCAAAGTAATTATTTGTACATGAAAAGACATTCATTTTTTAGCATTCATTGCAACATAATCTTTGGTACAATTCTAACCTTTAAATCATTAGCAAAAAGTTGTAAACAGCTGACTTATAAAAGACACTGGTCCTTCTTTTATCCACACAGAATTTAAATGAGTTCGCAAGAAAGAATATCACATATGCCATTCACTCAGACACAAAACACCTTCCGGTGGCATACAAACTTCCCCGGATGGAAGCTAAAGATTGTTTGCGGCCCATTCTCTAAATCTACTAGTATCTGGGCAGCATCCCTTACAGCCCAGCAAAGCCACTGTGCTTAGGGTTCGGGGGTTTGGCAGGTTTCTTTTTCTATAATCCAATCTCTGTGATGACTTCTGTTACCAATACTGTTTTGGCTATGCAGTTAAGAATTAGGTGCTCCTGCATAGCAATTTTTTTTAACAATTACCATGTATCCAGGAACTATACTAAGCATTTCATATGCATTATCTCATTTGATTCTCACACTCCCCTTTCTATAAAACCAGTATAATTATCTCCATTTTGCAAATGAAGAAACTGAGACTTTGGTTAAATAATTTACCCAAGATAATACACCAACTAAGATACAGAATTAAAATTTGAACTCCACTCCAGAAACCATGTACCATCATCATGCTATAATACCCTGGAGATGACAGTCTATCTTAATTTTGTCGATGTTTCCAATGGGATATAATAAAATTTGTTATTCACATTAAATTATATCGTCTAGTAAACAGAAATGATGAAAACAAAACATCAAAGGAAAAACAGGCAAAACTGAAAACGAGCTGAGTTACCTTGGTTTCTGGCGTAATCGCCGCCTCTAGTAATTTGATTTTGGAACAATCAACAAAAGAAATCTTTAATCCAAATTCAGATGCCACCTGCCTGAAGTACCTGTTTGTACCTGAGACAGAAGAGAATCAGAAAAAATGGAAAGAACATTGCATTAAGAAACATTCATTCCTTCTGCGTATAAACACAAAATATATGGAACTCTCAGTCACCAAGAAAAATGCAACTAAAAGCACTTCTAGTTTGGTCAAATAGTTTGTCTATCTGAAATAGTAAAGAATAATAAGATTTGTTCTTTAAAGGCTCAAGAGTCAAATAAAACACACTTGAGATCCAAAAGTAGCCTGAAGCAAATAATGTTTCTCAAAACATCCAGTCTCCACTAAGTGACATGCTTCCTGAAACATCCTATCTTTTTAAACAATTTCTACCTAGTTCTCAACTGTAAACTAAATGAACCAATGTCAATGAAATGTTTGAAATAAATTTCAAAATACTTTGTAATAGAAAAGAATTGGTTACTATTCTTTGTACTTTTTCCATCTTTTTGTTATGTAGTTCTGAAAGTTTTAATCGATAAAATGAGACAATATAAATCAAACTACCAGATTTTTACAGTGAAAGAAGATAAATCATTTGACTTAAAATAATTTCTTTTATAAATACACCTGGATTTATTTTTACACATAAAAACTTAAAGAAAAAATTGCTATTGATACTCAATAACAACAACAACAACAAAAGAATATTCTGTCATTAACGAGAAACTAGACTTGTGATGGTATGTAGACTGACCCTAGGTAATATAAAATTGGAAAATAACGTAAAAAGTTCTTTAAAATCAACAATTTTCAGGATTTTACACCTATGTTTGTCATGAGACTTTTATAATGCATTATAAAAGTATCTGAAGGTTTGAGATTTCTATAATTTCAATTCAACAAGTTAATATAAGAAACTAAGATAAAATACAAAACATTGTGCAAATTTCTGAGGGATAAAATGATTACTAAGAGTGAGTCCCTTCCTTTAAAGCAGGAGTCCCCAACCCACAGGCCACAGACATGTACAGGTTTGTGGCTTGTTAGGAATCCAGCTGCACAGCAGGAGGTGAGCAGCGGATGAGCATTATAACTTCCTGAGCTCAGTCTCCTGTCAGATCAGCGGCAGCATCAGATTCTCACGGGAGGAAACCTACTGAGAACTGCTCATGCGAAGGATTTAGGTTGTGTACTCCTTACGAGAATCTAACTTTCGAGGGATCTAGATTGCATGCTCCTTATGAGAATCTAAATAGCACCTGATGATCTGAGGTGGAACAGTTTCATCCTGAAACCATCCTCCCGTCAATGGAAAAACTGTATTCTACAAAACCGGTCCCTGAGGCCGGGCACGGGTGACTCACACCTGTAATCCCAGCACTTTGGGAGGCCGAGGCGGGTGGATCACCTAAGGTCGGGAGTTCGAGACCAGCCTGACCAACATGGAGAAATCCTGGCTCTACTAAAAATACAAAGTTAACCAGGCATGGTAGCACATGCCTGTAATCCCAGCTACTCAGGAGGCTGAGGCAAGAGAATCTCTTGAACCCAGGAGGCAGAGGTTGCAGTGAGCCAAGATTGTACCACTGTACTCTAGCCTGGCAACATGGCAAGACTCCACCTCAAAAAAAATCCGGTCCCTGGTGCCAAAAAGGTTGGGGACTGCTGTTTTAAAGGACTTAGTGATTTAACTTTTTGTTCCGATAGGAAATACATAAAATGATAATATTCTAGAAATCACATTTTAATTATTTGGAAGCATCTGGAATATATGTATATGTATATTCACAAAATTTCTTGCTTTTGTTTTAAACACAAAAATCAGTGGGCTTAAAGGCAAGGGCAAGCCTGTCTTCTCCACATTCACCACTTTAAATAGTTAACATTTAATCTCTTTGGAATGTAAGTTCTTAAATATAGAGCCATAGATGGGCTTCAGGGGTTCAATCGTGAGATCCCCTAAAATTAAAATGCTAATCACTGAGTGTAGTCTTAAGAACGTTTTTTGGGAAAAGAGGCCCATATCTCTCAACAAATTTTCGAAACTTTCCCTGGTACCAAACAAAAAATAAAAAGCAAAAGGGGATATGTGGGGTTGAGCTCTTGAGAGTAACCTGAGTGGTAGTTCACCTTTATTATAGGTAAAAATTAAGTTACAGGAGAACATTGTCTTTCTAAACCTTATCTTCTCTAGAGCAGAACATGTCTGCAAGTTGATCAAGTGCTACGTATTCATTCTAGTGCCTTAAATACTATTCTTATTAAATAATCTCTGGCCAGGTGAGGTGGCTCATGCCTATAATTCCAAAACTTTGGGAGGCTGGAGAGGGAGGATCACTTGAGCTCAGGAGTTCCAGATCAGCCTGACCAACATGACGAAACCCCGTCTCTACAAAAAATACAAAAATTAGACAGGTGTGATGGCACATGCCTGTGGTCCCAGCTGTTCAGGAGACTGGGGCACGAGAACCATTTGAACCCAGGAGGTGGAGATTGCAGTGAGCCGAGATTGCACCACTCCACTCCAGCCTGGGTGACAGAGCAAGATCCCGTCTTAAAATAAACAAAAAAATAAATAAATAATCTCTCTTATAAGCAGTTCCAGAACACGGACCCTAAGTGTTTATGCTCCTCTTTTGCCAAGTCTGAGAGAGCATAGAGGTGCCCGTCACACCTGTAAAATATAATAAATAACCAAAAATACTGGCAACATTGTTAATATTAATTCAGGGCTCACTTTCTTATCTGTAAAATACAAGTTTACACAACATAAACGAGAGGGGTCACCTACCTCCATACACATCATCCATACAAATAATTTGGTCTCCTGCTTTTAAAAGGTGGGTAATAGTTACAGTGGCTGCTAAACCTGAAGCAAAGGCCAAACCTAAAATAAAAATCAAGTTAGAGTAAGCTGAAAAGTCAGGCCTATAGGTTAAAACACACCTCCAAGTATTTATCTGACTTACTTCAATGCAGATAGGGCAGCCATCACTGCTGAGTTGCTAGAGGCCCCTGATTAATACCATTACAAAATCTCCTTTTCTATTTCAAGAATAAGATATCTTTAAAATAAAAAATACATAATGTGGACAGATACTTTTGTGTTAAGTCAATTTTGCCTTGGTAATAACATTTCTCTGAAACACTTCAAGAAAATAATTCTTTACAAATATCTGAGATAAAAGGCCTATTGCCAGTTAAATTACAGTTTGAAAATAGCAAACTAAAGGAATTTCAGGGCGGGCATGGTGGCTTATGCCTATAATCCCAGCACTTTGGGAGGCCAAGGCAGGTAGATCATTTGAGGTCAGGATTTCGTGACTAGCCTGGTCAACAGGGTGAAACTCTGTGTCTACTAAAAATACAAAAACTAGCCAGGCATGGCGGCACATGGCTGTAATCCCAGCTGCAAGGGAGACTGAGGCAGGAGAATCACTTGAACCCAGGAAGTGGAGGTTGCAGTGAGCCGAGAATGCACCACTGCACTCCAGCTTGGGCGACAGAGGGAGACTCCATATCAAAAGAAAAAAAAAAGAAAAAAGAAATTTCAAACATAAAGAATACAGCAAAGATATGATTCAGACATTCATTATATGAATATGCAATTCAGTAAATATTTTAACAAAACTCGCATCAGACCTGAGATTTGTCTGATAAGTGTAATCACAATGAATACACAAGACTCTCCATGAAAAAAAGAAAAAGTTTAGGGAGTTAATCTCTAATCTCTGACAGTACATTATCAGGAGTTATTGACCACTGAAAATAAACTTTAGTGCTATTCTTAAGCACAAATTATTAGGTGAATAAGCCAGAGGATAAGAAAGTTTAGGCCAAGTGCGGTGGTTCACATCTGTAATCCCAGCACTTTGGGAGGCCGAGGTGGGCAGATCACTTCAGCCCAGGAGTTCGAGACCAGCCTGGCTAAAATAGCAAAACTCGATCTCTACTAAAGATACAAAAAAAGGGCTGGGCGTGGTGGCCTACTCCTGTAATCCCAGCACTTTGGGAGTCCAAGGCGAGAGGATCATGAGGTCAGGAGATCGAGACCAGCCTGGTCAACATGGCGAAACCCCATCTCTACTAAAAATACAAAAATTTAGCTGGGCGTGGTGGCAGGCACCTGTAATCCCAGCTACTTGGGAGACTGAACGAGGAGAATCGCTTGAATCCAGGAGGAGGAGGTTGCAGTGAGCCGAGATCCTACCATTGCACTCCAGCCTGGGCAACAAGAGCAAGGCTCTGTCTCAAAAAAAAAAACAAAAAAAACAAAAAAAAAATATTAGCTGGGTGTGGTGGTGCGCACCTGTAATCCCAGCCACTCAGGAGGCTGAGGCAGGAGAATCGCTTGAATGAGGATGCAGTGAGCAGAGATCGTGCCACTGCACTCCAACCTGGGCAACAAAGTAAGAAACCCTGTCTCAAAAAAAGATTTTATGTTCTAATTGGTGGTGTTATTAAATTTAATTTCCATTTATTTATTTATACTGACAGTTTCAGATGAAGATTGTTTTCACACAAATAGTACATAATAAATGTAGTATTAATAAATGTAGTATTCATGTGAATTTTTTCCTTTATTCATTTGTCCTCTATTCATATGTATTTTTACCTGATGATTACACATATGCATATTTTACCAACTGAGGGACCTTGGGCAAAGAATTCAAAGTCAGTAGAACAGGAATTTTGGACTACCGAATCTGTTTGTTTTCAGTTCCACATTCTGTGCCTCTATGGCTTTCTCTATACATTTAAAAATAGATTCTAGACTGTGAAATGGAAATTACTTACAGTACTTAGCCCCATCCAGTGCTGCCACTGCTTTTTCAAGGCAATTCCTAGTGGGATTTCCAGAACGGCTATATTCAAAACCCTGAAGAAAACAAGTTTGAGTTCATCCTAAGAGATTTAAGTTTATTATCAGAGTCCTAACATAGACAACTACAGTTTCACCCTACCATATGAGTTTCTATTCTTTAGTCATGATATGTCTTGCTTTAATACAGAAGCAGAAGAGTGCTGTGGCTATAGTCAAGAGGCTCTGAAGTCAAACAAACTCTATGTGAATTCTGTATCTGCCACTTCTGAGGTGCACGACACTAGGTAAGTTACTTCACATTTCTAAAAGTCAATCTCAGTATCTGTAAAATGGGAATGAAATACAGATGTCTAATTCATAAAATCGTTGTGAAAATAAAATGAGATAATGCACAAATTCACTACATGTTTCCTGGCACATGCTAATCACTAAATAAATGGCAGTTTTTATTATTAGTATTTTTATTATATTAGACTCACCTTTTTTCATTAATCTGGAAACATTAGGAAAAGGGACTTGCATAAGCCAACAGAATAAACCTAATTCTAACCTGTGTTTCATTTCCTAAGAAATAAGTGATTAAATGATACAAGTTTCTTTTGTTTTAAGGATAGGACCTCCCTCTATTGCCCAGGCTAGAGTACAGTGGGGCAATCACAGCTCACTGCAGCCTCAAACTCCTGGGCTAAACAATCCTCCCATCTCAGCCTCCTGAGTAGCTAGGACTACAGGTGCACATCGCCATGCCTAACTAATATTTTAATTTTATTTTTTGTAGAGGCAGTCTAGCTATGTTGCCCAGGCTGGTCTTGAACTTCTGACCTCAAGCAATCCTCCCACATTGGCCTCCCAAAGTGCTGAGATGATAGGTGTGAGCCACCTGTCAGGCTGATTCAAGTTCTATTTGGCATACAACAGGAAGTTATGATCGGATCCTACAAATACTCAGCATTCATTCACATCTTGGCTCTACAAAAGCGGCTCAAAACATAGGGAGCAATTCCTGGCAAAACAACTCCACACAATACTTTTTAGAAATGTGCATTCCTGTAATCCCAGCTACTCGGGAGGCTGAGGCAGGAGAATTGCTTGAGCCCAGGAGGTGGAGGTTGCACTGAGCCGAGATCGTGCCACTGCACTCCAGCCTGGCCGACAGAGTCTGTCTCAAAAAAAAAAAAAAAAAAAAAAAAATTGCATTATTCTGCTCTTACATATACGGCACCCTGCTAGCTATATTCATCCAGTCATTCTATTAATCCTTATGACTGAGAAAGTGAAGCCAAATGTAGTAGTACCTAGAGAGTGTCAAAACCAGATTGCAAACCAAGGATTTCAACATTAATTAGAAGTCCTATAATTTTCTCCCTCAGCTTCACATCACACATAACAAAACACAACACTCTTTCACCTTTGTTTCTGATTCAGAAGCTCCCAGTATTAATAATAATAACTTTTAAAAGTTTTGTTGCTATGTGCCCTTGTTTATGACAAGTTGAGCAGACTTTTTTTTTTTTTGAATGGGAGTCTTGTTCTGTTTCCAGGCTGGAGTGCAGTGGTGCAAACTCCACCTCCTGGGTTCAAGCGATTCTCCTGCCTCAGCCTCCCGAGTAGGGACTACAGGCATGCCACCACACCCAGCTAATTTTTGTATTTTTTTAGTAGAGATAGGGTTTCACCACATTAGGGAGGATGGTCTCGATCTCCTGACCTCATGATCCGCCTGCCTCAGCCTCCCAAAGTGCTAGGATTACAGGCGTAAGCCACCACGCCCAGCCTGAGCAGATACATTTTACAGGGTTCTAGGATATCCTTACCACTCCCCACCATCACCTTCTTACCATGACCTGCAGCTGCACCCAGCAGATTAAAAAAAAAAAAAAATGCTTGGATTCATGTGGCGTCTGCCACAGAAAAGTACCTTACATTTCTCATTCAACTCTTCAAATTCCCTTTAGTGGTCTTAGCTAATTTTTAAAAAGGGCCGGGCGCAGTGGCTCATGCCTGTAATCTCAGCACTTTCAGAGGTGGATCACCTAAGGTCAGGAGTTCGAGACCAGTCTGATGGTGAAACCCTGTCTCTACTAAAAATAAATAAATTAGCTGGGCATGGTGGCGGGTAGCTGTAATCTCAGTTACTCGGGAAGCTGAGGTAAGAGAATTGCTTGAACCAAGGAGGCGGAGGATGCAGTGAGCCAAGGTGGCACCACTGCACTCCAGCCTGGGCAACAGAGCAAGACTCTGTCTCAAAAAACAAAAACAAAAACAAAAAAAAGATACTAAGCAGAGTTTTTGTGGATTTAACCATCCCTGCTGGCTTCCTGGAAACATTTAATTATTAATATTACACCCGAATGGTTAACTTTTGCACTGAGTTCCAAAGCTTGGGCAGCTACACATTCATTAAACCCTACACGAGAAATGAACTGCATGTTTGAAAGAGAGGCTGTGAGCTGGACGCAGTGACTCACACCTGTAATCCTAGCACGTTGGGAGGCCAAGGCGGGTGGGTTACAAGATCCGGAGTTCAAGACCAGCCTGGCCAACATTGTGAAACCCCGTCTCTACTAAAAAAAAAAAAATACAAAAATGAATCAGGCACAGTGGCAGGTGCCTGTAATTCCAGCTACTTGGGAGGCTGAGGCCAGAGAATCGCGTGAACCCGGGAGGTGGAGGTTGCAGTGAGCCACGATCGCACCACTGCACTCCAGCCTGGGCGACAGAGTGAGACTCTGTCTTAAAAAAAAAAAAAGAGGATGAAAGAGAGGTTGTGTACATCTTTTGATTCTAAAATACAGTAAGGAGTATTCTAAATCAGTTGTAGAAATGGCCTTAGAACTCTATCTCACAAAACAAAGGACTGTCTATAAGGATTTTCCTCAACTTATATAACACACTGAAGTGGTTTCCAAAGCATAATCAAGGCCTTGGACTTACAGACTTTAACTAATTCTTACAAATCTTGTAACTTTTAAATTCCCAAGACCCATCAAATATGCCACCAAAAGGGGAAAAAAAGCTATGTGATTAGCAAAGAGGGCTCTTTCATAGGCTTTACAGATCATTCATGTATGACTCTGGATCAGTTCCTTTCTATAAAAAGTACATAATACCTGTCCTGCCCTCTGACTTGGTTGTTGTGAGGATCAAATGGAAATAGTGTAAATATGAACATCATGAAAAAACAAATTACCATTGAGTAATTATTATGTACCATACAGCCTTAAATACATCTCAACAACTTATGCGGTAGGTACTATTGTTATCCAAATTTATACAGGATCAATCAGAGGCTTTAATAGGTTAAATAACTTGCCCAAGATACCCCGACTCAGAAGAAGTGGTGTCAGAATACAAAACTAGCTTTTGACTATAAGACTTATGTCCTCTTTTTGTTGTTTGAGTTGGAGTTTCGCTCTTGTCGCCCAGGCTGGAGTGTAATGATGAGATCTTGGCTCACTGCAAGCTCTGCCTCCTGGGTTCAAGCAATCCTCCTGCCTCAGCTTCCCGAGTAGCTGAGATTACAGCTACCCGCCACCATGCCCAGCTAATTTATTTATTTTTGGTAGAGACGAGGTTTCACCATGTTAACCAGGCTGGTCTCAAACTTCTAACCTCAGGTGATCCATCCACCTCAGCCTCCCAAAGTGCTGGGATTACAGGCGTAAGCCACTGCACCCAGTCATGACTTGTGTTCTTAATCACTAAGCCACAATGATTAAATGATGCAATAGGCTAAATTGTTACTAGCATTATTAGAGATAGCATAGTGTAGCTGAGTGCCTAAGAGTTGGTTCCTAAAGCAACCTCAAGTTTCTAAAGTTTGAATCCCAGCTCCAATACTTACTGGTCTAAGGCTACTTAACTCCCTAAATCTCAGCTGTTTTATTGAGAAAAAATGAGGATTCGGTTCAGACTAGGGTTGTTGTTAGGATTAGATGAGACAATACGTGTAGTACACATGCTATATACAAGTATGTATTTGGCACATAGTAGATACTCAATAACTATTAATACAGCTACTGGGAACAATCTTAATTCTCGTCAAGTTATCAGACCCTTAATATTTTTTAAGCTGACTCCGAACTACATCTTTAAAATTTATGCTGCTAAAGGTAACTCAAAAAAGTTAGGACCTTCGGTTTTTAATTGCAAATTTGTCAAAATCACGTGAATTTCAGGCCAAATCTATATGGCAAGTTGGACAAACGGCTTCTTCCATTCCTGCTTATCAAAAGAAACACGGTCGCTGGACCATCCGACACAAAGCTATACTGCAAGAATTACAGCGTAGAAACATCTTTCGGTTGCCTTCCTAATTTATAAGTAATATTATAAATTACTTACATGCCTTTCAAATTCATAAGCCATCTTTCTTTTCCCGCCCAACTGTGGACAGCCCCAGACAGACTCAGCTCACCGAGTGCTGGCCAGGCGCCGCTTGCTTGAACGTAGTGGACAGTGAGATGAGGGGCACCACAGCCCTGGAGGTCCATTGCTCTGGTTCCTGGCCCACATGGATGGCCTGCGTGGCGAAATGCTGGAAGTGAGGCAGGAAACCTTGTGAGGAGGCGTCTTTTTCCTGCATGCTGAACCGCGAAAGGAGAGAGGAAAAGAACCGGGAAACCGGGTGTCCGGGATAGGGAGAGACAGAAGGATCGGCCAAGAAGGAGCTAAAGCGCGCAGAAAGAGCCGACAGCGAAGCACTAAAACCGGACACTGCGATTGTGGGGTGGATTTTATTAGCCGGCCGGCAGATAAAATCTCACGACCACAGCGGGGCGGGACCCGCGCGGCCCATTAAGCAAAAGCCCGACGCGTCTCCCGCTCCTTATTGGCTGACAGCAGAGGCGTTGCCTGAAACGTCACCGCGACCGCCCCTCCCAGTGCAGAAAGTGGAGGGAAGCTGGAGTCCCTGGGTTCAAGTGGTGTTGGTCCCTGCGGGCGAAATTCGTGAGTACCAGTCCTGAGGAGGCTGCCATGCTGGCTCCTGAGAGCCACCCGGGCGTCTGTGTGACCTCAGGCCGGAGGTTCGCCCGAGACGTGGCAGAAACCTGGCTTAGTGTTGAAACCTGGTAACTGTAAATAGACCACATAAATAGCCCCCTCTTATTGCGGCACTTGCCTCTGACCACCACCCTTTGCCCTGAGGGCGGTGCTAAAAGACGTAAGCCACAACGTGGAGATTGGTTAAGAAAACAATTGCCCAAGCCGCCCAGTTTGCAGTTTGGATTCTCATCAGTCACAGTCAGCTTGCGTTTTACGTACACTGAACTCTGTAATGACCCAGTGCTTACGATGACTGAAACGATGACTAGAAGTGAAGGTTAAATGGTTCTTAAGACATAACGAAGCTACTGTAGTGAGGAACTCTGGCAGATTCCCAAAATTTAGTCAATCTTGAGCTTCTTCAAGCATCATTATCTTCTTTTCAAGTACAAGCAGAAACTCCCCCTAATGAGAAAGATAATGTGGCTTTGAAAAACTTACTGGAGTCTAACATCCTTACACAAAATGCTTTTGCTTTTCACAACTGACAGCAACATCCCTGCAGGAAAAAGGAATGTTTACCGCTCACCTGCACCCAGAGTCCTACTCTCAGAAGAATCACTCGTTTAAAACAAACAAAAATCTCCTTGTTCCCTAAACAATACAGACTTGACCTACTTACTATCGTGGCTGTTTTCTAGCACCAGGAAATTTGGGGATATTTCTGTTCTTGCAAAATATTCACTAAAGATCTAAAACTTTATTAAACAAATTAAGAACAAGGAGAATAAGGAATAAACAGCTCTTAAAATGTACAGTTTGAAAGAAAGATGTGAAGAGAAAGAATGAGGCAATTTGCTTTTCAAATTAGATTCAGGGACACTTAACCCATTCAGCACTAGAGGAGTGGTGCTTGAGGGCCTACAAGCTTTTAGAAGCCTACCAAACTTGTATGGCTGGGGAAAAAAAATTGATAGACTTCAAAACACTAAGGGTGTATATTAATACATATTGAATTAATATTTTTCTTTTAAAAATATAACATCAACTGCAACTCACCTCAATATTTATATACAACTATAGATGGGTATTTTTGTGTGATATGGTATGGCATTTAGGGGCCAAAAGGTCTAAAATAGTTCCATTTACTTTTACCTCCTAATATTTGCTGACAAACCCTGAGTTGCATAAATGCAGACATTTTATTTAGTGTACTGTAATGAAGAATTATTCAGAAGATAGCACCAGGCCAGGAGGGTTGGCTTACACCTGTAATCCCAGCACTTTGGGAGGCTGAGGTGGGCAGATCACCCAAGGTCAAGAGTTCGAGACCAGCCTGGCCAACATGGTGAAACCCTGTCTCTACTAAAAATATAAAAATTAGCTGGGCATGGTGGTGCACACCTGTAATCCCAGCTCCTGGGGAACCTGAGACAGGAGAATCGCTTGAACCTGGGAGAGAGGTTGCAGTCAGCCGAGATCACACCACTGCACTCCAGCTTGGGCCACAGAACAAGACTCTGTCTCAAAAAAAAAGCACCCAGTACAAATGCTATAAATCAGGCCTGTTTTACTCTCATAAACTGAGAAAACTTTATTGGATGGCAGCTTAGTATGTATCAAGGATTTAAAATATCCCCTATCTATGACTCGACAATTTCTTTTGTAGAAAATTTTACTTGCAGGAATTTATCCTTTAGATATATTGTTAGCATGTGTACAGAGATGAGCAAGGATGCTTTTTAACCCTACCTTACCATTTTTAATAGCCAAAGAGTGAAAACTAGCTTAATTATTCATTCTCAAAAGACTGTTTAACTAGTTATGATACTACTCTGTAATAGCTACAGTATGGTCAAGAAGTAGGAAGAGATTAAGATGTGCTGGTATATCAGAGTCTCACTCTGTCACCCAGCCTGGAGTGCAGTGGTGCCATCTCAGATCACTGCAACCTCCACCTCCGGGTTTCAAGAGATTCTTCTGCCTCACCCTTCCGAGTAGCTGGGACCACAGATGCGGCCACCATGCCCGGCTAATTTTTGTATTTTTAGTAAAGATGGGGTTTCACTATGTTGTCCAGGCTGGTCTCGGACTCCTTTCTTCAAGTCAGCCACCAGCCTTGGCCTCCCCAAGTGCTGGTATTACAGGCATGAGCCATCATGCCTGGCCTATTGATCTCTAATTTCTAAGACAGGAAAGCAAAGTAATGTATACATTATGCTTCCACTTTTTCAAAAGAACATATGCTATGTTGCATTATTTTTAGACAGATATTTATGATTAATATGTAAAAAAATCCTTCTGGTCATAGAGACTATGGATCTGCAGTGGAAAGGTGATTTTCTTTACATTTTGTTCTCTTTTGTGTTCAAGTTTTACATTATGGGTACGTATTACCTTTTCAACAATAATGATACTATCAAAAACCCTAATGTAAGCATTTTAGAAAGACAAGTTTATTTAGAAAATAAGCTTTTTAAATGATTAAATGATAGCCACTTTAAATCCAATAAATGGTATATAGTTTGGGGTGTGTGCTAATTTTTCATACAGATTAGGTTGCACACAACAAAATAACATTATCATAACACTTACTGAAGAATTATTAATTCTTCTTGGGAAGGAGATTCAGCAAAAGCAGATATTTTAGAGGAAATGGGAGACTTCTCATTTTTTATATTTCTTTACTGTTTGATCCTTTTATAAAACACAGAGTGCATTATTTTATAATAAGTACTTCTTAAACACTATGAAAATAGCAATGTACTTGTGTATATGCACGAAGACCTCTACTATTCTCATTAAAGGCAGGCTATGAATAAAGATACCATGACTGAATATCAAAACAGTACAATCGGAACTTGGGAGGGATGTTCATATAATATATTATCATTATTATTATCAAGCATAAACATGTGCAATTATTAGATCTATTTTGTTTTACCTCAGAGGAAAACAATGTGTTCATCCTTGGACTTTTGTCAATGAAATAATGAGAATTATGAAGGGAATTTGGGGATCGGGGAAAACAGATATTACAATATAAGATCTAAATTTGGTAGACTTGTAGATTACTACAATGGGCCAAAGCCTGTCAGATAGCCCCTTTTTTTGGGGGGGGGGGACAAGGTTTCAGTCTCCCCCAGGCTGGAATGCAATGGCGCCATTTCAGCTCTCACTGAAACCTTTGCCTCCTGGGTTCAAGTGATCCTCCCACCTCAGCCCCCCAAGTAGCTGAGACTACAGGCATGCACCATCATGCCAGGCTAATCTTTGTGGCCTTTTTTTTTTTTTTTTTTGTAGAGATGAAATTTTGCCATGTTGCCCAGGCTGGTCTCAAACTCCTTAGCTCAAGAGATCTACCTGCCTTGGCCTCCCAAAGTACTAGGATTAGAGGCATGAGCCACTGCACCAAGCCAGATAGTACTTGTGACACCTACCTTCACTTACTGGTGTAAACGATTTTTAAAAATAGTAACAAAAAGATATTTTGCAATCATATCAATTATGTTTTCATATGGCATAATTGAAAATTATATGTCTTGAGAACAAAACGGTCTGGATATTGTTGATGGAATTATTAATGTTAATATCAAGAGACACTGGAGAGCAAATTTCCAGCACAACTGCTTTCTTTTAGTGATAGATACAAAGAAGATAAGCGACATTCTCATACTAATATAGCAAGCACCTCGGCTGAGAATTGAGTACAGTTTCAGATATTTAAGATGAAGAAGTAATCCCAAAATCATTTGGATGCATTCCACAATGATGTAAAAGGAGTCAAATATGACTGAAAAACAACTCAGACATAAGCAGTTAAGTACCTGAAGTTTGGAATCAGAATGCTTGGGTTTGAAGCTCACCTCTAGAACGTACTGTCTCTGTGACCTTGAGGGAGCAATTGACTTAATCTTTGTAAGTCTTACTTTCTTCCATAAAATGGGTAAAATAATACTTGGCAGTGCTCAAAAATAGATTCTTAAAAGCTTCTGGCAGGCCAGGAAAAGGGTATAAGGCAAGTAGAATAACTGGGAAGCACTGAGGTCAGAGAGCTACTTTTGATATTTGTCTATCAAAACTGATATTTGCAGTACCTTCGAAGAGGAATACCATGCAGAGGTCATGTGGTCCAATACAGAAAGTAAGCAATATCTTTTGTAATGTTCATAACTGGCACAGAGATTTAAAAAAGAAAAAAAAGATAGGTAATTTGCACTATCCAGTCATGCAGATATCTTGTTCAACTAGTAATGCAGCAATTGAAAAGCTCTTGATTTTTCTTGCTTATAACTTTATATCAGAGACAAAACATTTTAGGGGGAGCAATTCTCCATGTTGCGGGACTGTTTGGCTAATTGCAGGGCATTTAACTTCCCTGGTGGCTAGTTGCACATCCCCACATATTTCTGATCACAAAACAACAACTCCAGTTGAGAACAATGAAAAAGGAACTAATGGAGTTGCTCTGAATTTAAGCTTACCAACAAAAAGAATGGATTGACAATGAAGACATGTAGAGAAATCTGGAAGAAAATGAACTTACACTGAAGATTGTGGTGTCTAGGAAAAAGAAAACCGGCCATATGAGACATATTTAATAGACCAAACCACCCCAAAGTGTGCCCCTAGAAAAGTTTGTAATGAACAAACGGCTCTGTGGCCAGAAATGCTAGTGAAAGGCATACCTTGGCGGTATTGCTATTCAGTTCTAGTAGAGATATTTGTAACCAATGCCTGTTCTGTTTGAAATGTGCTTTGAGTAAAATGATGTCAATATGGAATCCCTCCAGAAATTTTGACACTTATCCAACTACTTTAATGATTTAGATTGTGTAATTTAGCTTAGTGCAGCTGTGTTTGAACAGGCTCTTATACCAAATTGTGAAGGTCAATAAAATTTCTAAATTCATTCATTTGGCAACCTGGTCATTAAAGAAAAATAATTTTGGCCGTACAGTGGCTCATGCCTGTAATCCCAACACTTTGGGAGGCCGAGGCTGGTCAATCACTTGAGGTCAGGAGTTTGAGACTAGCCTGGCCAGAATAGTAAAACCCCGTCTCTACTAAAAATTAGCTGGGTGTGATGGCGGGCACCTATAATCGCAGCTACTTCAGAGGCTGAGGCAGGAGAATCGCTTGAACCAAGGAGGCAGAGGATGCAGCGAGCCAAGATTGCACCATTGTACTGCAGCCTGGGAAACAAGAGCAAAACTGTGTCCCCCTGGGCCCCAAAAAAAGAAAAGATTGTATTGTTATAATAAAGGTGGGAATAAAGTATCATAGGGACTCAGAGAAAGTTTCATGAAAGACAGAAGATTAAGCTAAATCTCGATGAATAATTAGGAGTTCCAAGGGTTAAAAAGACATTAAAGATCGCCCTCTGGACATGCAAATTTTTCTAAGGTATGAAAATTTAAAACACATTTATTATGCACATAATTATCAAAGGGATGTTGTCAGGAAATGAGGCATTAAATATACAAATAAGATTTGGTTTCTTTATTTGAGGATTATGTAGTCTTCTAGGAGAGAAGAGGTTTCTAAAACGTGTATTCTTGGTATCTTGCAAAAAGAGAGACACTTTACCTTGATGAGAATAGGGTGGAGATAGGAAGTTAGGGGTAGTGGGTTAGGAAAATTAGTTCGGGGGAGCCAAACCTGTACTGTCTTAACAATGACCAACATTACAAAAAAAAATGTGACATGAAACTGAAACTAACTCCAGGAGAGGGGCAGCATACCTCACGGGAGAGGGGCAGCGAACTTCATATCAGCAGAGAAATCATCTCCACATTGGTCCCTTTTCCTTGCAGAGGTGGGTGGAGGAGAGATCATGCCCATGGGGAAGCAGAGCATAGGGAAGGATGAGCCTTGGGCTGTGAAAAGCGAGGTCTCAGGCAGGGTAGAGGCTACAGGGAGAGCCTACAGGGAGGCCATGAGAGGGAGGAACTGCCGATGACAGTCAAGCAGGAATGACAGAAGGAAAAGCACACCAGACGAGCAGCACGGCTAGAGACTGCACCCAAGTCAGCAGACATGCTGAGGGTATATTTTTAAAAACAAGTAAGCCTAGTAGCAATTTTAGATTATTCATGAAGCATTGACATAAACCTTATGCATTCCCCAGAACCTCCACTAAAGTCTGCAATATAGAAATGTTTTTTAACAAAAAACAAGGAAAAGTGACTGAATTCATTCCACACTTGGGTTCCTGTGGAGTTAAGAGGAAGAACTGTAGGGGGTGATTTGAGATTTGCTTGGTACTAAAGATTGGAGAGTAAAGTGCCCGTAAGAGGGTAAACCTTGGGAAACAGAAATCCTGGGAAGGATGTGGCATGGGGGAGGGGTTAAATTATCATCTGTGTTGCCAGGCGCAGTGGCTCACGCCTGTAATCCCAACCCTTTGGGAGGCCGAGGTGGGAGGTCACTTGAGGTCAGGAGTTCAAGATCAGCCTGGCCAACGTGGTGAATACTAAATGTCCATACTAAAAATACAAAAATCAGCCAGGTGTGGTGGCATGCGCCTGTAATCCCAGCTTCTTGGGAAGCTGAGGCAGGAGAATTGCTTGAACCCAGGAGGCGGAGTTGCAGTGAGCTGAGATCTCACCATTGTACTCAAACTTGGGCAACTGAGCAAGACTCCCTCTCAAAAAAAAAAAAAAAGGAATTAGGGATGTGAGAGGGAGATAATATGTTTTAGTTATTAATGTCTTTTTTCTTTAAAAAACACATATTTATTTTTGTTATTAGATATTCAAATTGAATTAGTAATTCAAATCAACTCCACAAAAATTTAGGAAAGACAGATAAACAAAGAGAAGAAAATACCCCTCCCTTCAAACAGTCCTCACTGTTGATTTACTCTATGTTCTTCACAGTATCAAGTATCAAAATGCAGGCAATTGGGAAATGGAGATCTCTAAAGAGGAGTCGGCAGTGAGAGAAGATGATAGTCAGAAGGAAGGAATAATAGAGAAATTTCACCTGTTTCTTTCATAGGTAGGACAGGACTCCATGGGCCATTGATTACTCCTTGTGGCAGACTGACATGTACCAAGGAATTGAGTCCAGGGCCCAGCTGTGGTTCCTGCAGGAAATTTGACATTTTTGCTTAGAAAATAGTTGATTTGATGTGCTTATTTGCCTTTACGTATAATGAAATTGATATTGTTCGCCTTCAGAGACTTTGATTCTCAATGAATTACTTCAGCGATACGAACTAGGTAATTTAGCTCTGTGCACCTGGGTTCAAGCTAATTCTTGGGCCTAAACTGTGGAATTAAAATAAAATTATCTGAAAGTCTGGAGCCCATTTTCTAGGCAATCTTCCCAGCAGAAATAAAGTTCACTGACACTCAGGTAAGATTCTAACCATCAATATATTGCAGTTAGTCAACATGAAAATTGTGGCCAAGGGAGAGCAGGAGAAGAAGCTTCTATCTAAATAATTTTTATCTTAGTGACTCTCTATTGCCCAAGATATCCTGATATTATATCCTAGGAATCTAAAATCAAGATCAAGCATTCAGGTCTATCTAGAGTGATTGATGCTCCAGTATGCACATATTGTACACAGAAGCCCGTGCCCAAGGACATTAATTAAGTTGGCAGAGATACTGAAATATGATCACTGGAGGTTATTGATTATACAGCTCCCAGTAGTCCAACCTTTGGAGTTAAATCAACACATTCTGCTTTGAATGTAACCATAGATTGGAGTTGTTCCTGCTTCTTGATACTAACTGATCAGAATCTTAGCATAAGAACTCAGGGAGAATGGCCTATCAGTAGAGCCCACATAGAGAACTGAGTAAAATATGTCTATTTAGAGCAATGGTTCTAAATATCTTTCAAGTTCACAGAGTTAAATTTTTTTAATTTTTCAACACCAGAATTTTTGTGGCATACTTAATTCCATACTTAATGGAATTAATTTCCTCTATTTGCAGATGATTGGTCTTCCCTTTGACTTGCTCCAATCCTGCATTGCAATTTGATTAGAATGCTTATTTCCCTTACCTGGCATGTATAAATTCAATGAGGCAAAGTGCTTTATGTTTCAATAAATAACTAGTTATATTTTGGTCTCAGTTTGAGATTAAGTTGTGCCTGCCTTACTCTTTTGTAAGTTGGATATTTTCTTACACCATTTTTCATGGCCTATTTAGCTCAGAGTTTTGGCCCATAGATACTGCTATAATATAGAGTTCTTCCGTTGTAGTGAAAGTGATGTTTACATAATAAACAAAATATAACACACCTAAAGGTTTGTGCTACTTTGATGTACAACGGCTCACTTATAAACACATTATTTCATTTATCAGGTATTCATTGGCCAAATCAAATGTCTCAGTTCTAGGCACCTGGAGGAATAATAAAATGTAATTTCCCATCCTCAAGATATTTCACCATATAATAAAGGGGAAATGAAAGTTAGCAAATGGGCCGGGCGCGGTGGCTCAAGCCTGTAATCCCAGCACTTTGGGAGGCCGAGACGGGCGGATCACGAGGTCAGGAGATCGAGACCATCCTGGCGAACACGGTGAAACCCCGTCTCTACTAAAAAATACAAAAAACTAGCCGGGCGAGGCGGCGGGCGCCTGTAGTCCCAGCTACTCGGGAGGCTGAGGCAGGAGAATGGCATAAACCCGGGGGGCAGAGCTTGCAGTGAGCTGAGATCCGGCCACTGCACTCCAGCCCGGGCGACAGAGCCAGACTCCGTCTCAAAAAAAAAAAAAAAAAAAAAAAAAGAAAGTTAGCAAATGAATGTGCTATAAAGGATGGTAGCTAATTTATAAGAATTTATAGGAGAGCAAGTTCACTATTGGGTAGTGTCAGCTAGATTGGTAGGCCCATGCCAAAGCATGCCAAAGTTGGAGAGCTTGAGCCCTTAACCCCATGATGAGCCTCCCCTCACTCACAGCCTGAACAACTGTACTAAGACTGCAGGGTAGTCCTGTACAGGACACAAAGTCTTCTCTTTGTACAGGACACAACCTGCACAACTGTACCCTGCAGTCTCAACTTGGGGTAAGTATGGCTTTATGTAAACAGCAGTTTTGAGATGAGCAAAAATGTTATAAGTATTATCCCTCGTTTCATAATCCAGATGGTATATTTATGATACAGAAAATTAAAACTTCAAGTATAGGAAGAAACTTATTTTAAAATTAAAATTTACAGAAAACTTTTAAAGTTAGAGAACATTAATTTGTTAGTTTGTAAAAGGAACAATAAGAGACCAAATTGCAGACAGGTAGGATTCGTTCCGTCTGATTTATAGAAACAGCACAGAAATCAAATTCTCAGTTGATAGCCACCAGTCCTGCCACAGCAAAGAGGAACCATTTTCAGCACCACTACACGAGGGACTTTGAGAGACTTTCAGATTAAAACAACAGATATTTGAGGACCCATATATGAATTAAGACTCTTTTAGCTTATAAAGTTCAGAAATCTTATTTGAATTAAATTAGCACAAAGAAGAATTTGTTATAATGAAAATGAAGTGTCTAGTGGAACCCATGGATAGAAATGCAGGTGCTTTTCAGGAATAGAAGAGGAGCTTAAATATTCCTAAATTATCTCACCATCTCTCATCTCTGCTTACTTTTTTTTTTTTTTTTTTAATATGGAGTCTCGCTCTGTGGCCCAGGCTGGAGTACAGTGGTGCCGTTTTGGCTCACTACAACCTCCACCTCCTGGGTTCAAGCGATTTTCCTGCTTCACCTTGCCAGGTAGCTGGGATTACAGGCACCTGCCGCCACACCCAGCTAATCTTTGTATTTTTAGTGGAGACAGGTTTCACCATGTTGGTCAGGCTGGTCTTGAACTCCTGACCTCAGGTGATCCACCCACCTCGGCCTCCCAAAGTTCTGGGATTACAGGCGTGAGCCACTGCTCCCAGCATACCTTTGTACTTCTATTGTATTTTTATTTCTCTCTTTGTAGGCCTGTTGTTGTTAACTCTCTGACCTAATTGACATATACATTCCCCCTTTTCTCTCCAACATCTCCTATTTACTGATTACTATGTCTGCCACTGGAGAGTATTTGGCTTTTATTCTCAGTTCTAGTTTCATGAATTGCAGGAAAATGTCTGGTTGGTTCAGCTGGAGTCAGGTGCCCATCTCTGTGTAAGTGTCTATAGCCAAAGGGACAGTTATCGAATACTAAATGCAGTGATGTGCTGACAATGTGTAACAGTTGGCTGTTGGAGTAGGGAGGGAGAAGATGTCAATTTGCCTCTTGCCCCTTGCCAATATGAAGTGTAAATATTCTCACTATGGTTAGTTTCAAGCTACCAATGTGATATCACTGAATGTGGAGTTGAAAGAGATACTAACAATCGGCTTCATAAGATGTAATAATATGAGGCAGCTCTAATAATGGCTGCTCCCATAGTAACCACGGGGATGAGAGAATGTTTGTTGTGAAAACAGGAGACTCTGGGAAAAGAAATCAATGTATCTAACACAGCCTACATTGCACAATAAATACTATTGTTTTCCCCACCATATCATGTCTTTTGACTCAATTTTTCTATGTAAAGGTATATATTTAATCAGCCATCTTTAGATTCATAATGCCTATCTTTAGGATGATAAAAGGTCACAGAAGCCTTAGAATAAGAAACCAAGTATGTACAGGGTCTCAAAAATGATACCCAAAAATGAAGGCCTCAGAAGTAGCTCTCTCTGACCTTCTGCCCTTCTGTCTCTGGCCTTCCATTCTCCCCTGAGGATAGCCATAGAAACTAGAATCCCTCTTCCTTAATGCCAGTCATAGAAACCGGGTCCCCTTTTTCCCAAAGCCAGCCGTAAACCCTGAAAATATTACTGTAACTTCCTTCCTGCCTTTCTGTGTAAAAACTGGCCATAACAAAATTATCTAACTTTTTTTTTACTATAGGTCATAAGATCCCCATTCCAGAGGGGGTCCTGCCCCATACTCAGAAGGAAGAAATGCATGCTCCAAGAGGTCAGGAGGAATCTAGATAGACAAATCTTGCTGGGTTTTACAACTCAGCCCCTTAACATTTGATCATGGACTAGGCACAGTGGCTAATGCCTATGATCCCAGTACTCTGGGAGGCCGAGGTGGGTGGATCACTTGAGGTCAGAGGTTTGAGACTATCCTGGCCAACATGGCGAAATCCCATCTCTACTAAAAATACAAAAATTAGCCAGGCATGGTGGTGCACGCCTGTAATCCCAGCTATTCAGGAAGCTGAAGCACAAGAATCACTTGAACTTGGGAGGCGGGGTTTGCAGTAAGCCAAAATTGCACCACCGCACCCTGCACTACAGCCTGGACAGAGCAAGACTCTGTCTCCAAAAAAAAAAAAATTAGATCACAATCTTTTTGTCCAATCATGTTTTAAAACATCTGTCCATACTTTCTTGAACCTAAACATACAATTGAACTGTTTCCCCTGCATCTTTGGATCTTCATTCTGAAGGCTCCCGTGTCACGTAAAACTATGGTCAAATAAATTTGTATGCCTTTTCTCCCATTAATCTGCCTCTTGTCAGTGATTTTCAGTGAATTTTCAGAGGGTGAAGAGGACGTTCTTCTTTGTCCCCTATGTATGAAATAACTCAAAAGAGAAGACTCTTTTCTTCATACACCTATTAACTTCCTCCTGTCCTATCACCTGTCTCCTATTTCTATTGTAATACATTTCTCGTAACAACAATTTATCTATTTATTTATTATTTTTATTTTTTTGAGACAGGGTGTCACTCTGTCACCCAGGTTAGGGTGTAGTGGCAAGGTCATAGCTCATTGCAGCTTCCCACTCTGGGGCTAACGCTATCCTCCCATCTCAGACTCCTGAGTAGCTGGGACTACAGGTGTGGACCACCACATCCAGTTCATTGTTATTCTTTTATAGAAACAGGGTCTCTCTATGTTGTCCAGGCTATTCTCAAACTCCTAGCCTCAAGCGATCCTCCCACCTGGGCCTACCAAGGTGTTGGGATTACAGGTGTGAGCTCCCAAATCTGGCCAACAACAATTTTAAAAGAGCTTCTCTGGACAGGTTTTAAAATACACCACCTGTAATCCCAGTTACTCTGGAAGCTGAGGTGCAAAGTCACTTGATAATGGTAGGCACAGGTTGCAGTGAAGCATGATTGTGCCACTGCACTCTAGCCTGCGCAACAGACCAAGACTCTGTCTCAGGAAAAAAAAAAAAAAAAGCATAAAACAATCCTGGTATAGGAAAAGATAGGTTGAGAAAATGATACCAAACTCCTCCACTAGCTATTTTTTATGAGAAGGAAATGGGCAGTACTTTGATTCTCTCCTCTGATCTTTCAAAACCAATTAAAAATTTCTTTAAATGTCCACAGTTGGTCAGTTTATTCTCTGAATGATTAGTACAGCTACTATATGCTTTCCCCAATCTCTCTTTGAAAAAAAGAAAAAAATAGAGACAGGGTCTCCCTAGGTTGCCCAGGCTGATCTTAAACTCCTGGACTCAAGCGATCTTCCTGCCTCAGCTCCCCAAAATGTTGGGATTACAGGCCTTAGCCACCATGCCTGGCCCATCACTCCCTTTTAAAACCCTTCTCTAGGACTCTCCTCTGTATTCTCTTCTTGACATATTTATAGAAAATAGGTGTGAACTCTGTTAGTTTTCCTTTCTGCTCCGCTAAACTTCCTCCACGCACTTAGTGTCTTCTCACCTACCTGAAAGTTATGCCCTTACCTTAATAGTAATAGATAAGCAGCTACTTTTTGTTGAATGCCTATTTATTCTAGCGTTCTACATCATTCCAGAAGACATAAATTATCTCAGTTTTACAAGTGAACACATTGAAGTTCAAAGAATTGATGTTACTCGCTCCAGCCACACAGCCAGTGAATGGAGAATCTAAACTCCAGATTCCATCCTCTCCCATACCTTCTCCAACATTTTTATCACGACTTCTTCTCCAACTCCTTCCCCACAGTACATAATCATGCTCAAGCCACTCCTTTAAAAAACAAAATCTTCTTCATATTTCATCCCTCTCCAGTAAATGCTCCAATTCTCTCTTAATCTCTTCATGGTACCTTTTTTTTTTTTTTTGAGGTGGAGTTTTCACTCTTGTCACCCAGGCTGGAGTACAATGGCGTGATCTCGGCTCACTGCAACCTCCACCTCCTGGGTTCAAGAGATTCTCCAGCCTCAGTCTCTAGAGTAGCTGGGATTACAGGCATGTGCCACCACACCCGGCTAATGTTAGTAGAGATGGGGTTAGTATTTTTAGTAGAGATGGGGTTTCTCCATGTTGGCCAGGCTAGTCTCAAACTCCTGACCCCAAGAGATCCGCCGGCCTCGGCCTCCTAAAGTGCTGGGATTACAGGCATAAGCCACCGTGCCTGCCCAATCACAGTATCTTTTAAGTGTGTTCTCTCTTCCTCATCCCCTTGCAGCATTCTTCTTCTTCTTCTTTTTTTTTTTTTTTTTTGGTGGTGGGGGCGGGGGTGACAGGGTCTCACTCTCACCCAGGCTGGAGTACAGTGGCAAGATCATGGCTCACTGCAGCCTCAACCTCCCAGGCTTAAGCGATCATGCATGCCTCAGCCTCCCAAGTAGCTCAGACTACAGGCACATACCACCACACTCTGATAATTTTTGTATTTTTTTTTTTAAGAGATGGTATCTCAGGATATAAGAGATGTTGCCTAGTCTCAAACTCCAGGGCTCAAGCGATCTGCCCGCCTCAGCCTCCCAGAGTGCTGGGATTACAGGCGTGAGCCACCACACCCAGCCTTCATTGCAGCATCCTTGATCAGGTGCTACTGTGTGCTCTAGTCTGTATCCTTCCTTGCTAGTTCACCTTGCACATTACAGCCTGAATAATTTGTTTAAAGTGCAGCTTTGATTATGTCAATACTCTCAAGTCCCTCCTCTCAAGAAAGGACTTCTATTTGTACTGTGTCTCTATAGCTGTATATATGTGTGTGATATGTCAAGAATACAAATACTGAACTCTATTCATTCTTCATTCCTGTATTCATTCAGCTGTTATTCAGTGCCAATTATGTGCAAGCATAATAGTTTGTCTTGGCTGAAATCTTTTATTATGTGTCCTAGACTATCTATATTGCTTCCATTCTATCAGAAAGAACTTTGAAAACGAAAATGCAAAACCGATCATAGTATGCCCTGGTTTAAAGCTGTTCAGTGATTTGCATAATACAAAGTTTGCATTCCTTCACCTACCATCCAAAACCCATCATGATCTTGCCTTTCCTACCCTTCTCCAACCACACCACGCTACATTCAGTTCCTTGAATATGCCAATATCCTTTCATGATTATGAGTCTTTATACATATTGTTATCCTAGAATTTTCCTTTCCCTTTCCAGATGAACTAACACTCATCTGATTCTCTACATCTCAGCTTAAGCTTTTCCTTTTCTAGTTAAAATGTATCTGAAGCTACTATACCCAGCATTAGTTTCCCTACCACAGATGTGGGTTCAATAATAATTCTTATTGTGTTTTATTGTAATTGCCTGTTTAAACGTCTTTTGCTAAGTTATGCATTTCTGAAAGGAACGGAGCAATATTTTATCTTAGTGTCACCAGCACCTAGTTCTGTGTCTGTCATATAGAAAATGCCCCATAAATATTTGTTAAATGGCTGAATAAATGCTAGGCAATCAAGGGGATACCAAGACTTAATCTTTGCCCTTAAGCAGTCTAAAAAATAAATAGTCAGAACACATCAGTATCACCAAGTTATTTACTGTGTTATTTGCTTTAAATGAAGCCGACTTTTCAATAAAGGAACTTTGTTCCAAAATGAATTAAAAACCAGAGTATGTAGGAAATCTACAAATAGATAGGCTGCTGCTGCTTAAAGCCCACTGGAGTGGTTTTTCTGAAGTATAAATCTGTCCAAAGAAAAAAAATGAATATGAAAATGTAAGAATAGTCGTTAAGATGCCAGGGAAAATGGGAGAGTAGAAAAAGTAAGCGAGGCCGGGCGCTGTGGTTCATGACTGTAATCCCAGCACTTTGGGAGACCGTGGTGGGAGGATCACTTGAGGTCAGGAGTTCGATACCAGCCTGGCCAACATGGTGAAATCCTTCTCTATTAAAAATACAAAAATTAGCTGGGCATGGTGGCAGGCACCTTTAATCCCAGCTACTCAGGAGGCTGAGGTGGGAGAATTGCTTGAACCTTGGAGTAGGAGGTTGCAGTGAGGCTGAAATTGTGCTACTGCACTCCAGCCTGGGTGACAGAGAGAGACCCCATCTCAAAAAAAAAAAGAGAAAAAGTAAGCTAGACTTATTTTGTCCTCCTCTAGTTGCAGTTCAAGAAAAAAATTGAGAAAAAATAAGCATAACTACTACTGCTTCTAAGTCTTATATCTTCAGATTAACACTCATAAACCAGAAAGAGTTTGCCTACTACATAACCACCTTATTTCAATAGCAACAAAACAAAGTATTCAGCTTTGGACTCAGTGGCTCACACCTGTAATCTCAGCTACTTGGGAGACTGAGGCAGGAGGATGGCTTGAGGCCAGGAATTTGAGGCCAGCCTGAGCAACATGTTGAGGCAACATCTCTGAAACACCTTTTTCAAAAATTAGCTGGGCATGGTGGCGTTGTCTGTAGTCCCAGCTACTTGGGGAGCTGACGCAGGAAGATCCCTTGAGCCCAGGAGTTTGAGGGTGCAGTAAGCTATGATTGAAACACTGCACTCAAGCCTGGCTGGCAGAGACAGACCCTGTCTCTACAAAGAAAAATTTTTAAATTATTTAACAAAGGCTACTGGATAATTTTATCCAATTATATTGGAGCATTGTTGAGTTTCTAGTAGAATAGTTTTTATTATAAATAGTTCTGAAGTCATGCTCTCCCATTTATAACTTCATATTTATTTATTTAAAATGTCTTTAATCTTTACAGGACATTTTTTTGTGACTAGATACAGCCCTTGAGGCATTTTTTCCATAAGCAGAAATTCTAAGTTCATTTCCCTGTTTCTTGCTAAATGTTCACTTATTAAAACAGTCCCTTAATCCAAAGTTTTGGGTCACAAGCATTAGGGTGGATAATATCACCATCCAGCCATTCACTCAAAAATTTTATTTTATTTATTGTATTCACTGCAACCTACCCCCACCCCCTACCCAGATCGCTTGAGCCTGGAAGGTGGAAGCTGCGTGAACTGAGTTTGAGCCACTGCACTCCAGCCTGAGTGACAGAGTGAGACCGTATCACACACACACAAAGACAAACTTAGTCCCTAGTGTTGAAGAGTTTACAGGAGAGTGAGAGAGTTAGACCAAACAACTATAACACAAAGAGTCTTTTTTCTGCGGGGGACGAAGTCTCACTATGTCGCCCAGGCTGGAGTGCAATGCCACGATCTCAGCTCACTGCAACCTTCGCCTCCTGGGTTCTAGCGATTCTCCTGACTCAGTCTCCCCAGTAGCTGGGACTACAAGCATGCGCCACCACGCCCAGCTAATTTTTGTATTTTTAGTAGAGATGGGGTTTCACCATGTTGTCCAGGCTGGTTTTGAGTTCCTGACCTCGTGATCCACCCACCTTGGCATCCCAAAGTGCTGGGATTACAGGTGTGAGCCAACACGCCCAGCCTAGAGTCATTTTTTAAAAGTATCATTATGACATTACCCAACTGATACTATGCTTGATTCCTTAATTTAAACCCTCGGAGACACAAGCACCTCCACTGCCTTGTCTGTCTCTTTCCTAGATTACTACCATAGCAGCCAAATTGATCTCATTTCTTCCTTCTCACAGTCCACCCTCAACATAGCAACCCCAGTGATCCTTTTAACACGTGTCCAGTCATGTCACTCCTCCTTAAAACTCTAGTGTCTTTACATCTCACTCAGAGTAAAAGCCAAAGTTTTAAAATTGCCCTACAATATCCTCTCTGCTGTTTTCTCCTACTCTTCTGTTGTCCATTCGAAGTGGGCTCCTTGCCATTTCCTGAACAAGTCAGGTATGCTCCTGCACAGGGCCTTTGCACAAACTACTCCCTCATTCCTGCTACTGTGGGAACACCTTTCCCCCAAACAGCCCACAGCTGATTCCCCCACCACCTCCAGATCTTAGCTCAAATGTCACCCCCTTCTCGGTGAGACTACCCTGACTATACTATTTCAAATTTCAACCCATTTTCTTGTAAATTTCTTTTCTTGAAACAGGGTCTCACTCTGTTGCCCAGGCTAGAGTGCACTAGTGTGATCTCAGCTCACTGCAGCCTCAACCTCCCGGGGTCAAGCGATCCTCCACCTTAGCCACCTGAGTAGATGGGACTACAGGTATGTGCCACCATGTAGCTTTTTTTTTTTTTTTTTAATGTTTATAGAGATGTCTCACTATGTTGCCCATGATTATCTTAAACTCCTGGCTTCCAGCAATCCTCCCATCTTGGCCTCCCAATGTGCTGGGATTATAGGCATGAGTTGCCACATCCAGCCTCCTCCCCAAATCTTGATGTCCCTTATTTTGCTCTAATTTCCTCATAGCGCTTATTACTTCCTAGAAGGCTATAGATTTATAAACTACTTATTTATTGTGTTTATTAGGTATTATCTGTCTCCTCACTAGAATTAATGTCTATAGGGACAATACCTTTTTTGGTTTTGTTTCCTCATATATATCAGCACCTAGAACAATGTCTGGTACATAGTAGGTGTGTAATAAATATTCCTTAGCAAATAAATATTTTTAAAAAACTCTACCTCCTGCTTGGACAAAAGGAAGGCTAGTGTTTATTCATTTATTGACTCAGCCAAATTCATTGAACATAAGCTATGATTCAGACACTGTAAGTAGAAGATGAATAGATCCATGTCTTTGTCCTGGAGGTACTCATATAGAAGTGGGGGAGACACATAAACACATAATTCCATTTTGTTGGATTAACTATCATAATAGAGGAAGGTACAAGATACCATAGCAGCACAAAGTCAGAGTAGCTAAGCTTTGGAGATGCTCATAAAATGCAGACAGTTTTCTAGCTCGTAATAATTATATTCACTGTGTGGCTGTTTGTGGTGAGGTGGTATGTGTCTTGCTCTAGGGAGGCTGAATAGAATAATGATTGAGCACCTGTAATCCCAGCACTATGGGAGGCCAAGGTGGGTGGATCATCTGAGGTCAGGAGTTCAAGACCAACCTGGCCAACATGATGAAACCCCATCTCTACTAAAAATACAAAAAATTAGCCAGGTGTGGTGGTGTGTGCCTGTAATCCCAGCTACTCCAGAGTCTGAGGCAGGAGAATTGCTTGAACCCGGGAGGCAGAGGTTGCAGTGAGCCGAGATCACACCACTGCACTGTGGCCTGGGCAACAAGAGTGAAACTCCATCTCGGCCGGGCGCGGTGGCTCATGCCGGTAATCCCAGCACTTTGGGAGGCCAAGACGGGCGGATCACGAGGTCAGGAGATCGAGACTATCCTGGCTAACACGGTGAAACCCCGTCTCTACTAAAATACAAAAAAAAATTAGCCGGGCGAGGTGGCGGGCGCCTGTAGTCCCAGCTACTCGGGAGGCTGAGGCAGGAGAATGGTGTGAACCCGGGAGGTGGAGCTTGCAGTGAGCAGAGATCGCGCCACTGCACTCCAGCCTGGGGGACAGGGCGAGACTCCATCACAAAAAAAAAAAGAGTGAAACTCCATCTCAAAAAAATATATATATATATAGTGATTGAGCTTCTGATGTCTGGAATTAACACACCTGGATTCAAATTTTAGTTCTACTCCTTACTAGTTCTGTGATGTTGGGCAAGATACTGATCCTTTCCAATTACAAAACACAAGAACAATTATTACTGATCTGTACACCACAAGTGTTACAACAGACTGTCACACATCAATTTAAAATAATGAATCTGGCTGGGGAAGGTGGCTCATGCCTGTAATCCCAACACTTTGGGAGGCCAAGACAGGAGAATTGCTTGAGCCCAGCAGTTTAAGATCAGCCTGGACAACACAGTGAGACTCTATCTACACAAAAAATTAAAAAATTAGCCGGGCATGGTAGCTCATACCTGTAGCTCTACCTCATTTACTTGGGAGGCTGAGGCAGGAGGATAGCTTGAACCTAGGAGTTTGATGTTGCAGTGAGCTATGATTGTGTCATTGCCCTCCAGCCTGGGTGACAGAGAGGGACTCTGTATTAGAAAAAGAATTTTTAATAGGTAAATAAAATAAAATGAAACAAGGAATCTATTAAACCATAAATTTACTTGGATACATAAAAAGAAAAGGATACATTCTAAGGTTTTTCTGTCTAAAAAAGCAACCCGCCGGGTGCAGTGGCTCACACCTGTAATCCCATCTCTTTGGGAGGCCGAGGCAGGCAGGTCCTTTAAGGTCAGGAGTTCGAGGCCAGCCTGGCCAACATGGCGAGACCCCATCTCTACTAAAAATAGAAAAATTAGCCAGGCATGGTGGCACACACCTGTAGTCCCAGCTACTCGGGAGGCTGAAACAGGACAATCACTTGAGCCTGGGAGCTGGAGGTTGCAGTGAGGTGAGATGGCACCACTGCACTCCAGCCTGGCTGACAGAGAGATTCCGTCTCAACAAACAAACAAACAAAGCAACCTGACCAGTATTTATTTCTAAAGAAATCAGAGATGTTCATTTAATTATTATTACTTAAGACAACCAATTAACAAGTGGAACAGGAATTCAACAAGAAAAATGCTTTAGAGAATAAAGGATACATTTGCCTAATAAAGCCATAAACTTTGAAGCTCAAGCATCTTTAATAACTTATTTTTCTATCAATACTAAAAGGATATTTTTAAAGTAACAGAAAAGTGAACAGTATGGTTGAAGGTATAAATTTTCATTCATGTCTCTATACTAGAAAAGAGAAAACTGGTATTTTTTTAAATGCTCTCAACTTACTGCCTTGTTAGAATCAATAACTTAAACTAGTTTTATCTTTCAGAACTCTGCCCTCTGCAGCGTCAAAATAAAAATTATCTCTTCTTTATCTCTATAAATTCCTTTCACTTATGGTTGTTCACCAGGATGCCTTACAATCTTAAAAGCCAAGTACAGGAATTCCCTTTTTTTTTTTTTTTTTTTTTTTTTTTGAGACAGAATCTCGCTCTGTCACCCAGGCTGGAGTGCACTGGTGTGATATTGACTCACTACAACCTCTGTCTCCTGTGTTCAAGTGATTCTCCTGTCTCAGCCTCCCAAGTAGCTGGGACTACAGGCACATGCCACCACATTCTGCTAATTTTTGTATTTTTGTAGAGACAGGATTTCACCATGTTGACCAGGCTGGTCTTGAACTCCTGACCTCAGGTGACCCGCCGGCCTCGGCCTCCCAAAGTGCTAGGATTACAGGCATGAGCCACGGCTCCTAGCCTTGGAATTCCTTTTGTTAACATCGAATGGTAAGTGTAGAATAAAATGAAAACCTTAAATAAATTTCAAAATGTGTTCATTTGAATACATTTGAGATATGTCACATTTGATAAACAATTGATGAACAATTGAGATATGTCACATTTAATCCTCTGATTCTACATTTGGTTGTTGTATTAAATGAATTAATACAGTAAAGTTTTTAGAACCGTGCTTGGCACATAGTAAATGCAAAATAAATGTTACCTATTTTAATAATGCAAATTTCTTTCCCCAAAAACACACTCTCAAAGAGGTAGAATATTGCGCACAAGCCCATTCAAAACGCTACCAAGAAGTCTCAATTGTTTGCTCATTCTGATTTTAAAAATCAAGTCAAGTAAAATTTATTTACTTAGTACATCCTATATACAGGGGACTATGCTTGGCTTTGTATATAATGTATCTAATATATACATGGCACTATGCTTCACTTTGTATATAATGAAGTAGAGATATAATGTTATCTGCCTTCAGTCCAGACATATCTTTTAAAGTCTGGAGCTATATAGCCAAGTGATTACTGAGTATGTCCAAAATAGAGGTCATTATCCTTTCCTGAAAACTGCAATTCTTTCTAATCTTGGTTGGAATTATCACTACCAATCTAATCACCAAAGTCATAAATCTAAGTCACTCAGGGCTTTTCCCACTTCTTCATCCCACACCCAATTAGCCAACTAAACCCTGCCAATTTGACATCCTCTCATTAGTCTTCTCTCCCATTTGTATCTCTCCCAGGAGTCTTCTCTTTTTCATTCATACTGCCACTATGTGGATTAGAACCCTTACTATTTGTTATCAAAGCTATTCCAACAGCCTTCTTCTAGCTTCCCTCTCACTCCTGTGATTAAAAGTCTTCAATATTCTCTTTCACTGACACAATATAGTCAGGGATCCTTGATAATATCAAAGAAGTAGTCAATACTGCTATTTCTTAAATTTCATAATCTAGCACTTATCAAAAACTCCTCTCCATCTTCTTCATATTCAAACTTACTTTACTCTCTAATAATATTAAACTGCTAATAGTCTCCTTAACCGATAGAGATGTTTCAGAGTTCACACCTTCGACCTGGAATGCTCTACCTCATTTTTCCACCTGGCAACCTCCAATTTTTGTTTCAAACTGCAGAGTCAACATCAAGTTATCCTCCTGCAAGCCTTCTCTCTCCATGCCTTATTCCATCCTCCTTGCAAGCACCCACTACAACAAACACACACAGATGTTATTTGTTAATATTTTATTTATTTCTGTTTTTGCACTTACTAAACTGTATTATAATTTACTTGTCTGTATACTTGCCTTTCTTATTGGACTCATATATCCTGGAGGTCATAGATTATATATTATTTATCTGTTCATCTTCACAGTCTGGCAGGGCCTGGCACAAAGTAAGTTCTCAATAACTGCTTGTTAATGGAAAGATGGAAACAAGAAAGGAAGGCAGAAAGAGAGGGAAGGAGGGAGGAAATAAAGCAGAGAGGAAAAAAGGAAGGAAGGAAAGAAGGAAGGAAGGAAGGAAGGAAGGAAGGAAGGAAGGAAGGAAGGAAGGAAGGAAGGAAGGAAGGAAGGAAGGAAAGGGAGAAGAGAAAACAAAGGAAAGAAGGAATTCACAAATCCTAATCTCAGGGATAGGTAGAATTTTAATACATATAGAGGAGTAGGGACAGTATTCTAACTAAAGAGATTGGGGGAAAGTTCAGAACTAGAAAATTAGAAGGTGTATTCAGCTGCAGCTGGTAACAAAAAGGCCTTAGGGTGACAACTGGGTTCTAAACCACAGAAATAATTTTCTAGATCTGTGCTGTCCACTAGCTATGTGCAATCACTAGCCACTAGCTATGTGCAGTTATTCAAATTTTAATTAATTAACATGAAAAAAAAGTCAAAATTCGGTTCCTTCATTGCATTAACTACATTCCAAAGCTCAACAGCCACATGTGAGTAGTGATTACTGTAGTGAACGACCCAGAGAGAGAACATTCCCATCATCACAGAAAGTTCCATTGAACGGCCCTGGTCTAGAGAAAGACTGACTGTGCTCTTAATGAGGAAACACACAGTGGAGACCCAGAAGATCCCCTAAGGACTGACCTCATTTTTTCTAACAGCATGCTCCCACAAACTTTCAAAAAGGACTTGAAAATAGTTTATGGTATTCAAATGAAAATGCATTTCCAAAGAAGAGAATTGGGCTTTTGCTTCAAACAATGACAGAGTAACTGGTATCTAACTTCCTGTCCTGCTGTAAACAACTAGAAAACTGGACAAAATATGGCTTTTAAAATCTATTTTCGGACACCAGATCATGTAGAACTATGATAGCTTAGAAAAGGGAAACAAACAGGATGAACCCTACTGTCATCCTAGCTTTCTGCCCGGAGAAACTTTCCAGACCACAGTGCGGGAAAGGGATCCCGAGCAGAGCATGATGGTCTCCTTTAGTTGAGGAGGCAGAGATCAGAATCCACGGGCCTGGCAGAGTACCAGAGGGGAAGAAATTATTCAGAGGAAGAGCTCTAGAAATCTGTAGAAGGCAGATTCTTTGTGTCTTTGGTTGAAAACTAAGCTGTACATGCATTGCTGATACTCCATAAGGCTAGGTAAAGAACAATTGCTAGGTAGCTGAAAGCTGAGCAGTTCCCAGAGTTCATAATCCTGGGAGACATTTGAGTTCATACCAGGGTGTAAAGACCTCAAACATCTGGGGCATTCAGCAATGACCCTATATTTTAGTCTGCTTGGGCTCCATGTCTGCTCGCGCTCCATGTCTGCTCAGGCTACTGTAACAAGATACCGTGGACTGAGTAGCTTATGAACCTCAGAAATTTATTTCTCACAATGCCGGAAGCTGGGAGAGCCAAGATCAAGGTGCCTGCAGATTCTGTGTCTGCTAAGGACCTGTTTCCTGGTTCATATAAAATTTTAAATGTTTGGCCAGGCGTGGTGGCTCACGCCTGTAATCCCAGCACTTTGGGAGGCCAAGAAGGGCGGATCACCAGGTCAGGAGTTCGAGACCAGCCTGGCCAGCCTGGTGAAAGCTGATCTCTACTAAAAATACAAAAAATTAGCCGGGCATGGTGGTGCATGCCTGTAATCCCAGCTACTCGGGAGGCTGAGTCAGGAGAATCACTTGAACCCAGGAGGCGGAGGTTGTAATGAGCCTAGACTGTGCCACTGCACTCCAGCCTGGGCAATAGAGCGAGACTCTGTCTAAAAAAAAAAAAAAAAAATTCAAATGTTCATCAATTTTCTAGTCTAAAGAAAAAGTCACCATAGAGTGAGCTGCAGTTAGAAGGCAAGTTCATTTAAAACCATTCACTTGTTCTGCCTCAGGCCCATTCACCTCAAAAGACTAGTGTGGGTCAATGACAAAAAAGATAAACTTACTTTTTTCTCATACTTACCAACTGAGAATACAATACTGCATCAGATACCAACGATGTAGACTTTAAAAAATTATTTTTTAAAAAAGAAAATACAGTAGTTAATTTCATATTTTACAAAGGAGGAATAATTTGGTTCATTGTGGAACTCAATTATTCTTGTCAAATGAAACAGTAGAGAGGAGGTGTTAATTTAGTTGAAACAAAATTGTGTTATCAACATGGAAAAACTGGTGCTGATGTTCTAGATTGATATACATAGCTTTTTTTAAGTGCCGATGACAGCAATAATAATTTTTAAAACCTAGCCATTTGTATGGTACTTTTAATTTTCAAACAATTCTCATGCACATTATGTTATATAATATTTACACCAATCCTTTGAGATTAGTGTTATCATGATCTCATGATACAGACGGATAGCTGAAGCTCAAAGCAGTTAAGTAGCTTGCTTGAATTTATACAACCAATAAGTAAATGAAGGTGTCCAAACTCAAACCCAGGTCTTGTGATTCCAAATGTTAATGTTTGTCCATAATACTTGATCTACCTATAAAAATTACAGAAAAAGTAAAGAATTGAGTAAGAAAAACAAGTAGATAGAAATGTCTACTCCCCATCTGTATTTCAGGTTAGATACACAGGTGGGAAGTAGATATTTGTTTAGGAGTCAGTAAAGAGTCATACATACATATTGAATATCACATGTGAGTCAATTTTATTGATCATCAGGATAGCTGTTCACCAGATTCCTTTCTGGTTGCATGTTGAGTCCTTAGGAATTGGCCTTAGGCTGAAAACAGAGCTACCAGACCATGCTCCCTATTTGCTCTTCTCATCACCTTCAGCACTTTAGCCATTGACCAGTGGCTGGTATAAGATCTTTGCCTTGTTTCCATCCATTCTATACATATCTATCCAAACCATGCTAGAAAGAAAAGAGCACATTTCAAAATGTGGCAGGTCCTTAGACTAAGCTGAGGAAATGGTGAGTCATTCAGGGTTTTTTCTAGGTTATACAGAGTTAGTCATAAAGGGTTTGGGGGTGATATGGCTTGGCTCTGTGTCCTAACCCAAATTTCATCTCCAATTGTAATCCTCATGTGTCTAGGGAGAGGTTGGTAAGAGGTGATTGGCTCAGGGGAGTGGTTTCCCCCAACCTGTCCTTGCGATAATAAGGGCTTTTTCTCATGAGGTCTGATGGTTTAAAAGTGGCAATTTTCTCTGTGGTCTCTCTCTTCTCCTGCCACCATGTAAGAAGTGCCTTGCTTCCCCCTCACCTTCCCTGAGTCCTCTCCAGTCATGCAGAACTGTGAGTCAATTAAACCTCTTTTGCTTATAAATACCCAGTCTCAGGAAGTTTTTTATAGATGTGTGAAATTGGACTAATACAGGGGGCAAATGGTGAGTAGTTGCTAATGCATACAGTATTTCTTTTTGTCGTGATGAAAATATTCTGGGACCAGGCACAGTGGCTCATGCCTGTAATCCCAGCACTTTGGGAGGCTGAGGCAGGCAGATCATCTAAAGTCAGGAGTTTGAGACTAGCCTGGCCAACACGGTGAAACCCCATCTCTACTAAAAATACAAAAATTAGCCGGGTATGGTGGCAGGTGCCTGCAATCCCAGCTACTCAGGCACCTGAAACAAGAGAATCACCTGAACTCAGGGGGTGGAGGTTTCAGTGAGTCAAGATCACACCACTGCACTCCAGCCTGGGTGACAATAGCAAAACTCCATCTAAAAAAAAAAAAAAAAAAAAGTTCTAAAGTTGATTGTGGTGATGATTCTCAATTATTTGAATATACGCAAAAACATTGAATGTATACTTTAAACGAGTGAATTATATGGTATGTAAATTATTTCTCAATAAAGCTGTAATTAAAAACAAAGAACAAAAACCAAAAAGAATGGGACACAGTCAGGAGGACACAACTTTGACTTCCCAGTGATCAAAAACCCTGCTTGACTTTGCAGTGACTTCATTGTTGAGCACTGAAGGCACAGATCTATAACATACTCTTAATTACTACAAAATAATGACCCAGCTATATTTATTCACAGCCCTTAGAAACATATGCTGCGACACCTGGATGATGTTTGTGCACTGTTTGAGAGAAAGAAAGAAAATTAACATTTATTCAGTGCCTGCATTGAAAGTGTCAGGCACTTTGACATATATTTTTCATTTAATTCTTGCAAAATTCTGCAAAACAGGTATTATTATTCCTGTTTTTAATTTTTAATTATTTTTCATCTAATTATTCCTGTTTTATTTATTTTTATTTTTTTATTATTTTTATTGTCTTAAAACAGTCTTGCTCTGACACCCAGGCTGGAGTGCAGTGGCATGATCTGGGTCTACGGCCAACTCTAGCTCCCGGGTTCAAGAAATTCCCATGCCTCCGCCTCCCAAGTAGCTGGGACCAAAGGCCTAACATCACCACACCTGGCTAATTTTATTTTGTATTTTTTGTAGAGATGGGGTTTTGCCATGTTGGTCAAACTGGTCTTGAACTCCTGGCCTCAAGCAGTCTGCCTTCCTCAGCCTCCCAAAATGCTGGGATTACAGGCATAAGCCACCGTGCCTAGCCTTATTCCTGTTTTAAAGCTAAGAAAACTAGTGCCTATGAAGTTTACGTGTTTTTCCAGGGTCACAAAGCAAGTGATAGGGTCTAGATTCAAATCCAAGTTGTCTGATTATAAGTTTAGTGTCCCTCCGACAGTATCATAAAGGTATCATACATTTTGCTTAGCTGTCATGTTTGTCTATCACTAACAACCTTACTATTTGTCTTTTTTAATATACATATTTTCTCTTAGTAGATTTTAAGCATCTTACTGGCAAAAACCATCTTTTAAATAAATTTAGTATCACTTTTGTAGGCAAAGGGAAATGTATAACAATAATAGAATTATAACCTATTGCAGGAGTGATAAAATCCCCTCATAATATTGTTAGTAATAAAATGAACAATAAGTTTAGTGCCTTGACCCCATAAAAATGTATTTATTATGATGCAAATGCTAAGCTAAGCTTGGGATGATAATTACAAGTTTGGAATGATGATTAATTCAGGATGTTTGAGTTGATGCTATAACCTGTGTATGATGTATATACCACTGACAAGCCTCACAATCTGCTGTTCTATAAAAATAACAAAACGGGATTGGGGAAGATCACTCAAAACCTATGCAAATCTACAGCCAAACTACAATTAAAAATAAAGAAAGAAAGAAATAACAATTGGTCACCCCCACCCCCCTCCCCTGAGAAACTTTAAGAAGGTCAAGTAGGCAGCTCAGTGTATCTGCGAACTGCTTCAGAAGATACTAAAAATGCGAAAAAGCAATAGAGTACAAATGCTGGCATGCTGGCATGCAGGTGTGAAGACAGTGTAGATGGAAGAACACTGAGCTATGGAGGGGCAACTGTAAAGGTATGCAGAGGAGAAAATACAACTTCTACAAGCTGATAGCTCAGCAAGGCTAGAAGTGCACCCCTCTGGGGAGGAGCTATGAAACCAAGTACTCATTTTTCTATTTCTTAAAATAGAGCTGAAAGGATTCCTACCTGTGCAGCATCCAAGCTGAGGGTATTTTATCGCTCCTGCATTAGGTTATCATTCTATTATTGTTATACAGTTCCCTTTGCCTACAAAAAAATTGCTCTGAATTTATTCAACTTTCAAATTATACTGACAGGATGTCCTATATGCCAATTGTGTATTAGCTAATTGTTGTTACATACATATGCTATAACAGAATAGACTGTATCTTGCTAGTGTGAAGACAATAATAAGCACATTGCTCTGAACCCAGCCTGCCCAACCCAAACCTGGTTCTACCGTGTATACCTTTTTTTTTTAATATTGAAATCTAATTTACTTAACTTCAAAGGAGGGTAATCATGGTATCTAACTCATAGGGTTGTTATAAGGAATAAATGAGTTAATATAGGCAAAGCCTATGTAGGAATACCTCAATAAATGTTGCCATAAACTTGAAGTAATTAACCAGACCAGTGAAAGACACAGGAACTAGTCTAAAGCAGCCCTCAGTTGCAAGGTCCTGGATGACAGCAGGCTGCATAAAAACAAGGAGGAAGTGAGAATTTGATCTAAAGTTAAAGATTCACCACAAAAAAACCTAGAAGAAGGAGAAAGTATTTAAGGAAACAGATCATGGATGCATTCCCAGAAGCAACTGTAAGTGGAAGGCAGGGTTCATTGGCAGGCTGGGAACAATTACAGGAGATTGACTTAGTTAAAACTTAAATGTATTTTTAGTACAGAATCCACAGTCCAGATCCAGTATGTAAAGATTGGGCAATAACTGAATGAGAGTAATACTTTTATTTCTACAAAGAACCAGGAAGATTCCCAAGTTAAGGAAAAGTTATCTACTTTTAGGGTCCTGTGATGTGTGCTAAGGGTTGCTATTGTCCAATCTTTTTACTTTGTGTCTTTGGGTGTCATTGTCATTTTGTTTCCTTTAAGTTCCTGAAATTATGTATTTTAAGATTGCAGGTAAGATCAACCAAGCACATTTTTCCCAGATAAAGAATTACTGTAAAAGATCAACTCAACCCATTACCTAAGTACTCTGAAGTTCCTGAGAGTGCCTTCTGTGGAAAGCAGAGAAGATGGAAGATAGGCAGAGGGTTGGACGGTGGGGGAGCTAATTCCTGAGAAAGTTATCCGAGGTGGGGAAAGATCCCTGAAGGAGAAACCGATGAAGGGCATGCCAACAGCTGAAAAAAATTACACCTATCCTCTCAGTTGGCCACTAGTACTGGAGCTAGGAGAGGTGGTTTGCTATTCACTGAGTGAGTCCTGACACCAGTTCAATAAGGTGTGGCATTTGTTTGCCAAATAGTATTTTCACACTCTCTAAGGTTGCAATAAACTTACCATATTCTTCTGCCCTCCCTGCACTCCCAAAAGCTTCATCCTTCAGCAATCTCGTATCAGTTGAGGTCCACTGATTCTGGTTCTTGGTCAGTATAGAGCCTTATATAGTCCAAGGGAACTCATATCCAAGGCATGGTCATTAGACAGAAGCTTTTTTTTTTTTTTTTTTTTTTTTTTTTGAAACAAAGTCTGGCTCTGTAGCCCAGGCTGAAGTGTGGTGGTGCGATCTCAGCTCACTGCAACCTCCACCTCCCGGGTTCAAGTGATTCTCATGCCTCAGCCTCCTGAGTAGCTGGGATTACAGGTGCCTGCCACCACACCTGGCTAATTTTGTATTTTTAGTAGAGACAGGATTTCACCATGTTGGTCAGGCTGGTCTGGAACTCCTGACCTCATGATCCGCCCACCTCAGCCTCCCGAAGTGTTGAGATTACAGGTGTGAGCCACTGCACCCGGCCATTTCCTTAGTTTTTTTGAGTTGTAAGTAATTCAAATGGTGCACTTTTTAAAATAAAGCTTCATGAGTCTTCTCAATGAAGCTGTAAATATACACAGTTATACAGATTTCAGGATTTCAGTGTTTTCAGTAAAATGTCTGGGTCTTTCCCAGAAATCACAATAGTTAACACGTACGATGTGCAAAGCATTATTGTAAGTGCTTCATATGTATTCACTCATTTAATCCTCACAATAACCATATGAAATGGAAACTACTATGTTTATTTTACAGATAAGGAAACTGAGATACAGAAAAGTCAAATAACTTGCCTAAAGAAGTTAGTTTGACAACCCAACTGGTTGTGAACGACAATTCCCTGTTCATATAACCACTGACCCACTCTGCTCTGTAAGATGACATTGTAGTACACTGGATCTGGTCTGAAACAAATACTGGAAACTTTAGAGGCCATATCAGAACCGCACTTATAATTCAGTAAATAGGGTCATCTAAAGGTCTTCTAAGGGTTTTTATCTACCAGAAGATCACCCTTTCAGTTAATTCTTATATTTGGGACAGTTGGTTACATAGTATTTTGGAATATTATATGAATCCCCTTCAACGCAGTTTTTATGACCACTAGTACTAACTACTTGCTAAATCTACTTTCTGCTTGGTTATCATATATCACCAATGGGTCTGATCAGTCTATTTTGATTCTGACATAGTATCTACTTTTTCAGACTCTGTAAAGCATTCTGGCTTTACACCCCATTTGACCCTGAGGCTGCTGAAAATCAGTGCATGATCAACACAGCATTTATACGGCAAGCCCAGGGTGACATCAAGCAGAAGCCGCAGGCATGAATGCCACCCAGCTTATAAAAGTGGCCACCAAAGTGTATGTTAACTGTGACCAGGAAGCAAAACAAGAAAAAGCAAAAGCAACAAGTGCAGAACCAGGCAACTAGACACGCCAAAGGTTAAGTCCCTCTCCCCAGCCTGGCTCTATCTGGAAAAAGAAAGGGACAGGGACCAGTGCCAGGAGAAGAGCAAAGGAGATAGAAAGGCATAATTCTTACAACTTGCGGGAGGCATCTGCCAAGCTTCTGGACCAGTGACAACCTAGGAGTGAACTACAGCTGTGCAGATCCTACCCAGCCCAAAAGAGTAAGTGTGAGAAAATAAAGAAAAAAGTAAAAGAAAAGAAATCAGAAAGAAACAGGAGAAACAGACTGCAGTGCACGAGGGCGAGGCCCGTGCCATTGCGTGGCCCTGCCGACAGTAAGAGCAAGAGAACTCAAGAAACATAAAAGAAGCAGATTGAAAGCTTAAAAAAAAAAAAGCCAATCTGTCAGCGGCAGCCCTCATAAAAAGAGAGACTACCAATGTAAGAAGATATAGATGCAGACGTAAAAGAAGTCAAGTTAAGCAAAGATTTGAGAGCCAGACAAAGCTAAAAACAGATCCATGTGCACAATGCAAAAAGAAAAAAAAAAAACACTAAAAATATGAATGTCCAGAAGGTAATAAAGAGAGTGGTAAAAGCCGTGGTATAAAGAAGTCACCAGCTAAAAGCTGCCGTACCCTAGAAGAACTGGATACTGATCTAATCAAGCTAGCAAAGACTGAAAGATATAAAGACTAACACAGACCAGGCTCCTTCTCATTAAGCCTCCAGGAGCCCATAGTCACATTAAAAGTTGAAGGCAGCAAGATTCTGCCATATCTGGATTCCAAATTTCTCCCTGATGGCTAAGCCATTATACGAAGTTACAAAGAAGGAGAAAAAGAACCCCTCCTCTGGGAAACTGAACAGGAGAAGGAGCTATGCCTTGTGAAAACTTGCTTATAGACTTTACTGAAATGCCCTGTGCCAGAGGCTATCGGTATATGCTAGCGTTTATTTGCAACTTTTCAGGACGGATTGAGACTTTCCCCACCAGGACAGAAGAAGCGACATTATCCCCAGGTTTGGACTGCCTCTAACTTTAAAGTCAGACGATAGGCTGGCATGTGTAGCTAATACAGTGCAAGATTTAAGAAGACTGTTAAAAATAAAATAGAAGTTACACACAGTCTATTGACCACAAAGTTCAAGAAAAGTGGAATGCATGAACCCAACACTCAAGCAGCTACTGAAGAAATATTGCCAAGAAACTCATCTGAGATGAGATCAAGTCTTGCCTACGGTCCTCCTCTGAGTCCAGTGCACCACCACCAAACAAATTGGGTATTCACCCTACAAGATTTTGTTTGGTCGGCCACCCCCAAGTCATAAGTCAAATTAAAGGTGATCTCCAGTAACTAGAGGAATTAACCTTAAGAAAGCAAATACAGGCTTTAGAAATAGCCATGCAAAGTCTTCATAGTTAAGTACGTGAAAGCCTGACACCCATTTAAACCTAGAGACTCTGGTTAAGTTAAAAAGTAGAACCCAACTTCTCTAGGACCCATGTGGGATGGGCCCCATAATGTAACCTTGTCCACTCCCACTGTTGTTAAAGTTGCAGGTGTTGTGCCTTGGATCCACCACAGTCAGCTGAGACTGGCAGCTCTAGCCAAGTGAACCAGCCAGCAAGATCCAGGCCATTTGACCCGGCTGATCCTGCGACAAGACCCAGTTGCTGCTGAGGATGACAACCCTGCTTTGGTCACTCTGGAAGCTGACCAGTCTATGCACGGCTGAAGCTTGAAGAGACAGCAAGCCCTGCTCCAGTCACACTCCGGAAGCTGACTAGTCTACGCATGGCCAAAGCTTAAAGTCTCATCAAGCAAGCTAATGTGGTTAAAAATCTTAACACTAGTAGTTTTCCTTGCAATACTAACTGTTTTATTATTGTTCTGTTGTTGTGCTCAACCTCCTCCCCCAGGCAAGGACCTTTTCTGTCCTTGCTGGGTATGAATATGCTGTACATTGTTTTGCTGTTGTTACCCACACTTAACCATGCTAGAAAAAGCACCTATAGAAGGGTGTCCCCACTGTACACATACTACTTAGTCAAGGAACAGTATAACTAGAACTTTATTGTACCACATGTAGTATGAGTGTACAAGGACTCGCTTAAGAACTTGTACTTATAATCAGAGCACCTACTCAATTTGTGACCCAGCAAATAACCAGCCTTATGTCTGTTATGACCCCAAGGTTTTACCTGGTAAATGGTTTGAAATGTGTGCAAGGTCAAAAGAAGGTCCCCTCTTAAACCAAACCAAGGTCCCTCCTTTTTACTGAAGGCCTATTTCTCTATATTTTGATGCTTGTCAGGCAGCACACCAAGACTCACCCGTCTGTAGTCACCTGCCTTTGAAAAGATACTATACAAATGACCACAAATATGTATGCATGCCAAGAGTAACTCCACCTTGTTCCCCTGAGACCCCAGAGAAAGATTGTCAGTATTGCATATCGTGGCACCCTAAGTCAATTATGCTTACCAAAATACTGGTAAAACCAAATTATAAAACAAAAACCTGTAATCCTGTAAATTTCACCATTCTAAAGCCAGACTTACTCATGTAGACTGCAGGTTACCCCATACATGTCTACATACACACATACCCAGCAACCTACCTGTATGTTATCAAAAAAGGAACCTGGACCGGTCCAGCCCAGCAACAATTCCAAGTCTTTAAGTCATTCTATAAGCATGTAGACCAGAAGTTACCAGAGCCTCCTCCTTTAGCTGAAAACCTGTTTGCTCAGCTGGCTGAAAACGTTGCCAGCAGCCTAGGCAGTTTCCTTATGTTATGTTTGTAGAGGAGCTAACATAAGAGACCAACAGCCTTAGGAAGCAAAAGAGTTAATGCCACAATGTAATTTTATGCTGACTGACTCTTTCCCAGAAGCTACCTAAATTCAAGGGTCTGGCTCCTAAAAACGTCTGTTATCAAGAGATACTATGTTGCTTACTAGGGAAAAGTCTTTACAGACCTAGTAAGAGAACTAACTTGCTTGAGACAGCAATGTTACAATGAAACACTAAAAAAAACTTTATGGCAAGGCAGAGATGACTCCAAATCACCTTATCCAAATCCGTTTTCCCATTTCTCTTCTATAAACCCCACCTGGTATCAGCTTAAAGCTCCAAATACCTGGCAAGCATCCTCTGGTCTCTATTGGATCTGCGGACCACAGGCCTACTGACAATTGCCCACCAAATAGACAGAGGCCTATGTGCTTAGAACAATTAGACCGTCTTTCTTCCTACTCCCACTGCAACAAGGAGAAACATCAGGATATCCCGTCTATGATGAAGTTAGAAAAAGAAACAAAAAAGATTTAGATGTAAAGAAAGATATAAAAATAAGAGGTTGGAAATACACAAATTAGCCCCCTGAAAGAATAATTCAATACTATAAGCCAGCTACCTGGGCACAAGATAAGTCATGGAGATACTGCACTCCTATTTGCATGCTTAACCCCATCCTAAAGTTGCAGGTAGTACTTAAAATCATCACTAATGAAACAGCAAATGCATTGGATTTACTGGCCCAGCAAGCCAGAAAAATGAGGAATGCTATCTATCAGAATAGATTAGCTTTAGACTACCTCCTAGCCCAGGAAAGAAGAATATGTAGAAAGTTCAATCTAACTAATTGCTGCCTGGAAATCAATGACAATAGAAAGGCAATTATAAAAATAACTGCAAGAATGAGAAAATTAGCCCATGTTCCCATTCAAAGTTGGAAAGGGTGGTCTCCAGATTCTCTCTTTAGAAGGTGGTTTTCATTTTTGTTTTTTTCTTTTATTTATTTATTTTTTTAATGCTGCATTTCTTGGTTTTATTCAAAACAGTGCATATTTTTAGCATTTTATGGTAGGATTTTACACTTGTCATTTACACAAATTACAGGGTTCTGCTTCAAGTTTTTTTTTTTTTTTTTTAAATTCAGCCCATGTGCAGCACAAGAATATGCAAAACTGCTTTACATTATACACACTTTTTATCAAAGGAGAAAATTCCGGCTTGTAGTTTTAGACAAATACAAGAAGCTTCAAACTAGACACAAAGGGTTGACATTAATTCTCAAATATAAGTCTGCACTTTCGTGTTGTAGTTCTCTGAGCTATGAATACCAAATTCCTAAGGGATTTTTATGTTTTCCTTCAAAAAGGAAAACTAAGAAAATTCCCGTAAACAAGTCCCTCCCCATCAGCTTGATCTTTCTACAATCCTACTCTTGCTTCCCTTAGTGCCAGACACTTGCATCATGTTACAAAATTGGGGTGGGTCATTTATATCATACAAGGACCAGATCCTTTTAAGTAACTACTCTCCTGCAAAAATCTAAACAGGAATATATTGATGCAGATGGTTCTGCTACATTTTGTTTAATATGATGTAACACTTGGTAATCTAGTAAACCATGATGCTGGGCAGTTAATCAAAGGGAGGAAGAGACAAGGTCCCTATCAATGCACCTTTTGTTGGTGACACATTGGAAACCTTAGGAATCAAGTTGTCTGATGCTAAGAGAACTTTAAACTTTCTAAATAGAACACACCTATTGACTGCTTGAGGGACTTCTCTGATGCTTATGTACAGATACTCTTTTTCAGCAAGTTGGAGGCAGTATTTTATACTTTCTAAAGGGTTCTGAAGAGGCAATAAGGAAGAGTAGGGCTTTTTCTGCCCCTGTAAAGGTATCGTTTTCTATCATTGGTATCCATTGTTCCCTAAGCATCTTCTGATACCTAAATGTGTGTGTATATTCATATTTAAAATAATTACCCACCTTTCAGTCAATCAATACACAGCCAACTCTTGATTATCTATGAGAAATATAAATGACATTTACTCTCGAACTTCACTCTAACAGAATCATCCACCTTTGACACACTTTATTGTTTGTTTTACATCCCATATACACTACAGGCTATCAAGACCAAGTTACAACACAAGTGTTATTTGTGTCCTCTAACCCATGCTAGCAATGAAGTGAGCACACTCTGCTAGAGCTTTGCAGATGACCCTATAGTGGGCATTGGGGCAGGACAGAACTCTGGACATGAGAAAAGACAAATTTCAAGTTCCTCCAGAATCAGGTCTTACATGCCTTCATTATTTTGTTCTAAGTTTATGACTATCACAAAATTTAAAAACTGAGGTATAGTCACTATTTTATACAGATACAGGAGAGTTGACTGTAATCATGTTATGACTTTAGCTCTTTAACATGAAAAAATTCACCAGAAAGCATATGATAAAAAGATTAAAAAGACTGCCATGACATCTAGAAGCATTTATTTTAATCAAAAAACTTAAATATGATTATGTGTACACAAAAAGTGCACACATTACCTATGCTGAACAATGCCAAGAAACATAATACATTGATGCAACAGTTTTCTAAAATAAATGTAAAAATGAGCCCAGACCATCAGGCAAAAGCAAAACACTTATTTCCCAATAGCACAATGCTGAAAATTGATAGCAATCCTAAAACACCTCCAACTTTCCTTACAAAGCTGCCAAATTCCAACTATTTTTAAAAATTTGACTTTTTTTAACATTAATAAAAATCTGGTGACAAATATTATAAAACCAAATGCTGGATAGTCTTCACTCCTTTAACATTCCAAATATTCCAACATAATCACAGGAGTGAAAACCATTTTAAGGTGATATGCTTTATGAAACAAACAATAGTATGTACATTTATTGCAAATTATATTAAACTAAAATGAGGGGAAATCAAAATATGAACTGTTTACTACTTGCAAATCAATAATAATTTTAATTATTTTCTCACTCTGATAAAAATCAGAAAGCAACATTTATAAAATTGCCACCACATCACTTTTCATAGCAGGGAACCGAAATCTGTACATCTCATTTTTGCAGAAAAGTAGGCAGGCAGAAAGAATTACATATAAAAGTTTCCGAAAGGAAAAACAAAGAAATATTTAATCTGATCTCTTTTCTTTAAAAAAATTAATTCAGTAGACTTCTATTTTTTCCTTTGTAACATGTAAATTCCCGGCTCTAAAATGGATGAATTTTCAGTGTCAGTGTAAAGACATCTTGTTACTTTCTTCAAAATAAAAACTGCAGCGTGGGCCGGGCGCGGTGGCTCAAGCCTGTAATCCCAGCACTTTGGGAGGCCGAGACGGGCGGATCACGAGGTCAGGAGATCGAGACCATCCTGGCTAACACGGTGAAACCCCGTCTCTACTAAGAAATACAAAAAATAGCCGGGCGAGGTGGCAGCGCCTGTAGTCCCAGCTACTCCGGAGGCTGAGGCCGGAGAATGGCGTGAACCCGGGAGGCGGAGCTTGCAGTGAGCTGAGATCCGGCCACTGCACTCCAGCCCGGGCGACAGAGCGAGACTCCGTCTCAAAAAAAAAAAAAAAAAAAACAAAACAAAAAAAAAAAAACTGCAGCGTGGAAATTATGGTGTACTATGCATTTAAACTCCAGATAGGCAGGAACTGGAACCAAGTGTTAAGCAATTTGCTTAATTACTGACTTTTCATAAGAAAAGTCTAGGGGAAGGGGGAGAACAGAGTTGCTTTTAGCCTCTCTCTCAAGAGTTTCCGCTGTACATTTCCATCAGAGGACCCGTGGTCTGTGAAAAAGAAGTAGCAGTTTCTGTAGTTTTCAAGGCAGAGAGTGTGTGTTCTGAAGTGAGCTTCATTTTCTGTTCAGGGACATTTGTGATTTCAAGTTTTTGCAGAAACTGGAGCCTGCTTCTGTTTGGTCTTCATTTTCTCCCTTTGCAAATGCGTTTTTACCTTTGTAAGTCAATTTGTCTTTCTGCTGGTGCTGCCTTTTTGGCTACATCTTGCAGTTTGGGTGCTTTGGCATTACCTGCTTCCAAACCCCCAGGGCTCTCCTGACCCACTGCAGCTCTCTTCCTTCCCTTGTTAATAGGTTTATTTAGATCATTATTTTGGGTTGCATTGCCCGGAGATTCAGACTTGGGTCAACGTCCTCTCCGGGGTGTGGAAGGGGCAGGCGGTCCAAATTCATCTACTTTCTCATCTGTTTTTTGTTGGATATTCTCTGCACAAGCTGCTGTTACTGTTCTTTTCTTTCCTTGGTCACTGCTGATGTAGCAGTGGGTAGCCTGGGTAGCCTGATCAGAACTGATTTCCTTATTCTTTACTGGGTCAATATTCGTTACAGGTGTGACTGAAGTAATCTTCACAGGGTTCTCTTCATTTTCACTAACTCCAGTTTCTGCTGCCTCTGAACTCTGTTCCCGTGATCGATTTCCGGTTGAAGGGTTCAGCTCTGAATTTCCATTAACGTTGCTTCCAGTCTCAGTACCAGTGCTTCTAACACAGGGTTTCCTTCTCGTTGCTAATAAAGGTTTGTTTACTGCACCTAGCACTTTAGTAGGCTTTGGCTTTCCTGTTAACAGAAGTACTCTTGTCTCTTCTGAAATAGAACTCTTGTCATTACAGAAGTCCTTTTCAGGTTGTGTAAAAAATTTCATTGGGAGGACTGGGTCCTTTGGTGAATCTGCACTGCACAAAGCACTTTTACTATTTATAACACAGAGAACCACATCACACTGTATACAGTTTTTCATTTGTCTGGGATTCATCTGGAGACTGGGCATCTCTGGGTAACTTGATGTTCTCTGCCATCTTCTTCATAAAGGCATGGCTATTGTTTCCATTCTTTGTCATTAAAACTTCAAGCATGAACCATAGGCACTCTTTGATATGAAGCTGATCAGCGTCTTGTGATCTTGTAAAATCTGGATCATGGGCCAGCAGGTGAATCATGTATGGAACTACATATTCAGGCAACAGTGATAATAATTTCTCAGTGGCCATAGGGTTCTGCTCAATGTATTCCCTGTGTATACTGATATTTTTCGGTAAACACTGTCGTGCGTGTGCACTTCTCTCCTTCACAGGATCTTTGGCACACAAGGCAAATATCGCCATATATGGGATATATGCTCCAATGGAAGCAGTAACTTCACAAGTGCTTTATGCAGTTTCTGAGAAAATATCTGCCTTACTTGGTAACACTCATCATTAATAACAAGTGCACAGAGCTGAAACTGTTCTGGGGTAATAATTTCATGGTAACAAGGTTCCTGAGCAAGCTTCATTATGGCACTACCAGCAGCTAATTGCAAGCGAGACGTATCTGATTTTTTTTTTTTTTTGAGAGGGAGTCTGGCTCTGTCGCCCAGGCTGGAGTGCAGTGGCCGGATCTCAGCTCACTGCAAGCTCCGCCTCCCGGGTTCACGCCATTCTCCTGCCTCAGCCTCCCGAGTAGCTGGGACTGCAGGCGCCCGCCACCTCGCCTGGCTAGTTTTTGTATTTTTAGTAGAGACGGGGTTTCACCGTGTTAGCCAGGATGGTCTCGATATCCTGACCTAGTGACCCGCCCGTCTCGGCCTCCCAAAGTGCTGGGATTACAGGCTTGAGCCACCGCGCCCGACCGAGACATATCTGATTTACCGATCCTCTTTTGCTCTGTCAGGTCACCCTCACTAACCAACATCGCTGATAACCGAAGGGTTGAATTGGCAGATTTAGACTGGTTGTTTTTCATACCCAACAGCCACCTTACCAGAAGTTTAATTGCCTATACCTTTGCTAGTACTTCAGGGGAAACCTTTTGACATCTGGAGACCACAGTTTTCCATTATTTTCACCTAGTGACTTGTCATTCATTAGCTGATCTTTCACAATAAAATTTGCTACTACAGATTTCATTGGGGAAGCAAACTGATCTGGTGCTAACATAGAAATGTGGTCCAATGAAACTAATGGGATTATAAGTTGTTCTGGCACATCAGCATTCAGACTCCACTGAGTGGCTCAAAAATATGTGCAAGCTGGACTTCTTTATTTGTGAATATGGCATGTATACAGTGCACAGTCTGTTTTGCTTGGTGTGGAGTACCCTTCTTTGCTTTTTTTTTTTTTTTTTTTTTTTTTTTTGAGACAGAGTCTCGTTCTGTCATCCAGGCTGGAGTGCAGTGGTGCGATCTCGGCTCACCGCAAGCTCTAGCTCCCGGGTTCACGCCATTCTCCTGCCTCAGCCTCCTGAGTAGCTGGGACTACAGGCGCCCGCCAACCATGCCCGGCTAATTTTTTGTATTTTTCAGTAGAGACAGGGTTTCACCGTGTTAGCCAGGATGGTCTCGATCTCCTGACCTCGCGATCCACCCACTTCAGCCTTCCAAAGTGCCGGGATTACAGGCGTGAGCCACTGCGCCAGCCCCACTCTTCGCTTTTTGATGTAAAGTGGGAATTAAGGTTGACCGTATCTAGGGAAGGTCTGTTTCTACTTTGTGACCTGTATTTCTAAAAATTTGTACAGCAGCTTCTGCTACCTTGTCATCCTCCATTCTTAGGCACTGTAACAAAGACTCATATGTCTCTGCAGAGTGGAACGAGGTAGGATGTGTGAAAGATAGAACCTTAAGAAGTGCAAGTCCTGAAAGGATAGCTGTATCTGGACTTACACCCTCCTCTTCATCATCTGCTGTCCCCTCTATTCACTTATTCATCAGTTTCATTAGTGCACTCATGGCTTCTGAATCAATGTGCACAGGTGCAATTCTCTCCAACGGAAAATTTGACCTTCTCTAGAAAAGGATTTGTTAGTTGCTTAGGATTTGCAAGTTTCCAGGCTATTTCTCTCACACAATATCTGCTTGTTTGCAAGAACAGGTTGGGCTGATTAATAACTCCAATTGAGACCGAAGTTTCTCATCATCGCCGAGAACCTGGTTAAATTTCTTCACAAAATCTTGTGCTTTCCTGGGGTCAGGCAAATTCTTTGCTATGGTCATCAGTTTTCCGAACATGGCAGAACAGTTAGCCTCTGATGTAAGCTGCTTGTGCAAATCCAACAGTTCGCGTACATGACTCCGAAGCATGTTCTGACACTTCCACATCTCATTGAGAGCTTTTACAGCATTTCGATCCAAACTAGCATATAAGTAATATAAGCATTTTATTCTCTTTTCTGTTTCCAGGTTGTGGGGGACAAGATACTGAGCAAAGATTTTCTCTACCAACAGTTTGTCATCAATCCTGTTCTGATAATAAATATGCAAAGGTTTGTCCTTTATCCAGTTGACTTTCTCTGCAGCTTCCTTTCCTGCTTCACCATGAAGACAGTATTTCTTAAAAAGCTGAGCCAGACCCGTCTAGCTTCTTTTCTTACTTGCCACCATTTATCCAGTGTTCTTTCCCTTACAAAGCCAAGCAGCTGATCGTTGACTAAGGCCAGGTCTCTCTTGGCAGCTGTTATTAAAGTAACAATGACATCATGATGAATAGCTTCTTCTGGATCATGTGATCTAACCTTTATATATTCTGTGAGATCCTTCGCTAAATCTGGGTGATTCATTAAACAATGACTGGCAATTTTCACACTTTCTAATCTCACAGGAACATGAATGTCATTAAACCATCCAAGAAAACATTGCCAAAGAGAACAATTTTGTGTTGCCAAATCAGAATCTTTGGAGCCAAACAATTTAGCTAGGAGTCGAACAACAGCTAATCACTCTTCTCCATCATTGCTCTTTAGTTTGAATTCAAGCTGTGGCATGATGGAAATAATAAATGAGGATCTATAGCAAAAAGGTCCTGAATCAGATCAAATACATGTTCTGACAAATCACTTACTGATGATCTTCCCAGCACCAGGACTTGATTGAAAAAATTGGCAATGCATGCCTCAATAGTCTGGACTGTTCTTTCCAATAGCACTTTTGCAAGGTCAAAGGACTATTTAAGTACTTATGTGCAGGAATGAGGTTAATAAGAATGGAGTCCAATAACTCTTGAGTAACTCTGTCTCCTTCCATGATGATATAACTCATCAAATCTAGCACATGCATTTGTACCTTCTTATTGTGGCTATTGTTGATCACTGAGAAGAGAGTCCTAAAAAGCTGAATAAAAATTTCATTGCAATCTTCTAATTCAAAGCAGATGTTACATGATTTAACCCAAGCTAAATTCTCTAATAAATAAAAGTATCTATTAAACTGCAGACTCTTTATATCCTCCAAACCTTTTAATTGTCTGGTAATAAACAAAAATATGTCCTTAAGTTTATCATGGGAAGTATATGGACCTTCTGGGGCATAGATACAAAAGATATCAGCCTAACAACATGCTACAAGGAGACACACATCTTTATTGGGGTTCCTGAGGGAGAATTCAGATGCAAGATACAAGGCTAGTGGGGAGACACTGCTGTTTTTCATCTTTTGAGTCCTGAGCCATATCCATAAAGGTTTTCACTACCATCTTCAGGTGTTTGATCATCTCGTCGGTGGTGATCTTGTTGGTGATCTCTTTTACCCCCAGAGGGTAAGTGATCTCCCCGGCAGCACTCACGATGCCACAGAGGGCTGTGGCAGGCTTGGGCTGTGCGGTGAAGTCCATCCCGGGGCACAACTTTTGGTTCACAGTCCTCTACCGGCCTCTCCTCCTCATGCGGGCAGAAGGTGCATCTAGTGCCCCGGCCTCTGTCAGGTGGTTGCACCGCCGCCCATCGTCGGGATGCATACAAAGCCGTTCCGTGGGTCCCCCCCGCTGCCGCCTGCCCACCCGAGCACTGGTTTTCATTTTTCAGAAGCTTCAAGACTTTAATAAGAGAAGTTCTGGCCATACTAAGAAGTTGCCTAACACTCCATTGTCTCTTACCTCTCTTTGTTAGAAGCATTCAATCAACCATAAAGGCAATAGTAGCTAGGCAAACTACCACTCAGCTAATAGCTCTGCATAAATATCAACCTTTGTCTAAAGAAGAAAACTTGTCTCTTCATGCAGAATTAAGTAATAGTGATACCTTCTTTTAAACTTCTTTTAGAAAAGGCATCAAAGGAGAGAAAATGAGGCAGAAATTTAAAAATAAATATGCATTCATTCACTCCAAGAAAAGTAACAAGCGAGGCAAGGGTTAAAAAGAAAAGAACAAGTTTTCCTCTGCCTAGCAAGCTCACTTCAAGGACAGTTACAAGATAACGCTGTTTGAGAAGCAATGGGCTCCAGACACCCCTCCCCTCCAGAGCAAGGTTAAAAGAAAAAAAAAAAAAGAAAGACAAATTTCTTTACTGTTACTCCTGTCCCTGGCTTCTTAAGCATGACTATGTTTTACAAATGCCTGTATTTAGCCAGTTCTTGTTTTTCTTTCAATGCAGCTACAAGGCCACCAGCTATGCAAGGTCACAAGTTATGCTATGCTATAGATTATGTGACCTATCATATAATTAACTGCCTCTGTTTTGCTTTTGTAAGCCTGCTAATAAAAACCCCACTCGGTCTTTGTTCAATGCTCATCTTTTTAGATGTGAATCCACCAAGCGGGTGCGTACCTTAAATAAACAATCCTCCTGTTCTCCATATCAGTCTCTCAGGTCCTAAATTTCCCACAACAGTAGCATGAAGTTTCAGCAACCACCAAGGCTTTTAGCCATGCCCTAACATTCTGTAAGTCTCTGTTGCTTCAATTCCTTCATTGGTAAACTTGGGATTGTTTGGATCTTTGGATGAAATAATGGATGTAACATTAAAAAATGTTTAGTAGGTAGGCCAGGTGCAGTGGCTCACATCCATAATCCCAGCACTTTGGGAGGCCAAGAGCAGTGGATCGCTTGAGGTCAGGAGTTGGAGACCAGCCTGACTAACATGGTGAAACCCCATCTCTACTAAAAACTACAGAAATTAGCCGGGTGTGGTGCCTCATGCCTGTACTCCCAGGTACTCAGGAGGTTGAGGCATGAAAATCACTTGAACCCAGGAGGTTGAGGTTACAGTGAGCTGAGATCGTGCCACTGCACTCCAGCCTGGGTGACAGAGTGAGGCTGTGTCTAAAAAAAAAAAGTTAGTAGGTAGTAAGTACACACTCATTGTTGCCTATAAGTATATGTACAAAGCTCATGACTAGTTCCTCTTCCTTGGTAACTACCCCTCCTTCATCTCATCCACAGAGTGCTACATGCCCCCATGTTATTGCATTGCAGCCTCATCTCTTGACTACAGTTGTTTCACCTGGGACTAAGTATTCTTTGAGACCCTAGGTCCAATTTCCCTTTGTAGGCCTTTATTATTTTTTTTCCTCTTAAGACATAATTGGGGCCAGGCCTGGTGGCTCACACCTGTAATCCCAGCACTTCAGGAGGCTGAGGTGGGTAGATCACTTGAGGTCTGCAGTTTGAGACCAGCCTGGCCAACAGAGCAAAACTCCACCTCTACCAAAAATACAAAAAATTAGCCAGGCCTGACGATGTGCACCTGCAATATCAGCTACTGGGGAGGCTGAGGCATGAGAATTGCTTGAATCCAGGAGGCGGAGGTTGTAGTGAGCCAAGATCTGCCACTGCACTCCAGCCCTGGGTGACAGGGCGAGACCGTGTCTCAAAACAAACAAACGAACAAAACAAAAACCCTGACATAATTGGGATTAGCTAATTAGCAAATTAGTAACTTATTATTACTTTTTCACCAAAGTAAATTGCTTTAAAATCTCTATACATTTTCTCCTAGAGATAAAAGACACATTTATCTGACTAGGCTTTAGCTGGTTCAATCAGCTATGACTGATGAGATGGGTCAGAGAGTCATGGAAGATTAAAAACTGCTTTATTTTGGCCTGGCGCAGTGGCTCACGCCTGTAATCCCAGCACTTTGTGAGGCCGAGGTGGGCAGATCACGAGGTCAGGAGATCGAGACCATCCTGGCTAACACTGTGAAACTCCGTCTTTACTAAAAAATACAAAAAATTAGCCAGGTGTGGTGGTGGGCACCTGTAGTCCCAGCTACTCGGGAGGCTGAGGCAGGAGAATGGCGTGAACACAGGAGGCAGAGCTTGCAGTGAGCTGAGATCACGCCACTGCACTCCAGCCTGGGTGACAGAGCAAGACTCTGTCTCAAAAAATAAATAAATAAATAAATAAATAAACAAACAAACAAACCGCCTTATTTTATTGTTTAGGGATGAAAGGGAAATTTCTTGAAGAGGGAGGGAGTGTTGTTGTGTGCCAACCAGGCAACCCAAAAGTATCTAATACAAACTTGTAAGTTAAACAAATGATCTCTAAGATAAATTATTGATATTCTACAGCAGGACAGTCCTATAGAACGTTCTGTGAGGATGCAAATGCCCTCTGTCTGTACTATCCAATATGGTAGCCACTAGACATCCATGCTTTTCAGTACTTGAAATGTCACTAGTGCAACTGAAGAAATAAAATTAGTTTTAAATGAGTTAAAACAATTTAAATTTAAAAATCCATGTGTGGCTAGCAGTTAGTGGGCAGCACAAGTTTAGAATTATTCTCGAACCATTATAGAACAGAATTATTATATCATGCTTATTTAAAACTTCAGAACCTGGAATCAATCCTGGGTACAAATTTGGTCTTTGCCATTAATTATCTGAATAAATGCAAATAAGCTGGGCCGGGTGTGGTGGCTCACGCCTGTAATCCCAGCACTTTGGGAGGCTGAGGTGGGTGGATCACCAGGTCAGGAGTTCGAAACCAACTTGCCCAATATATAGTGAAACCCTGTCTCTACTAAAAATACAAAAATTAGCTGGGCATGGTGGCGTGTACCTGTAATCCCAGCTACTTGGGAGGCTGAGGCAAGATAATCACTTGAACCCAGGAGGCAGATGTTGCAGTGAGCCAAGATCATGCCATTGCTCTCCAACCTGCACAAGAGCTAAACATCATCTCAAAAAAAAAAAAACAAAAAAACAAGTAAGCTACTTTAACTATCCAAGCCACTGTTGTTGTTGTTTTTTTTAACAAAAAAATAGAAAAAATAATCCCTATTTTACAGGATAGTTTTACTCAAAATGTAGTTTGGACATCAGTACCCATCAAAGAACTATTTGTTACTGATCAGAAGTTAAGAATAAGTACTGAGAAACTTTCATAGAAATTTAACAGAGGAATTTTATGTATTTTCTTTTTTTTTTTTTTCCTTGAGACGGAGTCTGGCTCTGTCGCCCAGGCTGGAGTCCAGTAGCCGGATCTCGGCTCACTGCAAGCTCCGCCTCCCGGGTTTACGCCCTTCTCCTGCCTCAGCCTCCCGAGTAGCTGGGACTACAGGCGCCCGCCACCTCGCCCGGCTAGTTTTTTTGTATTTTTTAGTAGAGACGGGGTTTCACCGTGTTAGCCAGGATGGTCCCGATCTCCTGACTTCATGATCCGCCCGTCTCGGCCTCCCAAAGTGCTGGGATTACAGGCTTGAGCCACCGCACCCGGCCTGTATTTTCAATCTAATTCAATTTTGGGACCTGGGTGCAGTGGCTCACGCCTGTAATCCCAGCACTTTGGGAGGCCGAGGTGGCTGGATCACCTGAGGTCAAGGAGTTCGAGACCAACCTGGACAACATATAGTGAAACCCCATCTCTACTAAAAATACAAAAATTAGCTGGGTGTGGTGGCACACACCTGTAGTCCCAGCTACTTGGGAGGCTGAGGCAAGAGAATCACTTGAACCCGGGAGGCGGAGGTTGTAGTTAGCTGAGATTGTGCCCCTGCACTCCAGCCTAGGCGACAGTGCAAGACTCTGTCTCAAAAAAAAAAAAAAAAAAAAGCAAGTCAATCTAGTACAATTTTGTATAACATTTAAGTTTTTCATTTTCCTAGACAAAAAAAAAAAAAAAGGCTTCAGTGAAGATAACAGTAAAGAGATGCTGAAGTAACATAAGCTGGATGTTAAAAAAAAAAAAAAAAAATAGGTACAGGCAGCTTACACCTGTGATTCCAGCACTTCGGGAGGCCAAGGTGGGCGGATCACCTGAGATCAGAAGTTCGAGACCAGCCTGTCCAACATGACGAAACCCCGTCTCTACTAAAAATACAAAACAAATTTAGCTAGGCATGGTGGCGAGCACCTGTAATCCCAGCCACTCCTGAGGCTGAGGCTAGAGAATTCCTTGAACCCGGGAGGCAGAGGTTGCAGTGAACCAAGATCAAGCTGCTGCACTCCAGCCTGGGTGACAAGAGTGAAACTCTCTCTCTCAAAAAAAAAAAAAAAGGTACAGCAAAACAACACATACAATAAATAACCATAGCATCAAACTGAAATTATGTTCAAAATGAAATAATCCTTGTACAGCATACAATAGAGCATCAAAAGAAACAACAGCACATATCTAGGACTTCTTGAAAATTCAGAAATAAAGAATAACAGAAAATGCTTGTTAGGCTGGGCCTGGTGGCTCAAGCCTGTATCCCAGCACTTTGGAAGGCCAAGGCAGGTGGATTATCTGAGGTCAGGAGTTTGAGACCAGCCTGGCCAATATGGTGAAACCCCATCTCTACTAAAAATACAAAAATTAGCCAGGCGTGGTGGTGGGCACCTGTAGTCCCAGTTACTCTGGAGGCTCAGGCACAAGAATTGCCTGAACCTGGGAGGCCGAGGCTACAGTGAGCCGATATCATGCCACTGCACTCCAGCCTGGGAGACATAGCCAGACCTGTCTGGAAAAAAAAAAAAAGCCCGGTGCAGTAGCTCATGCCTGTAATCCCAGCACTTTGGGAAGCTGAGGCAGGTGGAACATCTGAGGTCATGAGTTAAGACTAGACTGGCCAACATGATGAAACTTTGTCTCTGCTAAAATTAGCCGGGCATGGTGGCACATGCCTGTAGTCCCAGCCACTTGGGAGGCTGAGGCAGGAGAATCCCTTGAACCCGGGAGGTGGAGGTTGCAGTGAGCCAAGATTGCACCATTGCACTCCAGCCTGGGCGACAGAGGGAGACTCTGTCTCAAACAAAAAAAAAAGAAAAAAGAAAAAAAGATGAAGAAGAAAATACTTGTTAGAATGAAAGCATACTTGGAAAAGATGGTGTTAAAAAATTAGATGGGGGCTGGGTGCAGTGGCTTATGCCTGTAATCCCAGCACTTTGGGAGGCTGAGGCAGGCAGATCACTTAAGGTCAGGATTTTGAGACCAGCCTGGCCAACATGGTGAAACCCCGTCTCTACTAAAAATACAAAAGTTCGCCTGGTGTGATGGCACACACCTGTAATCCAGGTACTTGGGAGGCTGAGACAGGAGAATCCCTTGAACCTGGGAGGCAGGGTTTGCAGTGAACAGAGATTGGGCAACTGCACTCTAGCCTGGGTGACACAGTGAGACTCCGTCTCAAAAACAGACAAACAAAAAAACAGCTAGATATGGCTTAAATATTAGAGACTGATTCGTCAAACTGAAGCTATACACACGTTGCAATATATTTTGTTTAATATAAATCTGGATGATTAAGTTTCTTCTTCTTTTCCTTCCCCTTTTCTTTCTGTTCTCCTTCCCCTTCCTCTTATATTATCTGTGGTTAAGAGATAATTAGAAAAACTTTAAGAACTAACAATAATTGCCCTATATTGTGTGCATATATATGTGTGTGTATATGAATGCACATGCAGAAGAATAGTTTAAAATGTCTAATAAATATTCTAACGGATAGATCCCATCATTAGTAATATTCCTAATTCCTATTCCATAAGATGAAACATTAAAAATATTCTGCTTTTAATTTTCTGTTTTCAGTGTACAGACTCTAAAGTGAAATGCTTCCTCAAAATATAAGAATCAGAGAAATAAACAAAGTTATTTGAAAGTTGAAATTTGAAATGAACACATAGTGAATTGGAATAGAGATCTGCAAAATCATCTAAAGAGACATAATGGTGGCCGGGCGCGGTGGCTCAAGCCTGTAATCCCAGCACTTTGGGAGGCCAAGATGGGCGGATTACGAGGTAAGGAGATCGAGACCATCCTGGCTAACACGGTGAAACTCCGTCTCTACTAAAAAAAAAAAAATACAAAAAACTAGCCGGGCGAGGTTGCGGGCGCCTGTAGACCCAGCTACTCGGGAGGCTGAGGCAGGAGAATGGCGTAAACCTGGGAGGCGGAGTTTGCAGTGAGCTGAGATCGGGCCACTGCACTCCAGCCTGGGCGACAGAGCGAGACTCCCTCTCAAAAAAAAAAAAAAAAACAAAAGACATAATGGCTTGCTGGGACCAACTTGGCAATAACCACAATGAATGTTCTAATATAACAAAAAGAAAAAGCTGACCAGCAGATGCATATGAGATCGGGGAATGGGATGTTATTCATCCAGGAATGCAAAGAAAAAGGGGTCACAGAGACCCAAGTTGTCATTGGCCATCTGGCAAGGTATGGTTGGTGAAGAGGGGGATGGTGCTCCTCAGGTTTTGTGAATCTTCATCTGAGTCACAGAAATTTCATTCCCATGGAACAGGGCACATCAGGCTTTCAAAATGCAATGCCATTAAACATTTTAATGAAACAACTGACTGCCCTTATTCTGTGTCCCATGTTCACCAAGCAGCCTTCTGCTTATTTGGCTTTGCATGCAGTTCATCTACAGGGATGTGCTGATGAGTGATTCTAGTCCACTCAACCATTAATTTTAGATTGGAATTCTGACGTATTAGTCTTTTATTCTTGCCTATCTCGAGCCCATCCCTGGAAAATGGACCCATTGTTAATGTGCTGACAAAATTAGATTTCTTTACTTGTTACACTAAGGACTGGCTTGTGGAAAATGGTAAGTCCATTGTAGTAAGGGCCACCATATAAGGCTCTTGACTGTCAATCACTATTCTCCAAACAATAGCCTTTTGCATTCCCCGAGCCAAATGTTCATAACAAGTCAAGGATCCACATTAGGTTTTGATTTTAGCAACAGGATGCCCTCATTAACTGTATGATCGCTTGACTTAGTTTTCTGCTCTTGATCATGCCTCAAAATGACCCAGATAATACCACTTTGGAAGCTGCAAAAGTAGAGTGTGATGAACACTTAAATGATGCGCTAATCCTAATAACTAAATCAAGATGTAGTTTAGGTTATAGATGATGTCGAAACCAAACTTTGCAATATGAATGACAGGAGAGAACTTTACTCCAAGTAGTGATTTCTAATCTACACATTATAGGATGGTAGGACTTTATGATTTCATCTAAATACTGATTATAAAATGGCTTCACATTAAAAGTAAAATTATAGCTGCCTCAAGAATATGAAATAAACCATCCCATTATTAATTAATTAATTCCTAGCAAATATTTATTGAGGGTCTATTAGTCCAAGACACTAAGCAGGGGCCAGGGATGTTAGGGTGAATAAGACACAGTCTGCCTGTTTTTGACACTTATATTGTAATGGGAGATACAGAGAAGAAGGTCAGCAATTATAATATATGAATAAGTGATAAATGACAGTGAAAGTAATGAATATTCTGGGCCGGGAGCAGTGGCTAACACCTGTAATCCCACCACTTTGGGAGGCTGAGGCGAATGGATTATCTGAGGTCAAGATTTTGAGACCAGCCTGGCCAACATGGTGAAACCCCGTCTCTACTAAAAATACAAAAAGTTAGCCAGGCGTGGAGCCAGGTACCTGTAATCCCAGCTACTCGGGAGACTGAGGCAAGAGAATCGCTTGAACCTGGGAGGCGGAGGTTGCAGTGAGCTGAGGTCGCGCCATTGCACTCCAGCCTGGGCAACAACAGCAAGACTCCATCTCAAAAAAAAAAAAAAAAAAAAGAGAAGAAAAAGAAAGCAATGAATATGCTGGAAATACATAGAAGTACTTAACCTAGACACAAACAAGGTGCCAGAGAAGATATTGACAATTAAGGTGACTCAATGAGAAGAGGAAGAGAAACAGAGCAGAGTACAGGCACAGGCTTGGAGATCTGAGGAATAAATGTGAATGACCAAACTATAGTGTACAAACTGGAAGTGGCAAGATTAGAGACGTAAATAAGGTCAGCAAAACTGTGAAGGCATTTGTAATCCATGTTAGATTCTTTAGATTTTGTCTAGAGCTCTATTGAAAACTTAAAAAATTTATTATAAATATTTCACAGACACAAAATGCATAGTAATATTAAAAATCTGCATATACATTATCATGCACGTCCGTGTGAAGAGACCACCAAACAGGCTTTGTGTGAGCAATAAAGCTGTTTATTTCACCTGGGTGCAGGTGGGCTGAGTCCGAAAAGATAGTCAGCGAAGGGAGATAGGGGTGGGGCCGTTTTATAGGATTTGGGTAGGTAGAGGAAAATTAGAATCAAAGGGGGTTGTTCTCTGGCGGGCAGGGGCGGGAGTCACAAGGTGCACAGTGGGGGAGCTTCTGAACCAGGAGAAGGAATTTCACAAGGTTGATCGCTCAGTTAAGGTGGGGCAGGAACAAATCACAATGGTGGGATGTCAGCAGTTAAGGCAGGAACCGGCCATTTTCACTTCTTTTGTGATTCTTTGCCTGCTTCAGGCCATCTGGATGTATACATGCAGGTCACAGGGGATATGATCGCTTAGCTTGGGCTTAGAGGCCTGACATTCCTGTCTTCTTATATTAATAAGAAAAATAACATAAAATAGTATTGAAGTGTTGGGGCAGCAAAAATTTTTGGGGGGTGATATGGAGAGATAATGGGCGATGTTTCTCAGGGCTGCTCCGAGAGGAACTGGGGTGGCGTGGGAACCTAGAATGGGAGAGATTAAGCTGAAGGAAGATTTTGTAGTAAGGGGTGATATTGTGGGGTTGTTAGAAGGAGCATTTGTCATATAGAATGATTGGTGATGGTCTGGATACAGTTTTGGATGAGTTGAGAAACTAAACGAAAGACACAAGGTCCGAATAAGAGAAGGAGAAAAACAGGTATAAAAGGACTAAGAATTGGGAGGACCCAGGAAGTCCAACTAGAGCGTGCCCAAGGGGGTTCAGCATAATTACTTGCTTGGTTGGCAAGTTTTTTGGCTCTATTCTTAAGTTTTTTATGTTGTCATATACCAGGCCAGATTGATTTAGGTAAAAACACTTTTGATTTAAAAATATACAGAGTCCCCTTTTTGTTAGCAGTAAGTCGAGGCCTCAGCAATTTTGGAGGAAAGAGAAATGCAAAGGCAGCAATTGTTTGTTAAAGGAAGATTAGGAACGGCTAGGAGAGAGTGAGTGAGATAGTTAGTGTGGTGGAGATAACTGGGGAGAGGTAGAGGGTGGCATAAGAACTGGAATGAGAATAAGAGTGAGTGTAAAAGTAAAGAGTACGACTTCATCAGGATGAAAGTATTGGAGGGTACTTTGTTGAAAGTACCCTGTCAGCAAAGATTATCTATTCACTTTAAGAGAGACTTAAGGATGGCAGTTTGAGTTAAAACCAGGAGATATCAGTTATGATGGTTTGAAGGAAAAGTGTAAACTGGAGTGTAAACAAGGGCAGGGTATTTACGAGTAGTTGAGAATGGTGAATAGGAGTATGACTATACAGAAGATAGTAGGGATGACAAGTTTTGGGGGCACAGTCCAAGTTGGGCTGGTGTCTGGAATGAGACTGGGGCCTAATAAAAAGGAGCGTCCATACAGGAGCTCAAATGGGCTGTACCCTGTAGCATCCCGAGGACAGGCCTGAATTCTGAGAAGGACAAGTGGTAAAAGTACTGTCCAGTCCTTTTTAAGTTGGAGGCTGAACATGGTGAAGTGTGTTTTTAAAAGACCATTAGTCTGTTTTACTTTTCCTGAAGACTGAGGATGGTAAGGGGTATGAAGGTTCCACTGAATACCAAGAGCCCGAGAAACTGCTTGGGTGATTTGACTAGTAAAGGCCAGTCCATTATCAGACTGTATAGCGGTGGGAAGGCCAAACCGAGGAATTATGTCTGACAGAAGGGAAGAAATGACTGTGGTGGCCTTGTCAGACCCCGTGGGAAAGGCCTCTACCCATTCAGGGAAAGTGTCTACCCAGACCAAGAGGTATTTTAGTTTCCTGACTCGGGGCATGTGAGTAAAGTCAATTTGGTAGTCCTGGGCAGGGGCCAATCCCAGAGCTTGCTGTGTAGGGAAGGGAGGGGGCCTGAGAAATCCCCAAGGAGTGGTAGAATAGTAGATGGAACACTGAGAAGTGATTTGTTGAGGATAGATTTTATGATGGAAAGGAAATGAGAGGTTTTAAGAGATGGGCTAGTGGCTTGTAACCTACATGGAAGAGGTTATGAAATGACGACAGAATAGAATGGGCCTGTGAGACTGGAAGGAGATATTTTCCTTGGTCCATGAACCATTTGCCTTGTGTGGAAAGAGATTGATAGGTGGAAGTTTCAGTGGGAGAGTAAGGGGGAGTGACCAATGAGAAGGAGAAAAACTGGCCATGAGGGACAGAAGTTGGAATGCTAGCTACTTCTTTAATTACCTTATCAGTATAAGCGTTGCCCTGAGCGATGGGATCTGACGCCTTTGATGGCCCTTGCTGTGAATGACTCTAGCTTCCTTCAAAAGTAAAGCAGCCTTGAGAAGAGTTTTTATTAAAGAGATATTAATGATGGAGGACCTTGTGTAGTGAGGAAACCTCTTTTTACCCATGTAACAGCAAGGTGGTACAGGATATGGAAGGCATATTTAGAGTCAGTATAAATACTGACGCATAGTATCTTTGCAAGAGTGAGGGCCCGAGTTAAGGCTTGCTGAGAGGTAGTGGAGGGGGGCAGAGTGGTAGCCTCAATTATAGATGTGGAAGATACTATAGCATAGCCTGCCTTTGCTGGTGAGTGGCTATCAGGCCTGGTGGAACTGCCATCGATAAACCAAGTGTGATCAGGGTGAGGAACAGGAAAGAAGGAAATATGGGGAAATAGAGTGAATGTCAGGTGGATTAGAGAGATACAGTCATGGGGGTCAGGTCTGGTATCCGGAATAATGTGGGGGCCAGGCAAAAGCAGTAAGGTCAAGTTGCTGGAAAGAAAGGCTACAGGGTGCGGTCTTGGCTCTTGTGTAAGAATTCTGACTGCACAGCCCTGCGCTTCAGCTATGTGTAATGAAAAAAGGGTTGGGATGAGTTAGGGAGAGCTAGTGTGAGAGCAGATTTTAGGGTTGTTTTTTAAGGAATAGAGAGGGGAGTGGGGAAAGGATTTAGGATTTATGGGGTCAGCTAGGTTTTTTGTGTGTGAGTTTATATAATGGTTTTATTAGGATGGCAAAACCAGGTATCCAAAGGTGAAAGTATCCAATCATGCTCAGGAAGGAAACGAGTTGTTGTTTTGTAGAAGGGGTTGGGGTTTGAGAGATCAGACAGACACGATCGACAGGGAGAGCATTTGTGTTTTCATGAAGAATTATACCAAGATAGGTAATGGATGAAGAAGAAATTTGGGCTTGACTGAAGTAACGGGGGCTGTCTGTGAAGCTTCATGGCAGCACAGCCCAGGTAAGTTGCTGAGGCTGATAGGTGTCAGGGTCAGTCCAAGTGAAAGCGAAGGGAGGCTGGGATGAAGGGTGCAAAGGAATAGTAAAGAAAGCATGTTTGAGATCCAGAACAGAATAATGGGTTGTGGAGGAAGGTATTGAGGATAGGAGAGTATATGGGTTTGGCACCACAGGGTGGATAGGCAAAACAATTTGGTTGATACGGCGCAGATCCTGAACTAAATTGTAAGACTTGTCTGGTTTTTGGACAGGTAAAATGTGGGAATTGTAAGGAGAGTTCATAGACTTTAAAAGACCATGCTGTAACAGGCAAGTGATAATGGGCTTTAATCCTTTTAAAGTGTGCTGTGGGATGGGATATTGGCATTGAGTGGGGTAAGGGTGATTAGGTTTTAATGGGATGGTAAGGGGTGCATGATGGGTCACCAAGGAGGGAGTAGAGGTTTCCCATACATGTGGATTAAGGTGGGGAGATACAAGGGGAGGATGTGAAGGAGGCTTTGAACTGGGGAAAAAGGCGGCAATGAGGTGTGGTTGTAGCCCAGGAATAGTCAGGGAAGCAGATCATTTAATTAAAATGTCTCGACCTAATAAGGGAGCTGGGCAGGTGGGGATAACTAAAAAGGAGTGCATGAAAGAATGTTGTCCAAGTTGGCATCAGAGTTGGGGAGTTTTAAGAGGTTTAGAAGCCTGGCCATCAATACCCACAACAGTTATGGAGGCAAGGGAAACAGGCCCTTGAAGAGAAGGTAATGTGGAGTGGGTAGCCTCCGTATCGATTAAGAAGGGGACGTACTTACCCTCCATTGTAAGAGTTACCCAAAGCATCTATGATGGTCCAGGAGGCTTCTGAGGTGATCGGGTCACATCAGTTTCACATCACTAAGCTGAGAAGATCTGGGAAGGAGTCAGAGACCCTTGGGCCAGAGTTCCAGGGGCTCTGGGAGTGGCTGTGGGGGAGTTGGACAGTCTGATTTCCATTGGGGTCCCACACAGATGGGACATGGCTTAGGAGGAAACCCGAGCAGCGGGCATTCCTTGGCCCAGTGGCCACTTTACTGGCACTTGAAGCAAGATTCTGATGGAGGAGATCCTGTAGGAATGCTTGACTGCGGCAGCTTAGGCATTTTGAAGTTCTTGTGTGCTGGAGATGTGGCTGGGGTTTCTCTCACAATAGAGGCAAGGAATTGTAACTCAGAAATATGTTGCTACTTGGCTCCCTCTATTATTGTACACCTTGCAGGTGAGGTTAATTAAGTCCTGTTGTGGGGTTTGAGGGCCAGAATCTAATTTTTGGAGCTTTATTTAATGTTGGGAGCAGACAGAGTAATAAAATGCATATTGAGAATAAGACAGCCTTCTGACCTTTCAGGGTCTCGGACTATAAAGTGTCTCAGGGTTGCTGCCAAACAAGCCATGAACTGGGCTGGGTTTTTATATTTGATGAAAAAGAGCCTAAATGCTAACTGATTTGGGAGAGGTCGGATAAAGAAAAAGGAGCATTAACCTTGACTATGTCTTTAGCTCCAGCCACCTCTTTAAGAGGAAATTGTTGGGCAGGTTGGGAAGGGCTAGTCACGGAACAAAACTGTAAGCCGGACCTGGTGTGAGGAGGTGAGGTGATAGAAGGATTATAGGGTGGGGGAGTGGAGGCTGAGGAAGAATTGGAGCTTGATTCAGCCTGGTGGGGAGTGACCTGAAGAGGAGCAGTCTGGGGAGGAGGGGAGAGGTCAGATGGGTTGGTAGAAAAGGAAGATTGAAAAGACACAGTGACACTTGGGGTTGGGACTGAGGGGACAGGCGGGAGGGAAAGAAGGAGGATTTCAGATGAGTTGCATTGGAAACAGAGACTAGGGAGGGACCAATATATAAAAGAATGCCTGGATATCAGACGCCTCAGATCCATTTGCCCATTTTACAACGAGAATTATCTAGATCTTGTAGGATGGAAAAATCGAAAGTGCTGTTTTCTGGCTATTTGGAACCATTGTCGAGTTTGTATTGGGGTCAAGTGGTATTGCAGAAGAAAATAAGACATTTAGGTTTTAGATCAGGTGTGAGTTGAAGAGGTTTTAAGTTCTTGAGAACACAGGCTAAGGGAGAAAAAGGAAGAATGGAGGGTGGAAGGTTGCCCATAGTGAAGGAGGCAAGCCCAGAGAAAAGAGAGGGTAGAGACATGGAGAGATGGGATGGGGGGTGCTTGCCCCCCAGGAAAGTGGTGCTTGCCGCTAAGGGTGAAGATCAAGGCAGTCGTCCCTGTGATGATCAGACACCTCTGAAACGTGGATGAATAATCAAGCAGGGGTCCCTGCAGTGATTAAACACCAAGGGAAGATTGTCTTCCCAAGTCCATGACCGCTGCCAGAGTTTTGGGTTCATGGATAAAATGCGTCTCCTCCGTCTCTACCAGAAAAGGAAAGGAACTGAAATTAAGAGAAGGGAGAGATTGAAGGATGGCGCCAAGATTGAAAGGAGAGAGGTTGAGGGATAGTGAGAAAGGTTGGAGAAGAGAGTAAAAAGAGACCACTTACCCGATTTAAAATTGGTGAGATGTTCTTTGGTCTGGTTGGTCTGAGGACCAGAGGTCATAGGTGGATCTTTCTCATGGAGCAAAGAGCAGGAGGACAGGGGATTGATCTCCCAAGGGAGGTCTCCCGATCTGAGTCATGGCACCAAATGTCACGCGTGTCTGAGAGATAGGACTAGCTGGAATTTCCTAGGCCAACTAAGAATCCCTAAGCATAGCTGGGAAGAAGACTACATCCACCTTTAAACACAGGGCTTGCAACTTAGCCCATACCTGACCAATCAGAGAGCTCACTAAAATGCTAATTAGGCAAAACAGGCCAATTATCTATTGCCTGAGAGCACAGCGGGAGGGACAAGGATCAGGATATAAACCCAGGCATTTGAGCCAGCTAGGACAACCCCCTTTGGGTCCCCTCCCCTTATATGGGAGCTCTGTCTTCACTTTATTTCACTCTATTAAATCTTGCAACTGCACTTTTCTGGTCCGTGTTTTGTTAGGGCTCCAGCTGAGCTTTCGCTCACCATCCACCACTGCTGTTTGCTGCTGTCACAGACCCGCCACTGACTTCCATCCCTCCGGATCCAGCAGGGTGCCTGCTGTGCTCTTGATCCAGTGAGGCGCCCATTGCCACTCCCGATCGGGCTAAAGGCTTGCCATTTTTCCTGCATGGCTAAGTGCCTGGGTTCGTCCTAATTGAGCTGAACACTAGTCACTGGGTTCCACGGTTCTCTTTCGTGACCCACGGCTTCTAATAGAGTTATAACACTCACCGCATCGCCCAAGATTCCATTCCTTGGAATCCGTGAGGCCAAGAACTCCAGGTCAGAGAACACGAGGCTTGCCACCATCTTGGAAGTGGCCCGCCACCATCTTGGGAGCTCTGGGAGCAAGGACCCCCGGTAACACGACCCTGTGAAGAGACCATCAAACAGGCTTTGTGTGAGCAATAAAGCTTTTTAATCACCTAGGTGCAGGCAGGCTGAGTACCAAAAGAGAGTCCACGAAGGGAGATGGGGGTGGGGCCATTTTATGGGATTTGAGTAGGTAGAGGAAAATTACACTCAAAGGGGGTTGTTCTCTGGCGGGCAGGGGTGGGAGTCACAAGGTGCTCAGTAGGGGAGCTTCTGAGCCAGGAGAGGGAATTTCACATGGTTAATCGCTCAGTTAAGGTGGGGCAGGAACAAATCACAATGGTGGGATGTCAGCAGTTAAGGCAGGAACTGGCCATTTTCACTTCTTTTGTGATTCTTCACTTGCTTCAGGCCATCTGGATGTATACATGCAGGTCACAGGGGATATGATGGCTTGGCTTGGGCTCAGAGGCCTGACAAAAACGTAAGAACTCGTGTTCCAGTGAACCAACAACACTCCAGCCTGGGTGACAAAGCAAAACTGTCAGAGGCATTTGAAACAGGGTGACTCCATCTTGAATAGGGGCTGGGTAAACTAAGGCTGAGATCTACTAGGCTGAATTCCAGGAGGTTAAGGAAGTCGGCACAATACAAGTCACAAAGACCTTGCTGATAAAACAGCATGCGGTAAAGAAGCCAGCCAAAATCCACCAAAAGCAAGATGGTGTTAGATATGAGTCCTAAATTTCTTTTCAAAGAATTAATATGTCACTATTAATATGTTCAATTATTTGCCTTCTGCTTTTAAACTTAACTTCCTCGTAAAGCAACCTTTTTTGATTACCTACTCCACCCTGACTCATTCTGATCACCTGTTCCACCCTACATTCCAATCACCAGCTCCACCCTAACTCATTCCAATTACCTGCTACCTGCTCTGCCCTGACTCCTGCCACAGCACTCACCCTGTCATTCTCTTTAAATTAGCCAATCGGAATTAATTTAGCCTGTGTAGTCTAACCCTAGCCAATAGGGGAAGGACACAGCAGCAGGAACCATGTACTTGAGGGATAAGAACCCCTTCCCACCAGGCGCGGTGGCTCACACCTGTAATCCCAGCACTTTGGGAGGCTGAGGTGGGCAGATCACGAGGTCAGGAGATCGAGACCATCCCGGCTCACACAGTGAAACCCTGTCTCTACTAAAAATACAAAATATTAGCTGGGCGTGATGGCGGGCGCCTGTAGTCCCAGCTACTCGGGAGGCTGAGGCAGGAGAATGGCGTGAACCCAGGAGGCAGAGCTTGCAGAGAGCCGAGATCACACCACTGTACTCCAACCTGTGCAACAGAGCGAGACTCCATCTCAAAAAAAAAACAAAAAAAAAAAAAAGAAAAAAGAAATATATTGGTTGGGTTCAGAAAAGCAGGACAACTCAAAGTGGTGGGTGGGGAGGGCTTCCAGTATGATTTAAACATTTTCTGGTTGACAGTTGGTTGAGTTTATCTAAATACCTGGGATCAACAGAAAGGAAATGTCTGGCTTGCAGAGACCAAAGTTTTATCATGCAGATGAAGTCTCCAGGTAGCAGGCATCATAGAGAATAGACTGTAAAGGTCTATTTAAGATTTAAGGTCTGTGTTGATGTTAATGTTGGAGAGGTATCATGAAGCAGGTCTGATCCCCACTTCTCATTATGGCCTGAACCAGTCTCTCAGGTTAATTTTTTTTTTTTTTTGAGACAGAATTTAACTCTTGTTACCCAGGCTAGAGTGCAATGATACAATCTTGACTCACTGCAACCTCCACCTCCTGGTTTCAAGCCTTTCTCCTGCCTCAGCCTCATAAGTGGCTGGGGTTACAGGTGCCTGCCACCATGCTCAGCTAATTTTTGTATTTTTAGTAGAGACGGGTTTTCACCACGTTGTCCAGGCTGGTCTCGAACTCCTGACCTCAGATGATCCACCCGGCTGGGCCTCCCAAAATGCTGGGATTATAGGCGTGAGCCACTGCGCCCAGCCTCTCAGGTTAAATTTTAAGAGCACCCTGGCTGTGGAGGAAGTCTATTCAGATGCTCCGGGGGGCCTTACAATTTTATTTTTGCTTTAGGGAAGTCCAGGTAAATGTGAATTTCAGATAAACAACATTTTCCCCCCCCCCGGAGACGGAGTCTCGCTCTGTCGCCCAGGCTGGAGTGCGGTGGCGCCATCGCGGCTCACTGCAAGCTCCGCCTCCCGGGTTCACGCCATTCTCCTGCCTCTGACTCCCCAGTAGCTGGGACTACAGGCGCCCATCACTGCGCCTGGCTAATTTTTTGTATTTTTTAGTAGAGACGGGTTTCACCGTGTTAACCAGGATAGTCTCAGTCTCCTGACCTCCTGATCCACCCGCCTCAGCCTCCCAAAGTGCTGGAATTACAGGCATGATCCACCGCACCCGGCCAACATTTTTTTATTTTTTTATTTTTTTTTAAGTATAAGTACATCCCAAATACTGCTTGGGACAATATCTCAAGTATTACAAATATCCCTGTCCTATTTGGGATACACGTATACTAAAAAGTTGTTGGATATTTGAACTTTAAATTTAACTGGGTGTCCTATAATTTTATTTGATACATCTGGCAATCCAAGGGGTGAGTGATGTGGCGTTTTGTGTGTGCAAGCATAGGTGGGAAATGGGAGTGACAGATCAGTTTGGAGACAGTTTCAAGTAATGGTAGCCTGAATTCAAATATGGCTAGTAGTATGAACCAAAAATAAAATTCTCAGACCCCCCTTCCAACCATCTATCTGAATGGACTTCCTCCTCATTCAGGGCTCTTTTAAAATTTAGCTGCAGAGACTGTTTCAGGTCCTGATGGGAAGTGGTGGTCGAACATACCTCATTACACCTCTCCAGCATTAACATCAGCACAGACTTTAAGTCTGATAAGAAACATTTTACAGTCTCTTCTCTCTGAAGCCTAGTACTTGAAGGCTGCTTCTGCAAATAAGAACTTGGGTCTCCACAATCCTTTATCTTAACCCAGACAATCCTTTCTGTTAATTCCAGGTCTTTAGACAAACTCAACCAATCGTCAACTAGAAAAATTTTAAATACACCTATAAACCGGGTGCAGTGACTCAGGCCTGTAATCCCAGCACTTTGGGAGGCCGAGGCAGGCGGATCACTTGAGGTCAGGAGTTCAAGAATAGCCTGGCCAATATGGTGAAACCCCATCTATACTGAAAATACAAAAATTAGCCAGGCGTGGTGGCACATGCCTGTAGTCCCAGCTACTCAAGAGGCTGAGGCAGGAGAATTGCTTGAAACCAAGAAGCTGAGGTTGCAGTGAGCCGAGATCACACCATTGTACTCCAGCCTGGGTGTCCCAGGGAAACTCCATTTCAAACAAAACAAAAACAAATAAATTTACTGATAGCCTGAAGTCTCCCTCACCACCTCAAGCTGTCCTGCCTTTCTGGACCAAACCAATGTATTTCTTAAATGTGTTTGGTTAATGTCTCGTGCCTCCCTAAAATGTATAAAACTAAGCTGTACCCCGACTACCTGGGGCACATGTTCTCAGGACCTCCTGAGGGCTGTGTCACAGGCCATGGTCACTCATATTTGATTCAGAATGAATCTCTTCAAATATTTTACAGAGTTTGACTCTTTTTATCAGCAGTGGAAAAATCAAGAGAAATAGTACCATTTTAGAGCTCTGCAGTAGGTAGAAAGGTCAAGATTTTGTGACTGGTTGAATGTGGAGTTTATGACTGTTAACGGTGGAGGGGGGTCCAGGTTCTTGGCATCTTGAACAAAAAATTGGACAAAATGCAGGCCGGGCGCGGTGGCTCAAGCCTGTAATCCCAGCACTTTGGGAGGCCGAGACGGGCGGATCACAAGGTCAGGAGATCGAGACCAGCCTGGCTAACACGGTGAAACCCCGTCTCTACTAAAAAATACAAAAAACTAGCCGGGTGAGGTGGCGGGCGCCAGCTACTCGGGAGACTGAGGCAGGAGAATGGCGTAGACCCGGGAGGCGGAGCTTGCAGTGAGCTGAGATGCCGCCACTGCACTCCAGCCTGGGCAACAGAGCGAGACTCCGTCTCAAAAAAAAAAAAAAAAAAAAAAAAAAAAAACATTGGACAAAATGCACAAAGCGAGGAAGGAATGAAGGGTTTTACTGAAAATGAAAGTACACTCCACAGCGTGGGAGCCGGCCCGAGCATAGGGGCTCAAAGGACCTGTTACAGATTTTTTTGGGAGTTTAAATACCCCCTAGAGGATTCCATTAGTTACTTGGGTTACATCCTATGTAAATGCAGAGGATGAAGTAAAATTATGAAGTTATTTACAGCATACACCCTATGGAGAGGATATTTCCTGTCATAGCTCAAGTGTGAATTGGCCTTATGTTTCCTGTCTCCAGACACTATTTTCCTGCCTCATGGCAAGGGAGGAGTCAAAGGTAATGAAAAGTGAAATATGGATTTGGCCAGTGAGATTGCTGATGGAGATGAGTTTCATTTTGGAAGTTCTGAGTTAGTTGTTCTTGAGGAATTTTTATTTATTTTATTTTAATTTTAATTTAATTTAATTTAATTTAATTTATTTTTATTTTTATTTTTGAGACAGAGTCTCACTCTGTCACCCAGGCTGGAGTGCAGTGGCACAATCTCGGCTCACTGCAACCTCTGCCCCTAGGTAAAAGTGATTCTCCTGTCTCAGCCTCCCGAGTAGCTGGGATTACAGGCACCTGCCACCACGCCCAGCTAATTTTTGTATTTTTAGTAGACATGGGGTTTGGCCATGTTGGCCAGGCTGGTCTTGAACTCCTGACCTCAGGTGATGCACCCGCCTCAGCATCCCCAAGTGCTAGGATTATAGGCGTGAGCCACTGCACCAGTCCAGAGTATTTAGACTGTAGATACAGAATATAGTTACATATATTCTGAGCAATAAATTAATTTAAAATAAAACATATCCAGGAAGCTACGGACACAAGTACTGACACTTATCTATCTATACCATTTAATCTCTTACACACTACCCTTTTTTTTTTTTTTTTGAGACAGTCGTGCCCTGTTGCCCAGGCTGGATCTCGGCTCACTGCAACCTCCACCTCCCGGGTTCAAGCATTTTTCCTGCTCAGCCTCTGTAGTAACTGGGATTATAGGCATGCACCACCACGCCTGGCTAATTTTTGTATTTTTAGTAGAGATGGGTTTTCGTCATGTTGGCCAGTCTGGTCTTGAACTCCTGGCCTCGAGTGATCCACCTGCCTCGGCCTTCCAAAGTGTTGGGCCTACCCTTTGTGTCTTAACCTCTTCTTTCACTAAAAAACCCATTCCTGTGTCTGTTCTAATTCTCTTGTTTCTAGCCTTTGTCGATCTAAAAATAATTTTAATTATGAATGTTGTACTTTATCTTTTCCTTTTCATGTCATTGACTTAGCCTTTCACTATGATCCTGGCATTTTTTTCCCTCTTCTTCCAAATCAGTCTGTGGGTTTTATCTGTCTCAAATGAGTTTCTTCCTTCAGGAACTTCCGGCTGTTATTGGCTCTGGTTTCCTTGGCAACCCCTGCTTCTCAGATTTTTTTCTGATTACTTAAGAGAAATTTTACAAAATCACTGATAACCACTGATCAGAAACTGTAGAAGAAAGGGAAAGTGCTCTGCATTGCCTCTGAGAAAGGAAGGGGGCAGATTTAGAGGAAACAGAAAAATACTGAGACCCAGGGAGATGGAAGTAAAATGTGTGAAGAAAGTATTGATTTACATGGTTTGTTATTTTCATCTGTCAGTGTACTGTTGTGTTATCAGATTTCAGAGACGATTACCTCATCAGTCAGACAGCTGTATCATCTATCAAACAAAATACTCCTAGATCTTGTTCAGCCAATGTGGAGTGTAGGAAATCATATTCCAGATTATTGTGAGAATATGAAACACAAATCTTCAGAGAAGATGAAAGAAAAAAGATGTAGACTAAACTTGCACTAATGTTTACACTAGAAACATTATTAGTATGCAATGCAACGAGAATTGAGTAAGGTTAGTAACTACAGATGTCTGCTGACTCGTTATATTAAAAAATATAACGAGTGAGATTTTATTTTGTACAGTACTGCTGTTCTGTATTTCATGTTACCATACTACTGCTTTTGTTAAATGAAGATACCACGACAGGGATTAGGTGCTTTGTATAGGGCTAATATGGATACATAAATTTCTGGCAAAATTCAGAATGTTCTTTCTTAGAGCCAGATTTAACTGTCTAGTCAGTGTTTTGTGTTGGTGAGCACATAAACTATTTAACAAAACTCTCATTAGAAAAGTTGAGGGCCGGGCGCGGTGGCTCAAGCCTGTAATCCCAGCACTTTGGGAGGCCGAGACGGGCGGATCACAAAGTCAGGAGAGCATCCTGGCTAACACGGTGAAACCCCGTCTCTACTAAACAATACAAAAAACTAGCCAGGCGAGGTGGCGGGCGCCTATAGTCCCAGCTACTCGGGAGGCTGAGGCAGGAGAATGGCGTGAACCCGAAAGGTGGAGCTTGCAGTGAGCTGAGATCTGGCCGCTGCACTCCAGTTTGGGCGACAGAGCGAGACTCCGTCTCAAAAAAAAAAAAAAAAAAAAAAAAAAAAAAAGAATAAGTTGAAAAACATTCATTTTCCAGAAGCTTTCTGTTATTCAAGGCAAATTGAGCATTATTTGGGGTAACTACACCATGAGAGAAATTAATTTGCTAATTTGTAGAACTACAGAGTATTATCTAGCAAATTCAGTAGTTTAGTTTTCAGTGTTTTTTTTTTGTTTGTTTTGTTTTTTTCCTTTTGGCATGGACTCTACCTCTGTCACACAGGCAGGAGTGCAATGGCACAATCTCGGCTCATTGCAACCTCCGCCTCCCAGCTTCAAGCTATACTCCTGCCCCAGCCTCCTGGGTAGCTTGGATTATAGGGGTGCACCACCATGTCCGGCTAATTTTTGTATTTTTAGTAGAGATGGGGTTTTGCCATGTTGGCCAGGCTGGTCTCGAACTCCTGGCCTCAGGTGATCTACCAGCCTCGGCCTCCCAAAGGGCTGGGATTACAGGCATGAACCACAGCACATGGCCAGTAGTTTAGTTCTACACTTGAATTGTTGGATTGCATTCTATCTTGGTAAAATTTGAATAAAAAGTAAATACAGTGTTTACCAGTGAAGTTATTTACTCATTACATATTGATATAATTGATAATCCCTACATATTTTATCATATTGAATTTAAGACACTGTGATAACAGATTTTTTTGAAGCAAAATCCTGTTTTAAGTCTTTGGGTGTAGTACCTTTGCTGACCACTCTCGCGTTTGTATCTCCGACATTATTCCCCACCTCATTCCCATTATGAAACAGTTCACGGTTTGGAGAGCTTGGCCCCACCTCTGGCTCCCAGAACAATTCTGATTGGGTGAAACTAATCTGAGTAATCCCCTTCTTCACAGGGGTTTGTCAGATAACTCAGGCCTGAGCCAATCACCGTTCTCTGGGACACGGATTGGACTCTAGGTTATTTTGTAAGTGTCATACTCCAGATTTATCTGGGAGCAGGAACTCCTTTGGACCTTAAGGAGGAAGCATGTAGCCGCTGTTAGCTGCTGGCAGCTATCTTGTGTTCTTGAAGGAAGCTGGCCTGAGGAGGACTCCTCATACAGAGAGAAACACTGAGAGATTCACTGAAAAACTGACACGGGATCCTGAGGGGCCACTCTTGAAGACTTATCTCTGCACCTTTCTGGTATGTAAGTCAATACATTCCTTTAACCCTGTTTCAACTGAATTTATTGTTACTTGCATATGAAAAACAAAAAGTCCTAAATGATGTATCTACCCTTTGGTTTCATGTAAGAATCCAAGAGCGTAGTAGCTAATTTCAGTGTAGTTATATTGGGATTATTTAAAGCATCTCATTACTGAGTCTGCAGTTGTCTTAGTACCTTGAAGATACTTGGGGTTTTGTGTTCTAATGAATTGATTAATTCAACAACTGCTTATTATTAATATTAAGCATTCACTCCCTGTAGGGCACTCTGCATACAGCAATGGTCAGCATGGTTCCAGTACTCAGAGAGCTCCAAGGATTAGTTGAGACCAGATAAGAATATCAAGGAGGCAAGCAGAAGTTACAATGGGAAATCAGAAAGAAGACAAAGGAGGGACACCTAATTCAGAATGATGGGTTGCTGGATAGGAGAGAAAAGGAGACGAATGGGCAGGTATCATTAAATATTCCTATGAAGAAGTTCCTAACTTCTGTTTTTGTGCCATTGACGCTTTGGCAGTGTGGAGAAACCTAGGGACCCATTTTCAGAACAGTGTTTTTAAATGTGTAAAATATTTTAGATTACAAGGAAATTTTGAGTATTGAAATAGCCAACAAAATATGTTAAAAGCAAATTTGTAATACAGTAGTATATATGCTTCTTCATTAACTCATTAAAGAACAAGACATAGCAATGAGCATACGTATTAAGCTAATTTTAGAGGTACTAATGGCTACAAATGAAATTTTGAGTTGTCTGCAACAACTGTTATGTGAAATGAAAATATCTGTGGTTTTTTTGGTTGTGAAGTCACAGGTACTACTAATGCTAATACTATTGTGGTTTGTGGCATACGTTCATAATAGAATGACATGCTAAATTTTATTTAGAGAGTTAGTTCAACACAATTTCCTGGCTCTGAATTCTATGCCAAGTTAAAAAAAAAATACTTGTGCTAAGAAGAGATAAAATTTGATGTAATTCTTTTTTTTTTTTTTTTTTTTTTTTAGAGAGAGTCTCACTCTATATCGCCCAGGCTGGTGTGCAGTGGCGCAATCTCACTGCAACCTTTGCCTCCTGGGTTCAGGAGTCAAACTGAGGCTCCTGCCTCAGCCTCCCGAGCAGCTAGGACTACCAGCAGACGTCACCACGTCTGGCTGATTCTTTTGTATTTTTCAGTAGAAATGGGGTTTCACCATTGGTCAGGCTGAACTCCTGACCTCAAGTGACCTGCCCACCTCGGCCTTCCAAAGTGCTGGGATTACAGGCGTAAGCCACCACGCCCAGCCCCAGAAAGATTTTCCGATCATCCAATTTCTATTTTCCCCAAATAGAATTAATGACTTCCTCTTTTATATTATATTGGGAGCTTATATAATTTCAATCCTTGTATTTTTCACAATGTATTACAGTCATATTTCTATCTTTTTTATAATATATTGTAATCTTATATTTCTGCCATTTTTACAAGCCCTTAAAAATAATAGATGGGGCCAAGTGCAGTGGCTCACACCTGTAGTCTCAGCACTTTGGGAGGCTGAGGTAGAAGGATCGCTTGGGCCCAGGAGTTCAAGGCTAGCCTGGCCAACACAGTGAGACACAGTCTCTATAAAAAAAAAAATAATAATGAATGGGCCGGGGGCAGTAGCTCACACCTATAACCCCAACACTTCAGGAAGCCGAGGTGAGTTAATGGTTTGAGTCCAGGAGTTTGAGATTAGCCTGGGTGACATGGTCAAACCCAGTTTCTACAAAAAAATACAAAAATTAGCTAGGCCCTATAGTGCCAGTACTTGGGAGGCTGAAAAGCAGGAGGATCCACTTGAGCCTGGGAGGTGGAGGTTGCAGTGAGCTGAAATCACACCACTGCACTTCAGCCTAGCTGACAAAATGAGACCCCATCTCAAAAAAACAACAAAAAATAAGTCCTGGTATAGTGGTTCATGCCTGTAATCCCAGCACTTTGGGAGGCCAAGGTGGGCAGATCACCTGAGGCCAGAGGTTCGAGACCAGCCTGTCCTACATGGTGAAACCCCATCTCTATTAAAAATACAAAAAATAGCTGGGCATGCTGATGGAGACCTGTAATCTCAACTACTTGGGAGGCTGAGGCAGAAGAATCGTTTGAACCCAGAAGGCAGAGGTTGCAGTGAGCCGAGACCACACCGTTGCAGTCCAGCATGGGCAACAAGAGCAAAACTCCGTCTCAAAATTAAATAACATAAATAATAAATAAAGATGAATTTTATTTATTTATTTATTTTTCCTTTTTATTATACTTTAAGTTCTAGGGTACATGTGCACAACGTGCAAGTTTGTTACATATGTATACATGTGCCATGTTGGTGTGCTGCACCCATTAATTCGTCATTTACATTAGGTATATCTCCTAATGCTATCCCTCCCCTCTCCCCCCACCCCACAACAGGCCCCAGTGTGTGATGTTCCCCTTCTTGTTTCCAAGTGTTTTCATTGTTCAGTTCCCACCTATGAGTGAAAACATGTGGTGTTTGGTTTTCTATTCTTGCGATAGTTTGCTGAGAATGATGATTTACTTTTAAAACAGGTTACCTGTCACTCAGGCTGGTGTGCAGTGGTGCAATCCCAGTTCACTGCAGCCTTGGACTCCCGGGCTCAAGTGGGTCTCCCACCCCAGCCTCCTGAGTAGCTGGGACTACAGGTGTTCAGCACCACAGGTGGCTAATTTTTTTATATTTTTTGATAGAGATGGGATTCCACTATGTTGCCTAGGCTGGTTTCAAACTCCTGACCTCAAGTGATCCTCCCGCTTTGGTCTTTCAAAGTGTTGGGATTATAGGTGTGAGCTACCACACTTGGCCTATTATTTTTGGTATGTATTTTACTGGAGGGATACTTAGGAGTTTCCACATTCCATGGGTGACATCCATGTCATTCATGGGTGACAGCCACTAATAAAGAAATTTCAAATCTAGGATCTAGTGATAGAATACTTCACAAGTATAATGAGATATAATTTGGTGTAGGTTTTTAGTAATAATAGTATGCTGGCCACTTTCCCTATACACACGCTTTGAATATTGGTGTTTTCAAGATTTTGTTCTATACTGGACCTTCTTAATTTCTCACTCTATAAACTCTTCTTTGGGGAACTCACCTACTTCCTGAGCATCAACTTCTGTGTAATAATAACTTCTGAATCCAGCCTATACCTGGTTCTCTATCACCTAAGGATCACTTGCAAATATCTAAAATGTAGACCATCTAACTCCCTACGGATAAGCAACTTTCAACTCAATATGCTAAGATTGAACTCATTTTTAAAAAAATCTCTTAAACCTTTTTCTGCCTCACTCTCACTAATTTGGTTCATGCTCTCATCATCTGAATTACTGCACACTTCTTTAAAATTCTGTTCTTGATGCTTATCTAAAGTATGAGTGACTGAATTTTCATTTATTTATTTATTTATTTAGAGATGGAGTTTTGCTCTTCTCACCCAGGCTGCAGTGCAATGGCACGATCTTGGCTCACTGCAACCTCCACCTCCCAGGTTCAAGCGATTCTCCTGCCTCAGCCTCCAGAGTAGCTGGGATTACAGGTGCCCACCATGCCCAGCTAATTTTTGTATTTTTAGTAGAGACGGGGTTTCACCATGTTGACCAGGCTGGTTTTGAACTCCTGACCTCAGGTGATCCACCCACCTCGGTCTTCCAAAGTGGTGGGATTACAGGCATGAGCCACTGCGCCTGGCCTGAGTGACTGAATTTTCTAAAAAGGTGAATTGCATTATGCTATTCCCTGCTTTAAGTTCTCTAAAAAGACTATTCTCTCTCTTTTTTTTTTTTTTGGACAGAGTCTCACTGTGTCGCCGAGGCTGGAGTGCAGTGGCATGATCTCGGCCCACTGCAGCCCTGCCTCCTGGGTTCAAGCGATTCTTCTGCCTCAGCCTCCGGAGTAGCTGGGAGTACAGGCGAATGCCACCACATCCAGCTAATGTTTGTGTTTTTAGTAGAGAGGGGTTTCACCATATTGGCCAGGCTGGTCTCAAACTCCTGACCTCATGATCCGCCTGCCTCGGCCTCCCAAAGAGCTGGGATTACAGGCGTGAGCCACCGCGCCTGGCCAAGTGTAAACTTTTAAGATGACATACAAAGCCCTGCATGACCTGGCCCTTCCTCTCTCTCTAGCCTTACAGTCAGATTTGATTATACCACATGCTAGCATTGAAGTATTGGGCAAGTTTTTTAAACTTGAAGTTAAAAAACTTCAAGTGAGGATATTAATGCTAATCAGGGGGAGATAACAGCATATAAAGTGCCAAGCATACTGCCTGGCTTAGCGTTAACAATAAATATTGGCTATTGTGGAAGAAGAAAATATTACTGCATGTATTTGTTCAATCTCTATTGCTGTCGCAAGAGGATGCTTTGAACTGCTGATTGGGTAATGTTTTAACATAAACGGAACTCTCCACTCCACTGAAAAAGAAAGAAAAGGAAGAAAGAGGTTTATTTGAATAGACTGGGAAGAAAATTGGAGGTGAAAAGTTGAGTGATCGGGGAGGATTAAGAGAGGCCCACAGAATTGTTTGTTTGTGGAGATGAGTTAGTGGTAGTATAAACTTCAGAAAGAAGAGATCTGGCTGAGCGCAGTGGCTCATGCCTGTAATCCCAGCACTTTGGGAGGCTGAGGCTGGCGGATCACTAAGGTCAGGGTTCAAGACCAGACTGGCCAACATGGCGAAACCCCGTCTCTACTAAAAGTACAAAAATTAGCTTGGTGGGGTGGCGCGGGCCTATAATCCCAGCTACTCTGGAGGCTGAGGCAGGAGAATCACTTGGACCTGGGAGATGGAGGTCGCAGTGAGCCGAGATCACACCACTGTACTCTAGCCTGGACTACAGAGACGCTGTCAAAAAAAAAAAAAAAAAAAGAGACCTGAAGTATTTGATGTCAGAATATAGGGGAACTTTGGAGAGCTAAATGGGTTAAGATCTTTAGGATGTTTTGCTAACCCCCATCCTTACCTCCTCAGTGGCCAGCTTTAGTTACTTTGTTAAAGTTTTATGGTTGGCAGATTCACGTTTCTTCAGAGTTTGACACTAGGTTGAGGTTGGCCATGAACTAATACAATTATATTTCAGTTACACGATTATTTGCGCTCCTTGAGTGTCTCCACCCTCATGTTAACTCTGACATCTGCCCGAAATTCATTCATCGAATACATATTTGAGTGGCCTCCCCTCTTTCCGTTTGCTGGACAGCCCATCATTTTCCAAAGTCAGCCCCTAAACTCTTCTATGAGTTTCCTGACAACTCAACACAAAAATTCGCCCCTCCCTTTTTTGCGTGCAACCCCGCCTCCTCTTTTAATTGTTTGGCTGTCATTCCTCTTGTATAGTGCTCCTTGCAATCAGGACTGGTGCTCTACATATTTGCTAGCTCGGTGTATGGCACGAAGTAGATGCTCAGTAAATGTTGATTTAACGAGTATTCTGTGCATCTCGGCGACATCACATCCTGCGCGCCGTGGCGTCATTCTGCATTCCTCTGCGGTAGGCGCAGATCCGGAGGGTTTAAGTGGTTGTTTATAACATGCACCGAACATATCCAACGCAGGCTGTGGCTTCAGACCGCCCACAAAAAGCGCGGTTGGTGGGAGTGCGGTCTCGAGGTCGGCTGGCAGCTGGGAAACTCCAGCTCGGGGCGGAAACACGCTGCCTGGGAGGCGCCGGCGCCTAGTGATTCTGGGAATACAAGGTGCGAGGGAGGGAGCCGGTGGCTCTCTTATCGCGGTGTTTCCTCTCTCTTCGCTCCCGGGGGGAGCTCTCGCGGGGGGAGCTCTCGCGAGAGGAGCAAGAGTAAGATGGCCGTACCCTGTTTTTCGGTGTGAGGCGGCGACGGCAGCTGCGACGGCGAGGCTGAGATCTTGATGTCGTGGGCACCTGAGCTCTAGCTCCCCCCAGCGAGCGCGCGTCCCTTCGTGCCTAGGCGAGAGCCGGCTCTTCCCCGGGAGATGCGTTTGTCCCAGGCTCGGGGGCGCAGTGGGAGTTCATGCTGCGCTGGAGGCTCCTGGCCACCGCTCTAATCGCCTTGGGCCGCCGCAGCGCCAGCTCCGTCGCCGGCGGTGAGCCTCCCGATTCCCCGCCTTGCCCCTGGCGGCGGCGATGACCGGGGAGAAGATCCGCTCACTGCGGAGGGACCACAAGCCCAGCAAAGAAGAAGGGGACCTGCTGGAGCCCGGGGATGAGGAAGCGGCGGCTGCCCTTGGCGGCACCTTTACCAGAAGCAGGATTGGCAAGGGCGGCAAATCTTGTCATAAGATCTTCAGTAACCATCACCACCGGCTGCAGCTGAAGGCAGCTCCGTCCTCCTCCAATCCCCCCGGCGCCCCGGCTCTGCCGCTGCACAATTCCTCCGTGACTGCCACCTCCCAGTCCCCGGCCCTTCTGGCCGGCACCAACCCCGTTGCTGTCGTCGCGGATGCAGGCAGTTGCCCTGCACACTACCCAGTGCACGAGTGCGTCTTCAAGGGGGATGTGAGGAGACTTTCCTCTCTCATCCGCACTCACAATATCGGGCAGAAAGATAATCACGGTGAGGAGTGCTAGCCCCTCTCCACCTCTCTCCTTCCCCGAGCCTAGGGTGTGCCTCCCCAGGCTTCTGGAATCCTAGGCCCCCCCCTCCAGCAGACTCTTCTTTCCTCTCCTTTGCCCATCATCCGGGCCATTCGGTAAATCATGACCGACTCAGTAATAGCGTGCCAGTGGTCAGGGGGTTGGTTCTTGTGGGTGCAAAGGAATGTATCCTCCTTGCCCACTTCAAAGTTTCTCGTGAGAAGCTGTTTTGTTTGAGACAGGCCTTCGATTTGCTGATTCTGGACTGCCAGAAATTTTAGGTTGCCTCTCACCCAACCTGGTTTTCTCCCTTTGTTTATAGAGCTATGTATTTTTTATTTCTCTCCCCTTTCCCCCACCTTGGCATTTTAAATTTTGAACACATAAATTGCCCTCCTCCCTTCATTACTCATAACAGATCCCATCTTGACGGCAACTGGTTGTGATTCTGCCTGCCACCAGGTGGTTTCTTTTTTGTCTGCTTATAGTAAACTTAGAATGTTTGATTTCTGAAAGCCACACGGTAGAAATTTGTCGGTATTTGATACCTAGAACAGTTAGACTTCTTAACAGCCGATTTTTGTTGGAGTAGGGATTTGATGTTTTGCTTGTTTTAAGTAGATAATTGCTAATAGTAATGTCTAATCTTGATGACTGTGACTGAAAATAGAATTATGATTTTCATAGTAATTTTATCTTAGTCTATATTAACCATTTCTTTTTGCCTTGTAAACTGAATTTTTTGTTTAATTCTAAAAAATCGTGTGACTGAGTTAACTTTTAAGCAACAGTAAATTTATTAATGAAAACTAATGTGAACACTGACATTTTAACATTTAATAGGCCGTTTTAAACTGGGTAGTTGGCACATATTGTTGATCGCTCTGCTAATATGAAAAGTGTATACATTCAGTTAGAACACGCTCAACCAACTTTGTGCTCAGAATGATATACGTATCAATGAAATATTTGCCTGTGAAATAAGTTCCCTTAATTCCATCGGATTGTAGGCTTTTTAGGACAAAAATTCAGATAAAAAAAGAGTAAGGTTTCTCTTGGCTGTATAATTCTCTAACAACTGCATTTGTTTTCCGAATTTACAATGTTGTAATGTAATAAAATCACCACCTATCATTTATCGTAAATCCCCAAAAAAGTATCTTAAAGTTGCAGCCAGTTTTTCATTCTTACATTTAAATTACTTAATCATTTTATTATTATAGTAGAAGCATAATGTTGTTTGTTGATTGATGATGGTAATTATATTCTAACCCTCTGGAAAACTGTTGTTAGTGGAAGATGGGTTGTAGCTTCAGTTTAGTAGTCAATTATTAGGAAGTTTTTCAAATTTGGTCTACATAGTAGCCATAGTTACATTTCCTTGAAATATCCCTGAAACAGATAAAAAGTTTGAGAGTTAGCTCCCTTTGAAATAAGAGATGGATGAGTATCACTGAAGGTATTGAATTACAGGATTATTGGGCTTCCCTGTCTTCAACCCAACATTTAGGAGTACATTTGTTTAAGTTCAAATTCTGTTCAAAGTAATTAGAATCCTATATACTCTTAAACTCTTGTTCTTAGCCCACTGAAATTCACTTTTTTAAAGTAAGGTTTTTTATTGTGTGTAGCTGACCTTATATCGTTGATGTTTCTGATTAATGTAACCAGTGGTTCACATACCTGGGGTAAATATAATTGTTTTCCCCCCTGCAATGTGTACATGCTCATCTCCTACAGTGAGGCGTCCTAGGAACAGTGGCTTCAATTTAATGTGCTTCTTATTTAGTCTTTTTTTCTCCCATAGCCTCATAAATTTTTCGGATACGTTATTACTTTTAGTCTTGATCACTTAAACAAAAGCAACTGGGATAGGTGCGGTGGCTCACACCTGTAATCCCAGCAGTTTGGGAGGCCGAGGTGGATGGATTACTGAGGTCAGGAGTTCAAGACCAGCCTGACCAACATAGTGAAACCCCCGTCTCTACTGAAAATACGAAAATTAGCCTGGCATGGTGGTGCATGCCTATAATCCCAGCTACTTGGCAAGCTGAGGCAGGAGGATCACTTGAACCCGGGAGACAGAGGTTGCAGTGAGCCGAGATCGTACCATTGCACTCCAGCCTGGGTAACAGAGACTCGGTCTCAAAAATAAAAATAAAAATAAAATAAATAAATAAAAGCTGTATATTCTCTTTGGATTGCTTTAACATAAATGCATAGCAGAATAATACACTCATACAGGTACATAGCAGAGCCAGACAATTATACCATGTATTACATAGTTTTATGTTCATCATAAGGATTCCTTTCCCAACATGGTGACAGTGATGATTATTGTCCTTATTATAGATACAATTTATCCAGTAGGTCAGCAGGGTGCTAAGTGTTTACATACATTGTAACATTTAATCCTCACAGCAGCCCTGCAAAGGAGTGCAGTGGAATCATCTGGTCTTGCTGTAGTCTCTGCCTCCCAGGTTCAAGCGATTCTTCTGCCTCAGCCTCCTGAGCAGCTGGGACCACAGGCGTGTGCCACCATGCCCGGCTAATTTTTGTATTTTTAGTAGAAACTGGGTTTCACCGTGTTGGCCAGGCCGATCTAAAACTCCTGGCCTCAGGTAATCCACCCACCTCGGCCTTCCAAAGTGCTGGGATTACAGGCATGAGCCACCGTGCCCAGCCCAAAGCAGATAGTTTTATACTCATTTTAAAAATAAGAAAAGTAAAGCCTAGAGAGGCAAGGAAACGTCACTAAAGTTACATAGTATAAATCTCAAAGCTATGAATCATAGCAAGGACTCCAAAGCATATCATGAACCTCTTTGTAAGTATTTCTATTGATTGGGACCCACTATATTGCAAGGAAGTCAATTCTCAATGTGCATTTGGGGTTTTATAGCGAAGTTCTTTATATTTTTTTCTCATTCCTTACAAGACTCTTGTAAAGAGATTCTACCATTGGACAGCTCAGGTTTTGTGGAGCCCAGATCTCAGCCCTGTTTGTTACTTTTTTTTATATAATGGCCCACATAAATGGGCTACTTTGTCCACATGATAGCCCTTTAGAGATTTGGCAAGATTACCTTCAGGTTAAATATTCCTAACTTTTGTATCTATTCCTCATCACATTGTTTGTAAAGTATTTAGAATAGTCCCTGAAACATAGTAAATACTATATGTGTGTTAAATAAGTAAATGAAAATCTTCGTCATTGTTTAGTAGAACTTGTTTGTTAATTCTTCCCTTAGAAGATGGTGCCCAGAACTAACCTTATTGCTGGAGATATATTAGCCTCATTAGCAAAGACAACAGGGAGACTATATTGCTGTAAAGCAGCACACAGTTATGCAGTGCAAGAGTATGTTAATTAATTAATTTATTTTTTGTGATGGAATCTCACTCTGTTACCCAAGCTGAAGTACAGTGGTGCAATCTTGGCTCTCTGCAGCCTCCATCTTCTGGGTTCAAGCAATTCTCCTGTCTCAGCCTCCTGAGTAACTAGGACTACAGGCATGCACCACCACACTGGCTAATTTTTATATTTTTGTATTTTTAGTAGAGATAGGGTTTCACCATGTTGGCCAGGCTGGTCTGGAACTCCTGACCTTAAGTGATCTGTGCACCTCAGCCTACCAAAGTGCTAGGATTACAGGCATGAGCCACCGTGCCTGCCCAAGAGTATGTTAATTTTTAAATTATGTTTTGTTCTCAAGTGATCTGCTGTCTTTCCATTCTATCCCTTCTTCTATTTATTTATTTTTTTAACCTCAACAAAGGACTTTAGCATTATTACATTTTATTTTGTTAGTTTTTTTTTTTTTTTTTTTTTTGAGACGGAGTCTCGCTCTGTCCCCCAGGCTGGAGTGCAGTGGCGCCATCTCGGCTCACTGCAAGCTCCGCCTCCCCGGTTTACGCCATTTTCCTGCCTCAGCCTCCGGAGTAGCTGGGACTACAGGCGCCCGCCACCTTGCCCGGCTAGTTTTTCGTATTTTTTAGTAGAGACGGGGTTTCACCGTGTTGGCCAGGATGGTCTCGATCTCCTGACCTCGTCATCCGCCCGTCTCGGCCTCCCAAAGTGCTGGGATTACAGGCTTGAGCCACCGCGCCCGGCCATTTTGTTAGTTTTGGTCCTTTATTGTACCTGGAGAGCTTGTTGAATCCTGATTTGATCACTATTTAGTTCCGTTCATAAGCTATTTGAGTTTAAACTCTCTCTCATTTGGTAAAATTTTTTGGTATGTGTGTGCATTTGCAAGTTATTGACTTAAATTGAATAGGAGAAAGCATAGAGCTTTTAGTTTTGTGGTAAAATATTGGTTGAATAGGAATTTTTTTTTTGAGTCATCAGTTATTTTGTGAAGTATTGTATTCTGGGTCCAAACATATTTCTTGAGGTATGTTAAGTACAGTAACAGCTATAAAATCATGTATACATTGTATTCAAATATGTCTGATTGTGACTTATCAGTTAATAACAGCTGTTTTTTGGATGGGGAAGAAATATTAAATGTACACAAAATTATGGAACTCTGTGTCTTTGGTTATATACCACTTTTTTCTTTAGTGTAAAATTAAAAGATTGAATCTAAGCCTTTTTCCACTGTCAGTGTAAGGATTTTTCTGAATCAATTTTTGCCATTGATAGTTTGGCAAAGGATCATGATGACATGACATTTTTTATAATTGATAATAATTTTACTTATTGAGAATTGAGAATATGAAACATATAGATTTTCTTGGTTTGACTATACTTCCTATTGGTTAGACTTGTAATTTTGTTTTTTCCCTTGAGTTAAATGTCCTTAAGAAGCTAAGCAGCTTCTCTTGGATGCTAGTCAGAAGCTTTTAGGTGCCAAAGTGATGAAAGTCCTGAACATATGAATTGCTCAAGCCAGCCTTTCCTAGATGTGAAAAATTTCTGATTTATTCTGAGAAATTTGGCAGTTTCTCCTGCCTTTAATTACGTTGCCTGGCAGGTGACAAGCCATCTTCTCTATATATACTTAATTTTAATTTTTCCTTGTTAATTTTCATATTTACTTATATTTTCATGGTAATATGTTCTTGAAGCTATTTCACACAATGTTAGAGATTTCGAATTATAAGTTAAAATTCAATTAAGAATATTCCTGCCGATGCAGTTGCCACAGGGAAGTGACAATGAAATGATTAATGTGTAAAATGTCTGCCTTGTGGCTGGCAGATTTCTTTAGCCAGTGATTGAAAAAAATCTCAATTTCAGAAAGATTAAAAAGGTGCAGGCCTGGCACGGTGGCTTACGCCTGTAATCCCAGCACTTTGGGAGGCCAAGGCAGGCTGATCATCTGAGGTCAGGGGTTCGAGACCAGCCTAACATGGTGAAACCCTGTTTCTACTAAAAATACAAAACATTAGCCGGGCATGGTGCCAGGCACCTGTAATCCTAGCTACTCGGGAGGCTGAGGCAGGAGAATCGCTTGAACCCAGGAGGTGGAGGTTGGGGTGAGCTGAGATTGTACCATTGCACTCCAGCTTGGGCAACAAGAGCTAAACTCCATCTCAAAAAAGAAAAAAAAAAAAGTGCTTTTGAGGATTGAAAAGATAGGATAATCTATTTGGTGGCCATAGGGTATGTTTATTTTGGTTTATTCTGTATAAATTTCGTATCTTCCTTTTGATATATTTTTTTTCTCTGTTTTAGTCACTAAAACTTTCATGATGGGTGATACAAAAGAATAATACGTAATAGATCTCTTTTAGAAGAGGTGACTATAAAGCTAATCTCTGCATGAAAAAAAAACCAACAAAAACTTTAAGCTCCTGGTGAATAATTTTAACCAGGAGAGGGTTAAAATGATGGCTTGTGTTTAAAAGAACTTTAGTAGTTTTATGTTTGTTTATTTGCTTTTTGTTTTATAGGTTTTTTTAAACTTTGTTTTTGTAGGACAGACCTCAGTTTCCTTAGGAAGAAAGTGGTGTCTAGAGGCTCAAGTTTATAACACATTAAAGTGTGTTATACACCTTACCTGGGTGTGGGCGTGATTTGGTGGTGAAGTGTTACTCCATTGATCAGGGTTGATATAGTTGATCTTCATTATTAGATGAATGTCATCTTCCTTCTTTCTTGTCTTTCTTCACCATGTGCATCTCCAACAGAGTAGGACTGGCCTTGCGTTAAGTGGCTGTGTTTCTTGATGGTGTCACCATTAGTACTATGGAACTTCACCCACTGCTTACAAATGTTGTGATAAGAACACATCTTCAGAACTGTGTCTTAAAAGGGAGGGAGGATCCTCTTCTCCCCTTTTCTGCACTGGGCTGCAATAGGAATAGAAATTCTGACCATCTAGCTTTGGCAAAAAAGGTAGCAGAAATGGTTGATTATTGGTGATGTTGGGTCCTGGGCATCCTCAGTGAGGTAGGAGAATTCTAGAGGACTCATTGGAGAATTGAGTTTTCGGTAGGATAGCTGCCCCAAGTTGATGCCATTCTTAAGTCATAAAAATCTACTTTAATTCAGAGTACAATGTAATTATCAGAATGCTTGGGTTCCAGAAAATGAGTGCAGTTCCTAGAGAATTGGATGGGGGCCAGGCAGGCAAACAATATGGTTCTGTTCCTATACCATTTATTTTCTTGAGGGAGAGCTGGGAGATCAGTTTTAGGGAAAGACTGAAGTATGTAAAATAGGGGTAGGAAAAAGGGAAAAGTTCTTTTGCCTTTTCTGTATTGATCAGATCAGGGTCATATCTGAGTTTGAGACCATGCTTCTCTATGAACTGGTTTTAATGATATTATTTAACCTCTGAAATAAGCAGATACAATAATATCTGCCTCTTGGAGCTTTATAGTCTCAAATGGGAAAAGGACTGAAATATTTTAACTCTGAAGGTTCGCACAATACCAATTAATATCAGTATGTTGCTCTCACCTTTGGTATTAAGTACCATCCTTCAGAAGCTACTCTTTCTTTCTGAGGTTTAGACAGGACTTCAATTGAGGGGTTATTTTGTTTTTGTTTTTGTTTTGTTGTTGTTTCTTTTGAGACGGAATTTCGCTCTTGTTGCCCAGGCTGGAGTGCAATGGTTTAATCTTGGCTCACCGCAACCTCTGCCTCCTGGGTTCAAGCAATTCTGCTGCCTCAGCCTCCTGAGTAGCTGGGATTACAGGCATGCACCACCAAACTCGGCTAATTTTGTGTTTTAGTAGAAATGAAGTTTCTCCATGTTAGTCAGGCTGGTTTCGAACTCCCGACCTCAGGTGATCCGCCTGTCTCGGCCTCCCAAAGTCCTGGGATTACAGGCGTGAGCCACTGTGCCCGGCCTCAATTGAGATTTTATCTGATGCTTGAATTCATACTGTGTGTGAGTCTCCTAAAGGGTTAATTAGGTTTATTTGACTCTCCTATAAGTTACCTTTCGTTTACTATTGGTGTAGCTCAGTTGATTTCTTTTTTTTTTTTTTTTGAGATGGAGTTTTTGCTCTTGTTGCCCAGGCTGGAGTGCAATGGCACGATTTCGGCTCACCGCAACCTCTTCCTCCCAGGTTCAAGCGATTCTCCTGCCTCAGCCTCCTGAGTAGCTGGGATTACAGGCATGTGCCACCACGCCCAGCTAATTTTGTATTTTTAGTAGAGACTGGATTTCTCCATGTTGGTCAGGCAGGTCTCAAACTCCTGACCTCAGGTGATCCGTCCACCTTGGCCTCCAAAAGTGCTGGGATTACAGGTATGAGCCACCGTGCCCAGCTCTGAAGTTGGATTCTTGGCTGCAAATATCTTATCAGGCAGTTAATGCATGCCCTTCCTTAGCACTGTAGTGAGTTCTGTAAAAACTTATGCTATGTTACATATCCTCTTATGCATATATAGCTTTTGTTTGGTTTTCATACAGAATTAGGTGGAGACCTGCATTGTCCTAATATGAAATGCTTTTTGGAGAGTAAAATCAGATTTTGACAATGCTCTTCTGGTTCTTTATAGTTTCTTTTTTCTCTGATTTCGTTCATTCAACAGATACTAAGCTTCTAATAATATGTGATGGACAGTGTTTTATGTACTGAGGTTATAGCAGTGAACAAAACTGACAAAGTGTCTGTTCTAATGGAGCTTACATTCCAGTGGGAGAGACAGACAACAAACTAATAAATATATGATATGACTGATAATGATAAGTATTATAGAGTAAAATTAAGCAGAGGATAAAGAGTGCTGAGAGTACGGGGAAGGAAAAGTAGTAATTATTTCCTTGAGGTCAGAGTCAGGAAAGATACCAATGAATAAGAAATGTAAGCAGTTACCTAAAGAAAACTAGGGAGCAGATATCTGGCAGAACAGAGTTTCAAGCAGAAAATAGCAAAAGCAAAGGTACTACATTCAAGGAAAGAAAGGTTGACGTGGCTGGAACAAAGTAAGGGGGAGGGTGGTAAGAGATATGAGATTTGAGAGGCACAACTTTTTTAGACCCTTGCTAAGGATTTGGGGTTTTACTCAGAGCAATGTGGGAAGCTGTTTAAGGGTTTTGAGCAGAGGAGTAACACAATTTGATTTTAAAAGGCTCGCTCGGGCTGTTGTGTGAGGCAGGGGTCAGTATAAAAAACTATTATAGTTGGGGGAAACTGGGGGGGTGATAAGATAGAGCTGGTAGAAGTTGATGATGGATTTGATGTCAGATGATACATGTGTGTATATTTTAGTAATATATTAGCATTTTTGAGAGAAAATGCAGAAATTATCTCCTTTTACTGCTTGCTTGGATGGGACTTGAAGGAGTCTGTAGAATCTGGAGCTCTGTACTAGTACTTTTAATTTCCGGCTTTGTTCTATAGTTAGGGGGTGCACAAAGTCAAAACTATTTTTATAATAATATCTAGTCATTGCTTGCCTTTTTCACTGCAGACATTTTCATTGGTGGTTCAAAAGCAATGGTGAGTAAAATTGTTGACATCTTAGTGCAAGTCAGAGTAGCAAACTGGGCTGGTAGTCATTGTATTGTTCACTGCCATGCAAATTAATTTTTAATTTTAAAAATTAAAACAAGCCAATTTTACTTAATGTTTTTGATGAAACTGTAAAAATTATGAATTTTATTACATCCTAATCTTGAGTACATGCTTTTTTGGTATTTGTGACATAATTGGGATTGTGCCTTTTGCTCTTCTGCTGCATACCGCGCGGGTAAATAAGGGAAAACATTGTTAAACTGTTTGAGTGGTGAAGCCAGGCACAGTGGCTCACGCCTGTAATCCCAGCACTTTGGGAGGACGAGATGGGAGGATCACTTGAGGTCAGGAGTTCGAGACCAGCCTGGTCAACATAGTGAGACCCCATCTCTATTAAAAAGAAAGAAAAGAAAAATAGAAAAAAAAGTATTAGGAAAAAGTTTGAGGGGTATTTGAGCTGAGCTAGCCACCTTTTTCATGGAACACCATTTTTACTTCAAAGAACAGTTTACAGGCAATCTGTAATTATCACAATTTGAATATTTGGCAATTTTTTTTGGAAAATAATGAAGTAAACCTATGACTTCAAGGAAAACAAGTGATAGTATTTGTTGTGAATGAAAAAATTGAAGCTTTCAAATGAAAAGTAGAAATTTGAAGAACTTACCTCTGCTATGGTAAGCTTGATGGGTTCCCAGTACATAAAAGACTGTTCTAGTTAGATTGGAGGTGATATTGCCAAATATGATTTTTTGCTGTTGTACAGTGAAATACGTCAGCATTTGAAGATTTCCATAACCTGGTCAACTGGTGTTTTTCAACTGATCAATGCATGGTGTTACAGAATCATGTATAGTACAAGATCCATTCAAAGCACAAGACAGATCAGTATATTTCAGTGTAACACAGTACAAAAAACTTATTGATACGATTTTAGATTTCATATTGCAATCTTTTTTTTTTGAGATGGAGTATCGCTGTTCTTGCTCAGGCTGGAGTGCAATGGCGTGATCTTGGCTCACTGCAACCTGCGCCTCCTGGGTTCAAGTGATTCTCCTGCCTCAGCCTCCCGAGTAGCTGGGATTACAGACATGCACCACCACGTCCGGCTAATTTCGTATTTTTGTAGAGACGGGGTTTCTCCATATTGGTCAGGCTGGTCCCAAACTTCCTACCTCAGGTGATCCACCTGCCTTGGCCTCCCAAAGTATTGGGATTACAGGTGTGAGCCACTGCGCCCGGCTGTGCAACCAACTTTTAAGAAGTGAATTTTGGTGTAGTAGCAAAGAAAAATATCCCCCAATTATCAGAAAAGGGTATTAAAATACTCCTACTCTCATCAACTGTGAATTTGTGTGAAGCATATATAAAAATGCAGCTGCCATCTTCTGTTAAGCCAGACATTAAAGAAATGTAATTTATTTTTATTTTTAATTAAATAATTTAAAATAGTACTGCTCTTGTCACTTATTTGTTTTGGAAAATGTAGTTAATTTTTTCATAAGAAATTTTATATTAACAGGTAATGAGTATTATAGTTCTAAAATTAATAAATTTAAAAATTTTTAAATCTGAATTTCTAATATGGTAAATATCAATAGATATATCTATACAAATGGTTTTGGGATCCTTAATAATTTTTAGAAGTATAAAGGAATCCTGAGATTCAAAAGCTTGAAAACTGTAAATACAGTAAAAAGAATATAAATTTTTGCGTCATTAACTGTCCTGGTTTCTAGATATGTAATTTTGGAAAATAACTACTATTAGGTCTATTTTTCTTCTTGAGAAATAGAAATAATATTTGTTTCATAGGATTATTGAGCAAATTAAATGAATAAGGTATCACAAGTATACAGCATAGTGCCCAACACATTTAATAGATACCCATGAAATGCCAGCGATTCTATTGATTATTTGTATTTATTTATTCTTTTTTTTGAGATAGGGTCTCACTCTGTCATCCTGGCTGGAGTGCAATAGTGTGACCATGACTCTCTGCAGGCTTGACCTCCCACTCTCAGGCAATCCTCCCACCTCACCCTCCTGAGTAGATGAGACCACAGGCATACCACACTACCATGCCCAGCTAATATATATATATATATTTTTTGAGATGGAATCTCGCTCTGTTGCCCAGGCTGGAGTGCCGTGGCGTGATCTTGGCTCGCTGCAACCTTCGCCTCCTGGGTTCAAACAATTCCCGTGTCTCAGCCTCCTGAGTAGCTGGGACTGCAGGCACCTGCCACCACACCTGGCTAATTTTTGTATTTTTAGTAGAGACAAGGTTTCACCTTGTTGCTCAGCTGGTCTTGAATTCCTGACCTCAGGTGATCTACCCGCCTCGGCCTCTGAAAGTGCTGGGATTACAGGCGTGAGCCACCGTGCCCCGCCCCCAGCTAAATTTTAAAAATTATTGTTTGCAGAGACAAGATCTCCCTATGTTGCATGGACTGGTGTTGAATTCCTGGGCTCAAGCAATCCTCCCACCTCAGTGTTCCAAACTGTTGGGAATACAGGCTTGAGCCACTGTACCGGCCAGTGTTTTTTACATATTTTAAAATTAAAGTCAGCCTGGTGTGGTGTCTCATGCCTATAATCCCAGCACTTTGGGAGGCTGAGGTGGGCGAATCACTTGAGGCTAGGAATTTGAGATTGGCCTGGCCAACACAGTTTTGCTAAACTCCATCCTTAATAAAAATACAAAAATTAGCCAGGCATGGTGGTACACGCCTGTAATTCCAGCTAGTCAGGAGGCTGAGGCATGGGACGCTGAGGCACAGGAGGTAAAGGCTGCAGTGAGCCGAGATGGCATCACTGCACTCCAGCCTGGGCAACAGAGAGACTTTGCCACAAACAAACCAACCTACCTAAAAGCTAAAGTGGTCTTAATATTACTGGATGTTTTTCACTTGTTCGACAAAACAGTTTGATTTAGTTTATCAAGTTAGAATGAAGGCGTTCAATTTCAGATTTAAAAAGTACGTATGAAAAGTTGATAGCAAAGTTTATTTCATGTTTTTATAATCCTTTGTGTAATAAATTAGCTTAAGCAGCAGGTTGAGGACATAGAAAACTGAGGAGATATTAGATGGAGGTAACTAGGATATTGGAGCACTTAGTTTTGTGACATACTTGGTGGATACAGTAAATTCACTATTAGCCAGGTGGTGATGATGATGATTTTGCCATTTAAAATACTGAATTAGCACAGCATTATATTTAGCATCATAGTAGAAGGTATTTCTGTTTATATTCTTATCTGTAAAAAGAGGGATTGAATTGTTGAACTGACTTCTAGTTCATAAATCTTGTGATAATATGATTAAATTTGGACTTGTAATGGAAGGTTTCATTTGTAACTTCAGTAGGTACTGATGCTTTTACCCTCTCTTTTCTCTGTGTTCTTGAGGGGTTAAGAAAACAAAGGATAGTTATCCAGGAACATGGACACCTTGACTTCTTCACCTAGGTTATCTGTGTAGACTCTGGTGGACACTCCTTGACTTAAATTCAAAAATTTTTTGAATAGTTATTATATTCACATGCTTTAGAATTCTTAAAAATAAAAGGATACATTTTAAGTTTGCCTTTCACCAATCTCTACCTATCTAGTTCCCCTCCTGGGCAGCAACTAGTGTTATCAGTTCCTTATCTGTGTGTGTGTGTGTTTTTCTTTTTTTTTTTTTTTTTTAACCATTTGGAGCACGGTACTTCTTTTTCTTCCTGAAAGATAGAGAAGTGAAGAAAGGGAACTGTTGCCACCTCTTCCACTATTGAGACAAAAAGAGATATTCAGGAATTTATACATTTGATTGTAAACGTCTTTTCTTTTTTTTATTTCCCCCTCCACCGAGTTGGAGTCTCGCTCTGTCGCCCAGGCTGGAGTGCAATGGGCGATCTTGGCTCACTGCAACCTCTGCCTCCCAGGTTCAAGTCATTCTCCTGCCACAGCCTCCTGAATAGCTGGGATTACAGGCATGCGCCACCATGCCCGGCTAATTTTTGTATTTTTAGTAGAGATGGGGTTTCAACATGTTGGTCAGGCTTGTCTCAAACTCATGACCTTGTGATCTGCCCGCTTCTGCCTCCCAAAGTGCTGGGATTACATGCATGAGCCACTGCTTCAGGCTCATCTCTTCTTTTTTACTGCCAAATGTGTATCTCCAGCCTATACTTCTCCTTTGAATTCTAGATTTTGTATTCGTCTTCACTTGGAATCTCAGAGTTGTTTTAAAATTAACTTGTCCAAATTGGAATTACCATTTTCTGCCTCCTTCCCTTTCACCTGGCCACCCATTCTTTTAAATTACATCGTTAACTATCTAGTTGCTCAAGCCAGTCACTGAGATCATTCTTTGTTTCACCACTTCTTACTCCCCATACACATATAATTAGCAAGTTATTTTGAACCAGTCTACTTCTGTCTCCTCTGCCCCCACATTGAGACTGACCAATTTTAATTATATTTTTTCCTGGGAATGTTGCATCAGACTCGTAACTGGTCTGTCTGTGTCCCCCTCCAATCTATTCTCTACATGAGAACAAGAATGATTTTAAAATGTAATTTGTATCATGCCACTTTCCTGCTATAGTAAAGTAAAATATGTATACCTTTCAGATAGATGAAAAAACAAAATGGAATAATAAAAATTGTCAATCTGGAGGAAGGTAAGAAGGATGAGCAAAAGGAATATAGAACAGGCAGGACAAATAGAAAACACAAAAAGGGGCTGGGCTGGTGGTGGCTCACACCTGTAATCCTAGCACTTTGGGAGGCTGAGGCAGGCAGATTGCTTGAGGTCAGGAGTTCAAGACCAGCCTGGCCAACATGGTGAAACCCTGTCTCTACTAAAATACAAAAATTAGCTGGTGTGGTGGCGCATGCCTATAATCCCAGCTACTCGGGAGGCTGAGGCAGGAGGATCTCTTGAACCTGGGAGGCGGAGGGTGCAGTGAGCCAAGATTGCACCACTCCATTCTAGCCTGGGTGACAGAGTGAAACTCCATCTCAAAAAAAAAAAAAAAAGAAAACACAAAAAGGATGCCAGATTTAGACCCTGATATATCAGTAAATATATATGAAACTGGATTAAATGTTTCAGTTAAAAGACAAATACTGTCTTACTGTAGGATTAAAAACACCCAACTGCATGCAGTTGGAGACGTATCTAAAACATCAGGATGTTAAAAAGTTGAAAGTAAGAGGATTGAAAAATATATTCCATGCGAATACCAATTCAAAAAAGTTGGTATAGTGGTAATGGTGTTAATATCCTAATAGGTTTTTTTTTTTTTTGAGATGGAGTCTCACTGTGTTGCCCAGGCTGGAGTGCAGTGGTGTGATCTTGGCTGACTGCAACCTCCACCTCCTGGGTTCAAATGATTCTCCTGCCTCAGCCTCCTGAGTAGCTGGGACTACAGGTGCACACCACCACACCTGGGTAATTTTTGTATTTTTGATAGAGACGGGGTTTCACCATATTGGCTAGGCTGGTCTCGAGCTCCTGACCTCGTGATCCGCCTGCCTCGGCCTCCGAAAGCGCTGGGATTACAGGCATGAGCCACCGTGCCTGCCCCCTAATAGGTTTTAAAACAGAAAACATTATCTGAAAAAAAGGTGCATGTCTCACAACGAAAAGTGGTTCAATTAACAAAGAATCTATGAAGATTTTAAGTTTGATTGCACTTGATAACATGGCTTCAAAATATATCAAGCAAAACTTGCTAGAATTACAAGAAGACATAGAAACCCCAATTATAGTGGGAGATTTTTAACATTCCTCTCTTTGTAACCAAACAAGCCAACAACAACGACGACAAATCAATAAGGATGTAAAAAACATGAACAACACCATTAAAATGGATCTAGTAGATTTATATGAAATGCTGAACCCAACAACTGCAGAATAAAAAGTTTTTTTTTTTTTTTCAAGGATATAGACAGCATTTACAAAAATTGGTCAGACTCAACCATAAAGCAAATCTCAACGCATTTCAGACGACTGAAATTACACTGCCCGTTCTCTGAACGCAATGCAGATAAGCTAGACATTTTTAAAAAGGTAGATATATCAGGAAAACGGCTGAAATATCAATCATCAAATCTGTTTTAATAAATTAGAAGAACAATTTTAAGTTGCTTAATTTCCCATTTTGAGTTTATTTTACCCAAATAAAATAGAAGTAATAAAAGAGCAGGAATGATTAAATTAGAAAAATAGAACAACAAAGCCAACACTTTGTTCTTTGAAAAGATGAATAAAATTAATAGGCCAGACACAGTGACTCATGCCTGTAATCCCAGTATTTTGGAAGGCCGAGGTGGGAGGATTGCTTGAGTCCAGGATTTTGAGACCAGCTTAGGCAACATAGTGAGACATCTCTACTGAAAATTAAAAAAAAATATTAGTCGGGTGTGGTGATGTGTGCCTGTAATCCCAGCTACTTGGGAGGCTGAGATGGGAGGATCACTTGAGCCTGGAAGGTTGAGGCTGCAGTGAGCCATGATTTTGCCACTGTACTCCAGCCTGGGTGACAGAGCAAGACCCTGTTTCAAAAATAATAATAATAATAATAATAATAATCAGACTGATCAAGAGAAAAAAAAGGCACAAATAACAGATATTAGGAATGAGAAGTGGTACATCAGTATAAATTCAAAGGTCATAGTATATCATTAATGGATATTTCGAACAAATTTTATGCCAATAAATGAAAATAGATAAACAATGCTAGAAATATTTAGTTTGTCAGAATGCACATATAAAGGAATTAGAGGGCCGAGCGCGGTGGCTCACGCCTGTAATCCTAGCATTTTGGGAGGCCAAGGTGGGCGGATCACTTGAGGCCAGGAATTGGAGACCAGCCTGGGCAACATAGTGAAACCCTGTCTCTAATAAAAATCTAAAAATTAGCCAGGTATGGTAGTGGGCACCTGTAATCCCAGCTACCTGGGAGGCTGAGGCAGGAGAATTGCTTGAGCCTGGGAGGCGGAGGTTCCAGTGAGCCGAGATCGTGCCACTGCACTCCAGCCTGGGTGACAAGAGGGAGACTCCGTCTCAAAAAAAAAAAAAAAAAAAAATGATAGCTCAAAGTAAAGCTTTGGTTTTGGCATAGCTGGTGTTGACCTTTTGTTTTTAACACCAAATTGTCAACAAGTTTGTTTGCTTTTTTTTTTTTTTTTTGAGACAGGGTCTCACTTTATTGCCTAGGCTGGAGTGCAATGCCGCCATCTCGGCTCACTGCAACCTCTGCCACCCGGACTCAAGCGATTCTTCTACTTCAGCCTCCCGAGTAGCTGGATTACAGGTGTGCGCTACTACACCCGGTATTTTTAGTAGAGACGGGGTTTTGCCTTGTTGGCCAGGCTGGTCTGAACTCCTGACCTCAAGCGATCTGTTCACCTCAGCTTTCCAAAGTACGGTGACTGTAGGCGAGAGCCACTGCGCCCAGCCAAATTTGTTTGCTTTTTGGGACTACTTTTAGGTCTTGGTAAATTATCATCGAATGTGAATGCAAACTTAGGAAATTTAGTTCAATATTTTGAAAAGAAGGAAGAGGACTTCATTCTAGACCAATCAAATTGGAAATTGTTCCTTGCTCATGTTGGGTTTTTTTTAACCTTGTATTATGCTGAAGACTGAAGGCACTGAATAGTTTATGAATCTGACCCACAGGTGGCTCCTAATGTATCAGTGCATAACTGTGCTTAAAATTGTTTTTAAGGGCCGAGCGTGGTGGCTCAATCATGCCTGTAATCCCAGAACTTTGGGAGGCTGAGGCGGGCGGATCACCTGAGGTCAGGAGTTTGAGATCAGCCTGGCCAACATGATGAAACCCCATCTCTACTAAAAATATAAAAAGTAGCTGGGCGTAGCGGCACTCACCTGTAATCCCAGCTACTCAGGAGGCTGAAGCAGGAGAACCACCTGAACCCCGGAAGCGGAGGTTGCAGTGAGCCCAGATCGACCTCTACACTCCAGCCTGGGCAACAGAATGAGACTCTGTCTCAAAACAAAACAAAACAGCAACAACAACAAAAAACGTTCTTAAGCATTTTCATTTTATTTGAACTGAACATATTAGTTAGTAGTAGTAGGAAAACTGTGCTTTACTGAGAGTTCCTAATGTGGAAAATTCGCTTGAGTGTCTCTATATGTCCTTTGCAGAAAGTGAAAAATTGCAGACATAGAGTTGTTTGTGAGGGGAGGGGTGGTTTCTTTAATATCTTCATGAGATAGGTATGCAATTTCTACATGGGAGGAGAGAGAAACCAGTTTTACTAAATTCATATATAAAACTGCCTATAATGAAAGATGCTTTTCTTTTTTTTTTTGTGAGACAGAGTTTTGCTCTTGTTGCCCAGACTGGAGTGCAGTGGCACCATCGTGGCTCACCGCAACCTCCGCCTCCCAGGTTCAAGCGATTCTCCTGCCTCAGCCTCCTCAGTAGCTAGGATCACAGGCATGCGCCATCACCCCTGGCTAATTTTGTATTTTTAGTAGAGATGGAGCTTCTCCATGTTGGTCAGGCTGGTCTTGAACTCCCGACCTCGGGTGATGCGCCCACTTTGAGCTCCCAAAGTGCTGGGATTACAGGCGTGAGCCACTGCACCTGGCCAAAAGATGCTTTCCGTCATTGCATATTTCATATTAAAGTACTAAGTACCAATGGAAATTTGTACCTCCAGTTCTTATTTCTGAAAAGCATAATGTGACTTGTATCTCCAAATCTGCCTTGTTTTTTTGTCCCTAGTTAAGATAAAGAGATTTTCTGTAATCCAGGGTTTTGTTTTGTTTTTGGTAAAATTGCTTACAGAGATGACTTTATTTTATTTATTTATTTTGAGACAGAGTTTCACTCTTGTCGCCCAGGCCGGAGTGCAATGGGGTAATCTTGGCTCACTGCAACCTCTGTCTCCCACGTTCAAGCAATTCTCCTGCCTCAGCCTCCCAAGTAGCTGGGATTACAGGCGGGTGCCACCATGCCTGGCTAACTTTTGTATTTTTAGTAGAGATGGAGTTTTACCATGTTGGCTAGGCTGGTCTTGAACTCCTGACCTCAGGTGATCTGCCTGCCACTTTCCCAAAGTGCTGGGATTACAGGCGTGAGCCACCGTGCCTGGCCATGGAGATGACTTTAGTGTAGTGAATTTCTTTGTGCTGTTTTCTAAATTTTGCTCAAAATAGTATTTTGCTGACTTTGCCAACAATTCCCATTCCATTCTGCCTTTATTGAGCAAAAGTGTGTGTGTGTGTGTGTGTGTGTGTGTGTGTGTGTGTGTGTGTGTGTTTTAATCATGGCCGATCTCTTGTCAAGCTAAGAGGAAACTGGAATTTATCACATGCACATCTCTTATTTCATCCTGCATATGATCCCTTGATAATGTTTAGCTTATTATTTTGGTCGTAATTAATGTGATGACTTCTGTAAAATTGCTAATATGTGAAATTTAGCAAATTTATTTACTAACTTTTTAATTTCAAATATTACTGTTGATTTAATATTTAGATCATAAGTGTGGCTTAGGGTATCATTTTGAAATTAACTTAGTCATTCTATAACAACAACTATAGGATGTAGTCCAAACTTCATAGCACAGCTTTCAAGTCTTTTTCTTTTGCTCATCATTCCAATTTCATTCTCTACTGTTTTCTATAACTTCTTCACTCTCACTAATAACTTTTTGTTTGTTTCCCAAATATAAATTGCTCCTGCACTTGAGTGTGATTTGGATAACTTTAAAAAAAAAAATAATCTGGAATGCTAGCCAGTGTTGCTTTTGTTCACCTACAGATTTCTAACAAATTATTTAAGGCTCATTTCATTGTGGTCCATTCTTCAATATTTAATTCTCTGCAAAGTTATGAGCCCTGCACTATGTTCCACAGTCAGGCTATCTTCCCTTCTATTTAAGAAATAATAATTATTATTTATTTTCATATTTGTCTAACAGAAGACTTTCTGAACAACTTGAAGAGTGGGATTTGGTCTTACTGATTTTTGTCCCCAAGGATGACTAGATATTTAAATTGTTTGCTAAATGAACAAAGAATAATGTGAAAGAGAAATTAGCAGCCAAAGGAATCTGTGAAATCTGTTTGAAAAATAAATCTCAAAATGGATACCCTTTTTTTTGGAGGGGTTGGGGAGTACATTGTACTCAGAAATCATGGTATCTTCTGACCTTAAATTTACTATATAAGCAATATTATTTTGCAGTCACAGTATTTTTGCTTAAAATCTGCCAGTGAAATTTCTGGAGGAACTGAAACCACTTTAAAGTAAATGTTCTTATGTTTTGACACCTTCTAATTTATTTATTTTATTTTTTTTAGGAAATACTCCTTTACACCTTGCTGTGATGTTAGGAAATAAAGGTTAGTAAATCTTTTCTTTTTTATGGTTAACTTCATTTAGGTATAGTCTGTTTAAACTTTTTAAGATCAATTTTATCTTTTGAGTTTTTAAAAACTCACTTATTTTATTTGTTAATTGAACTTGGAATTCAGTATATTGAAATTAGTAAATATTTTCTTGTTTTCCATAGCCCTTTTTAAAGTGTTGGTGGAAATCCTGTACTAATTTTTATGTCTTTTGAAACTATATTTTTTCCCCTTACTTGGTTGTTTTATCAAGCAGGAATTTATAATTTTAGAAGATTTATTTCCAAATATTAAGATTCATTAATTATTATACTTTTCATATTAGAGTTTTATATGATTTTTAATACATAATATTTTATATCTCTAAAGTCATAAGTTGAGCCTTTTGTATGGTATATAATTGCAAAAACTTAATACTTGTTTATTAAGTATTTGTTAAAGTATTCATTCTTTAATTTAAAAAACCTTATAGGCAGGTGATTTAAAAGATACCTACTTTTGTAGGTTATTCCTAAGTGCAGTAAAACTTCAGTTATTTGGATCCCCAGTTATTCTGGAAAGTGAGGATTTTAGATAGCTGAATAGCAATCCTTTGAGTACTAGATTTTTATATTTTAAATGTGTTTGATAGAATTTTTTTTTTTTTTTTTTGAGACAGAGTCTTGCTCTGTTGCCTATTCTAGAGGGCAATGGTGCAGTCTTGGCTCACTGCAAGCTCTGCCTCCCGGGTTTAAGCAATTTTTCTGCCTCAGGCTCCTGAGTAACTGGGACTACAGGCGCGTGCCACCACGCCTGATTAATTTTTTGTGTTTTTAGTAGAGACGGGGTTTCAGCATGTTGGCCAGGCTGGTCTTGATCTCCTGACCTCATGATCTGCCTGCCTCAGCCTCCCAGAGTGCTGGGATTACAGGTGTGAGCCACCGCACCCAGCCAATAAAATTTTTTAAAGAAATATTGTTGTATATTTTTAAACAGGCTAATGAACTTCTGTTAAGATTTTTTTTTCAATGATCTAGAAGTATCATTATGAACATCTGTTGTTATATGGTATAATGTATCTGTCAATGTAAACATTTGATCTGAATGTCTACTGACCTAGGGATATTGTTAGAACTTGTTTTTGTTTTATTTTATTTTATTTTATTTTATTTACTTATTTATTTTAAGACAGAATTTCACTCTTATTGCCGAGGCTGGAGTGCAATGGTACAATCTCGGCTCACCACAATCTCTGCCTCCTGGGTTCAAGTGATTCTCCTACTTCAGCCTCCAAAGTAGCTGGGATTATAGGCATGTGCCACAACGCCTGGCTAATTTTGTATTTTTAGTAGAGATGGGATTTTTCCATGTTGGTCAGGCTGGTCTTGAACTCCCGACCTCAGGTGATCCGCCCACCTTGACCTCCCAAAGTTTTGGGATTACAGGCATGAGCCACCGTGCCTGGCCTTTATTTTATTTTTGAAACATGGTCTCGCTCTGTTCCCCAGGCTGGAGTGCAATGATGCAATCATGGGTCACTGCAGTCTTGAACTCCTGAGCTCAAGTGATCCTCCTGCCTCAGCCTTCAGGGTGGCTGGGACTATAGGCACATGCCACCATGCCCAGCTAATTTTTTTATTTTATGTAGAGACAGGTTCTCCCTGTGTTGCCCTGGCTTGAACTTGTATTGTTGAAAAACAAAGTTATTTTGCTAGTTTGATTTTTAAGTCCAAATGTTTAAATGAAGCATATGATCTGCAGGATAGTATAATTTTTATTTTAGAGACAGGGTCTTGCTCTGTTGCCCAGACTGGGGTATAGCAGTGCGATCCTAGCTCACTGCGACTTCAAACTCCTGGGCTCAAGTGATCCTCTCGTCTCCAACCTCCCAAGTAGCAAGGACTAGAGAGGCACATGCCACCATACCTAACTAACTTTTAAATTTATTTTTAGAAATGAGGTCTTGCTATGTTGCCCAGGCCATTCTCAAACTCCTGGCCTCAAGCAATCCTCCCTCCTGGGCCTCCCAGAGCACTGGGATTACAGATGTGAGTCACTGTGCCTGACCTTAATTTTTATTTTAATTCTATAAAATTGATGATTCAAATCTGTATCTTCAATGTTATAGTTATGGCTTTTTTTCTTCTTCTTCTTCTTAACAAGGAAGATTAACTAGAGTAACTTCTAAGTAAAGAGATACTCATTAAAAGGCTACATATTAGAGAAACTCAAGAAGTAGGGGCCAGCCAGGTCTCAGGAAGAGTGGGAACCAAGATGTTTGGAGGAATCAGTCGTTCTCCTATCTATTTCCTTATCATCTTTCAATCTCTTATGGTGTGTCTGCTGTTCTGTATATCTGCAGTATTCTCCTTTTTCATGATTGACTTTTTCTGTTTACTGAAATTGAACAGACCTAAAATAATTCTTTTAGGATCCTAAGTTTTAGTGACTTTCTGGTTTCAGTGTTCACTACTAACTAGACGGGTTTCTTAGGTTCCCAAATTTCTGAGCAAAAAGTTTGATTGGTCCAGTTTATCTCAAGCCAAGCCACAGTGATGGGTGATGGCGGACTTATTAATTATCTGTCTTTAAGATAGGTATTTGCTTCTTTGAAATTAGTGTTAGCTAGACTGACTTGGGTGAGATTTGGGTGTAGGAGAGGGAATCAGGAATACAGAGGAAGTATGTTTACTTTAGCAGAAATGTACATAGGGCAGGCCATGATTGACATCTCTAGCAACCTTGGTGAAAATATGTCAGATATAGTCAGCTGAATTTGATCAATAAAAACTTACGCTGGCCGGGCGCGGTGGCTCAAGCCTGTAATCCCAACACTTTGGGAGGCCGAGTCGGGCGGATCACAAGGTCAGGAGATCGAGACCATCCTGGCTAACACGGCGAAACCCCGTCTCTACTAAAAACACAAAAAATTAGCTGGGCGAGGTGGCGGCGCCTGTGGTCCCAGCTACTCGGGAGGCTGAGGCAGGAGAATGGCGGGAACCCGGGAGGCGGAGCTTGCAGTGAGCTGAGATCTGGCCACTGCACTCCAGCCTGGGCGACAGAGCGAGACTCTGTCTCAAAAACAAAACAAAACAAAACAAAAAAACCTTACGCTTTTTTTTTTTTCCAAAGAACATTGGATTGGAACTTTAGAAAATAACTATAATTTATTATTTACAGTATGCCAGATGCTTTTCCTAGTACTTTACATGTATTTACTAATTTAACTCTTACAACAACCATGTGAGTGAAGTACTATTATTATCTCCATTTTATGGAAGAAAAACAGTCCCAAAACTTGCCTAAAGTAGCCAAGTTTCAGTTTCAACTTGGGAGTGCCCGGCTCTAAAATCTGTTTTAACGGTGTATTGCTTTGCCCTCTTTTTCACTAAGAACCATTCAGAAAGGTCTATTATCAAAGTTGGCCAAGATGCAGCTTGCCAAATCTGATTGCTATTCTGGAATCCTTCCTAATTTAGCACTTTAGTAGTTAATATGGATTTACCAGGATTTGAATGTGAAATGAAGCCTATCTGCCATCTCTGGTTCAGGGTTCTAATTTTATTTTTCCACTCAAATATATTCTGACAGAGGGTATTCTAATTTTAGATAGATGTACTATTATGCTTCATCATATGTTTATATCAGCCTGTTTTAAAATGTATTTCAGCCAGGCGTGGTGGCTCACATCTGTAATCCTAGCACTTTGGGAGGCCGAGGCGGGCAGATCACTTGAGGTCAGGAGTTTGAGACAACCCGGTCACCATGGCAAAACCCCGTCTCTACTAAAAATACAAAAGTTAGCCGGGCATAGTGACACATGCCTATAATCCCAGTTACTTGGGAGGCTGAGAAAGGAGAATCACTTGAACCCGGGAGGTGGAGGTTGCAGTGAGCTGAGATCATACCACAGCACTGCAGCCTGGACGACAGAGCGAGACTTCGTTTCAACAACAACAACAAATTAAAATATGTTTCATAAAACATTAGTTTCTTTGCATCCATTGAAGTACAGGAGAAAAACCACATTAGTTTCATGGGATATTGAAAGGTATTTAGAAGAAAATAGAGTTTCCAGAGCAAATCAATTTGAAAAATATTAGGTAAATAAAAGTTAAAAAGTTTTCTTTGTTGTGGAACTTGTTAGAAATCTGATATGCTAATATGCATTGTAATGTTTCAAGTTGGGGCATGTGTTGGCCATAGGGGTCAGAGTTCCCCACAGTTATTTGATGTTTGCTCTTTTTCGCAAGTATCTTGACAGACTAGAGTTCTGTGGGATGTATTCTGGGAAACACTTGGTTAGATGACTCAGGATCTGCAAATAATGTTGGTATTTGTTGTTTCTGAATCCTTTTCAAATAGAGTAGACACAACCGATTACATACTGATCCATTAGCATTTTTCCAGTTGTGTACCCTTTTTTTTTTTGCTTTTTTTCTTATGATCTTTATGTATGTGTTTGTATAATTCTCTTTTAAAATAACTCCAAACAAACTTGAAAGTCTGTTTATATTTTTTATATTTGGTTGCAAAAGAGTGAGATTGGAATATGTAGCGGAAAATAAAACATCTACTTTATACTTAGTGTTTCTTTTTTTTTGGGTTGGAGTCTAACTCTGTTGCCCAGGATGGAGTGCAGTGGGATGATCTTGGCTCACTGCAACCTCTGCCTCCTGAGTTCAAGCCATTCTCCCACCTCAGCCTCCCTAGTAGTAGCTGGGATTACAGGCGTGCATTACCATGCCAGGCTATTTTTGTATTGTTAGTAGAGATGGGGTTTCACCACGTTGGCCAGGCTGGTCTCGAACTCCTGACCTCAGGTGATTTACCCACCTCGGCCTCCCAAAGTGCTGAGATTACAGAACCACCCCGCCTGGCCTACTTAGTGTTCTGTATATTGCTTTTACATTATATCATTGTTCAGCCTAGATAGTCTATTCCCTTTTATCTTGTTTTAAGATACACTGTACCTTTAGTGATTTCATTTAGTAGTAGCTGGGATTACAGGCGTGTGTTACTATGCCCGGCTGATTTTTGTATTGTTAGTAAAGACAGGGTTTCTCCATGTTGGCCAGGCTGGTCTTGAACTTCTGACCTCAGGTGATTTACCCACCTTGGCCTCCCAAAGTACTGAGATTATAGGTGGGAGTCACCATGCCTGGCCTACTTAGTGTTCTATACATTGCTTTTACATTATATCATTGTTCAACCTAGATAGTCTATTCTCTTTTATCTTCTTTTAAGATACACTGTACCTTTAGTGATTTCATTGTTGAAGTGCGTGTTCTGTTTGTGTACTTGTCTATAAACACAACAAAATTTCCCAGGGCCTTCAAATAATATTTTGATTGCGGTAAAGAGAATCTTTTATACTTCTACATGCTTTCTTTCTCTCACGCATCTTAACCTACTGAATAGCGTTAATTTTTCACCACAGAAACTGATTTTTTTCTGAATTTCTGAGTCCATTGACTAATATTAGTGATGTCACATGGGAGGTTATTGAACTGTGGATTTGGATGGAAATGAAGAAGAATATTATACGTAATTAAGGAAGATTTCAGGAAGTTTTACGAGATGATATAGAAAAAGTAATCTTTAATTCTTAACCTTTTGGTTGAAAACATCAGAGAAAGGTTTTTCAAACCAGTTGCTGCAACTTTTAATTCATTTTCAGTCTTTTTTGGATCTGCAATTTTTAATTTTTTTCCTAAAGTAACTTTACAATTAATAAGGTTTCTCACTTTAATAACTCTAGATATTCTGTTGTTTCCGACTGTCCTATTTTTCTCTTTTTTTTTTTTTTTTTTGAGACAGAGTCTTGCTCTGTTGCCCAGGCTGGAGTGCAGTGGCACGATCTCGGCTCACTGCAAGCTCTGCCTCCTGGGTTCATGCCATTCTCCTGCCTCAGCCTCCCGAGTAGCTGGCTCTATAGGTGCCCGCCACCACGCCTGGCTAATTCTTTGTACTTTTTTTTTAGTAGAGATGGGGTTTCACCGTGTTGGCCAGGATGGTCTTGATCTCCTGACCTCGTGATCTGCCCGCCTCGGCCTCCCAAAGTACTGGGATTACAGGCGTGAGCCATCGCGCCCAGCTAACTGACCTATTTTTCTCATTGATTCTCTGTATATTTGATCACCTTTATAGTTCTTACTTATTAATCTGTGATTTCTTTCTGTTTTTTTTTTTTTTTTTGGTTTGTTTGTTTTTTGAGATGGAGTCTCACCCAGCCTGGAGTGCAGTGGCATGATCTCTGCTCACTGTAACCTCCGCCTCTCGGGTTCAAGCAATTCTCCTACATCAGCCTCCTGAGTGGCCAGGATTACAGGCACATGCCACCACGTATGGCTAAGTTTTTTATTTTTAGTGCAGACAGGGTTTTGCCATGTTGGCCAGACAGGTATCAAACCCCATACCTTATGATCCGCCCACCTTGACCTCCCAAAGTGCTGGGATTATAGGCATGCGCCACTGTTCCTGGTCTAAATGTGTGATTTCTATTCCTCATAATTTGCGTTTTCCACAATCCTTGTCTTGACTTCTTCCTGGCACATTTATGCATTCTTTAAGCCTTAGTGCCTAATTGTTAACTACCTTCTTTTCTTATTATGCATTGTTAACATTACCGAGAGAAGACATTTGATTGATCTAATTTTTTTTTTTTGAGACGGAATCTTGTCCTGTCACCGAGGCTGGAGTGCAGTGGTACGATATTGGCTCACTGGAACCTCTGGCCCCTGGTTTCAAACGATTCTCCTGCCTCTGCCTCCTGAGTAGCTGGGATTGCAGGTGTGTGCCACCACCCCTGGCTAATTTTTGTATGTTTAGTAGAGCTGGGGTTTCACCATGTTGGTCAGGCTGGTCTCAAACTCCTGACCTCCTGATCCACCCACCTCAGCCTCCTAAAGTCCTGGGATTACAGGTGTGAGCCACTGCACCTGGCCACCAGTTCTTTTTTTTTTAAATTATATGACTATGTCATAGGTTATTAGCATATCTATGAGTATCTGATTTTTTATTAGTTGCTAATCTCTACTTCAGCTGAGTTGTGACTAGTGAGTGAAGGGCATCTGTTCTGCTGGGTCTGTGGCATATCAGAAACATTGTTGACATGTCTAGGATAATATGTAAATCTTATATGAATTCTAAGGTATTGCTTTAGATATTGTTGTGCAACTTGCTTTTTAATATTTTTATATTATCTTTTTTTCTTTTCTTTTTTTTTTTTTTTGAGACAGAGTCTTGCTTTGTTGCCCAGACTGGTGTGCAGTGATGCAATCTTGGCTTACCACAACCTCCGCCTCCTGAGTTCAAGCGGTTCTCCTGCCTCAGCCTCCTGAGTAGCTGGGACTACAGGCGTGCACCACCACGCCCAGCTAATTTTTGTATTTTTAGTAGAGTCGGGGTTTCACTGTGTTGGCCAGGCTGGTCTCGAACTTGTGATCCACCCGCCTCAGCCTCCCAAAGTGCTGGGAGTACAGGTGTGAGCCGCTGCTCCTGGCCCATTTTTTTCTTTAATGACTTTTTTTGGTTACTAACACATGCATGTTGAAACACTTGAAATCATACAATACATAGATATATAAAAACATCATCTCTCTACTTTTTTTCCTGATGTAGTTAACATTTACAGCCTCATGGATATCCTTTCATATCGTATGCTTTACTTACAACACAGACTTTGTCTTCATGGAAGTAGAATCCCTACAGATAGTACTTTGCCATATTTTTCTTTTCTTTCAAAAGTCTACCATGAAATAGTTATAGAAATTTGTAGATATCTTACATGTTTACATTCCCATATACATGTATACATACAAACATATTTACAAAACCCAGTGGTTTTTTGGGAGATGGGTCCATTTGTTTTTATTCTTTTTTTTAAAAAATTTTCTTTTTATCTTGGCTGTCATCCCCTCTTCTTATTAATCCCCTTTCCAATAAACATGGTAACGCATGTTAAAACCTGCTAGATATTCTTATATACATTTCTGTATGCTTATTATTATATAGAAATATTTGTGCATGTGTCTGAACATATATACATTCGTGTATGTAGTTTTTTACTCATTCCTTTATTTATTTAGTTATTTATTTATTGAGTCAGAGTCTCGCTCTGTTGCCCAGGCTGGAGCGCAATGGCGCTATCTCGGCTCACTGAGACCTCTGCCTCCAGGCTTCAAGCGATTCTCCTGCCTCAGCCTCTGAGTACTGTGATTACAGGCGTGTGCCACCACACCTGGTTACTTTGTGTATTTTTAGTAGAGATAGGGTTTCACCATGTTGGCCAGGTTGGTCTTGAACTCCCGACCTCAGGTGATCTGCCCACCTTGGCCTCCCAAAGTGCTGGGATTATCGGTGTGAGCCACCGCACCTAGGCTTACTCATTGCTTTTTAAACAATGCAATCATTATATACTTTTGTGTTGAGCAGATGAATTGTATCACTTAGCAGTACACCGTGAAAATTCCTTTAAGCCTGTTGGGATGGCTCTAATTGATTCCTTTTTTTGATTTATTTAATTCCTTTATCCTTTTCAATATTTTATTATAAAAAATTTTAAATATACCCCCAAAATTGAAAGATTATCACAACACTCAAATACTTTCCACATAGACTCAATAATTAACATTGTTTCATATTTTAATTTATCTTTGTATGTTTTATATATATAAATTTTTGTTGTTGTTATTTGTTTGTTTTGTTTGTTTGTGTTTTTGAGCTGGAGTCTCACTCAGTGGCACGGTCTTGGCTCACTGCAACCTCTGCCTTCTGAGTTCAAGCAGTTCTCCTGCCTCAGCCTCCGTAGTAGCTGGGATTACAGGCCAATGACAACATGCCTAGCTAATTTTTTTGTATTTTAGTAGAGACAGGTTTCAGCATGTTGGCCAGGTTGGTCTGGAACTCCTGACCTCAGATGATCTGCCCCCCGTCAGCCTCCCAAAGTGTTGGGATTACAAGCGTGAGCCACTGCTCCTGGCCTGTATATATTGTTTTTGTTTTACCATTTGAAACCTAAATGTAGATATTATGACATTTTACTCCCAAATACTTCAGCATGCACCTCTAAGAATACAGATGTTCTCCTTCATAACCACATTATGATTATCACACCAAGGAAAATTAATGATATCTTTAAAATATCGTGTCATACCCAATGCATATTGAGATTTCTCCAATTGTTCCCAGAATGTCATTTATAGGTTTTTTTATATTGAAACATGACCCAGTTGAGGGTCACTCATTGCATTTGGTTGTTATGTCTCATAATCTATAGCAGTTTGCTCACCTTTTCCCCAACTTTGTGCCCAACTTTTTTGAAAAGTCTTGACCAGTTAACTTGTAGAACGTCCTTTCTCTCAGATTTGCCTGATCATTTTCTCTCCATGTTTCTTAACCTGTTCTTTATCCTTTGTTTTTTCTGTGAATTGAAAATTAGCTATAGAGGCTTTATTAGATTCAGGTTAAACATTTCTGGATAGAATACTTCATAGGTGAAATTAGGAACTTTACATATATCACATTGGAAACACACAATACTAGATTATTTCATTGTTAATTGCCACTAAGTTAGATAGTTTAAGTGATGATCTTCAAACATATCCATTGTAAAGGAACATTTTTCTGTTTGTTATTAGTAAATATTCTTGGGACAATACTTCGGTTCCATGTGAATATCCTATTCCCAGCATAAAGCCTTTTACCTACTGGCTTTAGCGTTCAATAAAAACCTTTGCCTAAACCAGTTACATGGGGTTTTATGTTAAATTACATGGGTATTATGTTAAATTTTCTAATTTTATCATTTATTCTACATTTATTAGGTAGCATTGCATTATTCTGTAAGTAAGAACTTATTGCCCTCCCTTTTATTTCTTGATGTTGTTATGGGCTTATCAGTTTTTTTTTTTCAATGTGTTACAACTAGTTAGCCATTATTCTTTTTGATGCTAAATTTCCCAAATTTGGCTCACCATTCAAGCTAGCTTCTCTGTACTTTTGATATGACTCTAGTCTTAAAAAATGACTGTATATTATTACTGTAATGTAGATGCAACATGCCTATTATTGCCCTACTGTGGACATTCACTTTGTTTCCAGTATAATTGCCATACAAACAACACTAAAATACACATTCATTTATTTTCTTTTATACCTATTTATATATATAGGTATATAAGAATACCTATATTTTTATATACTGTTACTGGATTGAAACACTGCTATGAAATTTCTGTATTTATTTTACATTATTGTAATAAAGTTCCCTGCTAGTATATTTATTTCCTCTATCACTAGGAATAGTGCTAAAGTGCCATTTGTTCTCCACCTTAGCCAACCCACATTACACTGTCTTGACACTCTTACTTCTTTTAAAGCACTTATCATTATCTTGCATTATTTTTCTTTTCTAGTTATTAATTTACATGTTATATTCCAACATAGGAATTGCGCTCTTCGATAGCAATACCTTATCTAGTACCTGGTATTTAGAAATTGCATATAATGGACATTTGGTAAATATTTGCTGAATTATTGATTGAATGAATGGATGGATGGCTGTCTTTTTTTTTTTTTTTGAGAAAGAGTTTGGCTCTTGTTGCCCAGGCTGGAGTGCAATGGCGCAATCTCGGCTCACTGCAACCTCTGCCTCCCGGGTTCAAGCGATTCTCCTGCCTCAGCTTCCTGAGTAACTGGGATTACAGGCATGCGCCACCATGCTCAGATAATTTTGTATTTTTAGTAGAGATAGTATTTCTCCATGTTGGTCAGGCTGATCTGGAATTCCCAACCTCAGGTGATCGGCCCACTTCGGCCTCCCAAAGTGTTGGGATTACAGGCGTGAGCCACCGCGCCCGGCGTGGGCCTCAGTTTTAACTTTTTTCCTGTTAAATAAACTTTTTATTTTATTTTAAGATGGAGTGTTGGCTGTGTTACGCAGGGTGGAATATAGTGACGCAATCTCGGCTCACTGCAACCTCTGTCTCCCGGGTTCAAGCGATTCTCCTGCCTCAGCCTCCCAATTTGCCGGGACTACAGGCGCATACCACCATGCCTGGCTAATTTTTTGTATATTAGTAGAGACGGGGTTTCACCGTGTTAGCCAGGATGGTCTCGATATCCTGACCTCGTGATCTGCCTGCGTCGGCCTCCCAAAGTGCTGGCATTACAGGCATGAGCGCTGCGCCCGGCCAAGTTTTTATTTTTAATTAAAGAAAAAGTTTTCTCAACCTATAGAAAGGTCTATACCTTAGACCTCTTTTGATTATTTGAAAAACTATCTAGATTTGTCGTTGTATCATAAGCCGAGTTTTGCCCCTTTTTTGAACATTTTTCCAAACAATAAGAATTATAAAATTTGAAAAATAAGTGTTTATAGGAAACATTACTGACTCTTTTTGAAAGCACTTTTGTTTCTGAAATAAAAAATGAACTTTCTATTTGACATTATGGACATAAAAATCCTCTTTTGGGTTTTACTAGCTGATAGATATTTGCATGTAAATCACTCTTGAAGTTCTTGGGTTATCTTTTAGAGTATGAAAACATGAAAAAAATACTCTTGGGAACAATTATTAGGGAACATGATACCTTCTTTGCAGAGAGATCCAGTTTACTTTTAGGTAGTAGAATGGATACTTTTTAAATCTAGGGATCTGAAATTACCTGGTTTAGTTAGATACACAGGAATTTTTCAAATTACATAATTCTACATGGTACAGTGTTTATTTCATCTATTTATGTTAATTTGGTATTTTAAACTTTTATATATTTATATTTAGAGATTCTAAAAATTGCATGATGTTTGATATTATTACTACTTTATTTTGCAGAATGTGCCCATTTACTTTTGGCTCACAATGCTCCAGTCAAGGTGAAAAATGCTCAGGGATGGAGCCCTCTGGCGGAAGCCATCAGCTATGGAGATAGACAGATGAGTAAGCAATATGAATTACTGTTGTTGATGTATCTTCTAAAAATATGAAGTCATGCATTTGAAATATTCTTCATTCAATTTAACTTGCCATGATATGAACATTTGCAATTATATATAAACTTACATATGAATTATTTATGACTTAGGAACTTGAACATTGGGTGGTACACAGAAAGAATTGAGAAATCACGTTTAAAATTATGAATTTTTTTCTTTTGCAGCATTCTACCTTACTGATGTTCTCTGATTTTTTTTTTTATTCATCCATAATACAGGATTTAAAAAAAATGAATAACCTGACTGTCTTTTTGGCAACTGCTTAATTATTTAGGCCATTATTGGAACTAAAAATAACCATAGTGTTACAGTAGTTACCTGCTTTAGTTGGTAGGTATAGATTTTGCTGGAAGCAAGGAAGAAGACTGTCTCTATTTTGTTTTAGTCATTAAAAGAGTATTTCCAAAACATGTTGTATTCTTTTTGATAATATGCTGAATGTTCAGTTATTCCAGTCTCCTTCCTCCTACCCGTAATTTTTTTCAACTTCACATACAGATCTTATTTTTGTCAAGTATATCTCAGTAGTGGAAAATTTTACAAAATTTAATCTGGACGAATGGGAATATTATCTTGCTGATAATATTATCTTTATAGTTTTAGGCTGAAAATGATTAAATCTAACTTTGTGGAAAAAAATAAAAAACGTTGGCAGCTTTATTAAAGAAATGCATAATGTGGAACTCTTCTAGGATGTTACATAGATTCAGTCTTATTTTGATGCTATGTTTTGGGCTCTTCTGGGCACTTAAGATTTGGCAGGCTGGGCGTGGTGGCTCACGCCTGTAATCCCAGCACTTTTGGGAGGCCAAGGCGGGAGGATCACCTGAGGTCAGGAGTTCACCACCAGCCTGGCCAACGTGGTGAAACCCCGTCTCCACTAAAAATACAAAAAAATAGCTGGGCATGGTGGTGGGCACCTGTAAGCTCAGCTACTCAGGAGGCTGAGGCAAGAGAATCGCTTGAGCCCAGGAGGTGGAGGTTGCAGTGAGCGGAGATCGCGCCATTGCACTCTAGCCCAGGCGACAAGAGCAAGACTCCGTCTCAAAAAAAAAAAAAAATTATTTAGCTGTATATTCTACAATGACACAATCTTGGCTCACTGCAACCTCCACCTCCAGCGTTCAAGGGGTTTTCCTGCCTCAGCCTCCCAAGTAGCTGGGATCACAGGCGCTTGCCACCACGCTTGGCTAATTTTTGTATTTTTGGCAGAGACGGGGTTTCACCATGTTAGTCAGGCTGGTCTCAAACTCCTGACCTCGTGATCTGCCCGCCTTGGCCTCCCAAAGTGCTAGGATTACAGGCATGAGCCACCGTGCTCAGCCTATAAACAACTTTTAATGGTGAAGTTATATTTGGGTCTAAGATTTACTGAGATAAAATTGTAATATTTTAACAACTAAAATGTATTTTTTTTTTTTATTTGTTATACATTGACAGTTGTCCTTTCTGGACATGTATCAGGAGACTCTCATGAGAGCAAGAAACATTACTAATCCTAGAACTATTTCAAGGAAAAGATAAAAAATGTGAAAATCCAAAAAGAAAGTGATAATAAGAGTTGCAACAACTGGTCTGAAGAAACTTCCTCTGATTTTTCTAACTAATTAACAGAGTGGAGAGGAAAGCAGATTGGCTTCTGGGTTTCTGTCTAGTGTGACTTTTGTGACTTTCAATTATTCTTTTTTTTTTTTTTTTTTGAGATGGAGTTCCGCTCTTGTTGCCCAGACTGGAGTGCAATGGCAGGATCTAGGCTCACCAGCAAACTCTGCCTTCCGAGTTCAGGCGATTCTCCTGCCCCAGTAGCTGGGATTATAGGCATGCATCACCACACCTGGCTAATTTTGTATTTTTAGTAGAAATGGGGTTTCTCCATGTTGGTCAGGCTGGTCTCAAACTCCTGACCTCAGGTGATCCACCAGCCTCGGCCTCCCAGAATGCTGGGATTACAGGTGTGAGCCACTGCACTCGGCCTCAAGGATTCTTTTATTCAGAATCAGTATTTACTGAGTCCTTACTATAAAACATGTGTGCATATTAAGATGTGGAGAATAAAATACCTCGTCTCTTCTGTTTAAGAATTCATAATTATTGGGAAGGCCAATAAACAAAATTATCATGGAAAATTAGTTAAAGGATATTTAACAATCAATTTAAAGGTAAAAGATTGAGGCTCGGATAGTTGAGATCTGTTCTTAAAGTGATTTTCTTAGGTAGAGTGATATCTTAGCCATTCTAAATAATACCCCATTGACTATTATTATGTAATTATATAGCCATTATTGCTCAGTGTTGATATTTTCATTACTTTCCATCACATGAAACAAATACTTAACTGCTAACTTAAAGGATAATTAATTGAATAACTCTTACAGTGCATATTTAGAAATATTAATATAAATGTATAATGGTGTTAAACATGTGTCTGTACTTATTTTTATTTATTTATTTATTTTTGAGGCCGAGTTCCTGTGATTCTCATGCCTTAGCCTCCCGAGTAGCTAGGACTACAGGTGCCTGCCACCGCACCTGGCTAATTTTTGAATTTTTAGTAGAGATGAGGGTTTTACCATGTTGGCCAGGCTGGTCTCGAACTCCTGACCTCAGGTAATCCACTTGCCTTGGCCTCCCAAAGTGCTGGGATTACAGGCGTTAGCCACCACACCTGGCTATGTCTGTACTTTGAAGTTATCTTAAGCACTGTGATTAAGTTTTTGATTTTTTAGCTTGTGTTACATTAACATTTTCTGGGCTCAGAAAATTATATTTTTTGAGAAATCAGAGATAATCTAATATAATTAATTATTGGCAAAACTTTGTCACCTATTTGTCCATTTTTTCTGATTTCTGATAATTTTGCTAACATTCTTGTACCACAAAACACACAATGCAAACTACTTGTCAGAAACTGTTTAGAATCATTTCACTAATAAATAATAAAATTTCAAGATTATATTGCTTTTGTGCCTTACAGTGGTTACCTGGTAAACAGTGATCAGCCCAGACCAGTGTGAGATAGAGATATGGATACAAGTAAAAAGCCTTTTTTTCCCCACAATTTATCCCTCACCCATGGTCCCTAGCTTTCTCTGATATAGACAGCTCTGGTTTCTTTATGCACTCTGGGATCTAGTTGTGTTTTGTCTCTCCAGAAGTTGCTCACAGTTTGTGTGCAGATTTATGTCATGGTATACTTATGTTATGGTAGCTTTGGGAATTCTATTGGCCTTTGTCTTTTTTTTGTGGCACATCAAAGGTTAATGTGGTGTGAGAGACAGCAATTCATACTGGTTTACAGTCTTACGTTGAACTAGAAGTCTTCATTTAGCCTTCAATTTTATATTTCTTTTTGAGAGAAGGCTTTCCTCAACTTTTAGAGTAGCTTAAGTTCTTCTTGTTTTACATTTTCAAAGTGGTTTAGTCTTTTCCTTTGCAATATGTTGCATACTTCTTATTAATTTTTCAGTGTGTGTTCCCTACTCTGTGTATCTTGATAATATAAGCTTTGTGAGACTTCAAGTCATGCATATGTTGTCTTATTCACCCCTTTATCTCTGGTACAATATTTGTTTAATGAATTAATGAAGAGATGAATAAAAACTGCAAAGAAAATTCGAGACTGTGTATCAAGAATCAAAATTTTTCTTAAAAGTATTATATTAGATGCCAGTAATCCCAGCACTTTGGGAGGCCAAAGCAGGCAGATTGCTTGGGAAACATAGGGGGACCCCAACACTTTAAAAAGTACAAAAATTAGCTGGTGTGGTAATGTGTGCTTATAGTCCCAGCTACGTGGGAGCCTGAGGTAGGAGAATTGCTTGAACCTGGGAGGCGGAGGTAGCAGTGAGCTGAGATCACACCACTGCACTCCAATCTGGGTAACAGAGTGAGACTCGGTCTAAAAAAAAAAGAAAAAAGTAAAGAATTATAGTAGGACTTTTACTTATCACAACTCTCCTGAGTTTTCAAAACTTTATAATGTTTTTTCTTAAAAACAAGAAAATGATGACATTCATTGTAGAAAATTAGGAATTATAGGGGGAAAAAAAGAAAATAATATCACTCACAGATAACCACTGTTGGGTCAGGTGCAGTGGGGCATGCCTATAATCCCAGCACTTTAGGAGGCTGAGACAGGTGGGTCGCTTGAGCCAGGAGTTCAAGACCAGCCTAAGCAACATGGCAAAAACCTGTCTCTACAAAAAAACACAAAAATTAGCCAGGCATGTTGGTGTGCGTGTGTGGTCCCAGCTTCTTGGGAGCTGAGATGGGAGGATCCACTTGAGCCTGGGAGGCTGAGGCTGTGGTGAGTCGACATTGTGCCACTGTACTCCAGCCTGGAGCCCGGGACAAAGCGAGACCCTGTCTTAAGAAAAAAAAAAAAAAAAAAGACAACCACTGTTAATATTTTGTTATATTTTAGTTTCATCTTCTGGTCATATTATTCTCTACATAAAATTCTTTAAAACTTCCTGTTCTGAGGACAAATACCAAAATTGCTAATTTTGTTTATGAGGTCCAGTATGATAGTATCACTTCTTTGTCTCCTTCCTTATCTTGTTCTTTCCATCTGGCTTTCTATGTGTCAGCTGGGCTGGCTTTTTGGTTTCTCATAGTCCTCATACTTATATATCCCCCTCTTTTTGTCACAGCTCTTTAAGATTCTTCAGATCTCAGCTCAAGTACAAGGAAATTTTCTCTGCTCATATACTGTGTCAGAACTCTGCCCATTCCCTTTAGGCAGAGTGTATGAGGCCAGGAGTTGTCTATTTGTGTTCTAAATACCTACTGGATGTGTCAGAAACATAGTCAGGATGTGCCATTAACTATGATGTTGAGGAAATCATCCTATTTTAGGGAGAGAGACCAGTGAATATTCTGTGGCATTCTGAAGTATTCACAAAGTCCTGGGGAAACAGATGAGTGGAAAAGTTATTCAGGTTTTTAGCAAGGTGTTTGGTTCTTAAAACTGTCTCAAAGGATTTTAGGAGCTAAAAAGGTGGGTGAAGACATTCTACTCTGCGAGAGTGGAATGTGTATAAAGCGTGGAAATGTAAGAAAACAAGGCATATGCTAGGGAACAATATATATTTGGCTTCTTCTTTTTTTTTTTTTTGAGATGGAGTTTCCCTCTTGTTGCTCAGGGTGGAGTGCAATGGTGCGAATCTTGGCTCTCTGCAGCCTCTGCCTCTCAGGTTCAGCGATTCTCCTGCCCCAGCCTCCTGAGTAGCTGGGATTACAGGTACTTGCCACCATGCCGAGCTATTTTTTTTTTGTATTTTTAGTAGAGACGGAGTTTCACTATGTTGGCCAGGCTGGTTTCGAACTCCTGACCTCAGGCAGTCCACCTGGCTCGGCCTTCCAAAGTGCTGAGATTATAGGCATGAGCCACCGTGCCCCTGTATTTGGCTTCTTAATGATACATGGCAAAGATGGATGAAGGGGCAAAGACCAGTGTTGGGAAATGAAGTTGTAGTGATAAAGGGACCACATTGGTATCAGCTTTATGTACTATTCAAGATTTTAATCTCAATTTCTGGTCTCTGCAAAAGCCTGGAAGACTTCAAAGCAGGGACTGATATTATTAGATAAGTGAAAAGACTTTCTAATTAATACAGTGGAGTCAGGGAGGCAAGAGATATTTAGAATAAAACATTTTTGGAACAAATGAATTAAGCTTGACTTAAAGACATAGTGTTTTTAGAGAAGAAAGGGATAGATTAGAAAGTAATTAAAAGAAAGATTTAGCTGGGCGTGGTGGCTCATGCCTGTAATCCCAGCACTTTGGGAGGCTGAGGTGGGCGGATCATGAGGTCAAGAGATCTAGACCATCCTGGCCAACATGGTGAAACCCCGTCTCTACTAAAAATACAAAAATTAGCTGGGCGTGGTGGTGTGCGCCTGTAGTCCCAGCTACTCTGGAGGCTGAGGCAGGAGAATAGCTTGAACCCGAGAGGCAGAGGTTGCGGTGAGCTGAGATTGCGCCACTGCATTGCAGCCTGGTGACAGAGCAGGACACCGTCTGAAAAAAAAAAAAAAAAAAAAAAAAAAAAAAGAAAAATTTAACAGAATGGATTATCTCTTGGATATAGGTAATGATAGAATGATTCAGAGTAACTCTAAGGTCTCTATTATGGATTGATGGTGATTTCATTAATTAATTGATATGTAGACTATAGGAGCAAGAGCAGTATGGTCTTTAATTTGTGTTAGAGTTGTTGGGTTTGAATCAGCCGTAGCACATCAGGTAGAATTGTCCAAGTGGGAAGCAGGAAATAGATTGGAGCTTAGAAGGAAGAGGAGTGCAAAAGATGCAGATTTAAGTAATACTTGGAGCAGTAGGGCATAGTCCAAAAGTTTTACATCAAACTGTAAACTTCAGTTGGAGAAGGAGGAATGAGAAAGTAAAATTATTTGTGGTTTATGGACTTTTGCATTTGAGTCTTTGTATGAATTCTCTTATCACCTAAATCCTCTAAAGCTAATTTTATCTTCATTATTAATCAGTATTAGTAAAATTCTTACAATATGGGAATACAAATACTGCAATACTGCTGCCTAAAAAGGATACTGGTAATTTTGTGTAATTGCTTTCTGAATGTTTGTGCATCCATAAGAAGTTTGAGTTTCTGGTATTTTTCAATATGAAGTCTTATATAGAAAAAGGAATCTCTTTGCATGTGTTATTATACTATGCTTATATACAGTGGTTGCCATTACCTTTTTAATAATGTTTAGTCATTATTTATTGAATGCCTTCAGTCAGTTACAATTATATTTAGTTAATAAAATCAGGCTGATAAAAAAATATATAGCCTCTGCTTTTTATTGAAAGACCCTTTCTATCTAGGAATTGAATTCTTTTCATTCTCTACATTCAACCAAGGTCCATTTCAATCTGAAGGTAGATTGAATAAGATTTATTAAGGTACTTGAGCTTATAGTGGAAAACAATGACCATTAAAAAGAATTTTACTACATTTGGGTAATGTAACTTTGACATTAAAGTTAAATATAACGAACCAGGAAGGTTTGTCAGATTCATACGAACTTGAATCTGTAAATGATTATCTAAGTCATTGATTCTCAGACTTTTTGGATTTCACAGACCAGAAAAAAATTTTTTACTGGTGATTGATATAGGGAATCTAACTTTTTCATTTTAGACTATCAGAACTTTATAAAAAAGGTAACTACTGTCTTTTGTGATCCACATTTTATTTTTTAAAAAGATATTTGAAACCAAAAGTAGGAAGAATAGTCTTTTAAAAATTTATTAAGAAAAAACTCATTCTAGTACACGTTTTTTCTCATTTTCTGCATATCATCGGAAACTCAAACAATTGGGCACAGAAATGTAGGTTCGTATTTGGGAACTACTGATTTAGGTCACTGAGCTAATAAATGGTAGAACTGAAACTAGGTCCTATGTTTCCTGATTTCTGTGTCTCAGTTTTTATTATTTTGAGACACCTTCAGTAATTTAAACATTGTTCTTTGATTTTTGGCTTTTTAAAATATATTGGAATTTAGTTAGACCTGTAGTTAAAAATAAGAAGAGCTCCTACTATTTTTATATCCTTCCCTAGATTTTTCCTAATTTTGGGCCTATGTGGACAAAAAAAAATCTGGTCCAAGCTTTCACTACTTTTTTTTTTTATTCACCTTCTGCTTCTGCGTTCCACGTGGGACTTGAAGTGGTTTATAAGAATGCATACTGTGAAATAGTAAAAATAATTTACTGATTTTTAAAAAGCCCTCAGAACGCATATGTATATGTATGTATATGAAAAATATGTTAGAATCAGGAGGAAATTAGCATGTATTGATGTATATATTTCCCCCAATGTACATTTTTCCATGTTCTTATTTTTTCTATGTTTATTTCATTCAAGTCTAATATTTTTTCTTATTTTGATAAATGTTAAGGATTAATTGATTGATTTTTGCCAGTGAATTTTAGACCTTCTTTCTAACAGATAAAAATTGTGTTTAGTTAATTGCAGGCACAGTGTCTTGCTCTGTCACCCAGGTTGGAGTGCAGTGGTCATAGCTTACTGCAGCCTCAAACTCTTGGGCACAACCAGTCCTCCTGCTTCAGCCTCCCAAGTAGCTAGGACCACAGGTACACACCATCAAGCCCTGGCTAATTTTTTTTTTTTTTTTTTAAATAGAAATGGGGTCTCACTATGTTTCCCAGGCTGGTCTCGAACCCCTGGGCTCAAGTGATCCTCTCACCTTAACCTCCTGAGTAGCTGGGACTACAGGTGCAGGCCACTGTGCCCTTACTTCTATTCTTACTTGACAAAGGAGAGGGGAAAAAAAGGAAGTTTAGAGAAATTAGGTAGTAACTTGTCCAAGTTTACACACAACCACTAAATGGTAAAGCTGGGGTTTGAATTTTAGTGATGTGCTTAAATCTCAGTCTCTTAGTAATTGAAAATATACTGCGGAGGACTTTAGGTTTTCTTAGATTCAGAAGTTCTTTTTCCAGATACAATAAGATTCATTTTTGTGTTTTTTATACTGTGCTGGTAGTATGTGAAGGTACATCCTCCAGTGAAAAAAGAACAGATACACCTGGTAACAATTATAGGTAATTATATGTTTTTAGAAAAGTGGCTTCCAGTGGGATTTTTGAGATCTGTTGTTTTTGAGATCTTCCTTGAGGTCAGTGTTCTATTAGGATATTACATCGTTTGAATGAGTTTGGTTATTTTGGCACAGTTAGGCAAATCCTTACTGATAATTAAAAACTAGTAAAAGCTAGGGTGAATATGGTGTAGGTTAATGTTGAAATATCTCTTCTCATTATTCTTTGGGGATCATACCAGTTTTATTAAACTTATTTACTAACTTTATCTATATAGGTCCCATGTTCTCTGACTTCTGTGTCTCAGCTTCTTTTACTATTCCAAGAGACCTTCAGTAATTTAAACATTGCTCTTTGATTTTTGGCCTTTCAAAATGTATTGTGGTTGTAGATACATACACACACATATACACACACATGCATGTGTGCATATGTGTACATGTATTATCTGTCTATATGTGTAATAAGCCAGTGGTGTTTTTATTGCATGATGAAAATTTAAATTAGTTATTTTTAAAATTTAAACTTTAGTTACAGCTCTTTTGAGGAAGCTTAAGCAGCAATCCAGGGAAAGTGTTGAAGAAAAACGACCTCGATTATTAAAAGCCCTGAAAGAGGTAAGCTATATTTCTTTGTTTATTTTGCACCTTGGGAGTAATTATAAGTGTAGTTTTAAGCATTTTTTTCTTAATACAATTGAAATTCTCACTTATTAAGGGCCAAAATATGGTAAAAAATTATACCTAAATTACGTAATAATTATAGTGTATAAATGTGATCTTCTACACCTCACTTTGAACTAGGAAGATAAAGATTTATTACTTTCAATAAATTAGATAAGAGGTCTAAAGAAAAAAAAAGGAGATAAGTCATAGTTAATGGCAATAATTTTCCTTTGCCTTTGAATTAGAAGATTCTCTAGAACTAAAGCCATTGCTACTAGAAGTGGCAGGCTATTTTATTTTTATTTATTTATTTATTTTGAGACAGCACCTCACTCTGTCACCAGCTAATTTTTTGTATTTTTAGTAGAGATGGGGTTTCTCCATGTTGCCCAGGCTGGTCTCAAACTCCTGAGCTCAAGCAATCCACCTGCCTCAGCCTCCTAGAGTGCTGGGATTATAGGTGTGAGCCACCGTGCCCAGCCTGTATATTCTTTATATAACAAAAACCCTTTTTATCTGTCCTACGTCCTTGTGGTAAGAGCTGGGTATGCTGGCACAAAAAAGAGAGTGGTTTGTTTTCTGTTGTTACTCTCTTCCTCTGTATTTCTGCTGTCTCAAAGAACTGTGGGAGAAAGATTAGACCTGTCATGATGTTATGGTGATAGCTTGTCTCTGTTAGCCGTGCTTTTTTTTTTTTTTTAAAAGATCTGAAGAAATAAAGAAAAAGCCAGAAAAATGTTTTACTTGTGTTGCAATGATTTCTACTATTAGCATTCACTTTTATCACTTTTTGAAAAAGAAAGACTAACTTGTTGATGTTGCTATATTTCTAATGCTCTACTTCTATTTAGAACATATACTCTTCACAGTTACAATCTTTGGTGTCTAACTTCTGATTTGCAAAATAAAAATTTTTTTTCGGCTGGGCATGGTGACTCATGCCTGTAAACCCAGCACTTTGGGAGGCCGAGGTGGGTGGATCACCTGAGGTCAGGAGTTCGAGCCTAGCGTGACCAAAAAGGTGAAACCCTGTCTCTACTAAAAATTTAAAAAAAAAATTAGCCAGGCGTGGTGGCAGGCGCCTGTAGTCCCAGCTACTTGGGAGACTGGGACAGGAGAATTGCTTGAACCCAGGAGGCAGAGGTTGCAGTGAGCCAAGATCATGCCACTGTACTCCAACCTGGGCAATGGAGTGAGACTTTGTCTCAAAAAAAATAAAAAAAATTTTTTCATAGATATTATATGATGACATGTTTCAGATTTTATAAACTTGTATTATCCCTTTACAGAAAAATATTTTCTATTACAATGGGCCATTTTTTAAATGCCATTATGAGGCTATACAAATAATCATTTTGGTAGTAATTTTTAATAACACTTCTAAAGTTAACTATTTAAAAAATAATATTTATTGTTATTGCTATTTTGTTTATACTGGGAAGTGTAATATGTGTTGATGGAAATTTAAATGCTTACCAGTTTCAGATATGTTACTATGTAATTAAAATGTTCTTATAAAATATACAGGTGCATATTTTCCTTTGTAATTAAGTATAGTAATGCATGTATTATAATGTTTTAAGGAATAGCCATATTTTTTCTATCAAATTCCAAACATTAAAGTTAATATTTTATCATTTTCTATTTCTGACTAGAGACCTTTGATGATAAAAGATTTTTTAAAGCATAAGAGCTGTTAACTAAGGTGCATTTAGTAATTATTCATATTTCATTTTTCAGCTAGGTGACTTTTATCTAGAACTTCACTGGGATTTTCAAAGCTGGGGTAAGAGTGTGCTATGTTTTACTATAAAATATGTACTCATGCAGAAATGCAAGTACAAAAATGCCTATCATATAGAAATGTTAAGATAACAAATTTAATACTTGCTGTGAGGAAAAGTATTTTTCGTGACATTGACTGTAATCATTATAAAGCCCTATAATATTTAATTATTCCAAATTGATTAGTAACATTAATAAATCTTTTTTTTTTTTTTTTTTTTTGAGACAAGTTCTTACTGTTGCCCTGGCTGGAATGCAGTAGTACGATCATAGCTTACTACAGCCTTGAATTCTTGGGCTCAAGCAATCCTCCCCGCTCAGCCTCCTGAGTAGCTAGGACCGCAGGCACATGCCATCACACCTGGCTAATTATTCTATTTTTTGTAGAGATGGAATCTCGTTTTGTTTCCCAGGCTGGTCTAGAACACCTGGGCTCCAGCAATCCTCCTACTTCGGCCTCTCAAAGTGCTTGGATTACAGAAGTGAGCCACCACATCTGGCCAATAGTTTATATTTTTAAGGTTGAAAATGCTACTTTTAGTTTTAAAAATTTTGTTTTACAAACAGCATTTAAAATTTAATAATAGAATGCAAGGAGTTTTCAGAAAAGAAAATAATTATGGGATTATAGGACTACTGAATTTAAGGATGTTTGAAATCTAGTACTTAGATCTCTGAATGTGGAGAATTTAGTTAACATCTTTTGTTTATGTATATTTTGTGTCTTTCAGTTATTTTGCCTCTTGCATACTTTATAGCCACTTTCTTTACATACCATTTGGTTGAACAGTGATTCCAATGACTTATGAAAGACCCTAATTTTGCCCCAGATTTTTTTGCAGTCATTTATTGACTTACCTGAACAAGATTTTTCTCCTCCTCATAAAACTTTCATATCCAAATATGAAGTTTGATTCTAGTGACCTTTATTTTACTAACTAAACAACTAAATTTTGTTGTTTTTAAAGATTTAAAAAAATGTAATCTGTAAAAAGGTTTGGACATAATGAGCTTCTGTGCGTTTTTGTTAAAGCATCTAAATTAATTTTTGTTGTTTTGGAGACAGAGTCTCACTCACTGTGTTGCCCAGGCACATAGCATATTATACCAAATGAGGAACTTTGGGCTAATAATTCAAAGTCAGTAGAATAGGAATTATGAACTAGCAAATCTGTTTCTTTTCAGTTCTACATTCTGTGCCTCTATGATTTTCTCTATACATTTAAAAACAAATTCTAGACTGTGAAATGGAAATTACTTACAGTACTTAGCCCCATCCAGTGCTGCTACTGCCCTTCCCAGGCAATTTGTAGTGGGATTTCCAGAGCAAGACTCTGTCTCAAAAAAAAAAAAAAGAAAAGTAATAGAAATTTCACAGTTTTAGGCCTGGTCTATGTTAGGTGAATAAATGCAACTTAATTTAAAACATTACATTCTGGCATTTGTTAACGTAGAGGAAGTTATGATATTCTCACAATACACTTGGGTTTGCAAATTCAGCTTCAACTCATCAGTAAGAAAATAGGTTATACAATATACTATATAGCAGTAAAATGCCTAGAAAGTTACCAGATTTAAACTTTAATTAACAATTATACTTGTTATTTCTTCTAATTCCCTTGTATCTTCTGATTTCTTCTGAAAAAATAAATGTAGCTATAAATCTGAAGTCTATTAACACTTATTTCTCTCTACTGTATGAAAAAATAGTAGTTTTCTACTGTCTTGAGAAAGAGTCTGGCCTCTTTTCAACAAGTAATAATTTTCTACAAATTATATTTTTGATAAACTGCCTTCTCTATTTGGAACTTGTAGATACAAATCAGACTACAGCTTATGTAAATTTTAAACATTGATTTTATAACATGTATACATTTCTACAAATTGTATTATGCTTTTTAGTTAGTTTTGACTAATACAAATTATAATTTAATACTAAAATTATCCTCAGAATTTACAAAGATTTTAATCTATTTTTAATAGACTATTCACTGTTAAAGTTTTGAACATTATAGAAAATTAATCAGGTATTTTTAAGTTTCCCTGTTACCACTTCCCAGAGGTGACCATTGTTAACATTTCGTATGACTACTTTCAAATGCTTTTCAGTGCTTGCTAAAGTGTTTGTGTATATATCTACGCACACACAACCCCTCAGAATTAGGTTTTTTTTCTCCCATGGCATCATACTATTATATTGTTATGCAAGTTGGCATATTTATTTATTTATTTATTGAGAGGGAGTCTCACTCTATCACCGAGGCTGGAGTGCAGTCATGTGATCTCAGCTCAATGCAAACTCCACCTCCCGGGTTCAAGTGATCCTACCACTTCAGCTTCCTGAGTAGCTGGGACTACATGCGTGCGCCTTATATTTTTAGTAGAGACAGGGTTTCACCGCGTTGGCCAGGCTGGAACTCCTGACCTCTGATGATCCGCCTTCCTCAGCCTCCCAAAGTGCTGGAATTACAGGCGTGAGCTGTACACCCAGCTGTCATTTTTATTCAACCAATTATAGGCATCTTACCGTATTTCATGTGGTAATACTTCACTAATTTTAACAGCTGCATAATACTTTGTGGCATGGATGATTAAGATTTTTCTAGTGTGTTTAATCCTTGTATAAAGAATTTTAATTCTAAATTTAATCAGTTTTTTCTCACATTTTTATAACTCTAGCTCAGGCTAGTTTGACTCTGTTAAAGATTATGCAGTCTTGTTGCTCTGTTACTTTTATGCCTTATTCGGGGGTCCTGGTGTCCTAGAACACATAGAAAAACAGGTTTATAGTAGCCTTGTGTAGTAAAGGAGCTCCAAGTTAGATTGGTCTAAAACATGAATACTATCTTTTTTACCCCATTTTTTCCCCATCTATAGAGACCCCAGTCCTGCTTTGTGATCCTAAACTGGGTTGTTCCTTGAGTATTTTGGCTCTTTAACTGATTCCCTTAGTAATCATTAGTGGTTTGAATTCTAAAATAGTCAATGTATATTGCTGAACAAAATGTTATAAAATAGTTTAAAAGTGATATTTTAATTATACTAAAAGATATAAATACATGCAATCACTTCTAAAATTGTGTATATATCTACAGTTATAAACAACACATTATAAATGTTGCATAATTGAGTTCCTGAAGTAACCATGAGACAGTTGTCCGAAGTATTTCTTCTCTGAGAACTTGACTTTGATGCAAAAAGTCAGCACATCTGTTTCATTCCTAATAAAGGATTTTACTGATTTAAAGTCACAACTATTAGTACATGATGATTAGATGTCATATATAATTCTAAAACGAAACCCGTTGGCTTCTAGATAGCCTAGATCTTTTATTAGATTTTATGATCAAGCTTTAAGAGTTTTGGCATATTTCTTTCCCTTGTCAAAACACATAATGATTTTTAAAACAGCAAGCGAAAAATAAGGGGAAGCCAAGAAATACTGAAATCAGGGTGAGTTTACTTTTGAGATAGTAGAACATACTTTTTTTTGATGCTGTTACTTATATTCAGACTTCGGAGAAAATAGCCACAGACTTAGTAACAAGTTTGAAGGTAACTGAAATATTACAGCCTGGGTTTTTAGGTATATAAAAGCTTTGAATTGGAATCAGAAGTACTGGCCCCTAAGTATTTGACATGGCAAATCACATATTTTATGTGTTTTCTGAGCTTGATTCTTCATTTTTAAAATGAGGATAATACTAACTACCCCACCTGTTGCAAACTTTCTTTTGATGTATATGAAATAAAATCATTTTTTTGAAGAAAGCCTTTTGTATACTGTAATACTTTGTATACTATAAAGTATACTATAAAGCCCTTTATATACTATAAAGTGTCAAATGATTTATAATATGATCACTACTTTAAATTTTGCATTATGCAGATAGCATGTTTTAACTAAAAGACTAATTTTCTATTTTTATTTGTTATCTACAGAATCAATCCATCCTGTATTTGCGACTGTTAATTGTATATTACACACACACTTATGTACACATGTGCCTGTGATATGGTCTTAATTTCAAGAATTTGAGCTTCACATTTTTTTCATTTCTTTATACATGGTAGTTTATTATAGCCTGTTATACAGCTTTATTTATCCATAGAATAACTCCTATCTCCCCAAAATAGCAGATAATAAATAATAAAAAACTATCAGAATACAGCTTGTGGCTTGTATATGAGCTATAGATAGCAACATAGGAATGTAGAAGTCTATAGATAAATACAGATTTTGAAACTCAGGTACATTGAGTCTAAATAACTAAGGCATATATTTGGGATTCAAACTCAAATTTAACTGTCTCACTTCAAAGATGCCTCTTTCTATTATACACATTACTTTCCTGCAATTTTTCCAAATTTTATTTAAAAAATTAGATAAGGTTCAGGTCTATCTGGTTACCCATTCAGGAGGGTTTAGTTACCATAGGGTATTGTTTACTCATCTATAATATGCAGTCTGTACCTGAGTGGCATCATACTGACTCTGCTACCCTTGTTTGTGGGTGGGATAGGAGTATAGTAAGCTATACAGAAATTACAAGTAACTAGTAGATATTTGAAGTTGCTTAAAATTGTTTTTTATATTTTATTTATTTTTAAATGGAAAAATACTATTTGAAAAGAAATTATTATAATTTGATAATAAAATGTCACATTACTCTTTTAATTTAAAAGTTTGTAAATATCTCAAAATTTAGATAGTTATTTTTTATCTTTTGTTTTTAAAAATACAGTGCCTTTACTTTCCCGAATTCTGCCTTCCGATGCATGTAAAATATACAAACAAGGTATCAATATCAGGTAAGGTGATTTGATTTTTTTCTCAGTAAAAGAAAGTTGAGATTTAGAGGAAGATTTTTTTCCCTGTAATCATAACTTACATATGTTTTATGATGTTAAAATGCTGTAACAGATTCACAATATTTTATCTCATTTGAGACATACAGATAAAAAATCAAAGACATAGAAACTTTGTTTTATTTTTTATTACTTAGAGAACAAACTCAAAGTGGAAAAGACATAAAATCTTGACTAAAGCAAAGATACTATTCTTATGTAACTACAGACTATCTAGAAGGCAAACAGTGAGAATCTTGATGTAATATTAAGATTTACAGTGGTTACCTTCCTGATCCTGGATTTTTTAAGGAATAAGGGACACATAAGGAAGACCCAATTATTGACTTTTTCTCCATCTGTTTCATATATTTCCTTCCCCTGTTTACTCATCCGTGCATCTGTTCTTCCATTCATTCATTCATCTAGCCATTCCAGTGAATACTTTGAGGCTAATTTTAATTTCCTTCTATTCTATTCCTTTTATAACTAAGATTAATGTTTGGATCTGATGGAAAATACATCTATTTAACTTACATGAGAATTTTACTTTTATCATTCTTTATTTTGCTTTATAATAATATAGCCATATTTATAAATTATCTATTTGTAAACTATATATAATGCTAGTGAATATGCCAACTTCTATATATATGTGTACATATATTGGTATATTTATAAATAGTATACATGTATATATAAAATTTTGTGTACGTGTGTTTCTATATATCTCCAGAATATTAATTTGAATGTTTAAGGGTCTAGAACTAGAAATAACTTGAAGGATTATCTCATATTAAGTCCTCATTTAGAGATGAGAAAGCTCAGATAAGTTAAGTGATTTTTTTACAAGAGCATTTTACAAATTAATGGCTGAACCAGGACTTCTGACTTCTTGTTCGTTGTTCTTGTCACCATGACACAAAGCAGAAGTTTTAAAAAATCAGCTATTTCAGAGAAATTTATTGTTTAGTATTTTGAATTAGTGAAGCAATAACTTTTAGTTGGAAGTAAATTCTAGGATATTATCCTTAAGCAATAGAATTTGGTTAAGGTAGATTTTTTTTTTGTTTTTTGTTTTTTCTTTTTTTAACTAATAAAGATGGGGTCTCACTATATTGCCCAGGCTGGTCTTGAACATACAGACTCAAGTGATTCTTCCACCTTGGCCTCCCAAAGTACTGGAATTACAGTGTGAGCCATCACACCCAGCCTGTGTTTTTAAAAAAACCTTTTCAGGTGTTTCTAATTATAAAAGTGCTCATGTACCTTAAATGCATTGTCATTACAGAAAACTTGGAAAATACAGAAAAATAGAAGAAAAATTAAGTAGAAAAGGATTTTTGATGTGGATTTAATTCAGCAGTCTTTTGTTAGCAATTATTATGGTTTCATTAATTTAGACATTTTTAATATAGGTGCTTGCCAAAGATGGTAGGCAATTTTGGAGCATACTATTATCTTCTATGTGATACTTTAAAAAGTTAGTTTTAGGCCAGGTGTGGTAGCTTATGCCTGTAATTCCAGCACTTTGGGAGGTTGAGACAGGTAGATCACTTGAGTCCTGGAGTTCAAGACCAGACTGGGCAACATGGCAAAACCCCATCTTTACAAAAAAATATTAAAAATTAGCTGGGCAAGGTGACACGTGCCTATAGTCCCAGCTACCTGGGAGACTGAGGTGGGAGAACCACCTGACCCCAGCAAGTTGAGGCTGCAGTGAGCCATAATCATGACACTGTACTTTAGCCTGGGCAACAGAGTAAGACCTTGTCTCAAAAAAAATAAAGTTTTTATTCTGTTTGAGTCCTAGGTTTAGGCAAAAAGGATTCTCTTTGAAAAAAATTGCTTCACATTTATATATGACTTTTTAAAGTAAATGTTTTGGTACACATTATATAATAAGTATAGGTAATAAAACCAAAAAGGTTAAAACACAACCTGGGCAATATTATGAAATCTTGTCTGTTCAAAAAATACAAAAAATTAGCTGGGCATGGTGGCACACACTTGTAGTCCCAGCTACTCAGGAGGCTGAGGTGGGAGGATCACCTGAGCCCAGGAGGTTGAGGCTACAGTGAGCCGAGATTGTGCCACTGTATTCCAACCTGGGTGATAGAGTGAGACCCTGTCACACACACACAAAAGTTAAAACAGGAACATGAGGGTAAAAGCCTGGGGGAGAAAAATTGTGAGAGAGGTTGTAGGTTAAGGGGAAATTACTATAACTTAGCAACTCAGACATGGGGCTTACTAGTAACTGAGGATGAAGGACAAATGTGATAGGTTCTAAAGCTCTCATCAAACAAGGCTTACCAGATTAATGGAGAGGATAGCTTTTAGGATGCATGACAAAAGGTTTTTTGCCTAGGTGATAAGAATCTAAAGGAAAAAATCTGTTAACATTAAATTAAAAACTTGCTATTTTAAATGTCATAAGACAATTTTTAACACCATTTTAATAAAGCTAAATTTTAAAATATATTCAAAGAGAAATCTTTAAGTTTACTTTTATCTCATGGCAGCCATGTAATCATTTGAAATGTCTTCTCTGGTATCAAAGAGAAACTAATACTTCAGTAGAAATAGGAAAGTGTGAGCAACATTATTCTTGAGAGTACTAACAAAGATTTTGACCATAAATATAAATAATTAAGAGGTAATCTGTAATCACTGATTGAAAGTATATTTGCACACTTTTCAAGATTTTCTTGTCTGAAGTGAAGCCTTTAGTTCCTTTTTTCGGTGTTATTTGGCATTTTTTCAGGCTTTCTTCTTAAAAATAATACTTTCTATTCAAATATTTGCATTTGTATAAAGAAATTCTTCTTCATGGCTAATTACATGGGAAAAATTAAAAATGTTTAGGTTCATAGGCTTAAAGCCAAGGACTAGTGAGTACTTGAAAATGCCATCGTGATAATTAACATTATTTATTGAGGCATATGTGATGCAGCTTACCAGGTCATCTAATATGTCAGGGATATACAGAAAATGTATTACCCTTTTTATTGTAAATTGTAGAAACACGGATGAAATAAAAATAGGCTGTATTAATTTATATAACTGGGAAGTTTCTATGACTAATTTTACATATCGTTAGATCTAAAATCTCAAAGGTCACCATGTCAGTCTGTCTTTGTCTTTCTTTATCTGTCTTTCTGTGCATCTCTTTACTTACCTTTTCATCACCACTCCTGGCAACCCACTACCACTTTCACCTATGATGGGCAAGCAGGGAATGGAGGCAGAAGACTGTTTTAGCCCATTTTTTCTTTTATGTAGAGCATAACATTCCCTGATAGCTGAAGCTTGGAGCTCAAATAGTGCACTTACATATAGAATGATCTGTTCCTTTTTGGTATTATCAGGAGCCCACATCTTACAGAGATAGGAGAAGAGTCCTTTTTAATACTATTTTCTTTTAGGACACATGCTCAAGCAGTGATAGGTGCTATTTAATAGTATAGCTGAATTCTAGCTTCTGGGAGTGGACTAAAAACTAGATTTCAGCTATAAAGCAACAGACAGGGTCCCCCCATCCTAGCCCCCCGTGAGTTGATGCGTTACTTTTTTAGGGCTTCTTGATACATAAGGTAACCATACTTCCCTCTTTGCTCTGGCTCACCCCTGTTTTCCTGGCAGAATTATCAATAGTGTCACTTTCATTCTTAGTTGTTATTAATTTTGATGATAAATTCTATGTAACCCTAGTTATTATTTTCATGCAGCATGTGAGGCATGTTTTATTTCTGTTTTTCCTGTCTAGGGAAACCAAGAATACCAACTCATTTTGCCTTGTCTGTGATGAGAACTGAAAAACATACAGAGTAATGAATTATTACAGTTGCATTAGAAATTCAGTAGCCAGGGTAGATCTTTCACGGAGGCTTAAAGGAGCTTCCTGGGGATGTGACCAGCATCTCTTGACAGCGGGGCCAACCAGTTTCTTGGGTTTAGTAGCCATTAGCTAGGGTGATCCTGATCTGGTGATTTATAAAGCCATGTGCAAGATTGAAGCACTTCAATGTATTGTAAGCTTTCTATTTTCAGTATTTTTCCTAATTTCAGCAAGTAGTGCTTTGTAGAATGTTGTTTGAGACTAGCACATTAGGCTGGACCATGACAGGTCCAGGTTACCAAAGAGCACAGTAAACACACAGATGTGTGAATCCATGAGTATTAGATACAGAATGATCTGTAAGGTTTCCAGGGTGTGGAGATGTTGGCTGGGAAAGAGAATACTAGTCCAAATCTGAGAAGTCAAATAGAATGGCTAAGAATTTAAATGGTTTATCAAGTTGAAGGATAAAGCAAGGTTTGGTATCAGATGGTTAGGCATTAGTCTTTTGGTTTTTAACAAAATATTTTAAATTTAGTTTTTATGTATAAATTTGACTTTGCAATATGGTATTAGCATCTTGGTTTGAGTTTAGAAGGAATAAAGCTTATTTAATTATTAGTGAAGTTTTATCAAAATTATATTTGTCAGAGTTTCTCATCTACCCATGTTTCACAGGCTTGACACAACTCTCATAGACTTTACTGACATGAAGTGCCAACGAGGGGATCTAAGCTTCATTTTCAATGGGGATGCGGCACCCTCTGAATCTTTTGTAGTATTAGACAATGAACAAAAAGTTTATCAGCGAATACATCATGAGGTAAGCATGTTGTCTTATCAATATTCCTTTAAATTGTTAAAAAAAAAAAAAATCTAGGTTTTTAGCCAAACCTCAGTATAATTTGCTTAAAAGCTTAAGGTATAATTGAGATGGTTTGCTCCTAAAGCTATAGTTTCCTGACCACTAGCTTTCTTTTCTTTTTTCTTTCTTTTTTTTTTGAGACTGGAGTCTCGCTCTGTCACCCAGGCTGGAATGCAGTGGCATGATCTAGGCTCACTGCAACCTCTGCCTCCTGGGTTCAAGCAATTCTCCTGCCTCAGCCTCCAGGGTAGCTGAGACTATAGGCGCCCACCACCAAGCCCAGCTAATTTTTGTATTTTTAGTAGAGGCTTTGTTTCACTTTGTTGGCTAGGTTGGTCTCAAACTCCTGACCTCAAATGATCCACCCACCTTGGCCTCCCAAAGAACTGGGATTACAGGCGTGAGCCACTGCTCCTGGCCTATTTTCATTTTTTAATTACTATCCTCTGGTCTCCATCTTGACCAGTCCATTGAGTCTGCTCAGAATTCAACTGATTATCTCCTAGATCAATGAACTCCAACTTCTCTTCATTCTCATTTATAGTTTTCATTTGTTGAACCTGTGCTGGACCTTTACCATGTATTATCTTTTTATCTTACCTTCTTTTAATGTTGTTGACAATCTTTATTTTATTTCCTTAATACAAATACTTCTTTTGGCTCTGTCTGCAGTCTTACTTTTCCTAACTCTTTGGCTGCCTTTCCTTTCTGTGTCCTTTCCCTCTTCAAGTACAACATGATTTTCCTTCTCTCATGCCATATCTTTGTGTTGAAAAACCATTGATAGGCCCTTGATATGGTTCTCATTTTTACAAACTGCCAGAATAATCCCTTCCATTCCCACAGTCCTATAGGTTGATGATTTACAAATACATGTTTGTGTCCAGACAGTTCTGAGTAGAGGCTTATGTGTTTAAATGCCTAGTGGATATCATGTGTGTCTCCCAGGTACCTCAAAATTCACCTTATTTAAAACTAACCTTACTACTTTTCCTCAAAACCTGCTCTTTTTCCTGTTTTTCCTCTTTTGATGAATGATGTCATTCTCTATTCAGTCAGAAACCTAGGAGTTATTTCTGGTATCTTTTCTTGTACTGTATGTTTTCTCAACAGAGTACATATCTGGTCATTTATTTCTCCTTAATGTCTCATAATTATTCCTCTTTTATTCACACTGTCACTACTGTAATTTAAATATTCATTATTTCTCAACTGGACCATTGGAAAGTCTTATAAATGATCTTCCTGGCTCCCTTCTTGTCTGCTTCTAAATTATCCCACATGTTGGAGATACACTGAACTTTAGAAACACATTTGTGAAACCTTACTTACTTAAAGATACTTAAAAAGTTCCCCATTACCTAGAGTGAAATCTAATCTCCTTAGCATGGCATGTTTCCTTTTGTCACCTTAGTTTTGCTCACCTTTCTAGCCTTTTTCTTATCTTGCTATTTCAGATACCATCATACTGCGCTCTTGGCAGTTTGTCAGATGTGCCAGGCTATTTGGGCCTTTATTCCTTTTTTCATATTCTTTCCACTTCCTGGAATGCTTTTCTTTTTGCACCCTCACACCTGTCGGGCATGCACTTGGTGTTACTTTCTCTGCCGCCAAATGACTTTTGTTGTCCTTATGCTCCTATTAAATTTGGAACCATAAAACTTCTAATGTTACATTTACTGACATGGCTTTTTACCATTCTGTTAGTCTAAGCTCCTCAAGGGCATGGGGTTCTTTTTGTTGTATTCCCTGGTATCTAATACAGCATCAGTACATTCTACGCTATAGGTTGGTAAACTCTTTCTGTGAAGGAAGAGATAATAAATATTTTTAGATATTAAAATATGTTCATGGGCCATATGGCCTCTGTCACAACTACTCAACTCTGCTGTTGTTAAAAGCAGCCACAGACAATATGTAAATAAATGAGTTTATTACCTTATGCTTTAATTCATAAAAACAGGCAACTGATTATAGTTTGCTTACTCCTATATTAGACTCTCAGATATTTATTAGTTTGACCTCTTACTTATGAAATTACAACAGGATAGCCAACTAGGCAATAAGTGAATTGGAAATATGGTCTTGAAAGAGAAGCTAGAAGTTAAGGCTAATAGTGCATAAGTATTTGCGAATGTCATAGTATTACCAAAGAACTGGTATTAAGGCTACCAGTTTTAAGGTATTAAGGTATGTATGTATACATACATATATGTATTATGTATTTTATAATGCCTACAATACAGGAAAGATAGATTTTGAGCAGTATTCCTTTGAGCAGAGAATACTTGTTTTTTATCCTAATATGTATGTATAAGTAATAACTTCATTAAATGTTGAAGCAATGTAATTAATTAAAACAGCAGATTTTTTTGTGATGTGGTTAAGAGATAGTCTCTGATTTATATAAGAATTCTGTTCCAAAAGTTTATTGAAAATAGGATGTTTGAAATGTAAGGCAAATTTGCTCATAGACAATGGGTTATATAGTGTTCAGTTTCCAAGCTAATATGTAAAATTCTAGTTGATTCATAATGTGTTTGAAGTATAGTGTTTAATAGTTCTGTTTAACTACTGCAACCAACCTTTTTTTTTTTTTTTTGAGACGGAGTCTCGCTCTGTCGCCCAGGCTGGAGTACAGTGGCCGGATCTCAGCTCACTGCAAGCTCCGCCTCCCGGGTTCACGCCATTCTCCTGCCTCAGCCTCCGGAATAGCTGGGACTACAGGCGCCCGCCACCTCGCCCGGCTAGTTTTTTGTATTTTTTAGTAGAGACGGGGTTTCACCGTGTTAGCCAGGATGGTCTCGATCTCCTGACCTCGTGATCCACCCGTCTCGGCCTCCCAAAGTGCTGGGATTACAGGCTTGAGCCACCGCGCCCGGCAACCAAACTTTTTTTTAAAGAAAATTGTGTTCAGAATTAATTTGGGTTACCAGGAATACATTTTCACTTATTACGGCTTTAGCAGTAATACCAAGATTTTGCATTCTTTACTTGTAGGGGTAGAGGAAATGGTACTGTCCCAGGCCCAAGCTATTGCTATTGTTTTTTGTTGTTGTTTTGAGACGGAGTCTCTCTCTGTCTCCAGGCTGGAGTGCAGTGGCGTGATTAATCTCGGCTTACTGCAACCTCCGCCTCCTGGGTTCACGGCATTCTCCTGCCTCAGCCTCCTGGGTAGCTGGGACTACAGGCGCATGCCACCATGACTGGCTAATTTTTTGTATTTTTAGTGAGATGGGGTTTCACCATGTTAGCCAGGATGTCTGCCCGTGATCCGCCTGCCTCTGCCTCCCAAAGTGCTGGGATTATAGGCGTGAGCCACTGCGCCTGGCTGCCATGGGTATTGTTTTTAGAAATTCAGAAAGGGACTATATGTAGGTTAAAGTTAGATGGTGAAGAATAGGAAATGGGCCTCTTGGGAACCTAGGAATAAGGAGGTATGGAGAATGGCATCTCTAACTATTGTAAACCCTATTCTTCAGACGACTCCCTAGGTTTTGCCTTTTTTCTTCCTTATAACGTCTTAAATATTAGTTAGGATATCTCTCTTGGCCTATTATGGAATAGAATCTCATCTTATACCTGCTCACTTACTTTTCTATACTTGATCATTTAGTCTTCTGTCCCTGAAGCAAGCACAAAACTTTCCTTTTTTCTCATATAAAAAATAATTATTGCTCAATTATTATATACCAGCACTAGGGAGTATGTACAGGATAAAACCTGAAGCATGGCTACTCATTAAGTTTAGAAATCATGGTTGATATTTATGGATTCCTTTCCATTTTATAAGGAATATAGAAAAGATCCCTTCTTACTTATTTTCCTTCCTTCCCTCTCTGCTGCTTCCCTTCTTCTATCCTTCCCTTCTGTTCTCTCCTTCCTTTCTTTCTTCCACTTAGAATTTACTGGGAAAGAAAGGCTGAAATGACAGTGGTGGATCTTTGCATTAAAAAGAACTAAAGTAAGATTCATCTGTGTTGAAAGAAAAATATTCTTTATCTGGGCTTTTTTTCAGATCTGTCAACTTAATTCTTAAAGTAGTTTTTAAACATTGCTTTATGGACTATATAGTTTTATAATGGGTAATCTAGTACTGCTTCCATTACATATCTATAACAGGGTAAGAGTACTATATTTCATGTGTCCTGCTTTTGTAGATTCATAATTAGTCATAATGCTAACTTACAGAAGATATTAATATGTACAATTTAAACATCTAATTCTTTTTAGGGTAAGTAGCACTTCACATTATTTAGAAACTGTCCTTTTTGTCTTTAAAAATTTGTAACATTATAATTGTTGATATTTTCATATGTAGCACTAAGAACTTTTGAAAAACCTAGATTTTTATATTTAACTTTTGTTCCGATCCCAGGAATCAGAGATGGAAACAGAAGAAGAGGTTGATATTTTAATGAGCAGTGATATTTACTCTGCAACTTTATCAACAAAATCAATTTCTTTCACGCGTGCCCAGACAGGATGGCTTTTTCGGGAAGATAAAACAGTATGTGCAAATCTAGATTTTTAAACTTTAAGCATTGTTCGGTATTTAATATTTCCAAAATAATGTGATGAAATGCAAGAAGTAGCTTACAACATTGTCTCCAAGTAGTTTTTTTTCTCTGTTCCTTGAATCCAGATAAGGAATTATAATGGATGGTTAGAGTCAGAATGTGTCCTTGGAGAATTCAGGAAAGAAAGCTGAGCTCATTTGAATTCTGTGTCAGGAAGGACTCTTACTGCTAGCTGCCTTGTTATTATACAGGGAACAATGTTTTCACATGATTCCACACTTCTAGTGCTTTATTCCATAAGAAGACTACAAAAAGGGATAAACTTGACTATTTCTGTGAACCTGTTTTTCTCCCTACTTTAGACTTCTCATTTACTTAATATTTGTTTCTTGTATTCTATACATATGACTAAGATTAAATAACCTTACATTTCTGCAACAGTATAGAAATGTTAAATCAAATCTCAGTGGAAGTTTCCCCATTAGTATAAATTATTTCCATAATTCCCCATTATATCTGTCAGCAAGAGGTTATATAAGACCATTCAAATATATATTCGAAAAATTTTGAGGCTAGGCGCGGTGGCTCATGCATGTAATCCCAGCATTTTGGGAGGCTGAGGCCGGCGGATCACTAGGTCAGGAGTTCGAGACGAGCCTGGCCAGCATGGTGAAAACCTGTGTCTACTAAAAATACAAAAATTACCCAGGTGTGGTGGTGCATACCTGTAATACTCAGAAGACAGAAGCAGGAGAATCGCTTGAACCTGGGAGGTGGAGATTGCAGTGAGCCAAGATGGCGCCACTGCACTGCAGCCTGAGACAGAGTGAGACTCAGTCTCAAAAAATAAATAAATAAATAAATAAATAAAAAATTGAAGGAGCTGTATGAAGAAGCATTTTTGTAAACTTTTAAATTTAGCAATAAGTAACTACATCAAGTCAGCATCAAGATTGACTTCTATTAAAAATTATTTTTATACACAGTGAAATGAATATATTCTCACTGGAGAAATAAAAAAAATAGCCTTATTAGGGTTCTCTGCGAAACAAAACCAATAGAGAGAAGGGGAGTGGGGAGAGGAGAGAGGAAGAAAAAAGAGTAAGGGGGAGAGGAGAAGAAGGAGGGAGAAATTGATTTATTTTGAGGAGTGGTTCATGAAATCGTAGGAGTTGGCAAATTGAAATGGAGAGCAATCTAGCAGGCTGGAAATTTAGTAATGTGTGGATATTGTGCTCTTGAGTTAGAAATGTTCAGGCTTGGCCTCCTGGGCAACAGAGCAAGACCTGACTCTACAAAAAATGTAAAAATTAGATGGCTGAGGTGGCACAAGCCTATAGTCGCAGCTGCTTGGAAGGATGAGGTAAGACGATTACTCGAGCCCAGAAGGTTGAGTCCACAGTGAGTGATCACACCACTGCACGCTAGCCTGGGTGACAGAGCGGACCCCTGTCCAAAAAAAAAGAGAAAAAGAAATCTGCAGGCTGGAAACTCAAGCAGGGTTTCTGTGTTGCAGTTGTGAGGTAGAATTGCTTTTTTTTCCCTGGAAACCTAAGTTTTTGCTCTTAAGACCTTCAAACTGATTAGATTAGGCCCACCCACATTATGCAGGGTAATTAGCTCTACTTAAAGTCCATTGGTTGTTAATCACATCTAAAAAATACCTTCACGGCAACATCTAGACTGGTGTTTGACCAAACACCTGGCATCATAGCCTAGCCACGCTGACACATAAAATTATCATACAACTTTATACATAAAGCTAAAAAGCCCTCCTTGGCCACTGCCCACAGTCCCACATCCCCTTGTAGAACGTCACCAGTCTTTATATCCTCCAGACCTTTTTTATGCTCTCAATACATAAATATGAACTCATAATAGTAGATAGCCTTTTGTTGCTGATGCTTACTTTTTTATAAAGTGTCGTATCGTATCTACTGTTTTGCAGCTAGCTTTTTTTCCTCATTCTTTAGTATGTCTTAGAAGTCTTCTCTTACCAGTACATGTAGTGCTAGTTCACTCTTTTTAGCAATTGTGTAGTATTCTATATGATGTATATACTCTAACTTAACTTATTCAGTCTTGTTTTTGTACATTTAAATGAATAGAAACATATTTGTGTTCAGTTTTCTGCCATTATAAATGACATGTTTATCATCCTTTTACATGTTTTTGCCAATTATAAGTAGCAAGAAATTAAGTGGCTGGATAATGGGGAATACACTCTTAACATTTTGTTGATATGATAATTTACATTTACTAAGTGGTTTTTCATTATAAGGTTTCAAAAACTGATAATTACCACCTGGTTATTTCCCAGCCACAGATAAATTCTGTTAGGAAATCTAAGCTCACTGATTTTCCTCTCTAAGCCTAATGGCATTATAGCATTCTCAGTTGTGAGGTCCTACATTGCAGTCCATTTGTTGGCTTTAAAGTCTTATTTGTTTGTACTTTGTTCTTCTGGGCAGCATTAGATGGATCACTTCAAGAGAAGATAAAAATTGAAACTGCTAATCATCTAGTACTACTGCTAAGCAGCTCAAAGCTCTTGAAGCATCTAGGTGATCTTCTTAAATCTTTGACAGGTAAGGAGGGAGTCAGTAATGCCTAAGGTTCCCATTTTGTAGGTAGAAACAGGTGCAGAATGCTTTGGTTTTTTTGCAAGTGGACCGGAACACAACTCTGAACATGTAGTTTTGGAGTGTCAGTAAACAGCAGCAGGGTGGAGACATGTGATTTGCATGCAGATAGAAATGGGAAGCTTGTTTTCAGTAAGTTATTTATCTTTTTTTTTTTTTAAGCAAGGTATTTCAAACTCTGAATACCTGTGGGTCTGAAAAAGGTAAAAGTTAATGTTGAAGGTTTAAGAGGACTTTGTTGAAAGGAAGTAATGACTTTTCTTGATGTCCTTTATACCACTTGAGTTTCCCTAAAACACTTTAATTGTATTGGTGAGCAAGGGCACTGTTTTCTTTGTTGAAAACAAGCAGCTATAATTTGAAGTTTGGTGCCTGTTAGAGAATAGAGAATTTGAACAGGTCATTAATTCTGGTTGTACTAGAGATTCTTATGTGATGTGTACTATTTCTTTTTATTCCACTCTTTTTCTATCTATAAAATGGGAACGGTGTTATCCCTGACCCCTCCTTGTTACTTGTGATATTTGACTGCCAACTTAATAGTTTTGAGATAGCTTTGTGCTACTTGGGAGTAGGATCTAAAGAAATGCTATGTGGCAATTTTATTTAAAATCATTTGCAAATTAACTACCATACATTTTTGTGTGTTTTAAATTTCTCTACTGATTTGAAATGTATGCTTTGTATATGTTTTAACTTATTGAATAACTTAGATGTATATATTGTATAAACCTAGAAAATGCAAAATAATTTGATAATTTCAAGTACCAAAGGAATATTTATTTTTATCTACATGTTACATGTTTATGGAAAAATATATTACCTTGACACTTTTTTTAACCTAAAAATTTTACTTTTAAATATTTGGTTTTGTTTTAGGAAAGAGTAGGAAACTTTTTGGCAGACTTTTATCTGGTGAATGGACTTGTTTTAGAATCAAGGAAAAGAAGAGAACATCTCAGTGAAGAGGATATTCTTCGAAATAAGGCCATCATGGAGAGTTTGAGTAAAGGTGGAAACATAATGGAACAGAATTTTGAGGTACAATTTTTAATTCTCCTAATTTGTAGTTTTCTAAGAAGAGAGGGGATAGATTTCATTCTTGGTGGCATTCAGTAAGTATATAAATATACTCACAGCTTTTATTTACTATGTGTTACCTTTTTCTGTGAATCTTCATTTCGCTGATGTCATTATTATGAAGAAGATAAAAAAGAAAAAAATGGCCTTTGGGATTTTTTTGTGAATCTGTACTTTATCTTTGAGTCTTCATTAATAAGTAGATTAAAAGTTTAAAACCTAATGTTATTATTATTATTTTGAGACAGATTCTTGCTGTGTTGCCCAGGCTGGAGTGCAGTGACTCAATCTCGGCTCACTGCAACCTCTGCCTCCTGGGTTCAAGTGATTCTCCTGCCTCATCCCCCCAGGTAGCTGGGATTACAGGCCCTGCCACCAGGCCTGGCTAATTTTTGTATTTTTAGTAGAAATGGGGTTTTACCATGTTGGCCAGGCTGGTCTCAAACTCCTGACCTCAAGTGATCTGCCTGCCTCGGCCTCCCAAAGTGCTAGCATTACAGATTGCGAGCCACTACGTCCAGTGTTATTTCTTTATTTATTTAGAGACGGAGTCTCCCTCTGTTGCCCAGGCTGGAGTGCAGTGGCGAGATCTTGACTCACTGCAGCCTCTGCCTCCTGGGTTCAAGCGATTCTCCTGCCTCAGCCTTCCGAGTAGCTGGGATTACAGTCGCTTAATTCTTTCTGCTTTGCTAATCAAAATCCACTGCTTTGAAGGCCCAGCTAAAGATCTACCTACTTTATGGTGTCATCTCTGACTTATACCTTCCTATATATTTTTTGTTTAGCATATGCTTACTGAAAGCCTGCTATATGCAAAGAATTGTGTGACAGTAAGGAAAGGGGAGGGGAAATTAGGAAATAAAAGATGTGTGAGACATGGTAACTGCTCCTTAAATCTTATTCCTCTGTGAAGTGAATTAGATGCATTCTTAAATTTATTTTTTATTTGTATAATTTTAGATTTCCAAAAAAATACTAGACTCATACAAAGAATTCTTGGACACCTTCATCAAGATTTCCCAGATGGGCCCAGGCATGGTGGCTCACACCTGTAATCCCAGCACTTTGGGAGGCCAAGGTGGGCGGACCACCTGAGGCCAGGAGTTCAAGACCAGCCTGGCCAACGTGGTGAAACCCCGCCTCTAAAAAATTAGTTGGGCATGGTGGTGCATGCCTATAATCCCAGCTATTCGGGAAGCTGAGGCAGGAGAATCGCTTGAACCTGGGAGGTGGAGGTTGTGGAGCCAAGATTATGCCATTGCGCTCCATCCTGGGCAACAAGAGCGAGACTCCATCTCAAAAAAAAAAAAAAAAAAAAAAAAAAAGATTTCCCAGATGTTAACATTTTACTGCCATTTGTATAGCACTGTTTTTCAAATTGCGATATAGGGATCCTTTAGTAGATTATAAGAAATTAATTTAGTGGGCCATGACTACTTTTTTCCTTTTTCCCCCTCAGTTGTTGGCAATACTGAAAAAAATTAGTATCTATATGAAAATGGTAGGCCAGGCACAGTGGCTCACACCTGGAATCCCAGCACTTTGGGAGGCCAAGGTGGGAGGATTGCTTGAGTCCAGGAGGTAGAAACCAGCCTGGGCAACAGAGCAAGACCCTGCCTCTACCAAAAATAAATAAATAAATAAATAAATAAATTTAAAAATCAGCTGTGTGCAGTGGCATGAGCCTGTAGTTCCAACTACTTGGGAGGCTGAGGCAGGACAATCACTTGAGCCCAGGAGACTGAAGCTGCAGTGAGCTATAATCATGCGACTGCCACTGCATTCCAGCCTGGGTGACACAGTGAGATCCTGTCACCAAAAAAAAAAAAGAAAAATCAGAGCACATTATACATAATGGGAGTCATTACTATTACTTCATGAAGCAATAGTTTCAAGAGTGTGTGTGTGTTGTATAAACATGCATATGTGTAAGTGCCAGATTTTAAATAGTGAGTCACAGTTATGAAAAGGTTAAAAGGCTGCTACAAGGAGGCTTGAATTCCTGGAATGTTTAGTGCTTTCCCTATAGTATTGTCCTGGATTCTATGTTTTAGTGATGGTCAAACTTTCCAGAATAGTATGCCAGGTTTCAACTAATTCATGGTAGTACTATGTTTGTCAGTAAAACATGTTAATACTTAGATCATGTATCGAGTGAATCAACCATAGTTTAGTTGAGTACATTATGTAAAATGTTCAAAATTGTGATCATGCCACTTTAGTGTGATCCTGTCCCCTTCCTGCCACATCTCATCTGTGCTCCTCATTTTTCTTCTGACTTTAGGAGAAAGCTTCACCAGACTTCATTTTCCAGGAGCCTGCTAGTGTTTACTGATCTCTCAGTCAGTAGGAAATACAGGCCAAAATGCACTCAGGAAATAGAAATGGAGATGAATTAATAGCGGGAATGCTGAGCTCAGTCTTTGACAGGGCTGCTATCTTCTCCCATTGTTGACCAGACAAAAGCCCATCTCTTTGGACTTATATTGTGATTTAAATTTTATTCGAGTTCTTTTGAAAAAAAGTGATTTTGTTGTGTTGGTGGTTATTGCTACTTTTTAAAAAATTTGGGCAACACAGGCCAGGTGCGGTGGCTCATGCCTGTAATCCCAGCACTTTGGGAGGCCAAGGGAGGCCAAGGTGTGTGGATCATGAGGTCAGGAGATCGAGACCATTCTGGCTAACACGGTGAAAACCCGTCTCTACTAAAAATACAAAAAAAAAAAAAAAAAAAAAAAAAATTAGCCGGACGTGGTGGCAGGTGCCGGTAATCCTAGCTACTCAGGAGGCTGAAGCAGGAGAATGGCGTGAACCTGGCAGGCAGAGCTTGCAGTGAGCCGAGATCATGCCACTACACTCCAGCCTGGGTGACAGAGCAAGACTCCGTCTCAAAATAAATAAATAAATAAATAAATAAATAAATAAATAAATAAAATTTGGGCAACAAACTAATTTGGGATAAGTATATGGAAATAAGACTTTATAGAATGCCGTTTCATGGACTATTTGCCAGTTGCCTCTTTTGGTCTGATTTATGTACATTTAAATTTACGATAGACAACTTGATTTTCTTAAGGGCAGAGATTGTAACCGGATGTACTTGAATAGTTAAAGAGGTCTTTAAGTAGCATTTTAAGCAGCTGTAGTTTTGCAAGGTGAAATTAAAACATAGTTTAATGCCAGATAACTACATAGTGGAACAAATTAATATTAATTACATTAAATAATTAAGCTTTCAACTTCTAATCAGAAATTAAAGGAAACACTTCCCATATGAACCATAGGATTTTGAACTTTATAGTTGATGAATATTTAAATTCAATTTGTCAGTTTCTATAAAAGATAAAAAATCTGGTGGGATTTTGATTGGGATAATAATGTTGAATCTGTAGGTAAATCAATTTTGACATAAAAGCCTGTTTGGATTTTTTTTAATTAAGCTTTTTATTTTGAAATAATTATAAATTCACATACAGTTGTATGAAATAATACAGGGATTCCATGTATGCCTCACCCAGTTTCCCCCAATGGTAACATCTTACCAAAGTGTAGAACAATATCAGGGCGAGGATATTGGCATTTGTAGTCAAGACCCAGAAGATGTCTACCACCATAGGATCCCTCATGTTCCTCTTTTTTAGGCACATTTGCTGCCCCCTTAGCCTCTCTCTGTCCCTTATGCCTGGCAACCACTAATCTGTTCTTCCATTTCTTTAGTGTTGCTGTTTCAAGGATATTCTGTAAATGGAATCATATAGTTAGCCTTTTGAAATTGGCTTTATAGTTAGCCTTAGCCTTTTGAAATTGGCTTTTTTTTTCACTTAGCATAATTCACTGGTGATTTATCTAAGTTGTATGTGTCAATAGTTTGTTCTTTTTTTTGTTGAGCAGTATTTCATGGTATTAGTGTACCACAGTTTGTTTAACCATTCACATGTTGAAGAACATCTGGGTTGTTTTGGGCCATAATGAATTAAGCTGCAAAAAACATTCACACATAGGTTTTTGTATGAATCTAATATAAGTCTTCATTTTTCTGGGATAAATGCCCAAGAGTGCAGCTGCTATGTCATATTGTAGTTAGCTGAATGTTTAGTTTTAGTGTTTTTTGTTTCTTACATTCCCATCAGCAGTGTATGAATGGTCCAGTTTTTCTACATCCTTGCAAGCTTTTGGTATTGTCATTATTTTCTATGTTACTCATTCTGATAGTGTTTAATGTGATCTCATTTTGATTTAATTGCATTGTCCTAATGGCTAATGATATTGAATGGTCATCTCTTCATGTGCTTATTTGCTATCTGTATATCCTCTTCTGTAGCATGTCTCTTCATGCCTTTTGCTCTTTTCCTAATTGGATTTTCTTTTCTTCGTTATTGTTGAGTTTTCAAAGTTGTTGTTGCTTTTGAGACAGGATCTTACTGTTTTGGTCAGACTGGGGTGCAGTGGCACAATCTTGGTTCACTGCAGCCTTGACCACCTCAACTCAAACAATCCTCCCAACTCAGTCTCCTAAGTAGCTGAGATTATAGGCATGCATCACCATGCCCAGTTAACTTTTTATTTTTATTATTATTATTTTTTTTGTAGAGACAAGGTCTTACCATGTTGCCCAGACTGGTCTCAAACGCCTGGGCGACTACCTTAGCTTCCCAAAGTGCTGGGATTATAGGTATGAGCCGTTATGCCTGGCCCAAAGTTCTTTATATTTTCCAGATGTTAATTCTTCATCAGATAGATGTTTTGCAAATATTTCCTCTCACTCTGTAGCTTGTCTTTTCATCTTCTCAAAGTGGGCTTTCATGGAAAAAAAAGTTTATCATTTTGATGACATCTAATTCATCAGTTTTTATCTTGTGTCACATGCCAAATCTGAGAAGTTTTTGCCTAGATCCAGGTGTCTAAGATTTTCTCCTGTGTTTTTTTCTAAAAGTTTTATATCTTTATATTTTACATTTAAGGAAATGACCAGTTTGAGTTAATTTTGTGGAAAGTATGAGGTTTAGGTGAAAGTTTTATTTATTTTTTTTGCCTTGGATTCCCAGTTGCTCCAGCATCATTTTTTGAGAACTGTATTCCTCCTCCATTGTATTGCCTGCTGAGGTTTGTATAGGGATGCTGTTGAATCTATAGATCAATTTGGGGAGACTTGATATCTTAACAATATTGAATATTCTGTTTGATGAACATGGTGTATCTCTTTACTTATTTAGGTTCTCTATAATTTCTCTCAGAAGTGTTCAGTGTATAAATATTACCATATTTTATTAAATTTATCTTGTAAATTTTTAATATTTTGAGGCTATCATAAAAGATTGTCTTTAAATTTCATTTCCCAGTTCGTTTTTTATATATAAAAATAATGTGATTTTTATATTTCTACATTTATATATTCTATAGTCTTTTTATTTTATTTTATTTTATTTTTATTTTTTGTTTTCTTGGAGACAGAGTCTCGTTCTGTCTCCCAGGCTAGAGTGCAGTGGTACAATCTCAGCTCACTGCAACTCTGCCTGCCATGTTCAAGCAATTCTCCTGCCTCAGCCTCCGGAGTAGCTGAGATTATAGGCACCCACCACCACACCCGGCTAGTTTTTGTATTTTTAGTAGAGACGGGGTTTCGCCATGTTGACCAGGCTGGTCTAGAACTCCTGACCTCAGGTGATCCACCTGCCTTGACAACCCAAAGTGCTGGGATTACAGGCGTGAGCCACTGTGCCTGGCATATTCTATACTCTTTTGTATATTACTTAGGAGTTTCTACAAATGCTCATGTCATCAAATAATAATGATAGTTTTACTTTTCTCTTGCCTGTTCTTCTTTTATTTGTTTTTCTTATGTCACTGCACTGGGAAGTAACACCAGTATAATAGTGAATAAAAATGTTATGAGCAGGTGCACATGGCTTTTTCTTGATCTTAGAAGGGACTTTTTTATACTAACATTAATTTTTTTTTAAATTTCTCTATTATTTTTCAACCTGACTTAAGTCATTTAATGATTACTAGGAACCAAGATTTTGTTTTTGTTTGTCAGCATAGTAATCCTTTTAATATTATATTTTAAATTTTTTTAGAATAAAGAAAATGTGCCTTGTTATATGTTGTTTGGACTTTTGATAAGGAGGAATCGAAGAATTGCATTTGAGAATATTTTCAGAGTTCAATTATAAATCTTTTTAGAAGAAATTTAAAGAAAATATTAATAGTAATTCTATCAGATATTCATCAATACATATAATTTGATTTGGTTTAATTAGGTAAGGTATAGGATGCAAGAACAACAAAATAGAATTGATAGGTCTAATTATAGAAGGATACCGGTAGCTGTATGTTGTTTTTTCTCTTAGACACAGGCACAGAATTGAGCACCTGGAAAGCAGCATGGAACTGTTAGCAGTTTATATATATGTAATAGTGGACATGAAAGAGGAAAAGAAATATTTGTATGCATTTTGTTTATAATTTTAGGAGTACAGTTCTTTTAAGCCTACATAATAAGCTTTTTAAGAACGGTATATATAAGTTTAACTTGGCTGGCATGGCTGGTGGCAGGCGGATCACTTGAGGTCAGGAGTTCGAGACCAGCCTAGCCAACATGGTGAAACCCCGTCTGTATGGAAAATACAAAAATTAGCTAGGCGTGGTGGTACACTGTAATCCCAGCTACTCTGGAGGCTGAGGCAGAATTGCTTGAGCCTGGGAGGTGGAGGTTGCAGTGAGCCGAGATCACTCCACTGTACTCCAGCCTGGGCAACAGAGCGAGACTGTCTCAAAAAAAAAGAAAACAGTGTTTAACTCTATTATTTAATGTGAGGTTAAACAATAGGGGGTCAAAGAGGAGAGATCTGTCAAATAAATTGAAGAGACATTCCCATTTTAATGGTGAACCAGATTTAAAAATTTAAAGTTTTAAAAGACAGTATAGCTGGGTGTGATGGCTTACACCTATAATCCCAGCACTTCGTGAGGCTGAGGTGACCGGATCATTTGAGGTCAGGATTCAAGAACAGCCCGGCCAACATGGTGAAACCCCATGTCAACTAAATATACAAATAAAATTAGCGGGTATGGTGGTACACGCCTGTAATCCTAGCTACTCAGGAGGCTGAGGCAGGAGAATTGCTTGAACCCAGGGGGCAGAGGTTGCAGTTAGCCGACATCATGCCACTGCACTCCAGCCTGGGCAACAGAGTGAGACTCCATTTCAAAAAAAATTAAAAAAAAGATATTATAAATCAATATTGAAAATTGATGCTTTCAAGATCACAGCTGACAATGTAAGAACAAATCAAGTGTAGAAATAGACATGCTATATGCTATATTAATTTTCAAGTCGTGAATTGTAGATTAGTAACTCAGATGTATTTAATTAATAACAGTTGTGTGGAAAGCATTATATTTTATCAGAGAGTAATGAAGGATTCTCCAGTGGCCCACCTAATCTGAGCTGAGTGCCATAAACTCAATTTCAGCTTCTGCAGGTTAAAAATTAAATTTATTGGATGTCTTTCATAGCTGGCTGAAAAAAGAAAACAACAAAAACTGAATTCATATACACCTCAACAGAGTTTTCTTGCTTATTGATGTTGACTTAAAGCACTGGAGTTGTTAGCATGGGCCTTGTACCAAGTATTTTCCATATATTATCTGATTTAGTTATTGTAATGATCTAAAGAGGTGAGAGCCATTGCCCATTTTATAAAAGAGAAATTGAGATTTAAGTAAGTTAATTTGTCTGAGTTACGAAGATAGAGAAGCAGAGATGGGCTTTTATTTTAGGAACTTGACCGCAAGCCTGTTCTTGCTTTAAGTACTTTGCTTCTTAGTCTGTCTTTGTTATAGTTTCTTCTTTCTGTATATCCAGGTATTAACATGTCTTAGCAATTCTTTCAACATACTGAGAAAATGAAGTTGGGAAAGAGTGGGGAAACCTTAAGAAATAATCCTGGGAATATGTTATTGGTAAATGTAGTAAAAACTAGTGGAGCACATAATAGTAAAAAGTATATTTTTGATTTTAGAGAATTATTAAAAGTTTCAAAAATCTAGAAAATATATATGATTTCTTATTTTTTTCAAAAGACATGAAAATTCTATATTTTAAAGCCATGTTTTAATAGAATTTCAGTTCTTAAAAATAAATGTCTACTCCTTTTTGGAATGAATTTATATACTTTATTTTAAATAAATAGCTTTTGGGTTTCTTCTTGTCCCCTACCCCCAGCCAAACATTTATTTCAATTTCTGCAAGAAATGGCTTATAGGTAATATTTAGAAGGAATTATTTGCCATTTGACTGCTTTTACTGTACTTCTTCTGCCTTTTTTTCTCTTCTTTCCCAGATGTGGTTCTAGTATTTAATATATATTTTTGACAAAAATTTTGATAGCAAAATTTAAGTGCTCAGAAATTCTTAAATCATGGATACTTGCTCTTGTATTTTTAGCTCCTTCTTGTAAACAGTTATCATTGGAGTAGGGAACAATACTCCGTTTATACCTTAGAGTCAGTGATAAAAGCACTTATACTGTGCCAACTGTATGTTCAGAATATTGAGTTAAGCCCTATTCATGATTATGGATTTTTTTTTTCTTTTTTGAGATGGAGTCTTGCTCTTGCTCTGTTGCCCAGGCTGGAATGCAATGGCATGATCTCAGCTCACTGTAACCTCCATCTCCCAGCTCCAAGCAGTTCTCCTGCCTCAGCCTTCTGAGTAGCTGGAATTACAGGTGTGCACCATCATACCCGGCTAATTTTTGTATTTTTAGTAGAGACGGGGTTTCATCATATGGGTCAGGCTGGTCTCGAACTCCTGATCTCATGATCCACCTGCCTCGGCCTCCCGGAGTGCTGGGATTACAGGCGTGAGCCACTGTACTGGCATGGATTTTTTTCTTTATTTACAAATCTAAATAGGAATATATAATAAAATACATGAATATCTTAAACTTTCAGAAGGCTTTGCCATATAAAATATTAGAATGATAACAAACCTAGAAATAAAGTATTTCCTATATGCTTCAAGGAAAATAGTCCTCAGAAGTTTTACATTTAATTATGAGGGAAAGGCTTGAAGATATTTCAGTTACAGAGCTGATTGATTTGGCAAAATAACATTAAAGAGTTATCTGGTATTGCACCATCCTCTGTGTCTTCCTGTTCCGTTAGATAGCCATGGCATCAGTATAGAGGGAGCACTGAAGGATTCAGCTAGAAGTGTCAGTATATAATAAATGACTCTGGATCTATTTGGGATTTGTTGAAAAAAAATAAAGGACTAATTAGGATAAACTTAAACTAGAAAGACATTTTTAGAATATGATAATTGATATTTATAACAGTGAGATAAAGTGCTCAATAAAAGGTTAAATTACATTGATTACACTCTTTACTAAGATGGGGAATGTATAATGTACTATTTAGAAAGAGTTTATTTAGAAATGGTAGAAACTTATTTGGAAAAGTTATTACCTGAAAAAAATATAATGATGTGACGTGCCACGTTATGTAATCATGTGACAAATGTGTCTTTACCATGAAAATGTTATATATATAATATTAAAAATATTAATAGATAGAGATTTCGGTGGATATGGGATTAGTCTTTGCTGTGGTTCTAGGTTGCAGAGCAATCTTAAACGTTTCCAACAGTTTCCCCTAAAATTAAAGGTTCTATTAACGCATGTCTCTCTGCTTTCTGGCATATCACTAGATACTATTTTACCTAATGTTTTGCCACAGCATTTGTGAGGTTCATTAACTAGCTTTTAAGCCTCTTCGTCATTCTACTGATAAGCCATTGCTATATGCCATAGTATTATGTATAATATCGCAGTGTAAATTTGGAATTTGGTATTGGTTATGATGTAAGTTTGGCTGCTTATAAGAAATCTCAAAAGAACAGTGACTTAAACAAGATAAAAGATTGTTTTTCTCTCATATAAAAATCTGAGTTTGTGTGGTTTTTCTCTGCTCTGTGAGTTAATCTCAGACAGCTTTTTTTCTTTTGTCTTCTCTGCCATTCCTAGGATGTGGCCTTCCATTCACATGGTATAAGATGATTCATACTGCCGGGCGCGGTGGCTCACGCCTGTAATCCCAGCACTTGGGGGGCTGAGGTGGGCAGATCATGAGGTCAGGAGATCAAGACCAGCCTGGCTAACATGGTGAAACCCCGTCTCTACTAAAAAATACAAAACATTAGCTGGACCTGGTGGCCATGATCAGAGATTACCAGTGACTTCTAACCAACAAAATTTATGGCCTTTTTCAGGCTTCTTTCTCCTCAAAGTCTCTGTAGTTTGATATTGAAACAGTCTTTTCTTTTGGCCTCCATTATACTGTAAAGGAAACTAAACTTTACTTCTTCCAAACTTAGTTCTTAGTTGATATGGACTCTCGTACCAAAAGACAGGTTTACAAGAGAAAAGCACACAAGTTTATTAATGCGTGCCGCACACCACACGAGAAACCCCAATGAAAAGTAACTCAAGGACTGGGCACAGTGGCTCACACCTGTAATCCCAGCACTTTGGGAGGCTGAGTTGGGCAGATCACTTGAGGCCAGGAGTTTGAGACCAGCCTGGCGAACATGGCGAAACCCCATCTCTATTAAAAATACAAAAATTAGCTGGGCTTGGTGATGCACACCTGTAATCTCAACTCAGGAGGCTGAGGCAGAAATATTGCTTGAACCTGGGAGGCAGAGGTTGCAGTGAACCGAGATTGTGCCACTGTACTCCAGCCTGGGTAACAGAGTGAGACTATGTCTCAAAAAAAAAAAAAAAAAAAAAGTAACTCAAAATAGTGGCTTAGAACTCAACTTATATAGCATCTTCAACAAAGAACAATAAATTTGTAGAGAAATGACAGGACAAACGAAAGTGATTTTAGGTTTCCAAGGACAGGAAAGGAGTAAGGTTTGTTTGCAGATTCCTCTGGTGCTGTCGCTGAGCCAGTAAGAGTATAGGTTATCTCCAGTGAAGCAAAATTTATGTTCTGTAGTTAGGCAGAAAACAGGGAGGACAGAGAAAAAACTTTTCCTCCATTTACTGCTTCTCTCTCTCTTTTTTTTTTTTTTTTTTTTGAGACAGTCTTGTTCTGTCCTACAGGCTAGAGTACAGTGGCATGATCTCGGCTCACTGCAGCCTCCATGTCCTGGGCTCAAGCCGTCCTCCCACTTCAGCCCTTCAAGTAGCTGGGACCACAGGTGTGTGCCAACACTCCTGGTTACTTTTTTTTTTCTGTATTTTTTGTAGAGATGGGGTTTTGCTATGCTGCCCAGGCTAATCTCGAACTCCTGAGCTCAAGGGATCGACTTGCCTTGGCCTCCCAAAGTGCCAGGATTATAGGCATGAGCCATCACACCTGGCCTGCACTAAGCTTTTTACATATGTTATCTCCATTAATTTTTAACTATGAGTTAGTGGCCCAATTCCCATTTTGAGTTAAGTTGACATAATAAAAAGTAACTTGCCCAAATTCACACAACTACCAGGTATTGGAGCTGGGATTCTAACTCAATTTTGTGTCTTAACAGTCCTTGATTTTAACAACTCTAATATACGGCTCATTAACATCTTACACTGATTATATGTAAAACCACATTTCTTGAATGAGACCCTCTCTTAATGTTGTTATCATCTTATTATTTATATTAGTCTTTCACTTACTATCTTTTTGCTCCATAGTCCTGTTAGATTTTCATTATCAATTGAAAAAAAATTTTTTTTAAAAATGAGGTTTTTTTTGTTTTGTTTTGTTTTCTTGAGACAGAGAGTCACTCTGTTGTCCAGTCCGGAGTACAGTGGCGTCATCTTGGGTCATGGAATGCAGTGACGTGATCTCAGGTCACTGCAATCTCTGCCTCCTGGGTTCAAGTGATTCTCCTACCTCAGCTTCCTGAGTAGCTAGGATTACGGGTGTGAGCCACTACGCCTGGCTAATTTTTGTATTTTTAGTAGAGATGGGGTTTCAACATATTGGCCAGTCTGGTCTTGAACCCCTGACATCAAGTGATCCACCATCCTTGACCTCCCAAAGTGCTAGGATTATAGGCATGAGCCACCATGCCTGGCCAGTTCTTTTTTTTCTTCCTATGAGGCAGGGTGTTACTCTGTTACCCAGGCTGGAGTGCAGTGGTGTAATCTTGGCTCACTGCAGCATCAACCTCCTGGGCTCAAGTGATCCTCCTGCTTCAGCTTTTCAAGTAACTGGGACCACAGGCATGCACCACCACACTCAGCTAATGTTGTTGTTGTTGTTGTTGTTGTTGTTTTTTAAGAAACAGAGCCTCATTTTATTGCCTAGGCTGGTCTCAAACTCATGGGCTCAAGTGATTCTCCCATCTTTGTCTCCCAAAGTGTTGGGATTACAGGCATGAGCCATTCCACCTGGCCCAGGAATTTCCAATTTCCACTTGTGCTCCAGAGTTTAGTTCCTTATTGCCAGTCCATCTTATAGTGATTGAAATTCATATTTAGCAAAGATAAGGTGAAAGTTTTAAAATCTGACCTTTGCAATTTTTATCATCTAAGTTGATCTCCATTTTAAACTTCCCATCTGAGTTTAAATCAGTCTCCTTGTGTTTTTTACCTTTAATTTTCTCTGTTTTAAAAACACTGTTTCATCTTCATTTAAATCTGAAGTCCAATTGCATAGTCTTGATTATTACCCACAGAAGATTCCTATCATTTCTGACATATTTTCCATTTTCTGTAATCTCATTTGGCCTTTAATATGCTCTTTTGTATTTCTGGTTAACTGTTCATGTCTGTATTTTTTTCTTTTCTTTCTAACTGAATTGTAAATTCCTTGAAGTCAGAGTTTTTTGTTTTTTGTTTGAGGCGAACTCTTGCTCTGTCGCCCAAGCTGGAGTGCAGTGACACCATCTCGGCGCACTGCAACCTCCGCTTCCTGGGTTCAAGCAATTCTCTGCCTCAGCCTCCTGAGTAGCTGGGATTACGGGCACTCACCACCAAGCCCAGCTAATTCTTTTGTATTTTTGGTAAAGACGGGGTTTCACCATCTTGGCCAAGCTGGTCTTGAACTCCTGACCTTGTGATCCACCCACGTTGGCCTCCTAAAGTGCTGGGATTACAAGCATGAGCCACCATGCCTGGCCCAGAGTTAGTTTTTACACTTCTTTGTAGTTCCTATGTTTAGCAGCTAGTATGATGCTAGGAACATTTTAGATGATTGACACATTCAATGAATGGGTGTTATTACTTTGATATTTGTCTTTTTGGGATTTAGAAAAAAATTGATAATAAATATTACCAATAGAACTTAAACCACCATGGAATGATCTTGGAAGTAACCTTTTCAAGTATTATATTGAAGAGATTAAGTAGATTGTTGGTTTTAATCGTTTACTATATATTTTCATCTTATATTTAAAAAATAACATTTTTCTTTTTCCCCCACCCCCACTTTCTTTCTTTATTTTTGTTTTTGGCAGCCGATTCGAAGACAGTCGCTTACACCTCCTCCTCAGAACACTATTACATGGGAAGAATATATATCTGCTGAAAATGGAAAGTAAGTTTTTTTGTTGTTTATGTATTATTTGACTTTTAGAAAGAATAATTTGTAAAAACTGAATATGTGAATATTTAGGTGTAAAATTATTTTGGAGAGAATTATTGATATATTTTTGACTGAAGCAGTTCTTCTACCTTTTAAAAATATGGATTAAGTATAATAAGGACAAAATGTCCCAAATTATGTAAACTCTTGCAAATGGTTGTAGATGTTTCTTTCTATATCCCTCCTGTCAATTTATACACACCTAAAAAACTAAAGAACACTGTTCTAAGGAAATAGGATGTAGGAAATTGCACAGGACAGTTGCTTATTTGAGATTTCCCATTGTATGATGAGCTTTTCTATTTTGTGATTATCCTGATTTTTTAGCATAGTGTGCAAGGCCATTCATTATTTATCTTCTTTTTTGCCTTTCCAAGCTCCTCACCTGTCATTATCCTTTAGTTTCAACCTGTGCTAGACTACTCACCATCCTTCCATAGGACCTTTGCTGATGTAATATTACTAACAGTAGAGTGCCTACCACATAGCTCATACTCATTTTATATTTATTGACTGAAAGAATGATGAATGAATAAAGAAAGGGTTTATTTTTGATAAATGGATAAGTAAAAAGTGTATCCTGGTCAACCATTATTTCCTTTTGGTGGAGAATAAAATATAAAATATTACTTTCCCGCTCCTGTTTAGGAAGGAGTTGTCATCATTTTTTTTTCTTATTGAAAGTTTTGTTGTATTTTTCTAATTTCTCCAAGATGTTTCCATCTTAATATTTTTATAGTTTTTTTTTTGAGATGGAGTCTCACTCTGTTGCCTAGGCTGGAGTGCAGTGGGTGTGATCTCGGCTCACTGCAACCTCCGCATCCCAGGTTCAAGCCATTCTCTCACCTCAGCCTCCCGAGTGGCTGGGATTACAGGTGCGCTCCACCATGCCCAGCTAATTTTTGTATTTTAGTGGAGACAGGGTTTCACCATGTTGGTCAGGCTGGTCTCAAACTCATGGGCTCGAGTGATCCACCTGCCTCGGCCTCTCAAATGCTGGGATTACAGCTATGAGCCACTGTGCCTCACCTTAATATTTTATAGTGTTAAACAAAATTTGTGAGTGGATTGTTGTATTAGATTAGCCTCCTGCATGCACTAGGCACCAGCAGACCATACCAAACCAGAATGCAGTTACTTCTGCTAAGTACTACATAGTTAAACTGAACTTTGAAATGGGCCAGTTTGAAAAGAAAAAAAGGACATTCCAGGCAACCTGAGTCGGCATAGTAATGAAGTCTTCTGTTTTTTTAACTGTATAAGGAAAGCAACTTTGAAATAACCAGATCACCTTTTTTCCCCACTGTTTCCACTTCAGCCCTTTTCAGTCTCTAAAGATAACCTCCTCTGTTCAGCTTATTGGAATGCTCATTCTACTTCACAGAATTAGGTACTGTCCTGTGCTAGAACTGCAAATAAAAGCCAATTAGATCTTTATGCTAAATTGATAATTTTCTTTTGATAATAGTTAATATAGAATTCCTTATTCTTCACAATATTTCTTATTAATCAGTGAAGAGACTGCAATATGCAGTAAAGAAGTTGAATAAGTGGCTTTAAAGATATACAGTGATACCTTAAAAAGTTTTTTACTAATGATTTTCTTTATTCCTAAAAATAGTGATTATTAAGATTATATTCAATGTGAAATTAGTTTAGATCTGATAATTTCTGAACTTTTACTCTTTGCTATTCTTTTTTATTGACCATGTCAATTTCTTATGCATATCTTATTCCCTTTTAGCATAATTTTATTTCTACAGACAGTAAGAAAAATTGAAATATTAATGAATGTCATTGAAAGATGACAGATGCTTCTTAGGAAGGTGATAGACTATGGAAAAAGTTTCCTAACTTTTTTTTTTCCTCCCATTTTAGAGCTCCTCATCTGGGTAGAGAATTGGTGTGCAAAGAGAGTAAGAAAACGTTTAAAGCTACAATAGCCATGAGCCAGGAATTTCCCTTAGGGATAGAGTTGTAAGTTTGTTACTAACTACAAATGTTTATGAAAGAAACTATTAAACCCTAAAGGCTGTAATAATATTTGTACCCCAGTGGTGCATTTGAGACCTTTGAAATGAAAAGCAGATAGCCATTGCCTTGATAGTGTGTGCACCACTCTGGAAATTTTCTGGTTTGCAACAGTATTGAGTTTTACTATCACCAGATACATTTTTGAGTAGATTTTTTTTTTTTTTTTTTAAAGATGGAGTCTTGCTCTGTCGCCCAGGCTGGAGTGCAGTGGCACAATCTCGGCTCACCGCAACCTCCGCCTTCTGGGTTCAAGCGATTCTCCTGCCTCAGCCTCTCGAGTAGCTGGGATTACAGGTGCCCACCACCATGCCCAGCTAAGTTTTGTATTTTTAGTAGAGATGAGGTTTCACCATGTTGGCCAGGCTGGCCTCGAACCCCTGACCTCAGGTGATCCACCCACCTCACCTTCCCAAAGTGCTGGGATTACAGGCACGAGCCACCATGCCCAGCCGAGTAGGTTATTTAAATTATAAAAGTAATATATGAATACATGCTTGTTTTTTAAAAAAATCAAAAAGTATGGAAATTTACAGAATAAAATGTGATGTTTTAACACATCAGTAGTTAATGACTATTTGGTGTATTTTTGACTAGAGTTATCCATATTTTTCGTTTTTTAAAATAAAAATGGGGGAATCATTCATGTTTTGTTCTGTGTGTTTCTTGTTTTCATTTAAAAGTGAGTGTATCTTGGCTGGGCGTGGTGGCTCATGCCTGTAATCCCAGTACTTTGGGAGGCTAAGGCGGGCGGATCACCTGAGGTCACGAGTTTGAGATCTGCCTGGCCAACGTGGTAAAACCCTATCTCTACTAAAAATATAAAAATTAGCTAGGCATATGGCGCATGCCTGTAAAACCAGCAACTAGGGAGGCTGAGGCAGGAGAATTGCTTGAACCAAGGAGGCAGAAGTTGCAGTGAGCCAGGATCGCACCACTGCACTCTAGCCTGGGCGACAAAGGAGACTCCATCTCAAAAAAAGAAAAGAAAAAATGAGTGTGTCTTGAAGTTTTACAGTGATTATATTTTTGTCTATTCTTTTTCCTTGATATTTTGTAGTGTTGATATACTGTTTATCATTCATTTACTGATAAACATTTTGGTTATTTGTAGTTTGTCACCATTTGCAATAATATTCTGGTAAACATATTGAATATATCCTCTCAAACATGCACTCATTGGATGCTCCTTTTTAAAAATACTCAATTTGGAAAAATGACTGGAATGAGAGATGGGTAGCAAGAACTGACTGATACAACGATAGTTTTAGGCTCCTCACTAAAGTGGGAGGGAGGAGATGAAGCACTGGGCTATTTCCTCTTACTAGTTCCTTCCCTTTCAAATCTGGCCTAATGCATTAATTTTTTAACGGCCTAATACATTTTTAAAAAATGATTGGAGAAGAGAGCAGGGTGCATTTTTTTTTTAAAAAGTATGTACATACCTGAGCTTTCCCCATACCTAGGCTTTAGAAAAGTAGATAGAATGTTCTGTACAGCCCTCAAGTTATGTCAGAGAGACATAAGTATCAGAAAATGTGGAAAGTTAGCTACACATACAGATCTGCCATAATCTGTCATATCTAGGACCCAATTGACTCAGTGATGCACCAATTTTATTTTATTATTTATTTATTTATTTTGAGACAGAGTCTCACTCTGTTGCTAAGGCTGGAGTGCAATGGTGCAATCTCGGCTCACTGCAACCTCTGTCTCCCAGGTTCAAGTGATCCTCCTGCCTCAGCCTCCCAATTAGCTGGGACTACAGGCATGTGTGCGCTACCACGCCTGGATAATTTTTGTAGTTTTAGTAGAAATGGGGTTCACCATGTTGGCCAGGCTGGTCTCAAACTCTTGACCTCCGGTGATCTGTCCACCTGGGCCTCTCAAAGTGCTGGGATTACAGGTGTGAGCCACCACACCTGGCCAAAGATTCACCAATTTTATATTCTACTTACTAATAAAGATGAAAATTACAGCGAATATTAAGATGTCATCAATTTTAGGAGTTATCCTAATTTCAGATATGTTATATGAAAAAAAAGAGTATCTTAGAATTTATGAAATGTGGCAGTTATAACCACTACTCCTGAAAAAGAAAATGAAATGAGGAGTCGGGCACAGTGGCGCACGCCTGTAATCCCGGCACTTTCAGAGGCTGAGGCGGGTGGATCACCTGAGGTCGGGAGTTTGAGAACAGCCTGACCAACATGGAGAAACCCCGTCTCTATTAAAAATACAAAATTAGCTAGGAGTGGTGGTACGTGCCTGTAATCCCAGCTACTCGGGAGGCTGAGACAATTGCTCGAACCCAGGAGGCAGAGTTCGCATTGAGCCGACATCACGCCATTGCACTCCAGCCTGGGCAACAAGTGTGAAACTCCATCTCAAAAAAAAAAAAAAGGAAGAAAGAAAAGAAAAAGAAATATAGAACACAGAGTACAAATGCCAAAGAATTTGTTCTAAAAGGTCAAAAAAGAAAATTACCTATATATGCCATAGAAAACAAGAAAGAACATGAAATCAGTATAAAGTAGATCTTTCTGAGATGAGAATGTAAGACAGTAAAATGAAATGAAAAGGAAATTGTAAAGCTAAGGAAATAAATTGAGCACTAAATGACACTGTTACAAAACATACAGTAGAAACAGTAATGAATAGAATAGATGTAACTGAAAATTAAATTTTGACAGCTCTTGGTGAATTCAGTAGAAGAAGAGATTAAAGAAATTACACAAGCAATTTGTATGGAGGACAAAAGTGGTTCAATATGAGTCATTCATGTTTTACTTAAAAGGCCTCCAAGTATAATCAAAATAATATTCAAAATATGATAGAAGAAATTTTCTCAGTAATGAAGAACTAAATCTAGAGGATGATGTTAGGTTCCACGAAAAATTGATACAGAATGATTAGTAACAAAAATTATCCTGATCTAACTATTAGGCTTTAGTTATTGATAAAGAAATACAAAGGCACCCTGGCAGAAAAGGGGTAAAATCATCCTGGCCTTACATATTTTCATATATCTTTGCTTTTCTGAAGTAACAGAAGTGTGATCTGTCAGTATTTCTAACTTTCATTTATGTTTGGAGGCAACTGAAGATATTCTCAAGCACGAAAGAATTCAAGAAATGTAGCAGTCATAGGACTTTTTTGAAAGAAAAATAATACTACTTAAAAAAGAAATGCATCCAACCAAAACATGAAAGAAATTATAGCATAATGATTAATATGATATAGAATGCTAAGATATATTATGAAATTGTAGTTCAGAGGGAAAGATAGTATAACCTGAAATTTTATATGAGTCAAATTTCCCTTTAAACATAATAAAGATAAGCAATCATTTATCAAATATGCAGGAAATCAAGGAATATTAAGCACTTAAGAGCCTTTTACACACACAATAAATTGACAGTGGAAATCAGCCATCCAAACAGTGAATCTAGTTATTAGCTTTGAGTCCATCTAAATATGGACCTAAAATCAAACAACTGTGAAAATTATGGCTGAACAATCAAAAGTTACAAACCATTATAGAGTAAAAAGGAGGAATAAAGTGTGTAATTTACTCATCCTTAATATCTGGAAGTCAATACTACTGTCCAAGTTTGAAGCATGTAGTTAAAAAGTGTAAGGACACATAGCAATTTGAACAATGAAAACATTTTTTTCTTCTTCCATTTTTCAGATTATTGAATGTTTTAGAAGTAATAGCTCCCTTCAAGCACTTTAACAAGCTTAGAGAATTTGTTCAGATGAAGCTTCCTCCAGGCTTTCCTGTAAAATTAGGTAAGAGAAAAATTTAGATGTAATTTTAGTGTCCAGTAGGAATATGGAGCTGTTTATTAACATTTAATAAGCAACTTGTTTTAAAGCAGGGGTCCCCACACCTCTGCTGGTTCATGACCTTTTAGGAATGGAATGCACAGCAGGAGATGAGCTGAGCAGCAGGCTAGTGAGCATTGCCGCCTGAGCTCTGCCTCCTGTCAGATCAGTGGTGGCATTAGATTCTTGTAGGAACATGAACCCTACTGTGAACTGCACATGTGAGGGATCTAGGTTGCATGCTCCTTGTGAAATCTAATGCCTGATCTGAGATGGAACAGTTTCATTCCAAAGCCTCCCCCGACCCCCACCAGTCTGTGTAATAATTATCTTTCATGAAACAGATCCCTCGTGCCAAAAAGGTTGGGGGCTGCTGTTTTAAAGGAAAATAGATGTCCTAGTTGCTTACATTTTTGTAAAGGTTTTCAGTAATTATATGCATTTATTTATGTTTTGTCTAATATTTAAAGTGCCTGATGAGAATTCTTATTCTACTTGATTTAAATTAAATGTAAGGGATCTATTTCACACAAGAAAAGTGTGGGTGAACTAAATGATGTATTGTAATAATGTTTTTCATGTGAAATAGGGAGACTAGAGATTAGCCCAGATTTTCAGCTATGCTTTGAATTTCTGTGTAGTTAGAATGTTTCTGGAGTCAGCAGTCACTGTTGACGGATAAAGTAATACTCATACATTTTATTTTTCAGCCCTAAATGTTTAATTTAGTCTTAAGCAATAATCTTTAGAAATAGCACAGTCATTTTTGCATATATTTTTGCATATATTTTTCTTTCTAACATATCAGAAACCGAGGAAGAAGAGACTATTAAAAGGTGTTTTGAGTGTTTAGATTTAGATTTAGCAATAATTCAACCTTTAACACTATCCATCAATTCAGCCACTCAATGTTTAATGAGTACTATAATTCTTCAGATATATCTTGTTTTATTCAATATTTTTAAAACCACATCTCAGAATACTTAGGCCAAAATGTTTTCATTACTAAAATTAAACCTGATCTTCACCCTTTTGCACACTTGGAAATAAACGTTTTCCAGATTAAAAATGACTTTTAAATAAATGATTTTCAAAATGTCCCTCTAGTTGCCCTTTGCAATTCAAAAGCACTAGGAACCCAGTGTCTACTTGGATAAATCAGTGATAAGATCTTAGGCAGAAATGGTTAGAAAACTAATGCAATTCAGAGCTGTGTGCCATAGCCATAAGGGATCTTCACGTTAGCATTTCTGCAGAAGTTTAAAACTCCACTGCCATTTTCTATGGTGAGGGAAATATTTCAAGTTTTAGACTCCCTTCTAGGTACTGTTAAGAGACCCAAGACAAACCAGAATAGAGAACAGGAGTTAAACAGATGAGAATTTCAAACTATCTTTGTATTCACATCTATTTTTAAGTTCTAAACCCAAATCAAACCTACAATACATTTATTTTTATGCAAAGGAAATATTTTCATTATATGAGAAGGAAAAAAATCTGTAATCCTTTTTTTGCAGGCATTTCTTTGATGTAGAACCACATTTTTAACAAGGAATAATCTTTTGCTTGTATACTTAAAGTTATGGGATATTTGTTTAACTATTTCTCTTTTGTTTCACTGTCCTTCTTTTAAACCAACCCTGTAAAACTTCCTCCTGTGTCACCATTTCTTTTTCTACATTTAGGATAAAAAACACAATTGGGATAAATTATAAAAATTTGGAAATTATTGTTAACACAATTACATGTTTCAGAATCAGCCAGAACTTTAAGTGCTGATTATGAATGGTCTTTTCTCTGATTGGCTTCGTCTCTCATTTTGCTCAGACTAAATTTGATCCTCTTTCATCATCAAATCTTCGTCTTCCCCCGCCACTTCCTCCTACAACCTTAAGCACAGATGATTTTTACTTCCTTTGATACAAAAAGATAATACCAGAAATGGGACCTCCCTCACTACTTCCAACACCCCATACAGACTTTTCTGCCCCAAGCCCAACCTTTTCTTTCATCTTCCTGTCTCACTGGAAGTGCCCCTCTTCTTAGCTTGAGTAATCTCTTCATTTGTATTATGAATCTGTTTTCCCAGCTCTTTTGAAAAACTAGCTGTATCGCTGGGCACGGTGGCTCAGGCCTGTAATACCAGCACTTTGGGAGGCCAAGGCGGGTGGATCACTTGAGGTCAGGAGTTCGAGACCAGCCTGGCCAACATGGTGAAACTCCATCTCTACTAAAAATACTAAAAATTAGCCAGGCGTCGTGGTGGGCGCCTGTAATCCCAGCTACTCGAGAGGCTGAGGCAGGAGAATCGCTTGAACCCGGGAGGCAGAGGTTACAGTGAGCCAAGATCATACCATTGTACTCCAGCCTGGGCAACAAGAGCAAGAGACTCTGTCTCAAGGAAAAAAAAAAGAAAAAAGAAAAAAAGAAATAAACTAACTGTATCAGTCACTTCATATTTCTCGTTTTCCTTCTACCTCTCTCTACTGCATTTTTCCTCTCAGTTGTTAGGCTTGCTCAGGTCTCTCCCCTTTTAAAATCAAACAAAAAACTAAAAACAGACAAACAAACAAACAAAAAACAACAAAAAACACAGTCCCCGTAACTTCACTAGCACTTGCTTTAATCTTTGCTTTTCACAGCCAAGCTATCTGAAAGCCTCCTTCCTTCCTTCCTCTCTTTCTCTTTTTCCTTTCCTTTCCTTTCTTTTTTTCCTTTCCTTTCCTTTCCTTTCCTTTCCTTTCCTTTCCTTTCCTTTCCTTTCCTTTCCTTTCCTTTCCTTTCCTTTCCTTTCCTTTCCTGTCCTGTCCTGTCCTGTCCTGTCCTGTCCTGTCCTGTCCTGTCCTGTCCTGTCCTGTCCTTGTTTCGAGAGAGGGTCCTTGTTTCCTTGTTGCGAGAGAGGGTCTGACGCTGTTGCCTAGGCTACAATGCAGTGGCATGATCTTGGCTCACTGCAACTTCTGCTTCCCAGTCTCAAGCCATCTTCCCACCTCAGCTTCCTGAGTAGCTGGGACCACAGACATGAGCCACCACACCCAGTTAATTTTTGTATTTGTCGTACAGATGGGGTCTCACTTTGTTGCCCAGGGTGGTCTCAAACTCCTGAGCTCAAGTGATTTGCCCACTGTGGCCTCCCAAAGTGCTGGGATTACAGGTGTGAGCCACTGTTCCTGGCCTCTATTATTTCTTAAAATTGCTGATGAATCTATAATTATCTCAGAATAAAAAGCGTACTCCCTTAGTTCATTACAGATTCTCTCTTCCTCTTTATTTATTATTGATCCTTATTGTTAAATCTAGTAGAAACTTTTCTGTTTTTATGTTAATCTCTTTAAGATTTGACTTTTCTTATTTTGAAGTCCTTGGCTCAATGAATAACTGAGACAAGTCATTCCATTTTCCTCTGACTTCCTTTATAGACTCTCTCTTGGTTTTCTTCCTCCCTCTCTGGCTGCTCCTTCTGGAGTACATTTCCCTCTTCACTCTTGTCACCTTGTATTATATTCTGACTACATCTGCCAAAACTCAAGTTACATTACTACCCTGGTCACACCCTTCCATTGGCTTTCCACCTCATCCAGAGTGAAAACTGAAGTCTTTTTTCTTGGCCTAAACCCCACCGGATCTGGCAGCCTATTTGCCCTCTGACCTCATCGCCTGCTAATCTTCCCCTCATTCATTTGGCTGCAGCCACATTGGCCTCCTGGCTGTTCCGAGAATAAACCAGATACTTTTTTAGGACTTTCGTACTTCGTGTTCTTCTATTTGGAATTTTCTTCCTCCAGGCAACTGCATGGTTTGTTCTTATCTCAGGTCTTTACTGAAAAGTCCCTTTATTGAGGTTTTCCTTTGGCCACCCTGTTCAACAACTCTTACCCCCAACACTGAGACTCCCTATTCTGCTGTTAACGCTTTATTTTTTTCTAGATACTCATCATCATTTACTTGTTGTCTGCCCATCCTAACCAGTGTAATCTCTATAAGTGCATGAATTTTGTTTCTTATTTAGTGATGTATATCCAAAACCTAGAATGGGGTCAGCAAACTTTGTCTGAAAGATAATAAACATTTTAGGCTTTGTGGGCTCTATGGTTTCTGTCACAACTACTCTTTTATTTGGAGAATGAGAGCAGCCATAGACAATAGGTAAGTGAGTGGGCATGTTGTGTTCCAAAAGAGCTATTTACAGACACTGAAGTTTGACTTTCATGTAATGTTTTTTTTGTTTTGTTTTTTGAGATGGAGTCTTGCTCTGTTCCCCAGGCACTAGTGTAGTGGCACAATCTCGGCTCACTGCAACCTCTGCCTCCTGGGTTCAAGCAATTCTCCTGCCTCAGCCTTCTGAATAGCTGGGATTACAGGCACCCGCCACCACACCCAGCTAATTTTTGTATTTTTAGTAGAGACGGGGTTTTGCCACATTGGCCAGGCTGGTCTCGAACTCCTGACCTCAAGTGATCCACCCACCTCAGCCTCCCAAAGTGCTGGGATTACAGGTGTGAGCTACCACACCCAGCCTAATTTTCACTTCGTGAAATACTATTCTTTTTTCTCCCCTAAACATTTAAAAATGTAAAATATTTACTTAGCTTATGGGCCTTACCAAAATAGGCATGGCCATAGGACTTACTGTACAGACCCCTGGATAAGGATAGCATCTGCACATAGTAGGTACAAAGGAATGACTTTTTCCTCCAGAAATAATTGGAAACTCTATAACTGGTATGTTGATTATTGTGTTTAAATCTAACTAAGGTATTTTGTTTTGCTTTTTACATAAGAACATAACTTTCTGCAATAAAATACTAGCTTATATCAGTTAGACTTAATTTACTGTATGTCCTTACCCTAGACACTTGAATTAGCTTTCATACACTCATTTCAGAGTTTAAAAAAAATTATTTATTATTATTATTTTAAATAGAGATAGGGTCTCCCTATGTTGCCCAGGCTGGTTTTGAATTCCTGGGTTCAAGTGATCTTCCTGCCTTGGCCTCCCAAAGTATTGGGATTATAGGTGTGAGCCACCACGCCCAACCTCATTTCAGAGTTTTAAGGGAATTTCGGAGTTTCTTTATTTTACATATGAAATCCCTGAGGCTCATGAGTAAAATGATTTATAGGAATCTGAACCCAGGCTTTATGATTTGTACTCATGTCAGTAACTCATATGAGGAATAAAACTAAACATTTAATTTAATATATTTGTTCATTTTATTTATTTTACTGTTTCTGGTTCCCGTATAATCATTAACTTGCTCATTTTAATTGCTTGATTTTACTTACAATTTCAGCCAGAAATATATTTCATTTGGAAGATTAGGCTGTGGTGGCATGATATTTTTCCATTTCTGATGAGACTGTTTTTATCCCATATATTTAAGGGATAGGTTGTTTTTAATGTTTTAAAACAAAAAAGGATTAGAGTATTTTACTTGGGCTAGTAAGAGTGAAAAGAAATCAGCTGAAAGAGTTGGAGTAGTATATATACTATAATCTGAAGAAAAAAAAGTCAGAATGCAAAAAGTACAAAAGTAGCTGTCCGTCTGCCCCAAGAAAAAGAAAAAAGGACTGTAGAATCTGGCATTATATTCTTAAGACTAGGAAGGCATGGGATCTTGAGTTTTCAATATAACACTGGATGCCTGAATGTCTTTTTCTCCTCACTAATTAATACCCAGAACTCTCTCTGAAACACACACTCAGTACTACATATTCTTCTGATTCTTGAGGTTTTTTTTTTTTTTTTTTTTTTTTTAACATTTTAAAGAGTATGGACATCTCCTTAGTACTTTGTAGTCTATGAATATTAACATTTGATTTTACAATGTTATCATTGATGTTCTCTCTGTAGATATACCTGTGTTTCCCACAATCACAGCCACTGTGACTTTTCAGGAGTTTCGATACGATGAATTTGATGGCTCCATCTTTACTATACCTGATGACTACAAGGAAGACCCAAGCCGTTTTCCTGATCTTTAACTGACGTGGAAAAGGATGCTGTCTAACCAAGGAAAGAAAATGCAGAGACCCTAGAAGTGGATCCAAATAGAAGGGACAAATGCTTTCAGTGAAGAAAAGGGAATTACATGTTGAATTGACGCATCAGTAATACGATACAGTGAAATGGGCCTCTAATAACGATTTCAGCGAGTTTTCTGATGTGCCATTTTTGGTCTTTTTAAAAATATACATATTATAAATGTAATAGTTTGACACATTAATGACCCTAAGACCTTCGTATGTAAAGCAGCTATGAGTGCTGTGATTTGTTTTTAAAAATTTTTACACTTCTTGTTGAAATATATATGCATATAAATATATCTATATCTATATCTAAAACACTCCTGGACCATTAACGTAAATTAAATGTCTTAAGAGGTATGGAGCCCTTTTAAACTTGTCATCTTTATGCAAGGTGACATTTATAAATATTCCTTCGAGCTTTGTTTTCATAAAATGTAAACTATGTAACATTATGTATAGTTCAGTAATTTGAATGTTTGTTCAATATAATGAACTAGAAGGAATGCAATTTTCTGTAGATGAATGAACCAAATGGTAACCATTAAACAATTGCATTTATATGTTGCAATACATTTCAGAAGGAGCGTTCACTCTGCAGGGAATAAGGTACCTCCTTTAGCACCTTAGTGCAATTCATTGTGGTGCTATTTGTTTTTACCTGAATGTTTGTTACTAATCTTCCTTTCATAGAACCTCTATTTTTTTTTTTTCTAAACTTGAGTTTGAGTCCTTGTTATGTTCATCATAAGGCAATGGTTAGCATGTTTAAAATATTCCTCTTCCAAATCTCAGCACTTTAAAAAGAATTCCAAATTTTTAAACTTGCTTCCTAATAAGTGCACATCAGTCTGATTATTTTGTTTGTTTTTAGTAGAATATGGATGCATTGGTGTCAGTTTTAAAAAACAATACACATATTTTGGACAACCCTACATATTTAATCCTTTCAAAATAAGATAAAAACATTTTATATGCTAACAATATATTTGTTACAAGTCCAGAAGTATACGCAAGATTGATTACTCCTATTGCTTATTTTTTTTAAATCACAGGAAAATATTGATTTCATTGTCTCCAAAGTGATAAAATCATGTATTACTCATTTTTGCACTTAAAATTTTTCTTATTTATTCCAAGATGGTTTGAAGGTCCAAGTATGAAAATAAATTAGGGGGAATAATGTATAACAGTTATAAAGTATCATGTTGTATTAAAGAGCTTACTTACATCGATGTTTTTAAAATGTATCCTGATGAATATCTCCAGAATGCATCTGTGAAGTTTTTTAGCCTGACCAGTAGCTTAAACTTTTTCCAGGATTTTAGGTAATTTGAAAGGAGTTTAGAGACCCTTATTGAAAATATGATTTAAAAATCCAAAGCATAAACCATAAGAAAAATTTTAAATAAACATCTTTAAAGCTACATCTTCCATACTGATACATGCATTGCATATGTTGACATTAAGTACATTTTATAATGAAGAAAAATAATCATAGTTAAAAATTGAAAGACCTAATTACTACCTTACATGAGCCTATTGAATTTTGGGGAACGTGTTCGTAAACCCAGACTAGCTTTGTTGAATAGAAGTTGATCCCTGTTATTTAGGAAATGGGTAGATCAAATGACTTAGAGACTGAATTATCCTATCAGTGGTTATGTGGGGTTGGAGACGCTGAAAGGCAGTGATCACTGTTGCTTCTAGGCTCCCTTACTTTGTAGGAATATGGTATACTTTCAGGAATATTCTATATATGTTTTCATAAGTACAGACAACTTAGGGAGGAAAAAAACATGGGTAATTGAAGCTTGTGGTTTAATAATTCCCTAACAGCACAGCTATGAATATTTTGCTGGGGTACACTGGAGGTAGGAAGACTACTGGAAATTTTTGCACTTGAATTTTGTTTTTAAAGCTGTTTTCTTTAAAGAATGGTAGAAACAGATTATCCATTCCAAAGTGTCTTTTCTGTGATCACAAAGAGCAAACAAATGTCAATATCTCTTATGATGGTGAAAAAAAGGAATTAATCGATGCAAATAAACTTTTCACAGTATTACTTTTAATGAAGATTTTTTGAAATGTGCCTTTTAATCCAGTTAATGAAGCTATACGCAGTGTTTCAAATGAATAAGTCAAAACACCATATGTTTTCATAGTACCACATGAAAAATCAAGATTTTGCAATACAGGTACGTAAAATTTTATATGTTCTTCTCCATTTGTGATTTTGAAACTGTTTAAATTGGGTAGGGGACCATCGTATAGTCATCTTCAATAGCCATTTAGAAATGCTTAATATTCTTCCCCACTGGTATGGTATCCAGAGAAGATAGGTTTCCATCTTTGAGAAAATAATTCTCTGATAAGACAATTTGCCCTCTGTAGACATTCACATACAGAGAATTGCCACACTTCATAAAAGGGGAGTATGAAGTAGATGCCCTGATTTTTGGGAGTATAAGTACATATGATGGTTTGGAAACTGCCACATCTGTCTGCTGATAACTGTTGGTAGATGCAAAACTAGTTTCCTTCTGCTCAGAACTGGAATTAAGCCCCACTCATGCTAATAAAAATGGGTTTTTATAGTATTATTTACATACAGTTTATTATTCACACCCTGGGGGAGGGTAATGAATAATGATTATTTAATGAGCCCTCTTCCTAGTTTTCCCTAGGTCTACAGAAGACAAAGATCCTGTTTCCAGGCCATGGAAAGGGCTGAAGTAAATATTGTAAATAAACAGAGTTGACCCTTGAACAACATGGAGGTTAGGGGTTCAGTTGAAAATCTGCATATAAGTAGACCTGTGCAGTCCAAACCTGTGTTGTTCAACTGCTGAATTAAAGGTGCTTCCTTCTCCTCATTGATATTACCCATATTTACAAACATGCTAGAGAAAAACTTGGAGTAGACAACTTTAGGTGAATTAGAAGTCCTTGTATTATGCTAGCTTTTAAAATGGAGTAAAAAATTATTAATCTCAGCTTAATATGGGACATAATATGCCTCTGTTGTTAACTCCAGCAAAAGGTATTTTAATCTTGTTTTCTGAAATGAACAAAATGCATTCTTACCAAAGTTACTATATTTGCAAACTTTGGAAACTTTCAAAAACAGCTGGTGTAAAACTTGCCCCCATTAGAGAAGTGGACAGGAGTTATTAAATCACTTGTAAAGAGATAGCAGAACTAAGCTTAGTAAAAGCCCATGATTTGTTTGTATACTATAAATTAGCCAAAACTACTCTTGCAAAGCAGTTTATGTCAGAAATCTGGGGCAATAATAACTCTGGTTGCCACCTAAAAATTTCATAACATGTTAAGTATCACATTTTTTACATCACGCAAACCATCCTTACAGAGTGAGCTTACCTTGTGATGAGCTTTTTAATTGTTATAGTTCATTTTAGAAGAGTAGTACTTTTCTTTAGTCATAATGGTACCTATGGTACATGGAATTACAATTTTGCTTTTTCCACACACTGAAAAATATTGAAGCAAAATCTCCTAAGAACTTCTAAGAAAGGTACTTGTTAATCATTCTTGGTTTTCATCATGTTTTGTAGGTGAAAATGACTTTAACTAGCTTAGAGAAGAAACATTATCTGACATAAAACCAAAAAGATAAAACGCACCACTTACTTACCTGTACCTCCCATATATAGAGTTCTTGGTGACTAAAGAAGGATGACAGTGATTGGGATGTTCTAAATACAGTTGTGTGTCACTTAGTGATGGCCATATGTTCTGTGGAATGCAGCAGGTGATTTTGTCATTGTGAGAACCATATTGAGTGTACTTACACAAACCTAGGTGGTATAGCCGACCACTCACCTAGACTATACGATAAAGCCTATTGCTCTGAGGCCACAAGCCTGTTCAGCATATTATTGTACTGAGCACCGTGGGCAATTCTAACACAATTTGTGTATTACACAAATTATACTTACATAATAATATATTTGTGTATCTAGACATAGAAAAACTACAGTAAGAATATGATATAGAAAGATAAAAAATGGTATACTTGCATAGGGCATTTAGCATAAATGGAACTTGCAGGACTGGAAATTGCTCTAGGTGAGCCGGTGAGAGAGTAGTGAGTGAATGTGAAGGCCTAGGACATAACTGTACATTCCTGTGGACTTCATACACACAGTTAAGCTATGCTAAATATATTTTTAACATTTAATAATAAATTAACCTTAGCTTACTATAACTTGTTACTTTATAAGTTTTTAAATTTATTTATTTATTATATATATATATTTTCGAGATGGACTCTTTCTCTGTCACCCAGGCTGGAGTGCAGTGGCGCAATCTCTGCTCACTGCAACCTCCACCTCCTGGGTTCAAGCAATTCTCCTGTCTTAGCCTCCCGAGTAGCTGGGACTACAGGCGCCTGTCACCAAGCCCGGCTAATTTTTGTATTTTTAGTAGAGACGGGTTTTCACCTTGTTGGTCAGGCTGGTCTGGAACTCCTGACCTCAGGTGATCCACCCGCCTTGGCCTCCCAAAGCGCTTTAAATTTTTTAACTGACTCTTGCAATAACACTTCGCTTAAAACACATGGTACAGCTATCCACAAATATTCTTTCTTCATATCCTTATTCTGCGAGCTTTTTTCTATTTAATAAAATTTTTACTTTTTCACTTTTTTTTTTTTTGAGATGGAATCTGTCACTGGAGTGCAGTGGCACGATCTCGGCTCACTGCAACCTCCGCCTCCCTGGTTCCAGTGATTCTCCTGCCTCAGCCTCCCGACTAGCTGGGACTACAGGCACATGCCACCATGCCCAGCTAATTTTTGTATTTTTAGTAGAGATGGGGTTTCACCATGTTGGCCAGGATGGTCTTGATCTCTTGATCTTGTGATCCACCCACCTCTGCCTCCCAGTGCTTGGATTACAGGCCTGGGCCACCGCACCTGGCCTTACTTTTTAGCCTTTTTTAAAAAAACGAAAACACACATTATGCTAGGCTAACACAGGGTCAGGATCATCAATGTCACTGTCTTCCGCCTTCACATCTTGTCCCACCAGAAGGTCTTAAGGGGCAATAACATGCATAGAGCTGTCATCTGCGGTGATGACAGTATCTCCTGAAATACCTTCTGCAGGACCTGCCTGGGATTGTTTTTCAGATAACTGTTTTTTTTTTTTTTTTTTTTTTTTTTTGGTAATAAGTAGAACACACATACTGCAAAAATAAATAGTAAATACATAAACCAGTAATAATTTATTACCAAGTATTATGTATGGTACATAATTGTATGTACTATACTTTTATACAACTGGCAGCAGAGTATGTTTGTGTACACCAGCATCACCAGAAACATAATTCACTGGGCTAGGATGTTACAATGGCTACGATGTCACTAGGTGATAGGAATTTTTCAGCTCCATTATAATCTTATGAGACCGCGATCCTATATGCAGTCCATTGTTGGCCAAAATGAGGCAACATTATGCAGTGCATGACTAATGAATATGGATAATGTAGGAGTTTTGGAGGGCTGAAGTGAAACAAATTTTGTAGCTTACACACATTGCTTATCTGCTGCTCCTTTGGGATGAGGTGGCAGTTGGGCCTGCAGTTGTTCCACTGTCCCCAGATCCTCCTTCAGCTTCTCAGACTCCTTGGCCAGCTATATTTTGCTCCATGATGTAGTGTCCTGGCTTTGGAAGGACATCCATGCCACCAAGGTCAGAAGCAGTGAGATCTGACCGGAGTTTCAGTCCATGTTTGTGGGTTCCAGCTTGTGCTTGTGGCTGGTTCCAGCTTATTCCTAGTGCCACCATCCCTCCCACAATCATTCACCTTTGCTTTCCAACTGCCTAAAATGAACTTCAACCTCCAGCATCAGATGCAAAGATGAAGCCTTACAAACTGCTTAACCAGGTCTCACCATTGTTGATGTCACCTCTCTGTTAAAAAGTGTATCTTCTAGTGGTTCTGCTTCTCTGAATCCTGACTGATATATTAATTTTGTGGAAAGATAAATATGTTCTTAATCTACTTGATGCTTGTCTTCCAAAGCTTGGCATTTAAATGAACTTTTTTTTTTTTTTTTTGAGATGGAGTCTCGCTCTGTTGCCCAGGCTGGAGTGCCTGCCTCCTGAGTTCAAGCGATTCTCCTGCCTCAGCCTCCCAAGTAGCTGGGATTACAGGTATGCACCACCACATCCAGCTAATTTTGTATTTTTAGTAGAGATGGTTTCATATTTTTATTAAGATGGTTTCACCACCATGTTGGCCAGGATGGTCTCGAACTCCTTACTTCAAGGAATCCACTCACCTCAGCCTCCCAAAGTGCTGGGATTGCAGGCGTGAGCCACCGCACCCAGCCCTAACTAGCTTTTTCTTAAAAAAGACATCATGGTACTAATTTTAGTGACAGTGCATTGCAAAAATAACCTTTAATAAATTGAGAAATCTGAGAATGATGTGAATGTGTCACTTCTATTATTTATGTAAGAACATTTTATTGGTCACCTAAAAATATTAGTCGTATCAGACTCTAAATTGCCTTAAGACTGATAAACATTGGCCGGGCACGGTGGCTCATGCCTGTAATCCCAGCACTTTGGGAGGCCGAGGTGGGCAGACCACAAGGTCAGGAGACGGAGACCATCCCGGTCAACATGGTGAAACCCTGTCTAGTAAAATTACAAAAATTAGCTGAGCATGGTGGCGCATGCCTGTAATCCCAGCTACTCAGGAGGCTGAGGCAGGGGAGTTGCTTGAACCCGGGAGGCGGAGGTTTCAGTGAGCCAAGATTGCACCACTGCACTCTAGCCTGGCGATGACCATGACAGAATTAAACTCCGTCACTCACACACACACACGACTGCTGACCATCTTCTATGATAAACCTTAAGTATATTCTAAGGAATATTCCCACTGATAAAAGAATTGTCATGGTACTCACCTGTTTGCTAACAATGTCTAAATAAATTTCACATATACTTTGACATAAAACGAAAATGAGAATAGAAACAAAACTGAGTAAAACAGGTTGAAATTTGAAATATCTACCACTCCAAAATTGTCTCATTGAGAAATTTAGAAAGGTATAATTACTACTTCCGCTAATAAAACTTTAATAGACATTCTGAATGCTTTTAAAAGTACGAGTAACAATTCCATTACACCCATATTTAATTAAAATACAACTACATGTACTTGATTAGAAAAAATAGTTCAAGCAGCACAGGAATGAAATGCATTCGTTGGTTTTGAGGCAGACTGAGGGAAAAGAAATCTCAATTCCATTTGAAAAGATGTGTACCAATCTACAAACAGCATGCATGGATCCAACCCTTCATCTAGTGCCAAATTGAAAGTGATGAATTTTGCTAGAGATAAATTTGATGTATTGGTAATACTGTAATTTTTATGACATAAGCTGTACAATGCACACTCCAGAACCTGACTGTTTTAAGATGTAGCTCCAAGGTTAACAGTAATTTTTATCCTCTACCTCCTTTAATTCCTTTTCCCAAGTGCCTATTTACATTTTTCTATCTTCCATGTATAGAATTACCACTAGGAAACTTACCTAAGATTCATCTTCATGAAAACATTAAGGGCAACACAGCCTTTTCAATAAAAGGTATGCAATTTATTTTGTGGTTTTAACATTATCCCCTGCACAAATTATTAATTACACAGCTTTTAAGGGCCCCATAATCAAACAGCAGCTATCATTTAATGTCCCAGGCACCAAAGGCTACATTTTAAAAACTACTGTTTTACAGATACAGATGGGGTCTTGCTGTTACCCAAGCAGGAGTGCAGTGGCATGATCATAGTTCACTGCAGCCCCAACTCCTTGGGTTCAAAGTGATCCTCCTGCCTCAACCTCCACAGTGGCTAGAACTACAGGTGTGCATCACCACACCTGGCTATTTTTTTTTTTTTTTTTGTAGACAGGGTCTTGCTATGTTGCCTAGGCTGGTCCTGGGCTCAAGCGCTCCTGCCTTGGCCTCCCAAAGTGTTGGGATTACAGGCATGAGTCATAGTGCCCAGCCAACAACTTTTATATGCACTGGGAAGCCAAAAAAATTCATGACCTGCTTTATTGCAGTGGTCTGGAACGAAACCCACAATACCTCCGAGGTATGTCTGTACTTTACAAGGTAGCAATCACTTCCATTTTACCCCTAGGAAACTGAAGGTAAGGAACAGTTACCCCAGCTCTATGAAATAAAGACCAAATGCATGACTGGACTCTATCTTTCCATTTAAAAAAGCTCATTGTATAGCTACCACCTCTCATTTACTCCTAAAGAATTTAAGCAAATAAATAAGGACAAAACATTTTTTCTAACAAAAACCACTTTTATTTTTAAATCAATTTACTATCAAATACAGAACAGAACTCGGTGTGGAGGCAGTGTTTGATTTCAACTGGTTATCTGTTAAAAGGCTTATGTCCCAGTGCAACACTACCTTTGTGCAGAAAATGTTCACTGAAAATAAATATCCTAAGAATGGATAATCTTCACTGCAGCATCTTGTCAGTGGCACTTTTAAAAAAATGATTCCCTTTAGAAAAGCTAGTGTATTTGTATTCAGAGATTACAAGTGAGGGAGCAGACTGTAAATGTTATTAGGTTTACCATACGTGAAATTTGTTTTTGTCTTACAAAAATGGCCATGTCACATGGTTCACCTTTTATCTACTGAAGTTTAAAACAAATGTCATTTGTGTTCAACTTTGTTTTTTAAAAATGCAGTGATTAGGACCATTATTAGAACTTCTTTTACTCACTATAGACAAAATTCCTTTTGATAAAATCTTTAAAAAGTTACTACAAACCATAAAAACAATGCTGCTTTTCTATATGGCATTTCAGTTTTTAGGTTAAAAAAAAAAATTCTATTTATACTCAAAACTTGGATAAAAGCTACAATTCCAAGTCTCATTTTCCCTTAACCCCATCCACCCAAACACTACTCATTTCATAAATGAATACACTATTTAGTACTGTACAGTAAATACATATCATTGACAGCTTCTATACTACTCCAGAAAAGGCAAATATCTATATTCACCGAAAATATAAATTTGCTAAATATAGGTGGGATTTGTTTATACTAAAGTTCATTGCTTTATCCAACCCCATTCTCACACAAAAAATAAGCAGTAAAATGATACTAAGCTAAGAAAAGGACTGTTTTGGATAGAAATTAAATCATTTTTGACAATTTTGATGGCAATTATCACTACAGTGATAGACTTCCTCTTTTTACTATACTGAAACATGTGGACAGAAAGGGAAATAATTTGTAAAATGAATGAGGTAAATGTCATACATTCAATAGTGTAAATAAATACAAATACGGTTTTACAGGAACATGAACATAAGTTTAAGGGTTTTATTATCAAAGTCTTGTAAAACAATTTCAGAAACTGTACATCAACATGGCACAGACTGTAGCCTACTTTTGTTTCTACTGCACAAAAGTGAAGCCTGACACTTCTGTAACTAAGAAAACAGTTGCCTAACTACTTTGCATATATAACATGAAATCACCGTGTGCATAAGATTACTACTGCAGTAACACAAATTTATTGGTTTTATACAACTTGAGATCAAATAAAGGTACATTATCAAGTAGATTTGTCTTATTTTAAAAGCATATGAAGGTCAACTTAAAATGCACTACCCCTTTTTTCCAACACAGAGCTTAAAACAAATTAATCAAAGAGTGGAAAATTAAAAATAAAGGCAAGAGATAAGTTTTTTTTTTTTTTTCCCTTTAAGATGGACTCAGGATAGGTAGATAGCTTTCACTGATGTAGATGTGGAATAAATTATTACTTCAGGAAAAAAATTCCCAAACATTGTATGAAAAAGTATACAACTCTACTTCAAAATATGCTATTTACTCACTGCCAAAGACAGTTTTATTTGAAATCTTGTTTCTGTATTTAAACCCTAATTAGCCACCAAAAAAGGTTAGTGCATAATAACCTTTCAAAGTTAAATAAAAGCCACAAAAATTTTGCCACAAGGCTTAAAGGATTATCTATTTCAAATGCTCATTTCCAGATGTAACTATAAGAATGTTAATTTCTCATGTCAACAAACAAGACCATAAGCAGATCCATCATGTTGGAGGATTTTAATGACATTTAGGATATTCTTGCCACAATAACATGCAATCAGTGCATTTCCTACATGGCCCTATTACGGTAATGAATCAAATTATAGAAATACTATAAGTGAACTTACTTAATAAAGGAGATCATACGACATAAACAATCCATGCCTGCTGTATGTAGATGCATGCAGCTTTTCATTTTTGTTATGAAGCAGCACCAGAATAGTAAAACTGCTTGGTTACTCAATCAGATTTCACCATGACAAGAATTGGTTACCTCGTACCATTTTCTAAAAGCTTTTTTGATGTAAATAACTAATATCAGTAACAGGAGCTTTATAACCATTTATAACTCAGAGCTGTATACATCTAGGTTTGAGATGAACAAATACAGCATTAAGAAATCACACAAAGGAATGACACTGATGCAGGTATACAGTTGGATTCCCACAGAGGCAATATTCAGTCACTCATATCCATGTCTTCTTCATGATGATCATCCCCATTCACTTTGGATTCTCTTAGTGAATCACCAGTTCCCTTTTCCACAGAACATTCCTTTGTTTTAGGGGAACCTGTTTCTATTGGTTTCTTCTCTTCCTTTTTCTCTTTCTCACTGTCATACCCCTGTTCTTCTTCATCATAATCCCGTGTAACCTGCTTTGCCAAGGAGAATAATACAAGTAAACTTCTCCAAAGAAAAATAACTTCTGAACGTACCAACATCAACCCAAATATAAAAATAAATCAATTTGTAAACATACTTTTACATCTTTATCACTCTCTGATTTTCTTTCCCGGTCCTTTTCCTTATCTTTACTCTTCTTCTTCTTGCTTGTTGATCGTTCTCTTTCATCCCTACTTCTTTCTTTGTCTTTATCTTTCTTCTTCTCCTTTTTATGTCTAGAATGACAGTAAAACGTGCAGCAACAGGTTTAACTTGTTTAGATAAGCCTGACCCAACTTCACAGGATGTAAGTAGTACAGCAAAGATCCAACTTCAAAATCTTGGACCATCAAAGTACACAAGTAACATAGGCTACAAAACTAACTTGGTTACAGGACTAAAGTGTTCAATCCTTCATGGTGTTTAAGTTACAAGTCAGAAAGAGAATACATTAAAATATTCTTAGGAACTGTAACTGCTGAAAAGAAAAACTACAGGACAGTTTTAAAAGGAAAAACCTCTGAAAAATACAAAAATATTTTTAAATGATTAACATTCTTACCTCCTAGGGGATGGTGAGCGAGACAATTTTCTTTTAGGAGACCGAGGCTTTTTAGGAGATCTTGTTCCACTCCTGCTCCTTCGTCGTCGTCTCTCTCTAGAACCACAAATGTGTAAACTAGGTTTTAAAATACAGTGTGATCTTAAAAATGCAGACACATCATAGATGGTTCTAACAATGAAAGATGTGGCCGGGTGTAGTGGCTCACGCCTGTAATCCCAGCACTTTGGCAGGCTGAGGTGAGGGGACTGCTTGAGCCCAGGAGTTCCAGACTAGCCTGGGCAACATGGTGAAACTGTCTCTATAAAAAATACAAAAAAATTAGCCAGGTGTGGTGGTGCATGCCTGAAGTCCCAGCTACTCAGGAGGCAGAGGTAGCAAGATCACTTGAGCCTGGGGAGGTTGAAGCTGGAGTGACTTGTGATAGGGCCACCGCACTCCAGCCTGGGCAAGAGAGAGAGAGACCCTGTCTCAAAAAACAAAAAACAAACAAAAAAAAAACCGATAAATGAAAGATTGTTTCACAATACTGGTATGAGCTAAACAATTAAATGAGTAATATAAACATCTGCAAACCATGTACCTTTCCCTTTACTACCCTCAAGAAAACTCCTAATTTCTAGCAATTCTTTTAACTGCTGACAAAATGTTAGAAATAGTAAGCTTAAGAAAAAACTGATTTAACAAAACTAATGTGAGAGGGGTGACGTGTGAAGTAAACTATTACTGAAGAAGTTAGTTTTTGGTTCAAACATTCAGTGTTCAAAGTAAGTACAGAATAATTCAATAATGTGATACAGAAGGTAGTTACTAATAAAATATCCCCATATTCACCTTTAAATCATTAGATGAAATTCAGAGAACTAGTTAGAGCAAAGGTAGAAACCCTATACTCTAGCAAAATTGCCACCCCCAGTACCCCAACAACCCTGCTTTCACCAATTACTTTGAAGATATACAGCCTTCCCCTCCTTTTTACTGTGACTTAAAAAAAAATTCTGTTCTTGATTCTCAAAAGTTATTAGACTTAAAAAAAACCCTGTACTTAGTTGTCTAGTTTCCAAATGAAGCTTTTTTTCTACTTATATAGCCCTCTGTGATCCCTGTCCTGGAAACAATACACATAACTGAGTATTCACTTATCAAACATTGTCACGACTGTGTACCTTATACTTTTTGCTACTGTCTTGTGTAACTGAAACTCCAAATTCTCTAGATGGAAGAAATATTTTGTATTACATTTCCGTGTCCCTCAATAGACTGTAGCACGACTACAAACACAGTGGGTATTTAATAACTCACAGAAGATGCCTTAATTTAGAGCGACCCAATAATACAGCATGAGAAGGTACTTACATTATATAAAGCAACAGGTTTAAAAAACAAAAAACAAAAAACGCCTCAACAGTTTTTAAGGTAAGAAAATACATGTAGTACTTCCCATCTTTTCTATCTGTCACCTACCCCTCAGGCCTGATGTAGCATTTCCTTCTGTATTTATATTTGGTTTCGTTTTCATCCTTAAAAATTTAGTTTTTAAGAAAATTTTCATCACCCCAAAAACTTCTTAACCTTTAGCTATCACTCCAATCCTCCCTATCTCCCCAGCAATCAGTAATCTACTTGGTATCTTTATGGATTTGCCTATTCTAGGCATTTCATATAAAAGGAATCACGCAATACATGGCCTTTTATGGATGTTTCCAAGTTTCATCCATACTGTAGCATGTATCAATCTTATTTATTGCTGAAAAATATTCAGCTATATAGATATACCATTTTGTTTATCCATTTGTTAATGATATTTGAGTTAACTTTTTGGCTATTACGAATAATGTCACAAACATTCACGTAAAAGTTTCTGTGTGAACATGTTTTAGTTTTTCCCCAAGAGTACAACTGGGGGATCAAAAACCTCTTATGTTTAACATTTTTAGGAAATGCCAGACTGCTTTCTAAAACACCTGTATCAGTCTATATTCATACTAGCAATGCACAGGGTTCCAATTTCCCCACATCCTAATCAACACTTACTGTCATCTGTCAGGCTCGGCTATCATCTGTCTTTAACCATCCTGGTGACTGTGACGTATCTCACTGTGGTCTGGTTTGCATTTCCTTGGTGACTAATAATGTTGAACAGATTTTATGTACTTACTAGATATTTGCATATCTCCCTTGGAGAAATGGCTACAGATTCTTTGCCATTTTTAAATTGGGTTGCCTTTCTATTGCTGAGTTGTAAGAGTTCTTTATATATTCTATATTAAGTTCCTTATCAGATATATAATTTGCAAGTATTTTCTATCTAGCACTTTAGGTTTTTACTTTCTTGATAGTATCCTTTGGAATACAAATGTTTTAAATTTTGGTGAATTCCAAAAATTTGTCTTTTCTTCTGTTTCTTATGCTTTTGAAGTCATATCTAGGAAACCACCAAGCTCATGGTCTCAAAGATTCACTTCTGTTTTCTTCTGAAGGTTTTACAGTTTTGGCTCTTACATTTAGGTCTTTTATACATTTCAGTTAAATTTTTTATATGGCATGAACCTCCTAGTGAATTTAAGTAATGTTGATGAATAAAACAGGTACTGTAGCAAAACATGTGAATGAGATCTGAAAAATTGAATGAAGTCTAGCCCTTATTAATATCATACAAATCCCAAATTAAGGATGAAAATGTGCTTTTCGTGCAGTTTGTGCAATTGAAAGTCTGCAACATTTCAGTTTTCACTGACAGCTTAAAGATAGAATTAGTCTAAGAATGACACAAACCAGAATCTGCATTACTTTCCCATTAATTCAACAATCATTAAAAGGGATAGAAAAATTATCAAGTACTAACATGCAGATGATAAATATAGCTAACTACAATAAACTTTCTTAATGGAACAATTTAGTATGATTTAGCCATTAAAACTTAAAACTATAAAGAGAAAAACTCACCTCTGTTGAATTCCATGTTACTTCAAATATACTCTAGACCACAAAATATTAAGTAAAAAGAAAAATAAACTACATTATTCTTCACAAATTGCCTTTTAAAAACTTCAATAACGGCAAAATGTAACTTTTTTCAACACTGAAAATACTTATGTTCTGGAAAAGACTTCATATTCACAGCATACTGATACTGTTAGAAGCAAAGTTAAAAAATAATTGCCAAGAATTCACAATGCCACCTTACCTGCTTGCACTTCTAGAACGTCTGGCTGTGCTGTAACTTTTTGGTGGTGTTTTAGAACGTTTCTTTTCTTTGTCTTCTTTCTTTTTGTCTCTAACAAACGAACACAATTGATCAATGCATTAGAAGACTCAGCTGATGCCAATTTATATAGCACTACATACACAAGAATATAATCAGATCTAATACCATTCTTAAAAGCATAAATGTTATTCTGACAGAAACTGTTTTAAAAATAATACTTCACATGGCATATCTGAAGTACAGTAACTTCTTTTAAAATCCTATCTTCCTAGGTTTTCTCCTGAGTAGACTAAAGTAGACGATGGGTGAGAAAATAACTAGGATGTTGGCTTGAAATGTCTGGTAAACACCAATAAGTTAACTGTCTCTAGTCTCCTCAAGACTCCTTTTTCTCTCAGCTTATTACCACTTCCCCAACCCACCTCTCCTATCAGGCCAAAACCCATAGAGCACTACCAAAATCATTCATCAACATCATGAATATTCTTCCAAGACACATATCCCCTGTCAACCTCTATCATGGATCAAACAAGCTTTTATCTTTTTCTGCTGCTATGTATTATGAACTATTCAGGGCTTATTAGAAAAATATCATTAACAGATTGTGACTATAGCCATAACTCAATTTTATTTTTTTACAGATTCCTATAAATTTTTACTCCTCACAATATTTTTTCCCCAAGATCATTCTCCCCAAGATGCTGAGCAAAGAGTAGATAAATGATATATATTTGTTGAATGAGAAGTCTCATAACCCCCCTCTTTATTCTCTAATTTTAGGAATCAAAGTATCCCTCTCTTACTGTTCTAAGCTAATGTTTCCACTCTATATTCTCTATTTCATTTTTTTCCCCTTCTTTGGTCATCCTCGGTTCCCTCTTCATTCAGTCTTTATCATTGTTCCCTCTTCATTCAAATCTTTATCATCTAACTCCTGGATTACTCGAACAGTCCCCTAGTAGGTTCCAGTCATGCTTCCCATAAACTGATTCTGTACTCTGTCATGAATCTTTTAAAGTACAAACCTGAAAATATTAATTCCCTGTTCACCATTTTCAACCCATTCCAGTTGCCTCCTGGATCAACGGCATAGTGTGAACAACAAAGCCTTCCATGATCTGTCTCATTCTATTTTCCTGACCTCATTTTCTAGTCCTACTACACCAAAATACTGTTATTTCAAGAAACACCCTTCTCGACCTGAAAGCATGCCCCACGTTGAAATCTAGTCAAATCTTTCAGAATTTAATACTCGAGTCATTCTCAAACTTCTTCCAACATCAGCAAGTAGCAATCATCATTTAACAGTTCCTCTCTTGTAACTAAATCCATCACTCCTCTCCTAGCAATCAGAAAGTCCTTCAAGAAATGTTAAATTCCATTGTATAACTGTTCTATTGACCTTGTTTGATTCACTCTGTAGCACATAAGGGTTTAGCAAAGATAGTAAAGCTACCCCCACTCTTGTTCTCATCAGTTGAGTTTTATGCTTCCCAAGAGTAAGTTATGTTGTGTCCCCAGCTATATACTTAATGACATGATTTAACTAAATATATAAATGAACAAAATAATGCCAAATACAGTTGCTTCTAGAAAATTAAGATATTTTAGCAAGAGATAAAAAGCAGTTGCTAAAAAAACTAAGTGCTGTGAAACTGTATGCCTCACAACTATAAATGATTGGGGGCATACTAATTTAAAAGTGCTTGGCTCTACACAAAAAGACTGGTTTTTGAATGTATTTTTAGATGGAAACAAAACGTTAAGGTGTTTCTTATGAAAGAAGGTAGCAGGACAGCTAACAATTCCTACTACTAAGAAATTTTACTTAGGCCCTCAGCTATAAGCTGAAGTTTCAGTTTATAATGAAGCACCAGAAAAACAAATGTCAGCCTCCTAAACTCAAATATTGACAGTTTCTTCCCCTGTCTAGCCCTATTTCCTTGCCCCCCACCCCAACCACCTCTTTTGTTACTAAGTAGCACAGTAGTGGCGATATTGGGAACCCTAAAATTTGCTTTCTCACCCAATGCTATACCTTGTTTTTGATGTGCTCCTTGACCTTCTACCTCTCTCTCTGGAATGAGATCTTCTCCGTCTTGGGCTTTTGGATCGTCGCCGACTCCTAGACTTAGAATGTGACCGCCGTCTCGATCTGCTTCTTGACCGCCTAATAATGTAAAAGGAAGCCAATACATGCGTATAAATGTAAAAAGACTATAAATTTTGTGCTTAGTATCAGACAAAAGATTCAGACATATGGACTAAACAATTAAATGGGGGATAATTCCCTTCCAGTTGCTATTATTTAGCCCATAGAACAAACACCTTCAACACCTTAGGAATTAGTAATACCTTTTAACACTTGGAATTCCTCACCTTTTAATGATTTGCTCAACTTGTCAGATAGGTCCTTCTATGCCCACTGTACTTACAACTCCAAGGTTGAAACTACTACTAGATCATGAAGGAGAATAAAAATATGACTTATTTGCATCATCTTATACAATTATATAGCATTTTAGCATGTATTTCTTATTTGATTCCTCACTACTGCAGCTTAAACCTTATCATAAATCAAATACTTATATCATACTATATATAAACTATAAATTGGTCTCATTAGTCCATAAATGCCACTATTATTCCTATTTTATAAAGAGAAACCACTTACTGTGTTGCCATCTCCTATTTCAGATTTTTCTCTTAAACAAATTCCACTCCTTTAATCCACAATTTAAGAAACTCCAGGCAATGCAGACATTTTATAAATATATACAATTTGTATAAACTGCCTCTTTTACTCTTTTTTCCCTGACATATCTGTTTCTCTACTCCCCACACCGAGCCCCCATCCACTGTGTCCTGACCTGGCTCTTCCAGGACGTAAGAAGCACATCTAACCTTCAGATACTGTCATCCCCCCTACTGCATTAAAATACTCATTCTCCCCCTTTTTTTTTTAAGCGATGGGATTTTGCCATGTTGCCCAGGATGGTCTCGAACTCCTGGGCTCAAGCCACTAGCCCACCTTGGCCTCCCAGAGTTGGGATTCTAGGCATTAACCGCCACACCCAGCCCATTCTCTTCTATTTTAAAAATTAAGTTGCAGTCCTTTGCTTAGTCTTGATCACTTTTACTGACCATTCAACTTCTTTCTGTGCAACATTTCAAATATAGTCTAATTTTTCTGCCTACTTTTCAAGGTATGAGAGTATGGACATCTTAAAGACTTGTGTTAAACTCTCATTTATAAGCCAGGTAACTTAAGAGTATTATCTAACCTCTCTGACCTGGTTACTTCAGCAGTCAACACCTCCATCACCAAATAGCAGTCAACATCTCCATCACCAAATGGTGGCAAAGATAGAGTTTAGCTCGGTGCCTTAGTGTAGGCACACACCAGTGACCCTTGAATAACATGAGCTTTAACGGCATGGGTCCACTTACACACTTTTTTTTTTTTTTTTGCCACAACCAAATGTGGGTTAAAAACAGTATTCTAAGGATGAGGAACCCATGTATAGTAAGGACTGACTTTTCCTATAAGTGGATTCCAGAGGACTTGAGTATGCATGCATTCTGGTATAGGTGGATTTGTAACCAATCCCCTGCATATACGGAGGGACTGTACATTAAATATTGATGTCCTTCTTTCCTCTTACTGATGTGCTAATATAGCTTCTGTTGCCATAATTCCATAAAACAACTGCCTCAAAACCCATAGTAATGCCTCAATAAACTATTTGAGTTATTGAACTCAACTTTAATATTTTATTTTCAGCCACATTTGGAACTATTTACTAAACAATTCCTTGCAATAACATCTCCACATCCTAAGATGTTTTTATGTACTTAACTACCCTTCCATAGGCTCCACAAAGACATGGGAAGTAAGTCTTTTCATGACTGTATTCTTGAGCAACTATCACACTGCCTGATTTAAATAAAAGGCATCAATAATATACTTTGAATGAAACAGAAGCATATAAAATATCAGAATCACAACCTTAAGAGATTAAAGAGTTGTTTTTCAAGGGGAATGTACTACAGAGTCACTTTTCTACACTTACTAGTTCATATGAGCTTTTAACAGCCAGCCAAAGAGATTAGTGTAAAATATATTTAATAAAGTCAAAAAGCTTGTGAAAGTCACGATCATTTAACACACTAAGATGTGATGGTTAAGATATTACAACTGAGCTGGACTCATTGGCTTCTATCTGTCACCCCAGCACTTTGGGAGGCCGAGGTGGGCGAACAGCTCGAGCTCAGGAGTTTGAGACCAGCCTGGGCAACATGGCAAAACCCTGTCTCTTAACAACAACAAAAAAGGCGCAAAAATTAGCCAGGTGTGGTGGTGCGTGCTTGTAGTCCCAGCTACTCAGGAGACTGAGGTGGGAGGATGGTTTGAGCTGGGGGGTGGGGTGTGTGTGTGTGTGTGTGTGTGTGTGTGTGTGTGTGTGCGTGCATGTGTGGTGGGGGTTCCCACAACTCACAACAATGATCTCTGTTACGATGTATCACGAGTATCTGAATTCAGGGATATATTTCACTTCTACTTTTCACTGGTCATAGTAAAGTAATTAATATTAAAATGAGAGTCCCAGTAATATTTAATATAAAGAAAAAGACATAGGTTCTTTTTTCTTTTTTAAGATGGAGTCTTGCTGTCACCACGCTGGAGTGCAGTGGCGCAATCTTGGCTCACTGCAATCCCCGCCTTCCGGGTTCAAACGATTCTCCTGCCTCAGCCTCCCAAGCAGCTGGGATTACAGGTGCGCACGCCACCACTCCCAGTCAATTTTTGAATTTTTAGTAGAGATGGGGTTTCGCTATGTTGGCCAGGCTGGTCTCAATCTCCTGACCTCATGATCCACCCACCTCAGCCTCCCCAAGTGCTGAGATTACAGGCGTGAGCCACTGCACCTGGCCCAGGCTCTCCTTTTTAATAAGAGTTCGGTAAAGGGAAAGGAAACACATATCAATCGTAGTAATCATATTATGAAGTACATCCTGTTGCAGAGGTTAAACTAAACTATGAGAGCACTGTCATGGAAGATTAAGACTGCAAAGATTGTAACTTGAAGAAAGAAAAAGGAGCTCCTCAAGGTGGAAATGGAAGATGTGGGAAAACATTAGGCAGAAAGGATCATGAGCAAAAACATGAAGACATAAAGAAAATGATATGTTGAGGCAATTAGTCCTGTAACTTTTGGAGTGGCAAATGACACGTGTAAAAAGTAAACCAGACAGAACACTAAAGAACCCTGAAAGCCATTCTAAGGTTTTATCTATCACCTTATCAAGGCAATAAGGAGCTTCTCAGTATCTGTGACATGATCTATATTTGGGTTTCTGAAAGATATCTCTGAGAATGAGACAGACTAGGATAAGGTGGGTGACAGGGAATAAACATAGCATACAGGATAGATAATTCCTGTAATACTCCAAGAAATGACTTAAAATAAGAAAATGATATTAGAAGATAATAAAAACAGAGTGAAAAGGCCATCTCTGAGACAGAACAAATATGACTTTTTAGATATTTTATGATGTAAGTGCTTTCAATAGAGATGTGACAAAGTCTAGGATTCAAGTCACACTGCTCTTTAAATCCTGACAATAACTAGGAGAAATGATTTTATCTAATCCTTGGTAAAAACTAAGGGGTAACAGACACTAAGAAAAGGCAGACAACTGACAGAACTAGGTTCCAGAACAGACGAACCCAGGAGTGAAGGTTTAAGAGTCAAATGGTGACTGGCTGGGCATGGTGGCTCATGCCTGTAATCCCAGCACTTTGGGAGGCCAAGGCGGGCGGATCACTTGAAGTTGGGGGTTTGAGATGAGCCTGACCAACATGGAAAAACCCCGTCTCTACTAAAAATACAAAATTAGCTGGGCGTGGTGACACACACCTGTAATCCCAGCTATTTGGGAGGCTGAGGCAGGAGAATCGCTTGAACCCATAGGCGGAGGTTGTGGTGAGCCGAGATTGTGCCATTGCACTCCAGGCTGGGCAACAAGAGTGAGACTCCATCTCCAAAAAAAAAAAAAAAGTCAAGTGGTGGAGGGGTATGTAAAGTGAAGCTGAAACTAGCTGAAGTAACTGACCACAATTGGAATGTTCTAGTTCTGAATGTCAACCCTAAAAGGTTCTGACTAGAACCAGAATGCAATTAGGCCAATTAGGATTGAGTTTGGAAACTAAGAAAATAGAAGAATGGCCGAAATAGTTGGTGAATAACTTAGAGCAATGGCTTTCATGTTGTCATTTGCGCAAGTGTGGATGCTCTAAGACCCTTTTATGGGGTGCATAAAGTCAAAACTATTTTCAAAATAATAATAAATTACTGCCTTTTCCACTGTGTTGACGTTTGCAACAATGTCACAAAGGCCATAGTGGGTAGAAATACTGAACTCTTCAACACAAATCAAGGTAGGGGCTACTGAACTGCCCTAGGAGTCGCTATCTTCTTTACTGGCACTTCTGTATGCACTTGTAGTAAAAGAAAAAAATAACGCCACTTTTATAAAGATGTCTTTGATGAAGCAGTAGAAGTTAATTTTATTAAATCTCCTTAGAGTACTATTAACATAGTAGCAAAATTAAATCTAGTCTCTTGAGTAAATATTCTGTGTGATGAAATGGAAAGTATGCATAAATCACTTCTGATGCTTACGAAGTATAATGGCTATATTAAAGAAGACACCTGTGTGAGTTATGAGCTGAACTGCTTTTTCATTATCACCTTTGAGAATCTACAAAATGATTACTCAGACTTGTGTATTTGGCAGACAATTTTTTGAAAAATAAATGAAGTCTATTATATAAGGAAAACAGATGAGTTTGTTACAAATAATAAAAATCTGAGAAAATTAAATTTTGGAAAATGACTCCATTGTTATGAGCATGCCAGATTCCTAGTACTTGCATTTTACTGATGAGATCTAAGGTGATATTACCAGATGTCATTTTTTGATACTAGGTAACAAATACAAGTCAGTAATTTGGAAACTTGTATAATTCAATGAATCAATTATTTTTCATTTTGTTGCTCAAGTTCCAATACTTTCCTACCACCTCTGAATTTTTGGGGGTTTTAAAGTATAAATCATCTATTTCGTCTGTACCTTTTCTTACTTTATACATGTGTGAACAGACATTCACACACTCTAACAGCAGAGGTTACTAAAACACTTTAACTAGAGGCTAACAGATTAATAGCAAATTGAAAAAGATGTGACATATGTAAGCTATCTTTGTCTAAGGTATAACTGACTAAAAAGCAACCTAACCTGTGTCTAGAAGATGAGGGAGTCCTCCTCCTCCTAGAACGTGATCTTGATCTTGAATGCCTTCTTTTTTCTTCTTTCTTATCTATATTTAAAAGAAAAGGAACTCGCATTTAGAAGTCATTAAATAGGGGCCAGACGCAGTGGCTCATCCCTGTAATCACAGCACTTTGAGAGGCTGAAGTGGGAGCAGCACTTCAGTCCACGAGTTCAAGACCAACCTGGGCGATATAGTGAGGCCTCATCTCTACAAAAAATACAAAAATTAGCTGGGCATGGTGGTGTGTGCCTGTGATCCCAGCTACCTGGGGAGGCTGAGCTGGGAGGATTGCTCGAGCCTGGAGATGCAGGGTGCAGGGAGCTGTGATTGCACCACTGCACTCCAGCCTCGGCAACAGAGACTCTAAAAATCATATCAAATAGGAAGATTAATCCCTTTCAGAAGTTATTCTAATAATTTTTCACCTTAGTTTTCAGTTTTTACATACAACCCTTGAATGTTACAAGCAACCATTTTACAACTATGATTTTGACGCTTACTGAAATACTGTAAATTATAAATCATCCAAGCTTTTGGTAGATCCAAATTAGACTTCTAGTTCTCAGCTAGCTAAAGGTTCCTTTGACTATTTTACTTGCCAGACTTAAAAGGCTGTGAAATGTTTTCTGTAAAGCAATCTATAAAGAGGCTAAATTTCTCATTCTTTGGCTCTAATTTACTCTTAACAAGGTTCTAAATGAGGGAGTCCCTTTTCCATTCCTTGGTTCTTCACAGATTCAGTATTTGGCCCCCAAATGCAGAAAGTCATGATTCACTCACTGATTTTAGTCCACTTCTGTGACAGAATCAGATTTTAGTAAGCTAGCTCGCTTCCTATTATCTGTTCATCACTCCTCTTACCTACCAATCTTTAACTGTGTAAGTATAGAAAGGGGATCTACAACTACACATAAGGAATTTCTTAACTGGGGACATAACAAGAGAAATAAAGCCATTGTATTCTACACTCATTGACTATCATCAAAGTGAGATTGAGTTTCTTCCACATTTAAGTCATGTCATTAATAGGGTTCAATACATTATGAATGTCATTATCAATAATAAATTCATTAAAATATTGGTAAAAACATCAGTTCATAAACTACATTTAGTCATTTTAGTCATATGTTTTCAATAAAAACAGCAGTTAGAACACGGTGTGTAGTAAACTTTACATAGACCCGGCTGTGCTATCTAAAAGCTCCTATTGCTTGCCATGTGACTGTGGCTAATTATTTGACATTTTATTGGTTAAATAACATAACACATATAAAGCATTTGGTATCAGTTTATCCACTATTATACTTTAAAATTATTTTCCTAATACTAGGCATATTAAAAAACATTCCCATTTATTAAATGAATAAGATATTTATAAGAAAGAAAATCCAGGGCCATAGATCTAAATATATATGGGCAGATAATAATGGTATCTATTCATTTAATCTCAAAAAGACAATCTGCAAAGAAGACAACTAATTTTCTTTAAAGAAATAACACTTTAAAGAGAAGTATTTTCACTAGGTTCTCTTGATCAATGAAAAAATTTAAAATTAGGCTATCTCAACTTAGATAAACATAAATAATTATATCAAGTATTAGATAATCCTGCTGATTTTTTGGACTGGATTAACCATTGCTGTGGAAGGCTGTCCTGTTTGTTGCAGCATATCCAGCAACATGTTGGCCCTTCGCCCTCTAGATACAGTTGGCACTCCTGTGACCACCATAACTGTCTCCAAATACGTCTGAGTGGCACTCAACTATTCAATCTTTTTATCAGAATTTAGAACATTTTAAACGACTGGGGTGTCATTCCACACAATTCCACATGTGAAAGTCATTTTTGCCAAGAATCACACAACAAAACTGCATAAACATTGTTTACCTGGTTCTATAGCAGCAGAAATTAGGGACTGTGCTTCTCGTACTCTTTTCATTGCTTCCTCTATTTCTTTACTAGAGGTATCCGATTTTAGACTTGGTGAAACGAGACCAGCAGCTACATGATTCAACCTGAAACAGAATCAAGAAATGGTATCTGAAATATTTTAAAATGCACAGCAGCATTTCAAATAAATAAGTATATAATACCATTTTAGCAAAATATTCCTTCAAAAAAACAGAGGGGAGGACTCCATGATAACTTTGGTAAACTACATATAGTATAGCATTGTTTTGAATATTTACAAGTATTTGTTTTAATGACTAAGAGTCATCTGGAATTAGAAAAATACCTTTGCTGAACATCCACTGACTTTCCATAAACAAACACATTTTTAGAAATGCCAGTACAAGAAAATATGCTGATGCTAAGAACTTTTTTTCATATAAATTAAAAATTTTTGGCCAGGTGTGGTGGCTCACAGCTGTAATCCCAGCACTTTGGGAGGCCAAGGTGGGCGGATCATGAGGTCAGAAGATCGAGATCATCCTGGCTAACATGATGACACCCTATCTCTACTCAAAATACAAAAAACTAGCCAGGCGTGGTGGCGGGTGCCTGTAGTCCCAGCTACTCGGGAGGCTGAGACAGCAGAATTGCTTGAACCTGGGAGGCAGAGCTTGCAGTGAGCTGAGATTGCGCCACTGCACCCCAGCCTGGGGGACAGAGCAAGATTCCGTCTAAAAAAACAAAAATAAAATAAATAAACAAAAAAAATTTATGACATAGTAATTTTGCGGAGGAAGAACATTACCTTTTACTCTGTAGATGGGGAGGAACTAAGGCAGAGACCAACGGCCCACCAAAATTACACATGAGATCTTGAGTGGAAAGGCTAAAGATGCCCCTTACAGGTTAATACATGTAAAAAAATATTATAGGCCAGGCACGGTGGCTCACGCCTGTGAGCCCAGCACTTTGGGAGGCCATGGCGGGTGGATCATGAGGTCAGGAGATCGAGACCATTCTGGCTAACATGGTGCAACCTCGTCTCTACTAAAAGTACAAAAAATTAGCCGGACGTGGTGGCATGCGCCTGTAGTCCCAGCTACTCGGGAGGCTGAGGCAGAAGAATTGCTTGAATCTGGGAGGCGGAGGTTGCAGTAAGCCGAGACTGCGCCACTGCACTCCAGCTTTGGTAACAGAGCGAGACTTATCTCAAAAAAAAAAAAAAAAGAAAACAAAGATTACAGACACCAAATTTAGTAGTTATTTGTGGGCAGAATGGGAAATGTACTAAATAATGGGTACACAGGAAGCTTCAACTGTATTGGTATTATTTTATTTTATAAGCTGGGTGATGGGTACATGCTTGGTTTTATTTTTAGATAATTTCTAACAAAAAAGGCCACTGACTACTGAAGTCGAACGATTCTGTCCTTCTTTCCATGCTCCCTCACTTACTGATAGGGGCTTTCACCAAGTTAAGGGGAAAAGGTATAAAGTTCAAATTTATTATGCCAAGAAATAACCAGTGAAAAAAACTGATGAATTTGTCACATTATCAAGTCGGAAACAATTTCTGTGACAGCATGAAGAGCACTTATTAAAAGCACTAAAAGAAAATGTTGGCTCTTAATTATATAATATGTAATACTACTTTGCTCTGGGATAGTGATTCCCTCAGCTTTACCTCTAACTCCTACTATCTTCAGGACTCAGCCTCTGATGTTCAAACTAAGTTGTCCCCTTAATAATTCTTTTGCTATCATTCAGGTATAAGTCATTTACAATTACTATTCAAGACTCAAATGACACTAAAAGTATTTTAGAGGGGCTGGCTTACTTCTGTATTTCTCTCCTTGTTTCTAGGTAACAATATATATTGCTTGTCTTGAGAAAGGAAACTTCATAACTTTCTTACAAGCTATCAAAAAAAACTCTAGTTCTGTAGACATTCAGATATCACATCACCAATGAAAACAAAGAAAAAACCCTTACTTGGGATCAACAGTACTCATAAGCTTCAGCAACTGATCTGCAGCAAGAGACTGCAAAAAATAAAACATAAGAACAATGAGAATACATAAAACAATAACTAATATTTTCTGAGTTATGTTGAAATGCCCTGGGACAAACTGCCAAACCTACAAGTATGCTGTAGGCAGAAAACTGAACAACAGAAATCCATGCAAACTAAATGCTGTGAAACACACATTTTTTTTAGTAGCCACATTGAAAAAGAAAAAAGAAAAAAAAAAGAAACCGGTGACATCAGTCGCTACAGTATTGGATAGAGCAGCTTTAGCAAGTTATATAAAGATTATGAGGCTGAACAGTCTTGATATTATACAATTGTCTCCTTTAAGACTTTTTGACATAAAGAAATATGTAAAACTCCAAACAGGTTAGCCAATATAATACAAAAGATCTCTACAAAGTAAGAACTTCAGAAACAAAGGTTAGCTAAATTACAATAAAAGGAAAACTTCCATTATAGAAAAATTATAAACCACATTCCTAACTTTTCATGACTATTTACTCTGACTGTATGACACACTGATAATGTATTGGCTTCTTGTGAACCTATTTTCTATTTTGAACTATATATAAAAAAAATCCATGAACGGATAAGGAGTTAGTCATTCAGTGACTGTTTAAAGCTCTAACAAGTTTAAATAAGAAAAAAATTACTACAATATAGCCATTAGCTCCTGCTCTTGAAATGCAAACCAACAGCAAACAGATTTTCTGTAAAAATGGGTGAAAAACTTGAAGTTGCTAAGTTATACCTGAGAGTTCAAGTTTGCTCCAGGAAGCCCAAGTGCAGCAAGGGCAGGATCAAGAGTAGGAGCCCCCAAAGCAGCCAGTGGAACAGCGCCAATCTGTGAAATGTCAAATTTTATTTATGTAAAGCTTCATTTCAGTTCCTTATACCAGGGGTTAATACTTTTTTAATGTAAAGGGTCAGATAACTTCAGTTTTCAGGCTACATGGTCTCTGGTCTCTGTACAACTACTCAGTTGTACACAAATCCATATGACTACTGCTATCGTAGCTTGAAAGCAGCCAGAGACAATAAACTACACAAATGGCTGTGGTCCAATAACAATATTAATAGAAACAGGGGTCTTGCTCTCTATGACACCCATGTTCCATCCATTACAACACATTTCCCCCCAAACCCTAGATTAAGACAAAAAGACAAAGTATTTCAATATATTCTTGTGCTGATTTTAATTATTTACTGCTTCTCAGGATCAAAATCTACTATTCTTTGCCCTGCTGTTTTGTGATACTGGAGGCAGGACCTTTAGAAAGCATTTCTCCTTTGACAGCTGCCATGATATAACACTTCATTTGGAAAGAGTGCTGGAAGGACACTAAGGAAGGGGCTCTTCCTGGTTCCTGTGTCCCGTGATCATTCCTGTACCACCATGTCAAACCCCAGCAGCCTTCACCTCTCAGTGAGTTTCAGTATCAACTCCTTATGCAGCTCCCCAGGGCACCCAAGAGAACTTCTTTATTAGTCATTCTTCCAAAAACAAATCTAAATTTCAGCATAGATGGGGAAAGAGGAGTCCCCTAAACTAAATGGGTTTGTGTTCCTTCTGCTTCAGCCTCAGAGGTAGTGGTTGTTTCTTATACTTGTGATTCCTGTATTCATTAGAGTTCCCCGAGTAATCTCTTATCACTAGTTAGTAATTCCTTAAATGTTCCCTGTTCAAATTACTGCAGGGTTCTGCAACCTGCTTGACACAATTCTGATTAATGCATAATGTAATAGACACAAACCAGGAAAGTGAGGCTGCTTTAAAACCATCTGTAGCTTTTGAAACAGCCTCACTTTCTCCACACTGTGCTACAAGTTCTCCTTGTTTCAATTTATTTAGTAAATACAAACTATCAAACTTTCTATAATTTAACTGTTTATTCAGTACAGGCAAAATGCTGTGTTAATACTACTTTAACTTACTGTCCAACATAGCTATTGCATACATTAAAGGAATTTAGAAAATTACTCAGATTTGGACTGGGCGCGGTGGCTCACGCCTGCAATCCCAGCACTTTGGGAGGCCAAGGCGGGCAGATCACTTGAGGTCAAGAGTTCAAGACCAGCCTGGCCAACATGGTGAAACCCCACCCCTGCTAAAAATACAAAAATGAGCTGGGCATGGTGGCGCGCCTGTAGTCACAGCTATTTGGGAGGCTGGGGCAAAATCGCTTGAACCAGGGAGGTGGAGACTGCAGTGAGCCAACATTGTGCCATTGCACTCCGGCCTAGGTGATAGGGTGAGACTCTGTCCATCTCAAAAAAACAAAAACAAAAACAAACAAAAAACCCAACAAAAACACAAAAACCAAAAAAAAAAAAAAACAAAGAAAAAAGAAAATTACCTAGATCCTCATTTTATAGGTTAAAAAAACCCCTCAGAGTTAAGTGATAAAAGTCACACCCAAAAAGCTTAAGAACTCCTCATCTTTCATTTTATAGTTCACTTCAGTTAAGAGTCAATTAGTCAATTATTTACACAGGCAAAATGATATACTAAAAAGAATGCTTTTATAAATTTCCAGGTGAGGCTCATCATTCACTACAATCTTTGAAACTACTGACCAGTTACAATCTCATTAATTAGAATACACCGTATTGAAAGTGTCTTTTAGTTCTAAAATGGTAAGCTTCCTACAGCATTGTCAGTGTTAGAAACACTATTGCAACCAGTTTTCTTTCATGTTCCCATATCAAACGTCACCATCAAGAATCGCCTTTGTTTTCAAGCCAAATACGTAAAAGTAACAGGAAAAGATAAAGGGGAAGGAAAAAAAAAACCACGAAGGGCTCACTTGTGAAATTTGAACCTCAGTTTTCTTTCCTGGTCCAAATGAACACATTTTTAACAGTGTGTTCAGAGAAGTGTTCGTGCCTCATGAGACGGTTCCAAAACTACTTAGGGTTATTTTGAAAGCCAGTGGTAAAAGTGATATAACAGATATTTTACGATTTTCAGAATGTTCTTAAAATACAAAAGTCTAAGAGATCCTCTATACTATTTGTGATTTCGATATAGCCCTTTACAATACTGTACACATGATAATGCTATCTCAACTAGAATCTCATGAGTACCTACAAGCTCAAATATGTTTAGCTTTATCCACAATTCTGTGTTTTCTTCCCCCCCATCTTTTAAGAATTCAATAGAACGAGTACCTGGGTAAGTGGGTTAGGAGTAGGCAGGAGTCCACCACCAGGCAGAAGACCTGCCACTGCATTAGCTGGTGCCAACAGAGACAAAGCCTTAGCTTCATCAGGAATAACTCCTGCAGAGAAACATCCTTGCATTAGAACACATTCTTTTCTAAGACAGAAAACACACAAAAACACCCAGAAAATGTCTCCCTGATACACCACCTGAGTTTGTTGAAAGTACTTATGTTCGCTAAAATACAAAGCTTGATTTCTATGATTATTTATCATTAATTTTATGTCAGAATGAACTTCAATGTGTGAAAATTTTTTCCTTTTTCTCTACAAATGGTTAAGTTTCTAGAGTAAAAAAAAAATAGCACAATACACACTACTTTTTTGTTAACACTGCCAAGATTTCATCACCTGTACTCGATTTTTAAGTCATGAACCAAACGTAAGCAAGCACAGTCGGTTCTCCAGGGGTGTGCTCTCAACTTTCAAAAGCTGTTTTATGAACAACGACTCGTGTCGGCTGCTTCACTATAAAGCACACAGAAAAATCAAGATACACAAGACAAAAAAAGTTTGATTTAGGGGTTAATAATATGGTACAGTTACTATGATTTTCTTTTACACCTACCATACAAATTTTGTAAAAATTAAGAGAAGAAAGTATGTAAAGGAAATATTCTGTTGGAATCAAGCGTAGGGCTTTTGCTGACTCATGAAAATGAATATGAATGTTTCTGAAGGTCTCTGAATACACACAGGATGTGTGCATGGGAGTGAGAGAGAGAGAGAGATAGGTAAAACAACATGGCACATTCCTTACCTGTACAGTAAAATGCTTTATGTTTCGCCATGTGCCATGCTAACCATACCAAAAAATGCTGCTATATAGTGCCAGTTGAAAAGCTAACTTAGCCAAACTCCTTAATCCAAAAATGACATATATATCTGTTTTTAAAGCCTAATCTGTGTACAGATAAAATCTAAGGGTCCTAAAACAAATATTTATGTAGACAATTTAAATTCTATCCAACAGCAAAAGCCCTATACAGATGGATTAATCTGTTAATGTGCCCAAGCCCCCAAAATGAGAGTTCAATAATACAATTAAACTACATATTTGCAAATACCAGTAGTATTTCTGTAATACATATTAAGAAACTGCATCTCATCATAAAACATACAATATGTACAGGGCACTTAAGAGAAACTGGATAAGCTGCAGAAGAAAACTGTTGGGTGGTATTTTCAGCAGGGCCTGGTATATAGTTCAGGCTGAACCAGGGAAAAGAACTGTAAAACACAACAACAAAAAAGAAAAACCACTGTTAAATAAAGGTAATGGTTCCTTCCACCTATACTGAGAAGTGCCGATAATATAAACAAATGTATACTACACAGCACTGTTATCTTGCTTGTGTCAGAGCTGTCATCAATTTAGATACCAAGAGTTATGGAGGGGAAGGGGGAGAAGATCATTTAGATATAGGGCAGTAATGCATCAATATTAACAAACCTACAAAGATTATGGGATAATTTTGCATGCAAAATTATGTCTCAAGAGGATATATTCAGTAACAACATCTTACTCAAATTAGTGCATTTGCAACATTTCTGGCAAACTAAAATCCTCTTGAATTTATTGTGAGACACCTGATAGAAGATCTGCATCCATTAAAAAAAAAAAAAGTCATGCATCTGATCCTCTGATTAAAAAAAGACTATTTAAAAATAAAACTACAATTTAAAAATAGCAATGAGGCCCCTCACCAGTTAATTTTCATGCGTCAAGAGTATTTTTTTTACTGCTGCTTTGATAGAACCATGAAATACTGCATGAATGTGTAGAAATGAAAGAAAAAGAAACAGACAAAAGAAACAAACATTAACCAAGGAACCTAAAAAATCCCCAAATCCATTACTATTAAGAGTTCCTTCCAAATTAAGCTATCTTAGTTTTACCAGTTAAGACTATTCCTTACCGTAGACTATGTCTACTGTTCTAAAACACTGACCAAGAGCTAACACCAAAGTGTAATAGCTAAATCTGGAGGGAATGGTATTTACTGGAGGTAACATTAATACAGCATATCATACCAGAATTAAATTCACCAACAATAGAATTCTGAATGAAATATTTCCCTAATTCTATATACTGTATATTCCTAAATATTTCACTTCCAAAAATAGGTCCAGAAAAATTACTACGGCCTGAAAATATTTATGAAAGTCATTTATATGATATACTGTATTATGTTCAGGGATTGGGAACTATAATACTTAGCCAATAAAAAATTTAAATTTACAGGCTAACCAAAATGTTTTACATATTACTCACATGATTTGACCCTTGTTCCAAGACCTATACTCTATTTTATTCATCCTGAATTTGAATTCTGTAAATTTTCTGTTGATGGTCTTATCCTACAACAGGCACACTGACATAAAAGAAATTGCTTAACCAAAACACACTAACTCAAAAATTTATCTATCTATATATTATAAAACCTTAAAACTTGGCTGATACACTTTAATATCATGGAGACAGAGGTAGTATTACATAACATGCCTTAATCCATTTACAAATATAATTTCTTTAAAAAACCAGAGGCAATTTCTCTAAGTGTTAAGGACTAGACATTTCACAACTTTTACAAAGTATGGTGTAAATGTTCACATTTGTATTCAAAGATTTCAGATAGCATTATCAAGATTCCACTTCCACTGACCAGTTTATTAAGGAAAGGGGAAAGCATTTAAATCCTGGTCAGCATATTAAATTATTAACTTAAAATCCAGCAGTTTCATCATATTTCAATGATTCGAGTAAAATTTATAGTTACCAAAAAGCAAATCAAGCAGCAGTACATTGGGAACAAACTAATTATGAAATACGCCTTAGAAAATGTTACAAAATGGTATTAAAATTTCTTGTCACAGTGGCTTTTTAGATCCAAAAAACCTGCTCATTTTTTTTCTGTCAAATTACTTTAACAGCCTAAAATGTAAAAAGAGAGAAAATGTAGTTAACAAATGGTTACACCAGGAAAACACTTGGGGCACTTGAGTGCTTGCTGGCCTTTAGTTAATGTCTAGAATCCCCTGTAGCTGCAGAGGACCCACTGTTTTTCAGGCATCTGGAAGGGTTTTGCATTTGCCTTCTCCACTACAAAAATCACACACACAAATAACAGAGAGAAGAATTTATTATTTAGAGATATTCTAGAAATATAGCAAGAATGAACAAGAAAATCTGGCATAAATAAAACACCCAGTGCCCATTTGGCACCTAAGCTACAGGAAATCTTGAACTTTCACGAAAACCAAAATCGTTGTAACCCTTGGTATACTGAAATTCAATGTGGTTTTTTTTTTTTTTTTTTTCCCGATTATCAATGTGAGGAAACTTTAAGAAAATAAAATCAACCTACTCATTTATTTAAAACAGAAATAACATCATGCATTTATTTGAAGGCTCTGTAAGCATACATGGAGTGAATCATTTACTCTCAGGGCTTTTTCATAAAACTCAACATTAAATTAACTAAGTAGATGTATCTCAGGGAGTTACAATAAGGGACATGGTTTTAAACAACTTAAAAATGTTTTAAAAGAAAACAAAAGGTAAATACCTTATAATAACAGACTTAATTTCTCATTTTTAGAATTAAAAAAATCTGCAAGCAAAAATTACGGACTGCAGTATAACAAGGGTTTAAAAATGTTAATAGCTTAGATTTAACATGCTACTAATGCTCACTCTATATTTACTGAGGTAGATGGTCATCTTAGGATGCCCACATAGGTAGTTAAACAAAGCACAAACCTTCTGCATATGGTACGACTATCAAAGCTCTGTCAACGAATACAGTATTTGTCAGATGCTGTGCCACAACTGCTGAGTCTGGATCATGGAACTTAACAAAGCAGACACGAGATGAGACTGGCAAAGGTGAATCACTAAAAAATAAACAACATAAAAGAGAAACAGAGTATCAGTTAAAACAAATGCTAATTCACAAACCAACACATTTCAAAAGTAAAACAGATAAAAAAAAAAACCTAACTGTATACTAACGTAGTTAAATTCAAAAGAAAACACTCTCAATAATATACTCTTTATTGAAATAATGTAGTGAATTGCAGTTCAGATAAAAACTTATAATCACAACTTATATTTACAGGGTATCAGGTTAAAAACAGTTTGGTACTAAAGTCTCAGAGACTGAGGGGACCACAAAATTGTCAGCAGTTTCTTTCATAATACTAATACCAGCTATTTTTAGATTCAGGTAACAGTAGTTTGGGTTTAGAAACTTCCTTATGGCTTTCTCAGAGTAAGAAAGATGAACAATTTTTACGTCAGGGACAAAAGAATATCAGGAGAAAGAACATGTACTCAACAATCAATGAGTTTTCTTGAACTGCATAATAAACAGGTCCCATGCCCTGCGCTCTTTCACCCACAGCATATAAGAACTCTTATGCACTATAAATAATCAAGGATTTCTGGCTTGGAGCACTTTCAGATAAAAGAAAAAATTTAGGTACACATGGAAGTAGTACTATGCTCCACTAGTGCTACCTTGTAAAGTTTCAATAAGCAAAAGGGCCAGTTCCCTCAGCAAATTACTTCCTTAGGTAAAGAAAGACAAGTGCTAAACGGCAAGCTATGGCAGTGTAGGTAAGATAGGTAACACAGGAAGCAGGGTTTTTTTCAACTGTTAAGTTACAGCGTAGTTCAAATTTCTGCCTTGAAACTCTGTGCAAGAATGCAGGGATGACTCAAGCCCATACCAAAAGTTATTTGGAAAGCTAGTGCCCTAAGGCAGAAATAAACACACCATCCCTAGTTAATACACTCTAATGTGTATTAGAGTCATGGGGGGGGGGAGTTGGGGGTAATTCACACTCTTCGATCCACATCAATTAAATCACGATCTCTGATGAAGTTTGAGCTCTTTCTCCTTTAATTCTGACAATTTTATGCACCTGAGGTGCAAAACTACTTCATTGTAACGTTAATATAACACATCAAAGGACTCATTAATGAAAAGGAAAATCCTATTTTAACACTATCTGAATGAGGCTTCAGTTTCTAACAAATGAAACACACTCATGTGTACATAAAATTGCATTGCATCAGATTTGGTTATACTAAGAATTTCAGATTCATTGTTGAAAAATAATTTATTTTAGGCCTAACAAAAAACCCCACAATTTTTAACATGATGCTATACATGGCCTGAGAACTCAAACCCATTACAACTTCTGATACAAGTTTCCCTACAAGGATCTCCCAGGCTAAGCACAGACCCTAACCCAAGATCAAAGCAAAATTAACAGGGTATCCACAAGCAAGTTAAGCTACCTTGTTATATAGGCTCACTGTTGAATGTTTCTTAAAGAATACAGTGGTTTTTAGATGTGAAACACTGCTGGTATAAAATTTAACAATGTTGCACCTGCAGTAGTAAAAAGAATGTTTTAGCAATTTCTCCTTAAAGAAATAGGAGGGGTCTTACTATGTTGACCAGCCTCCCACTCCAGCTTCCAAAATAGATGGGGCTGCAGGTGTGCCTCACTGTCAAGTACTTTAGCAGGTTTAGTAGGCTATGGCACTTCACATTTCTTTGCTGACATCCATGTTTCCATCACTAAATTACAAAGCTCTTTTAATGCTATCATCTCTAATCTTAACACCCAACACGATAGTGTTGGGAAATAGCGGGCACTTAACACTTCTTAAAAACTAGCCTCTACCAATTCTTTAACACTTTTTATTGTTATCTTATGAAAAGAAATGACTCCAAATATGGTATTTTTAATGAACAGTTCCTTAGGAAAAAAAAATACTGCCCCCGTGCTCAAATTGTATTATTTATACTTGGCAACCTTAAAGGGCCTCATATTTTTTTTCCTACCCATTAATATCATAGGAATGCTCCAATTATTTTGGCTATCTCAAAACCTGTTAAGAGATGGTACGGTACAGACTAAATATGAATTTGAATACTATGAATAAGATAGTAATTCAGAAAGGAAAATATAATTTCATCTCTCTCCACTTCAAATGGCCTCCTTTAGATGGATTTAAAACAAGTTTTTGTTAGTATCTGGGCCCAGAATTACATTCTTAATTAAAATTTGTCTTTTTTTTTTTTTTTTTTTGAGATGGAGTTTCACTCTTGTAGCCCAGGCTGGAGTGCAATGGCACAATCTCGGCTCACCGCAACCTCCGCCTCCCAGGTTCAAGTAATTCTCCTGCCTCAGCCTCCCGAGTAGCTAGGATTACACGCATGCGCCACCACATCTGGCTAATTTTTGTATTTTTAGCAGAGACATGGTTTCATCATTTAGTCAGGCTAGTCTTGAACTCCTGACCTCATGTGATCCACCTGCCTCAGCCTCCTAATAAAATTTATCTTAGTAAGATAATATAAGATAGAGGACTGATGCCTGAAATTAATTTTTGTGCTCTAAAATTCTGTGGAAGTACTGCTTCCAAATATGACATGTATTTTACTCTGTATCTCTTAAAAATTAATATAAAGTAGGGAGAAATGAGGAACAAGATAGGTAAAGTGAGTCCTGCATGCCACTTCTGTCCTCCATGACTGGCTGTACAGTTTTTAACAGTTCTTACGTGTCCTCTGAGGGCTATTTCAGAATCTTCTAGGCTATATACAGAAAACCGAGATTTCTGTTGTTCACCTAAGGTCTGTAGAGAATCTTTTTTATGTGAAGGCCCAGATTCTTAACATGGTATTCATGCCTACTAACATACCAGAATTTCAGGTTTAGGCCACTGATATCAGCCTTTCAACTTCCACCTTAATAGTGTGCTAAGTGGAGAATTTTGAGCTCATAAATGAAAGTATCTCCAAAACCCAAAAAAGGAGGTGTGTGACAAAGAGGACATTAACCTGAAAACTTGACTGTTGACCTCATGTGCCCCCTCCTCACTACATAAAGAAATATACAGTAAAATGGTACATTTATTAAAACCATTTTTTCTTTAAAGATGCACTAAACTCTTTCCCTTACCTAATATACTAATTTATACTTATATGACCATTAAAGTATCCATTTTGGGTCACTGAAAAGTTACTAATGAACTTCAATTTATCTCGGTATTACAGCAGCCTTAAGTTACTGCATAGCTGTGACATACTTCACTGGGATCATTACCTGATACCTGATAAGCACTTTGCTGGGCAATCCCACTAAAAGAAAGCATGTGAAGATCTTACAAGTTACTTGGCTAAATCAACAAACTCCTGATCAAGTGGTAAAGGAGAGTCACAACTTGGGTTCGAGGTCTAGTTCTGACACTGGCAGTATGGCCTGGGCATACAAAAAATACCTATGTAAATTTCAGTTCACGAACTTGTAAAACAGGGTCAAAAACATTTTTTCCTCTGGGTTTGTAAGGATTAAGATAAATTTAGAAAGCAAGTAACTCACAATAGACATTCAAACAATGCTGCATTTCCAATACACATTTCAGAAACAACCAGAATCAAAACAGTTTAACAAGAGTATATGTGGGGTACACTGACAGATGCTTTCAAACAGCTGCAGAGCCATCATGCTGTAGAGAGGGTTAGAATATCCCCTATTGTAAAGATAGTATCTTTATTTCTCAGTGAAATTATAGGCCAGAAATTCTGGTTTAAAAGAAGGAATAGATGGATTTAACAATGACAATGCAGGAAATCACCTTGAGCAGGTTGTCACTGAAATGTCTGTCATAATCCTGGAAATATTTCCCCAAAATAGGCATTCAGAACCAAAATGAAGAGTTTCAGTAGGTGTGGGTGAGGTTCAGTCATATATGTATTTTAAAGCACCTCAATATTCTACAGGAGAGAAGTTGTTAAACTTAACCTGTCAACTGGTGACAGGTGTTACAGAAAAAAAGTAGTGTTAAGTAGAATAAAGCAGCAGCAGAGGTGCTTTATTTTACACAGGGTGGTCTGGGAAGGTTTCTCTGATTAAAGTGACATTGGAAAAACAAAAGTAGTTAAGCATGTCACAGATATGTCTAGGGGAAAAAGAGTTACAGGTGCATGTCACCGCCTTCTTGGGGGAAATCACAGTTTTCCCTCAGTATCCATGGTTTCAGGACTCCCTGCAGATAACAAATTCCAGATGCTCAAGTCTCTTATATAAAATGATGTAGGGAGGGGGAAGATGTGGAGGAAAAATAAAATCATGGCGTATTACCTGTGCACATCCTCTTGTATACTTCAAATCTCTTGATTACTTATAATACCTAATACAATGTAAATACTTGTACTGTTTAGGGAGTGACAACAAGAAAAAAGTCTGTACATGTTCAGTACAGACGCTCTCTCCTATTTTCAATTCACAGTGGGCTGAATCCATGGATGTGGAACCCAGAGATGAAGAAGGCCAACTGTGTATCGATACTAGTTACAATCAGGTGACCTGTTCACAACAGACAGAATTTTATGTAATCTGAGCCATTCAATGTTACGAGTAAATATTTTTGGAATGGTGAACCCTGTGGACCACTGGGAATCCACAGCACATTATCCCTGGCAAGTTTACTGTTGAAAGCTCTACTAAGTTGATAGAAACTACCAACAAAGTATATGCAACTTGTGCAAGTCAGATTAGTTTATTGAAACTTATAGTTAAAAAAACCAAAATGCAACATCAAGTAAATAAAAGTAGCCATCTACATTACTGATCAAATGTAGAATGCCACTAGTAACATTTAACTTATTGTAACCTCGTACATTTTAAAAGACAAAATGATCTTGTATGTGGAAAGATGAGTCAGAGTAAAAATGTGTCAATTTATCTCTCTTTCTCTCAATACGGGGAAAGGAGTCCTTTTAATGCAGAGTATCCAGATCATATAGTTTAGGGAGAAATTCTCAAGCACACACTAGCTGTCCTGGTTATGAAGGAACTACTCGTTTGATTACAAAACAGAAAGACTCTGGTCCATCACAACTTCCTCTAAGATACTGGTCATGCATTAGGTAAAAGATGAACCAGTATAATGCCTACATCTCTCTCATCTTTTTTCTAAATGCATCATAAAACTGCCTTCAGAGAATAAACAGCATTTAAAAGTCAGCAACTATAATAAAATTCTTGTAGGATTGGAAAGAATTGTCATAAATTGAATACTTCAAATATCCCACTAATAAAACGATTAAAATCATCCAATGTATCAGTATTTTCTGCTATTTTACTGTTAATTTTACAAGCTTAAAACAGTAAGTCTTGAGAAAACTGAACAACAGCATCTATTTTTGTATGTTCATATTATGAAAGCTATTTGTCCTTCATTACCAAATCAAGTATCTATCAAAATAACAGGAATAAAAACATATGTGTTTGTTCCCAGAACTCCATGGCATGCTATACTAAGTAAATCCTCTCCCCACATGTACATTTTCCTAAAAATTAGCAACATACCAATTTGAAAACACCAACAATCTTTGAAAGTATTTTAAGTGGAAAGTGATGAAATATGTTAATACTTAACAAATATCTCATTATGATAAACTTGTCAATTATTTTATTGAGCAGAAAGTTAATGATTACCTGTACCGTAACAGTAGATTCTTAGAGAATTCCAATTTCCTGTTTAGTATTTAAGTGACATCATAAAATTCTCAATATATGGTGTTTACTGACAATGACACTTGAATTGTCACTTCTCCGCCAATAAGTCTTCCAAAAAGCAGAAGACTATTATTTTTATTCCAATTGTCTGTTTTAAAAGTACACCTTATCTTACTTCATAGCTTAACTATTTTTTCTTTACAATTAATCCATTTATTTAATATTCTTGCGATAGAAATAATTTTCAAAATAAAAGTGAAACGAAAGGCTAAAAAGTCATACACTCTAATTCACATTTCAACATTTATAAAAATTCTTCTCAAGAACAACTGTGAAATATCACAAATCTGTGTGTTATTCAAACAAAGGAAAATCTCTGGTTTCAGATATAACCCGTTTTTTGACATTATAAAAATTAAGTAATCAGGCTCACTAAAGTAAGCGTCTGTCAAAAAGAATAAGATCTTTGAATTATATTGCTGGGCCAGAACCACATAACAGGAAGAGCAGTAAATGACCAACAACCTACAAAGTTCAACACTAAATTAACACAGGCATGAATAATTTTGTTTTCTTTCTTCCAAGAACGCAAAGAAAAAACACTCAGTTTTTTAAAAAGGGGATTTAACCTATATACGCGTACAGAGTGCAGTTAGTCTTGTGTTAAGTCCGCAAAGCCAAACGACCACGTTGGCACAATTTAAGGCAGAAAAAAAAAAAATTCCCGAGAATAAGAGTCAGAGTTGCCTAATCCCAAAATGCCCTGGCCCTGCCTCTCTACATTTTTTTGCAGGCCTGGAACACAACCATCTTAAGTAAATGCAACAGCCACCAGCCACTCAAGCAGCCTGGCCCGGGGAAGCAGCGACAGAGGCCTAAGGAAATTGCGTGTGTGTTAGGCCTAGGCTGAGACGGCGTTAGCAGGAACAGTGATGGTGGACGATACTCACTCCGGCGGGAAGAGGCGCAGTTCGTCGATCTTGCCTAGGAAACCGAAGAGAGTCCGCATCTGCTCAGAGCTAGCGCTCGGGGAGACATTAGTCACCTGGATTACCTCGGTGCCGCCGCCTCCGCCGCCACCACCTCCGCCACCGGGCCCGCCGCTGGGGCCCGGACCCGCAGTGCTGGGGACGACGGTAGTGTTGCTCATGGCGCTGCTCGGGTTCTCGCTCCTGCTTTAACACATCAAACACACAACAAACAGTGAGAAGGAGGGGGAAGAGGAACCGGTTCGCGGGAGAGAGGAGGGTGTCCGATGCTACAGCCTCTGCTTCTGCTGCCGTTGCCGCCGCCGCCGCCGTTTCTCCGCCCCGCTGCACGCCGCGGGGGAGGGGAAGAGAGCCCGCGAGCTCGAGACCACGAGAAAACAAACGGCCACCCCCCTTGCCTCCAACTACAGCACTAGCGGGCCCGAGCTCCCACAATGCCTTGCGGCGCAGGGCGCGTCAGCGTCGCCTCTACCCCGCGCAGGCCCAGCAATCCTCGCCCGCAGCCCGAGAAATGTGAGGCACCGCGGTCCAGAGAAAGGCGTTATCCACCTTCGTCTCTCGTTTTTTTCTTTTTCTTTGGAAGAGAGAAGAGGCACGTATAAACTTTTGTTTTTAAAAAAACATTCATCCCCCTGCAAAAAGTCACTTCAGCAACTATTCTTACTAAATGCTGCGCACGATATGTCTTCATATACTGATAATCATCTACAGATCTATCCAATTACTAATATTTAAACCCAAGCTAAGATGCCACCCCACCACCACCACTATAAAATGTCCCGGAATCTTAAATGTATCATGAATTTCGGTAACATTAAATCTGTAACCAATTTGTTTTGTCACAAACTTTTAGAAAGGATACATTTTAATATTACACTTACTAATAAGCGTTTTGTACATTTATTCATAATGAATGACTTTGAGTGACTTTTCTTTTTCTGGTCGCCCTGTCGCCGAGGCTGCAGTGCAGTGGCACCATCTTGGCTCACTGCGACCTCCGCTTCCTGTGTTGAAGCCATTCTCCTACCTCGGCCTCGTGAGTAGCTGGGATTACAGGCGCCTGCCATGACGCCCGGCTAAGTTTTGCATTTTTAGTAGACATGGGGTTTCACCATGTTGGCCAGGCTGGTCTCCAACTCCTGACCTCTGCAGATCCACCCGCCTTGGCCTCCCAAAGTGCTGGGATTACAGGCGCGTGAGCCACTGTGCCCAGTCAATTTCACAATAGCTGACTTTTTGGAAACACAGTTTACAGTACTTAAATATATTCAACTATATATTTCTAAAGAAAATACTGCAATTTCTCAAGAAAAACTTGTTTCACATACATATTCTTGCTTAAAATAATTTTGAAGCTTTTGACTATTAAAAAAATCCTTGCCTTAGTTTTCAACCTCATCTGAACTATTCTCTCAACTGCATCCAGCGTGTAGGCCAGTGACTTGTAGTGCCCCAAACATGACAAAAACCATAATATCTCTGTGCCTATATACCAGGTATTAATAACATCATTCATCTGTCATCTTCTGTAGAGCATTCCTTCCCTCACTGCTATGACTTCTGCAAGCTGTTAAGGCTTCCTCTTTTCTGCTAAGTAACAGAAGATACATATATTTATTACTGACATGTATCACTCAAAGTTGTGAGCTTCCTGGGTCAGTCCAGAACCTGGCACAATGTCTGTCACACAGTCAGTCCCAATACATGTGCTGGACACATGCACAAACATACCTTAATGACAATGTCATTTAAGACAGTTCACTAAATAATTTACTTGACCTTGAATGTTTTTAGAGGTAAAACTTTTAGAGGTTTTAGAGGTAAAAACAACTTGAAGCCTTACATTAGTGAATACTTCTTGGCACAGTGCAGTCAAGATGCAATATGTGAGAGATTAGAGCACAAGGTTATTGAGATTTGGATGTAGAGCCAACTGGCTGACTTTCACTAGTGCTTATACAGAAAATGGATGGATGGATTGAATGGGAGCCTCAGCAAAATTACAAATTATGGCCTTCATAGAAACCAACTAGCATTAGCTAGAGCCAAGACTTTTCAGAATTTTAAAGCATATAGTTGTCCCTCAGTATCTGTGGAGGATTGGTTCCAGGACCCTCCCACAAATACCAGAACCAGAGGGTGCTCAAATCCCCTATATAAAATGGTATTGTGTAACAGTGCATTTGATCTGTATCCATGGGCTCCATGTATGTGGATTCAACCAACCTGGGACTGAAAATATTTGGGAAAAAATTGATGGTCTAAACATGTACAGACTTTTTATTTCTTGTCTAACAACTATTTACACAGCTCTTACACTGTATAATTATTAGTATAGAGATGATTTAAAATATTTGAGAGGATGTGCACAGATTATATACACACACTATACTATTTTACATAAAGAATTTGAGCATCTGTGTATTTTGGTATCCTCTGGGTCCTGTTATCAATTCCCCATGAATACTCACCTCAGGACTGGTACGACTGTATTTGCACATAATGTAAGCACATACTCTCATACTCTTGAGTAACCCTTATCTAAAATGCTTGGGACCATAAGTGTTTTGGATTTTTAAAAAACATTTTGGAATATCTGCATTATATTTACTGATTTAGCATCCCTAATCCTAACATTTAAAATCTGAAATGCTCCAATAAGCATTTACTTTGTGTCACGTCAGTGCTCATAAAGTTTCAGATTTTTGAGCATTTTGGATTTTGGTTTTTTGGATTAGGGATACTCAACCTTTAATACTGAATACAATGTAAATGTTATGTAAATAGCTGTTATACTGCATTTCTAAAAACTTTTATTTTTAATGTCATTATTTTTTATTTTTTGAATATTTTTGATAGGGGTTGGCTAAACCCAAGTATGTGGAACACATGGTATGGAGGCTGATTGTACAACTAACTGCATGTCACTCATAAATATCTGTGAATACGAAGAATGGTAATTCATTTTCTCATTCTGAATCAGACATATGTAACTGCCAGTTACAGATTCTTAAATAGTTTAACATTTATTGTGAGTGCCTACTATATGCCACGCATGCTAAAATATTTGATGATAAAAGGACAAATAACAGAAGGTCAGGGTTCATGCCTTTTTCTTTTTTTCCTTAAATGTTAACACTTATTTATTCTCTGTGATAGGTACACATAAATCTTTTATATGACTCTACATTTTTCTATATGTTGGACACATTTCATAATTAAAATTACAAATTCAAACCAAAGAAAAAGGTAGTTGTAATAAAATCCTTTAAACCACCAGAAGCCAATTTATGTACAATAACTTACTGAACAAATAGATGACACTTTGCTACAGAGAAACTAGGTGGCAAAAAGTTCATTCAAATGAGGAGGATTTTAAAATATTTTATTTTCAAATCATTTAGCAGCTACCAAAAAAAAAAAAAAATTACTGAATTTAAAGTTAGAAGGCTGGCTTAAAATACCAGCCCTGCTGGCCAGGCGCAGTGGCTCATGCCCAGCACTTTGGGAGGCTGAGGTGGGCAGATCACGAGGTCAGGAGATTGAGACCATCCTGGCTAACATGGTGAAACCCCATCTCTACTAAAAATACAAAACCAAAATTAGTTGGGTGTGGTGGCAGGTGCCTGTAGTCCCAGCTACCTGGGAGGCTGAGGCAGGAGAATGGCGTGAACCCAGGAGGCAGAGCTTGCAGAGAGCCGAGATTGCACCACTGCACTCCAGCCTGGGCGACAGAGCGAGACTCTGTCTCAAAAAAAAAAAAAAAAAAACCCCACACACAAAACAACAAGCAAGCAAACAAAAAACAACCAGCCCTGTCTTTAAGCATGTGATTTGAGGAAATTTCACTTAATTTCTAAAAATCTATGTCAGTTCGTCAGTCAAATGAAGAGCTGAATCATAATTTTGAAGATTCTTGTAGGTCTAATAGATTAAATAATTACATTAATGTCTGTTTTATATAGGAATAAGACATATACCTAAAGACAAATGACAAATACATTAAAGCAAATAAATATAACCAATTTTTGAGTTTTAAATCACTTCAGATTTATTTAGGCTCACAATTAAACAGGACTATAGAAAATATAGAATCTGGAGACAGGATTCATGCCTGTTTTATTCACTGTATCTACAACATCATTAAGAGGCAGTCAAAAAACTCACAAATTTCTTCAAATATTATGTACCTAACTGTATTCCAAGGATTTTCCTAGCTGCTGGAAATAGAGTAGGGAAAAGGAAGTGAATGTCAGTGATATCATAAAACTTCAGGTCTAGCATGGCAAACTTTCAATATAAAAACACAGCCAGGTGCAGTGGCTCACGCCTGTAATCCAAGCACTTTGGCAGGCCGAGGCAGGAGGATCACCTGAGGTCGGGAGTTCGAGACCAACTTGATCAACATGGAGAAACCCTGTCTCTACTAAAAATACAAAATTAGTGGGCCATGGTGGCGCATGCCTGTAATCCCAGCTACTTGGGAGGCTGAGGCAGGAGAATTGCTTGAACCTGGGAGGCAGAGGTTGCAGTGAGCTGAGATCGCGCCAGTGCACTCCAGCCTGGGCAACAAGAGCAAAACTCCATCTCCAAAAACAAAACAAAACAAAACAAAAACCAGAAACAAACAAACAAAAAACACACAAAAAACCCCCACAAAGATGAAAGGAGTGATGTGTTGTGATGACATGAAATAGGACAGGGGATGGCAGAAAAAATGTTATCTGCTGAGACCTTACTAAAAGGAAGAAACAAGCCATTTGAATTTCTGGAGGAAGAGTATTCCAGACAGAGGAAATAACAAATTAGAAAGACCCTAAGGATACGAACAAGTTTGAAGCTTTCAAGAAAAGACGACCACTCTTTGTGAAGTGAATGCTTTCCAGTTTATATTTCAGAGACAGACTTAGAAATCTTGTCATGTGGAAAGCGAAGTGAAGGAAGTATGCACAGAGAAGGTTCAATTAGCTCATCTTTGAACATAAGTAAGGGAAAGCTTCTAGTTACCTATAAACGATCATTATCATCAATTTTATTATGAGTTAATGCAGCTAGGTATGGTGGCTCATGCCTGTAATCCCAGCACTTTGGGAGGCAGAGGTGGGTGGATTGCTTGAGCCCAGTTGTTTGAGACCAGCCTGGGAACGCAGAGAAACCCCATCTCTACAAAAAATACAAAAAAGTTAGCTGGGTGTAGTGGTGTGCACCTGTGGTCCCAATTACTTGGGAGGCTGAAGTGGAGGATCACCTGAGCCTGGGAGGTCAAAGATGCAGTAAGCTGAGATCATGACACTGTACTCCAGTCTGGGTGACAGAGTGAGACCCTATCTCAAAAGAAAAAATAAAGTTAAATAACCTATCATTTGGCCTATAAAGTTACATTATGGAAAAGTGCATGATTTCTGATAGGCTTTTGAAACACAGGAAATAACTTACAGGTTCCCCAAAATACTTTGAAGATTCACAGGTAGGACAGGTAGGGAACCACTACTGCCACACTGAAAAAAAAAAAATTAACTGGTGCTTGATATTGGCAGGAAAGCATGTCAAACAATATTAGACAATGAGTCTTTGTACACATTCTTAAAACAATACTAATCCTCTTAGTCCTAATGAACAAGCTTTAGTTCTTTCCCATCTCAAGCTTCTAAAAAGATCTTTGTATTCAGACGGAAGGTCTTTTAGATAAAAGAGAGCAGACAGGCCACGCGTGGTGGCTCACGCCTGTAATCTCATCACTTTGGGAGGCCGAGGTTGAGTTTGAGACGAGACTGACCAACATGGAGAAACCCCGTCTCTACTAAAAATACAAAATCAGCCAGGCATGGTGGCGCATGCCTGTAATCCCAGCTACTTGGGAGGCTGAGGAGGCAGAACTGCTTGAACCTGGGAGGTGGAGGTTGTGGTGACCCAAGATTGTGCCACTGCACTCCAGCCTGGGGCAACAAGAGCGAAATTCCGTCTCAAAAGAAAAAAAAAGAGCAGACACAGGTATGCATAATCCCCCTACCCACTGGACACCCTGTTTCCAGTTGGATAAATCAAATCACTTTTTGTTACCACTTTTGTTCACACTAATGGAAAAGACGGTGGAGTCCTTCCAATTAACACAATTTTGCAAATCGACACAAGCAACAGGACTTTTATGAAATTAGTTGTTAAACAGCTCTTCCCTCCACCCCAAGCAAATACATTTTTTGAGGCTAGAAAAGTCAATTTATCAGTCTTTGGGTTTCTAATACCTAACAATATTATACTGGAACAAGTCCAGCATTAAACAAAAATCTACCATCACCTATGTGCTAGAAACTTTACAAATGCCTCATACAATCTGCTCAACTCTTTTAAGGCAGATGGCTTATCACTAAAGTATATTAAGGGAATGCATGCAGTAAAGGCTTTGTGAATGAAGATGGTAATGTATTTGTTTCATTTAGAGGGAAATTTGATTGAGCAAACTCTCAAAGTATTTGGCTATAATTTTTTTTCCCTTTGGCTATAGAGAGCAATAAGAAAAACCTAGGAAATAAATTGCTGATTACAAATCCATAAATTTTAAAAAACTTATCTGCAGGCCAGAACGGTGGCTCATGCCTATAATCCCAGCACTCTGGGAGCCCAAGGTGAGCGGATCACTTCAGGCCAGGAGTGACTAGCGTGGCCAAAATGACAAAACCCCGCCTCTACTAAAAATACAAAAATTAGCTGGGCATGGTGGTGTGCAACTGTAGTCTCAGCTATTCGGAGGCTGAGGCAGGAGAATCACTTGAACCCAGGAGGCGGAGGCTGCAGTAAGCTGAGATTGTGCCATTGCATTCCAGCCTAGGCAACAGGGCAAGACTCTGCCTCAAAAAAAAAAAAAAAAAAAATTTATCTGCAGATGTATTTAAAAATCAAATTGTAAATCCCATGCTCCCATTTCTTCTTCATCTAAATGAAGGGAAGAGGATAAGGATGAGTTAGCACTAGGGGACTGACTGACAGACAAAAGAACACATGGACACACATACCAGGACAGAAAAAAAGTCTACCTATGTTTATTTTCAAATACTTCTTTCATATCGTTTAATATATATTGTCTTCCAATAGCAAGGATTTTGTATGTATGTTTTTCAATTGACTGAGCAGGGTCTGTGAACACCCTAAAATTATAGGTAAAAATCTATCTGTGACCATTTTTCATAGCTTTGTTTTATGATTAACATAGAGGGAAAAAGTAGTAGTCAGAGAATTAAGATACTGTTGCTTGCATCGTATGCATAGTATTCTCAGCTATAGTGCACATGTATTGCTTGGAAAATCAGAATCAGTTTATTTGTACAGATTTGCTTGGCTTTTTTATTTAATTGGCTCAAAAGAAACATTTGGCTGGGAAGCTCCAGACACTGATTACTCAATACTATCTTCTATGTTATAAAAGATTCTTTTGGAGTCTTAACTGACAAAAAGCCATTGGAAGGAATGCTTCACAATCTTAAAAAATAAAAAAAATTTCAATGCAAGAAAATATCCAGTAGAGTTATATGTATCTTTACCTCTAATAGTTTCATGCATTTTAATATTAGTTTTTCGTAATCAAGGAATTAAACACATGCACCATTTGACCTTTTATGTTTTTTTCCCCCATGCAGTAAAATTAACTTTCTCTTCATGAAGGAAAATTATTTTTAAAGACTTACTTAAAACTGGAAAAAAAATGAAAGTGTACTCAAATCAGTACATTTCATTAATAAGGCTGAATTACATTAACTGAATGCTTTTAAAACGACCTTCAATCCTCATAACACTTAAAAGGTGCTAGAGTGATTAATAATGCAGGCCCTAGAGTCAACCTGAAGGGGCTCTACCAATTAAGATAATTGTGTGAACTTCAGCTCATTACTTGGTGCTTCAATTTCCTTATTTAAACTAAGAGGGTAATAATAATGCCCACCTCATTGGGGTTGTTATGAGGATAGTGAGAATACTAATACAAATGCTTAGAATAAATTACTATTATAATGACTATTCTATAAATAAACTAAGGCTTAGAAAAGTTAAGCAACTTGTCTAACATATAAAGCAGGTAATAGTAGAGGAGGGATTAAAAAAACCAAACCAGGTACTACATCTCACGCCAAAGCCTGTATTTCCACTATGTTGTACTGTCTCCTACTATGTCTTCTCATAATAAATCCAGAAAAATTTAAACTCACATGAAAGATATAACTCAGGAGAGTTAGTTTACATAGTGAGAACAGTTTCTTGTTTAGATTTCATATTTTAACATAGGTTTTTTTGTGGCATGTTAAAAATTATAAAGCAGTAAGTTTAATGCTAAATACTCAAACTATATGACTGTAAAAAACATAAGCGGCTTCTAGTCTACTCCCTAATTCTACTCCCCTATGTGTGTTCTCATCTACTGTAATAAATACTTCCTCTAATTAACCACATGAGCTAATGTGTCCTTTATGTGAAAAATGGGGATAATGATGCCATTTGAAGTTCTAAGATTAAAAATATGAATACAAAGCACTCAGCAGAGTGCCCAACACATAGGCACCGAACAAATGTTACATGTCATTATAGGAAAGTCAGTTTCCAACTCTCCAATTTCCTCATCTTTTCTTTTTAATTTTTTTTTTTTGAGACAGGGTCTTGTTCTGTCACCTAGGCTGAAGTGCAGAGCTCACAGCAGCCTCAAACTCATGGGTTCAAGTGATTCTCCTGCCTCAGCCCCTTACCCCTACCCCTCCAGTAGCTGGGACTATAGGCTCACACTACCACACCCAGCTAATATTTTAAACTTTTGTTCAAACAGGGTCTCCCTATGTTGCCCAGGATGGTCTTGAACTCCCACCGGGGCATCCCAAAGTGCTGGGGGATTACAGGCATGAGCCACCACACTTGGCTTTTCTCATCTTTTCAATTGATGACTAACAACAGTAATACTTGTCTTACTTTACAGCATTATTGTTAAAATTAAATTGATAAGAACATACCCTATAAACAGTTAAGTTATAGTAAAGATAAGAATTATACCATTATTAGATGCCCCTTCTCTTTAAATAGGCTACTGCAATGCAAACATGACACCAATATAAAAAGACACAAAACAATTGCACCTATCTTTGATTAATATTAAATTAAAATCAGGCATAATGGCTCACACCTGTAATCCCAATGCTTTGGGAGGCCAAGGTGGGTGGATCACCTGAGGTCAGGAATTCGAGACCAGCCTGGCAAAACCCCCAAAATACAAAATTACTCTACTAAAAATACAAAAATTAGCCGGGTGTGGTGGTGTGTGCCTATAATCCCAGCTACTTGGGAGGCTGAGGGAAGAGAATTGCTTGAACCCAGGAGGTGGAGGTTGCAGTGAGTCAAGATCTCATCACTGCACTCCAGCCTTGGTGACAGAGTGAGACCGCATCTCAAAAATAAATAAATAAATAAATAAATATTAATTAAAAGTACCGTGACATGGGTCAGAACAAAAAAACTATCAAATAACCAAAGCATAAATTTTTAAAAAGTAAAATACTACTCACAATTTTACTAAAATTAAACAATTTTAGTTCCTAAAAATAAAGTACAGTAAGTAGTTTTTAAGGGCCATGTTTCTTTCCCCCAATTGCCACCCCAGGCACTTGAAATAATAAACTGTTGTTAGTTTCAAGCCACAATTAGCTCAGGCTGAAGTCTAAAGCACTTCGAGATATTGATTAAGTAATTATTTTAGGGGAGGGATGAGATGGTAGAGATGTAATATTTCTAGGAAATGAGTTAAAAAGAAAAGCAAAAATGTCAGCACCTCTGAGATGGCCATAAAGTTGTATTGATGGCTGATAAATTTAGTGTTGAGTGAAAAACATGTACCTCTAGAATGATGATGGCTGGGTTCACAGATTTTCATCATAGGTACCAAGTCTTTAAATGTCCACTAGTATTTCAACACTCCAATGATGCATACCTTTAAAATATTTAAGCATATGTAACTGTGATATTGCAAACGATGGAAAAAAACCAATCTCAAGTAGAAAAAAAAAATTGTGAGCAGTCTTGAAGGTATTCTGAAAGCTAAACTAGCACTTACCAAATTGTGAGTATAAATATGTGGTCTAGAAATCTAAGTATCAAATTTTAAATTAACAATCTATTGATTGTGATTGTTAACAAACTACCAAATTATTCAGATTTTTCTCCTTAAGTTGATGTTTAAGGATAAAGTCTCAGGGACCATATTGTGTCTTATTAAAACTGTAGGCAAGCTTTACTATATAAACAGTATTTGCCAATTATAAACATTTACTGTATCTCCCTTTTTAAAGTAAATGAAATTACAAGCAGAATCCAATTGAACAAAATTGTGGGTGGGGAGGGGGTGGATAAAAAGTCAAATTTTAAAATAGTGGATTTTCATTGAAATTGTTTTTAAAACAGACTTACTCAGTAGTGTATGTGTTAACATAAAGATAGTGTTTGGTGCCCTAACTTTACTTCTGTATTACTTTACTAGTTTAAAGCCAAAAAAAAAAAAAAAAAAAAAAAAAACAACCCATAAAATCCATACAATTAATACAAAATCTGAGACTTTAAGTCAGAGAACACATTAATCTTGGAAAACAGAGCAAGAATACTGCACTAGCTTTTAAAGGTTAGGAGTAATAATCACTGTGAATAATAGGAAACACTTCCAGCTGATTTTAGAACAACCAATAAACAAATCTCAGTATTATAGTGCTTTTTTGAAAATGACATAAGCAGGATTGGTTTACCACCACCCTTGTTTCAGTTTCTTTTTATAATATAATGAAATAAACTGGAAAACCCCCAAATTAAAAGCATTTTTGATAATTTTTTTTTTTACTAGTTCTTCCACGTTCAAGTAAATAAAACTAACATTTTAAAAAAGCCCTCATATAAGAGGAAAAAAAATTTTTCCTAAATCTGGGGATTAAAATTTTTTTGTGTTGAAAATAGAGCGCTGGGTGTGGTGGCTCATACCTGTAATTTCAGCCCCACAGGGTCTCGCTCTGTGGCCCAGGCTGGAGTACAGTGGAGCAATTTTAGCTCACTGTAACCTCTACCTTTTGGGGTCAAGCCATCCTCCTACCTCAGCCTCCCGAGTAGCTGGGATCACAGGTCATGCCACACCACGCCCAATTAATTTTTGTATTTTTTGTAGAGACAGAGTTTCAAGATGTTGCCCAGGCTGGTCTTGAACTCCTGAACTCATGGGATCTGCCTGCTTTTGCCTCCCAAAGTGCTGGAATTACAGGCATGAGCCACCATACCTGGCCAATCCCAGCACTTTGGAAGGTTGAGGTGGGAGGATTGCTTGAGCCTGGGAGTTGAGACCAGTCTGGGCAATATGGGGAGATCCTGTCTCTATAAAACATTAAAAAATTAGCTGGATGTGGTGGCATGAGCCTACAGCTGCAGCTACTGGGGGGCATGGGGTGGAGGTTGAGGCAGGAGGATCACCTGAACCCATGAGTTTGAGGCTGCAGTAAGCTCTGCACTCCAGCCTGGGTGACAAAGTGAAACTCTGTCTTGGGAAATAAAAAAAGGGCGGGGGAGACAGAAAATACTAGAATCAAATATTAAATCTCCTAGAGCAAGCTGTTTCACGATTCAAAAGTATATAAGAGAAGCAGAGAAAACAAAGAATATACAAATGCATTATTCCAAAGACAATGCATTCTCCATTAGAAAAAATGACCATATACGACTCCAATAACAACATAATACAAATTTCAAAGCCACAGCTGAAACTATCAATAAAATGCAAAATATGTACTGCCTTCACTGAAAAGAAAAGAATGTCTTCTTGGCCAGGCATCGTGGCTCATGCCTGTAATTCCAACACTTTGGGAGGCCAAGGCAGGTGGGCTGCTTGAACCCAGGAGTTTGAGAACAGCCTGGGCAATATGACAAAACTTCATCTCTACCAAAAAAAAAAAAAAAAAAAAAAGTGAGGTGCCTGTAGTCCCAGCTAGTTGTGAGGCTGAGGTGCGAGGATCCCTTGAGTCAGGGAGGTCAAAGCTGCAGTAAGCCTGGGCAACAGAGTAAGACTCTATCTCAGAACAAAAGGAAAAACAAAAAAAGAATGTCCTCTCCTAGCTACTTTTAAAGTTGGCAATGATAGGCCTGAAGGGAAAACAAATGTGAAATTGCAAGTCTAAATTTTTAAAGAAAGCTAAAATGTTCTCTCAATAAATAACTTTTACCATAAGATAGCAGCCCCCATAGATAAGGCAATATTCTGAAAGATAACATAATACAATTCGAAATAGGCTAAATTTGTTACTTTACACAAAAAGAAACTTCCTGGAATGTCTGCAAAACAAATACACTTTGCTCTTACTTGACTCCATTTTATAAACAAATGTGCTTGCAAATCTGCACAAATTAACTCAATTTACTCTTACTATAATTTCAGACTTCAATAATCCATCCCATCAATTGTACCTTTTATCTATGTCTTTTTAAATTTTAATGGTAGAGACAAGCTGCGCTATACTTTGATAACAGTCTTACTGTCTGTTATGAAACAAAACAGTATCCTTTGGCCAATGTGATTTTTAGGCTTAACATAAATTTGGTTTCTTCACTTTCTTTTTGCATTTAGCAAAGAAGCTTGAAGAGGGAAGGCTTTCATCACATAAATAAAATGAATATAATAAATACTAGCTAGACAATTCCATTACAAAAGGTAGCTGTGCAGTAGTCTGCAGCCTTGACACAGGAGACATTCATTTCATATTATTTTAGTAATGTATATAAAGTCAATTTTTCTAAAAAAACAAATACTTTGACTTAAATGCCAGTGTTGAAAAAGAGTTAGAATTTTTGCTTTCAATGTATTCTCCTTAAAACAATTGAAATGGAGCTAATTCTCACATAAGTATTTATAACTACTTTTTCATAAAGAAGCTCAATTGAAGTTGATTAGCTTTCAGTTTCCATCAATTTGAGACAAAACATGTTATTTTCTCTATTGCATGAGGTAATAATTTTCACTGTAACTTGCTCAATCTGCACTTACTACATAAATACAATACAGCAGGCTGGGTGCAGTGGCTCACACCTGTAATCCCAGCAATTTGGGAGGCCGAGGCAGGTGGATCACATGAGGCCAGGAGTTTGAGACCAGTCTGGCCAACATGGTGAAACCCTGCCTCTACTAAAAAAATACAAAAATATTAGCTGGGTGTGGTGGCGCATACTTGTAATACCAGCTTCTTGGGAGGGTAAGACAGGAGAAATCACTTGAAGCTGGGAGGTGGAGGTTGCAGTGACCAAGACTGAGCCATTGCACTCCAGTCTGGGTGACAGAGCGAGACTCCATCTCTCTCTCTCTCTCTCTCTCTCTCACACACACACACACACACACACACACACACACGCACACACTACACATTGTATTACAGTAACTAGTACATTCTTACATATGTCAGTTTATATCTATTGGAGTTTACCACAAGCATATGGCCACCGGGATTTTTTTTTTTCAGAATTACTCTTTGCCATTTAACAGAATATACTTTCCTTATACAAGATGAAACAATGTTTTAATACAGTATCATTAAATGTCAATAATGAAATATTTAACTTCAAGAACAACAAATTAAAAAATTATACCTTGCTGTTATTTTTTAATAAATTGAACTAGGCAGGGTGTGGTGGCTCATGCCTATAATCCCAGTGCTTTGGAAGGCCCTAGATGGAAGGATTGCTTGAGGCAGCTCATGCCTGTAATCCCAGTGCTCTGGAAGGCCCTAGATGGAAGGATAGCTTGAAGCCAGGAGTTCAAGACCAACCTTGGCAACACACACTCGTTTCTACAAAAAATAAAAACAATTAGCTGGGCATGGTGGTGTGATGGCTACTCAGGAAGCTGACGTGGGAGGACCGCTTGAGCCCAGGATTTCGAGGTTGCAGTGAGCTGTGATCACACCATGGTACTTCATCATGGGTGACAGAGTGAGACCTGGTCTCTTAAAAAAAAAAAAAAAAAGAACCAAAGAAGAATCTATTGTAGGGGGAGGCGTGGTGACTGTAAAATTTTGTACTCGAGCAATTCAATTCTCCAAAGGTGGGTTGTTACTTCCCCAAAGGTAGGTTGTTACTTCCTACAAAAGAGAAAAAGGTGGTTCTTTAATAAATAAATCTTCTTAAAAACAACTGAAGTGTCTCTTACAATGATTGCAGGATTAAAAAAAAAAGCAAGTTGGGAATTATGAAAAGCCACTAGGCAAGTCATGGTGATTAAAAAGAAAGGTTTTGGAAACAGATCTAGGTTAAAATTCCTGGTTGTGCTATTCAGAGAAACTTGTGAGGTTGGGTAAGTTTCTTTACCCCTTTTAGCCTCAATCTTCTCATCTGCAAAATTAGTCACTGTGTTAAATAAGAAATAGCAAAGAGAGGTATTATTAGCACTGAGCTTGGTATGGGCCCAATAAGGCAGCTATTACCATTACTGTGAAGGCAAGTTGACCAGGGACCTCATTAATAACCTTGCAAAAGCTGCTATGGTCGTTTTCCTTTAAAACTCAGTCTGGGTACGGTGGCTGACACCTGTAATCCCAGCACTTTGGGAGGCCGAAGTCGGCGGATCGCTTGAGGCCGGGAGTTCGAGACCAGCCTGACCAACATGGCAAAACTCCGCCTCTACTAAAAAATACAAAAATTAGCCATGCGTGGTGGTGCGCGGTTATAATCCCTGTGCTGGAGAGAATGCGGCAGGAGAATCACTTGAACCCCGGAGGCGGAGGTTGCGGTGAGCCGGGATCACGCCACTGCAATTCAGCTTAGGCGACAGAACGAGACTGTCTCCAAAAAAAAAAAAGAAAAAAAAAATTCAAGACAAAAATCCACTCTTTGCTTTTTTTGCAGGGTAACAACTATTGGTAACTTTCTCTTGTTCGATATTACTGTAAAGGACTCTACAGAACTAAGAACAAAAAGGGTAGAGTTAAAAACCGAATTTTACAGGTAGCAATAACCTGGACTCAGGTAAAAGTGCGTGATGAAGAATTTGTCAAAGGGACTTCATCCTACCTTTCAACTATTCTACCAATCCTCAGTAGACTTGTTGGGGGTTAGAATGGCATATGCTTTTAAAACAAAATCATTTCAGGCAAAAGAAAAGTCTAGCACCCAGGATAGTACATACTAGGCAGGATGAATCTTAATAATTACTTGTTGAATGAATCAATAAGTTGTACATTTCAGATGAAAACTTTAATTTCCTAGGAAACACCGACTTATTAAACAAAATTTTCATTTGCTATTATTCCGGACTTACCATGAACTCAAGATTCAAATTTTTATCTTCACTTATTTCAAAAACCTTATGCGGTAGGAATTATCCCCAAAGTAATGAAAAAGAGGAATGAGCTTTAAAAGCGGTTGAGTAAACTGCCTAAAGTTAACACAGTTTCTAAAGTGAAGCAGCTGAGATTTGAACTTGTTTTTTGAGGCTCAAAAATCCAAGTTGTCTGAGCTTCACTAAAGCTTGTACCACTACCTGTTTCCCTAAACTGTCTGATACAGAGAACATTTATTACATTTTAAGGATTTTTGTTTTTGTCTTCTATGTTGCCAGTTCTTCCACTTCACATTACCTCCTTTGCTGGGTGGGCTATGTACCCTCAATACAACAAGAATGGTGTCAGAGTACAGGTCCTAAGAACAGAAAATTTGTTTTTCTCCGTACGCCGGAGGTCTGGCGCCACCACCACAAGCGACAAACATAGGCTGGGGTCCAGAAAGGCTGCCGACCGCGCCCAGATCTCAAGTTTTAGTTCAGGCCCACGTTCAGACTAGGAGAGGGGAGAAGAGAGGGTTATCTTTCCCGACACCCTCGCCACGGTGGAAGCACGGAGGAGAAGGGTGGAGTCGCAGTAACAGTTTAAACAATAAACCCAAAAACCCCTCTTAAGCCCGTCAAACGCACTTACTTGAGCGAAGTAATTCCAGGACGCTAGGCCGGCACCGGCAACGGAAAGGGCTTCTCTGTCCTCCGGGCCAGGCGCTGGTGCTGACGACATCTGGACTGCGCCGCAGAGAGTGAAGGCCCAGCGCGAGTCCGCGAGCCAGGCTCATAGAGCGCGCGCTCACGAAAGGGGCGTGGCATCCCAGCGGCGCCACCTTTAAGCGTCACGGGCGGGGCTGCAGCTTCTGGACTTAGGACTTTGAACATGTCGCGCCTGAAGCGGATAGCGGGGCAGGATCCCCGCGCTGGTTTCAAAGCCGCTGGAAGAGACTGCGGTACCTCGGTACCCCAAGGGCTATTGAAGGCAGCGAGGAAGAGCGGCCAGTTAAACCTGTCGGGTAGAAACCTCAGTGAAGGTAAGACCCAGAGGTATCATCCTATTGTGTCTTCTGTCAGAAAGCCTTTGGCCCAGGAAACCTCCCTTTTCTCTGGGCTGGCTTTGGCCGCTTTCTCAGATTGCTAGCCAGAATTTCTGTGCTCTAATCTAATCCCTGTGCTCATTTCGAGCGGTTTGGTCAGCCCAGTTCAGTTCCTTCCCAGGTTCCCGGAATCTCTGTTAAAGGGACCCTGCTAAAAATACGATCTAAATTTAAACGGGGCGCTTTCTGGGATTCCCACAGTCTGTGGGATGAGCAACATAATATGTGACGAAACTAGCTATCACATCACGGGCAAATCTTTTGTTTCTTTGGCTCTTATTTTCCTCCTCTTATTTTAATCTTCAAGGGCAATTACCAAAGCCAAAATTGTGTATTTTATCGGCCCCTTTGTGAAACTGCACTGTTCCCTGCCGAGACGCTCTTCTGTATGCAACTGTGCAGAGTCCTAATGACAAGGAATAATGAGTATATTTTCTGAGTTGAAGATCAGGATAGATGCCACACAGAGTGTTTCAATGTGGGGACATCTTGAGAAACCAGTTAAAGACCAACAAGCACAAATCTGGATATCATGAATGAATGGTCAGATGCTCTTCTGATTGTCGTGTGTATGTAAGAGGGAGAAGGAGGGGAGTGGAGAGATGGAGAAATACAGCATTCTTCCTGTAATGTTTTTCTTCGTTTATATTTAGGTTTTAAGACTGATTAAAACCTTCCATTTTCCTTCTAATGATTGCATTCTTATTGTGACATGTATAAAGTAGATTAGGCAAGCAAATGCTTGCTGAATGAATGAAAGGACATATGACATAGAATCCCTACTCCACCTAAAAGAGTTTTTGATCAATGGGAACATATGCATTTTCAAACTACAGTTGTGCATATATATATATATATATATATATATATATATATATATATATTTGTTTCCCCGAAGCCTGAAACATTTTTCTCTAAACTTGCATACCTATCATGCTAACACTCCGTTCTCTTACCTGTTTAATTTTTTAACAGTATTTATCACTTTCAGAATTTATATCATTTATGTTTTTTGTCTTCTCTGCCCTCCAACCAAAAGGTTAATACCATGAAGTTAGTGAGCTTTGTTTTGTGCTTTGTTGTATTTCTATCACTGAAAATAGTGCTTGGTACGTAGTAGAGTCTTATTAAATATTGTGAAAGCAATAAGTAAGTGAATGAGTATTCTCAAATCATAAGTGGTGTGCTGGAGTGTACTTATTGACTAGACTCAGGTAGTTTAGTCTGTTAAACTTTAAGAGAGCACATGGATTCTGACTCTTAGGTCTGTGATGATATGGATTAGAACTGCTTAGGCTATTGTGTAACCAGAACCTAACACTTACCTGGTACATAAAATGGTTTTAAATGAGTGAATAAACAGTATTTCATAGGAGGGAAAAATATAAATGGGAGAAACTCATGGTATTTGTAGCTTATATATAAAAAAGGAATCCCTGTTACTATAATATAGAAGGTCTTTCCCTGTGTGGCTGTATGTAGCCTTCAGTTTCATCACTTGTCACTGAAACTTTGATAGGCAAACCACTGTAATTCTGAACTATTGGCAGTTCGTTACAGGGTCATGCTTCTTATCTTCCTATCTTTGCTCACATAACATTGAGATGGTTAATCACTCTGTGCCCTAATTTCTCATTTATTATGCAGGAGTAATAACAGGACCTATTAAGGTTTAAATGAGATAAAATGAAATAAAGTGCCTGGTACATAAAAAGTACACAGTAAAAATTCACCATTGCTGTTATCATGGCAGTAACCTTCTAATTGGTTTCCCGGAGTTTTTACTTTACATCTCACTCTTGCTACTCCAGAGGCTGAGGCAGGAGGATCACTTGAGTCCAGGAGTTTAAGGCTGTAGTACCCTATGATCGCACTTGTGAATAGCCACTGCACTCTAGCCTGGACAATATTGTGAGACCCTGTCCATAAACAACAACAACAACTACCCTCACACTCTAAATCCTAGTGCCATTACCAAGAGTCATTTTTTCCCAAACAGATCTTACATCACTCAAAACGTTTAATGACTTCCCATAGCCCAGAAGATACAGTATAGGTAAAGTTTTTAGCACAGCATACAAAAGGCTTTCTAAACCTTTCCCTTAACTATTTACTCTGTGGCCTCTTTTCAGCATCTTATGCTTTAATAATGATAGTAGCTCATGCCTGTAATCCCAGCACTCTGGGAAATTGAGAGGCAGGAGGGTCAAGGAATTCAAGATCAGCCTGGGGCAACATAGTGAGACCTCATCTCTACAAAAAATAAAAGAATTAGATGAGCATGGTGGCATGCGCCTGTAGTCCTAGCTACTTGGAAGGCGAGGTGGGAGGATTGTTTGAGCCTGAGTTGGAGGCTGCAGTGAGTGCTATGATTGTTCCATTGCACTCCAGCTTGGGGAAGAGAGTGAGATCCTGTCTCTAAAATATAATGATGACACTAACAAAAATTACCTCCCCCCCAAAAAACCATACTTAAAAAATTTTTAAAGGACTATTTTAATGAAAGTTGAGCAGATGGTACATTATATTCTCATATACCCTCTGTCTCCAGCTTACAGTTTCCTCTGTTATTAACATCTTGCATTAATATAGTACGTTTATTATAATTGATGAACCAATATTGATACATTATTATGAACTGAAGTTCATAGGTTTGTTAGGGTTCATTCTTACTGTTGTACAGGTCCGTTAAATTGACAAATGCATGTCATGTATCCACCATTAGAGTATCATACAGAATAATTTCACTGCCCTAGAAATCCCCTGTGCTCTACCCATTCATTCCTTACCCGTCTTCCCCTGAACTGTGGGCAACCAGTGATCTTTTTCCTGTTTCTGTGGTTTTACCTTTTCCAGAATGTCTCTTAATTCGAATCATACCAGTACATAACCTTTTCAAACTGATTTTTTAACTAATCAGTGTGCATTTAAGGTTCATCCATGTATTTTTGATGACTTAATCATTTATTTCTTTTTATTGCTGAGTAATATTCCATTGTATGAATGTACCATTTTGTTCATTCACCTTTTGAAGGATATCTTGGATACGTCCAGTTTTTGGCAGTTATGAATAAAGCAGCTATAAACATTTATGTTCAGGTTTTTGTCTGGATATATGTTCAACTCATTTGGATAAGAGCCTAGGAGCATGATCCCTAGATCATATAAGACTATGATGAGCCCTGTAAGAAACTGTCACATTACTAATATGTACCATTTCACATTTCCACAAGCAATAAATGAAACTTCTGTCCTCCACATTCTCACCAGCATTTGGTATGATCAGGTTTTTGGATTTTAACCATTTTAGTGGGTGTATTGTGTCATCTTATTGTTTAAATTTAATATTTCCTAGTGACATATGATGTTGAGTATTTTTTAATATGCTCATTTGCCATCTGTATATCTCTTTGGTGAGGTGTCTATTAATTTTTGCCCGTTTTTTAATTGGGCTCACTTCCTTATTGTTGATCATAGTTGTCTTTTTATGCTACTTGTTTCTGCTCAGCAACTGATTGTTCAATGAATAAGTGACATATATAAATAGACTGGTGGCTTGTTGGTTATGATTCTTAAATTTTGTATCATATAAAGCCTAGATAAATGCGGCAGAGGTGTTTTTTGACCCAGTCAAAAGTAATTGCAGAAAGTGATTATTCTTTTCTTTTCTGATAAACTTACTAACTTGTCCCTTGTACTGATTCCTTGCATGTTGTATTTTTAATATATGTTAATCTAAAAAAAGTCTTATTATCTTTGTTTTTACCCCAAAATATTAGTACCTCAAATTATGAATTACATTCAAGATATATTTAGGTTTTTTTTGTTTGTTTGTTTGTTTGTTTTTTTTAGAGACAGGGTCTTGCTGTGTCACCCAAGCTGGAGTGCAGTGATTCAGTTGTGGCTCAATGCAGCCTCAAACTCCTGGGCTCAGGCCATCTTCTCTCCTTAGCCTCTCAAGTAGCTAGAACTACAGGTGTGTGCCACCAAACCCAGCTACTTCTTTTATTTTTTGTAGAGACTGGATCTTGCTATATTGTCCAGGCTGGTCTCGAACCCCTGGCCTCAAGCGATCCTCCCACCTCAGCCTCCCAAAGTGCTTGGATTATAGGCATGAACCACCATGCCCAGCCCAAAAGATATTTTAAAACATGGCTTCTTTCAGATTTCGCTCTCTCCCTTGCTCTCTCTCTTGCATGCTCTCTCTCTCTTTCTCTCCCTGTATACATATGTATATATAAGATATTTTATGTGAAATGTATGAGATAAATATGAAACTATTTTGTATGCTATAGGGAATTACACAGATACTTACTCAAATGGCATTTATCTACTATCTATGTTTCTTCCAGATATAGTTCTAGAGGAAATAAAGATTAATGACACCTTCAAATAATTTATAGTCTCATAAGTGTTTTAACATAAGCTTTATTTATTATTAAGAATTGTACTTGTTAAATAATAATTTAAATTTTCATGTTATACTTTAATTCTTTGTCTCTCTCTTCACATTTACATAGTCATATTTGTAAAGTAGAGTCATTTCTGTTCCTTCTTTTTTTTAGGGGTAGGGTCTCATTCTGTCGACTGGTCTAGAGTACAGTGGCATAATAGCTTATTAGACCTTGAACCCCTGGGCTCAAGTGATCTCCTGCCTCAGCCTCCTAAATAGCTAGGACCATAGGCATGCACCGCTATGCCCCACTAATGTTTAAATTTTTCACAGAGATGGGGTCTTGCTGTATTGCTCAGCTTGGTCTCAAACTCCTGCTGTCAGCAATCCTCCTGCCTTGGCCTCCTGAAGTACTGGGATTGTGGGTGTGAGCCACTGTATCTGACCCCATTCCTGATGTTTCTACATTGGGAAAACAAAACGTAGTCTTTAATTTTTACATCTATAATGGAAAACAGTTAAAATTCTGTTGATTCTTGCTCTTAGATGGTAGCCTCCTTAAATAGAAATTTTCTTAATGGAAGCCATACAAGGGCAGTGAGAGATTTTATTACCCTGATAGTATTGTTTACTAGACTGCTAACCCAGTCCAGTACAGTGATAAAGAGGTTTACTCTTCCTAAACCTGTTTAGGTAGAGTAAGTCTTGAGGGTATTAACTTTTACCCATAAGTGAAACCTAGTTACTCTTTGGGGTGTTTAGGTATACAATTGATACTTAAATAGTTCAGGGGGTGTGGGGCTGACTCCCTTGTGCAGTCAGAAATCCATGTATAACTTTTGACTCGCTCGAAACTTAACTACTAATAGCTTACTGTTGACTAGAAGCCTTACTGATAACATAGTCAATTAACATATATTGGTATATTATAGGTTTTATATACTATATTCTTAGAATAGTAAGCTAGAGAAAAGAAAATGTTATTAAGCAAATCATAAGGAAGAGAAAATATATTTACTATTCATCAAGTGGAGTGGATCATCATAAAAGTCTTCATTCTCATCATCTTCACATTGAGCAGGCTGAGGAGGAGGAGGAAAAGCAGGGGATGGTCTTGCTTTCTCACGGGTGGCAGAGGCAGCAGAAAATCCATATGTAAGTGAACCTGTGCAATTCAATCACATATTGTGCAAGGATAAATTGTACTTTCTTTTTGTAGGCTCTCGTTCTTTTTTGAAAAATATCATTTACCATAAATAAATAATATTTATTATTTTCTTGTTTATAAAAGCAGGTCTGCTGTGGAAAGATTAGAATCTATTGAGAAAAGCATGAAAAGTGAAGAAGCCAGCCAGGGTTAATCACTGTTAAATGTTGTAGAGATTTTTCTTCTGATACTGTGTGTGTGTGTGTGTGTGTGTGTGTGTGTGTGTGTGACTATGTACAATTTGACTATTTTTTATTTTTTATTTAATTTAGTTTATTGATTGAGACAGGATCTCACTCTGTTGCCCAGGGTGGAATGCAGTGGTGAGATCATGGCTCACTGCAGCCTTGACCTCCTGAGCTCAAAAGTGATTTTCCACCTCGGCCTCCCGAGTATCTGAGACTACAAGGATGTGTCACCATGCCGGGCCAATTTTTATATTCTTTGTAGAGATGAGATCTTGCTATGTTGCCCAGGCTGGTCTTGAACTCCTGAGCTCAAGTGACCTGTCCACCTCAGCCTGACAAAATGCTGGGATTACAGGCATGAACTGTTGTGCCTGGCCCTATTTTTTATTTTTAACAAATTTAGAATTGTACTGACTCCTGTTTTTCTGACTTCTATTTGTACATTTTCATTGTCACTTGAAAAATCTTATTTTTAGTAGCTGTATAATCCATCTTATGACTACTATAATTAATATGTATTAATATTTAAGCAATCAAATTTTGTTGGCAATTTTAAGTAATAATTCTGTTCTATAACTTACTTAGAAAGATATTCTCAAATAGAAATAATTGTTAATGACCATCTTCAAAGGAAAATATTGTACATGTAAGTGACAGCTCTTTTTATGAGCAGCAACATGAGAATATATTGTCAGTTTGGTTCAGTGTTGCAGCTCTTTTTCATTGGACTAGATAAAATGAAGATGGAGTTGTAAAGGAGGTGCTGATTGTTGCTTTCCAGCTGCAGGACCATGGCAGAACAGTAGTGCAAGAACGTTATTGGATGATTATCTAAAACTGAGGAAAAGTAAAAGGTGCCAGAGTTTGAAACAAAAGAATACTGTAAATTCTAATGGAAACTGCACTGTTGATCTGAAAGGCAAATTGGTAAGAGGATAATTCATTAAACAAGCCAGTTAAATTAGCTTGGAAACTAATTATTTGAAAGGAAAATATGGGTGTAAGGCTATCCTGCCTTATCTTGAAGAGAGCAGTTTGGTTACCTTTTATTTGTGTAATTAAGTAATTAGGTCTAGGGCACCTAATCATCAAGATAACCTACTGTTCTAGGGTAATGAGAATTTGCCTTATTCAATACATATAGTTTGTTGGAACAGAATAAAAAGTGTGACACAGGGTTAGGTGTACTGTGGCTCACATCTTTAATACCAACACTTTGGGAGGCCAGAGCAGGTGGATCACTTGAACCTGGGAGTTCAAGACCAGTCTGGGCAACAAGGCAAAACCTCGTCTCTACTAAAAATAAAAAAATTAGCCGGGCATGGTGGCACACCCCTGTAGTCCCAACTACTTGGAAAGCTGAGGCAAGAGGATCACCTGCGTCGGGGAGGTCGAGGCTGCAGTGAGCTGTGATCTGGCCACTGCATTCCAGTCTGGGTGACAGAGTGAGATCCTGTCTCCAAAAACAAAGACTAACAAAAAAAAAGTTTAACACGAACTATATATTTTCAAGGTTTTAAATAGCCATCTTAAATCTGTATAATCCATGTTCTGCTTTACTATTTAGCTTGATTCTGGATTTTGACTAGTAGTGGTTTAATGGAACTGACTGTGATATTTCTAAATAGCTATTGAAAATTAACCAAAGTATCTAGAATATTTTAATAACAAATAATTCCAGAAAAAACTGTGCTTCCAGGTGAGGAGATTGTTAAAACAAGCTAATTCTTAAATAATTGTTAGAAATTAAAGCAAGAGGAAAGCCCATATATATGTATATATGTATATGTACACATACAGACAAGTATACATACACACATACCCATGTGTTTATATATGTGCCAGAATCTTAAGGTGAACATTTAATCTTTAGTCTGTTAAAATCTAAGGAAGGCTTTGTGTTTGGATTACAAGACAAGGAACTAGATAGTTAATTGAAAGTCGTATTCCTGTTTGTTGATTCATTAAAATAATTGTTCTGAACTTAACGTCTCAACTTCTTGAGATATATATGTCAAGTTATTATTACCAATGTCAGCTTTTTTTATAAATTAGTGCAAATTTAAATTATTCCTGTATTAATGTCAACTCACTCATCTGCATTTTAATATGTTTTCTTGAGTAGGAGAGGAAAAGGAGGAGTTAGATAACTAGTGAATGTCCTCTGTCATAGATACTGTCATAGGAAAAAACAGACTGGGAAAAATGGAATTACAGTTTTATTAAGGCTTATCTTCATCATAAAGGTGAAGGTACTCTCAAAGTAATAAATTTGGGTATGTTTTTCTCTTACAGAGATTGGTAAAAATACTTTCCTTTTCATATGTTAAACATTGTTTCATTTTTCTTACAGTGTCCTTGATGGACTTCAGGATAGAACAGTTCCCATTATGCTTTCTAACTTAATAATGGCTCAGATGGTCTAAATCACAAAAGATATTTAGTCAAACTCAAGCTGCAACTAAGTTGATGCTTTTCATATAACTCTTTATCTTTGGGGTGTGTATTTGTGTGTATTTTTTCTCATTAAAATTTAAAGATTATCTGAAAGTGATAGTGCAGTATTGTGCTTTGCCTATATAGGGTTCTTTAACGTATGAGTCCATTGGTGGCCATGAATAAACTACTGTGGAGAAAACTGGAATATTTATTGATGAGCTTTCCCTGATTTTGTATATAGTGATTTGATTTCTTGGTTTATTCTTTTAAAGTGCTCATAATTGGGTAGACAGTTCAGTTAATAACATTTGTAGGATAAGCTGTTATCTTCAGAATACTATCCTAAACCTAGCATAACCCTTTTTATACTACTGTTGTTAGGTCCTAGCATTTAAGTGTCAATGGGGACCTCTCATTTAATCAACAAGGCAACTGGGGATGAGAGAATGCCATATTAGGTTGCTGATCAGTATAATTAGTTGCAGGGTTTAAACCACAGCCTTAGGTCCCTGACTCTTAGATCAGTGGTCTGTCTGAGATACCATACCGTGTATCATAGTTTAACATGTTTACTGTTTTTTGGAAGATAGGAATTGACATAGGCTAGGATATGGACCTTAATGGGAATTGGACATGATTTTCTGCCTTAAGGAAATAATTACTGTCATTACTGTGGGTGATTGTGATATCTACGAAGTTGTCCAAAAAAGTCAAAAAAGATTTTTAAATTTCATGGTTTGTTGCTCCTATAGTTTACTGGCTACATTTTTTTTTTTTTTTTTTTGAGATGAGTCTCACTCTGTTGCCCAGGCTAGAGTGCAATGGTGTGATCTTGGTTCACTGCAACCCCTACCTCCCGAGTTCAAGAGATTCTCCTGCCTCAGCCTCCCAAGTAGCTGGGGTTACAGGCACCTGCCACTACACCCAGCTAATTTTCTTTCTTTTTTTTTTTTTTTGTATTTTTAGTAGAGATGGGGTTTCACCATGTTGGTCAGGTTGGTCTCGAACTCCTGACCTCAGGTGATCCACCTGCCTTGGCTTCCCAAAGTGCTGGGATTATAGGCATGAGCCACTGTGCCCAGTTACATTCTTTCATCCTTCTGTGCAAACGCCATTTTAAACATGTTTTTTATTTCTTCTCTGTCTCTTTATCCACCCGTATCATAAATATTCTCCCCAAACTAGGTAGTTCTCTGTGATCAACCCATTTGTGAGTCCTCATTTCTATAGTTAGCTGTTACCAGTGGAAAAAAAGAGTAAGACAGTTTGCTAAAAAAAAAAAAAAAAAGGCCGGGGGTTGGGGGGCTAGGTGTGATTGGCTCATGATTATAATCCCAGCACTTTGGGAGGCGAAGGTGGGAGGATCACTTGAGACCAGGAGTTCGAGACCAAACCGGGCAACATAATGAGACCCAGTCTCTACAAAAAATTTAAAAATAAGCTGGATGTGGTGGCACATGCCTGTAGTCCTCATAGTTCCAGCTACTTGGAAGATGAAGGCAGGAGGATATCCTGAAGCCATGAGTTCGAGGCTGCAGTGAGCTATGATCACACCACTGCACTCCAGCCTGGGTGACAGGCTCTCAAAAAAAAAAAAAACAAAAAACAAATCTTTTTTTCCCCGCACTATTTTTAAGGTCCATGTTGTCCATTGTGGAAGCCTGTACTCATGTTGGCTTTTTAAATTTTAAATAATCAAAATTAAATAAGATTAAAAATCAAGTTCATCAGTTACTTTAACTACATTGCAATGGCTATGTGGCTAGTAGTAGCTATCCTATTGAATAGTGCCAATGTAGGGCATTTACGTCATTGTAGAAAGTTCTGTTGAGCCGTGCTGTTTAAAGATATTGTATCTACCCTGTGATATATATTATATATGTATATTTTTCCCATAGAATTGCCTTGATGTGTTATATCACCTATATTTTAAAATTATTCTTTTTTGAGGTTAACGTTATTGAAGTATCATTTACAAAGAGTATGTTGCATCCATTTTAAGTGTACAGTTCAATTAGTTTTGACAAATATATACCATCATGTAACCAGTACTACAATCAAGATATAGAACATTTTCAACATCTTGAAAAGTTTACTTGTGCCCCTTTGCTGTCAGTCCTGCTGTTGGCTCCACATAACTACGGTTCTGCTTTTTGTCAATGTAGATTAATTTTACTTCTTTTAAAATTGCATGTAAATGAAATATTACATTTGCTATTTTTTCTTTTTCGCTTAAGGCTTCTTTTGTTTAGAATCATATTTTTGAGGTTCATCCATGTTGTTTATATCAGTTGTTCTTTTTTTATTCTTTCTTGAGACAGGGTCTCCTTCTGTTGCCCAGGCTAGAGTGCAAGTGGCACAGTCGTAGCTCACTTCAACTTCAAAATTCTGGTCTCAAGTTATCCTTCTGCTTCAGTCTCCCAAGTATCTGGGACTCATGGTGCATGCCACCATGCCTGGCTAATTTTTTTGTTTTTAATAGAGACAAAGTCTTGCTCTTTTTCCCAGGTTGGTCTCAAACTTCTGGGCTCAAATGATCCTCCTGCTATGGTCTCCCAAAGTGCTGCAATTATGGGCATGAGCCACCACGCCCAGCAGTTTTTTAAATTGCTGCATAAATGTGAATGACGAGTTGATGGGTGCTGACAAGTTGATGGGTGCAGCACACCAACATGGCACAAGTATACATATGTAACAAACCTGCACGTTGTGCACATGTACCCTAGAACTTAAAGTATAATAATAATAAAAAAAATTGCTGCATAATAGTCCATTTGTGTATACAATTCAATTTATTTATCCATTAACCTGTTGATGGACATTTGAGTGGTTTCCAGTTTTTGGCTGTTATGAATAAAATTGCTATAAGCTTTCTTGTGTAGTCTTTTTTTTTTTTTTTCTTAGAAACATTTCATAGGTCTTATAAACAGAAGGCATGACTGTGTCTTGGGCAGTGGTGAGATAAGGTGGTGGATCTCTGTGCCTCATGTATAAGTCTTTGTGTAGACATACCATTTCTGTTGAATCCATACCTGACAATGGAATTGCTGTATTGCGTAGTAGTTAGTAGTAAGTATAGGTCCTGGCATGGTGGCTCACACCTGTAATCCCAGCAATTTGGGAGGTCAAAGTGGGTGGATCACCTGAGACCAGTGTGGCCAACATGGCGAAACCCCGCCTCTGCTAAAAATACAAAAATTAGCTGGGTGTGGTGGCACATGCCTGAAAGTCCAGCTGCTGCTCGGGGGGGCTGAGGCAGAGAATTGCTTGAACCCGGGAGGCGGAGGTTGCAGTGAGCCAGGATCGTGCCACTGCACTCCAACTTGGGTGAGAAAGTGAGACCCTGTCTCAAAAAATCCCAGAAAGTGTTTATTTAACATAAGAATTCATCAAACTCTTTCCCACTAGCAACATATGGGAGATTCAGTTGCTCCACATCATTACCAGCACTTTGTGTTGTCATCTTTTAAATATTAACCATTCTTGTGGCTGTGTTGGCATATTTTTTTGTGGTTTTAATTTGTATGTCCTTTAAAACTAATGATGTTTAGCATCTTTTCTACCACCTCTTAGCCATTTGTGTATCTTCTGTTAAGTGTTTGTTCCAATTTTTTTCTTTTTTTTTTTAAATAGGATTTTATTCTTGGGTAACAAGACTTTGTATATATTTGAGATACAACTCCCTCTCAGATATCTATATGAGTATCTGTCTAATATTTTCTCTCAGTATAGCTTATTTTCTTAATGGTAGCTTTAGAAACATGTAAGTTATAAATTTTTATGGAATCTAATTTATCAATTCTTTTTCTTTTATGATGAGCTTTTTCTGTCCCAAGACATTTTTTGCCTATCTGAAGGCTGTGAAAATTTTTTCCTCTGTTTCTTTTAGAATTTTTGTAGTTTCATCATTTACATATAAGTCTGTGGTCCATTTGGAGTTAATTTTTGAGTGTGTCACAAGGTAAAGGTTGAGGTTCATTTTTATAGTTTATTGTATAGTTATTCCAGTGCCATTTGTTGAAAACATGATTCATTTTTGGTAAATTCTATTGGTACCTTTGTTGAAAATCAGTTTTCAGTATTTTATTGTGTGGAATGTTTTCTGAACTCTTTTTCCATTGACCTATATGCTAATACTACACTATCCTTATGCTTATGCTAATCCTTATGCTAATACTACACTATCTTGACAAATGTAGCTTTATGGTCAGACTTGGAATCAAATACTGTAAAGCCTCCTGTTTTGTTCTTTTATTTCAAAATTGTTTGACCTAATTTAGTTCTTTTGCATTTCAATACACATTTTAGAATTGGCTTGTTAATTTCTACAGAAAAGCTTTCTGGGATTTTTATTAGGATTGTGCTGAATCTGTAAGTCACTTTGGGGAAAAGCGACATCTTTATAATATGGAGTCTTCCAAGCTGTCGTATGTTACATTTCTTTACTTATCTAGACCTTCTTTAAGTTTTCATAGCAATGTTTTGTATTTTCACATACAGATCTTGTACATATTTTGTAAATTTAATACTCTTTCATGGTTTTGTCTTGTATTGTAAATCTTTTAACATATAAAAAACTTTTTATTTGATTGCTAATACATAGAAACGTGGTTGATTTTTCCATATTGAGCTTGAATTTTGTGACCGTTCTAAACTCATTGATTGCATATAATTTTTTTGTAGATTCTTTAGCACTTTGTATATAGATGATCATGTTGTCTGTTAATCAGGACAGTTTTACTTCTTGTCCAATCTGAATGCCTTTTGTTTCTTTTATTTATTTCTTTTTTTTTCTTTTCATCTTACTACATTGGTCAAGACCTCTAGTAAAATATTAAAGTAGTGAGAATGAGCATCCTTGCCTTGTATACTCTTTTAGAGAGAAAGCACTGTGTCTTCCACCATTAAGTATGATGTTAGTTTTAGATTTTTCACAGATGCCTTTTATAAGACTGAAGGAGTTCCCTTTGATTCCCAGTTTTCTGAGTTTTTATTGTTGAATTTTGTCAGATGCTTTTTTTGTATCTTAACAATCACATAGTATTTAAAATTTTTCTGTTAATATGGTAGATTGTATTGATTAATTTTCAAATGGTAAACCAGCCTTGCAGTCCTAAAATAACTCACACTTGATCATGATATATTGCCCTTTTTATATAGAGTTGCAAAATTTGTTTAGGAATTTGGGTCTATAATCATTAGATACGTTGGCCTGTAGTTTTTGTTTTATTTTCTCTTTTAATGTATTTATCTGCTTTTGGCATCAGAGTAAGACTGACCTTATAAGATGAATTGGGAACTGTTCTTTTCTCTATGTTTTGAAAGAGCTTGTGTAGAATTAGTATTATTTTTGCTCTAAATGTCTGGTAGAATTCACCAGTGAAAATGCCTGCCTGGAATTTTCTTTGTGGGGAATTTTAAGTAGCTAATTCAATTTCTTTAATAGATGCAAGGCTACTTTCTATTGTGGTTGTGCTTTTTTTTTTCTCTCTATTCTAGGGCTTTATCCATTTCGTCCAAGTTATTGGATTTGTTGGCATAAAGTTGTTCATAATATACCCTTATCTTTTTAACATCTGTAGGATCTATGACATTCTCACTTTGATTCCTGATTTTGATAATTTGTTTCTTCTTTTTTTTTTTCCTTCATCTGTCTAGCTAAGAGTTTATCAATTTATTCGTCTTTTTATATAAGTATTTTTTATTGCTTTTTCTCTGTTTGTTTCTATCTCATTGATTGCCACTTTTTATTTCCTTGCTTCTGCTTTCTTTGGATTTAATTAATTCTTTTTTCTAGATTCCTAAGATTGTAGCTTAGATCATTGTGGGATGGAGTTATAGATGAAGCAACAGGAGATATGTGCTGATAATTGTTAGAACTGGACAATGGATACGTGGAGTTTTATTCCGTTATACTGTTTTTTTTTAAATGTTTATTTTAGGTTCAAGGGTACGTGTGCAGGTTTGTTACATAGATAAACTTGTGTCACAGGGGTTTGTTATACAGATTACTTTATCACCCAGGTACTAAGCCTCATACCCATTAGTTATTTTTTTCTGATCCTCTCCCTCTTCCCACCTTCCACCCTCAAGAGGACCCCAGTGTCTGTTGTTCCTTTCTTTGTGTTCATGAATTCTCATCATTTAGCTCCCACTTATAAGTGAGAACGTAGAGTATTTGGTTTTCTTCTCCTGTGTTAGTTTGCTAAGGATAATAGCCTCCAGCTCCATCCACGTTCCTGAAAAAGGCATGATCTTGTTCTTTTTCATGGCTGGATAGTATTCCATGATGTATATGTACCACATTTTCTTTATCCAGTCTGTCAGTGATAGGCATTTAGGTTGATTCCATGTTTTTACGATTGTGAATAGTGCTACAATGAATATTTGCATGCATGTGTCCTTTTGGCAGAATAACTTATATTCTTCTGGGTATGTACCTAGTAATAAGATTGCTGGGTCAAATGGTAGTTCTGTTTTTACCTCTTTGAGGAATCGCCATCCTGCTTTCTAAAATGGTTGAACTGATTTACACTCCTGCAACAGTGTGTAAGGGTTCCCTTTTCAGCAAAGTTTCAGGATACAAAATCAAAGTACAAAAATCACTAGCATTCCTATACACCAACAACAGCTAAGCAGAGAGCCAAATCAGGAAGGCAATCTCATTCACAGATGCTGCAAAAAGAATAAAATACCTAGAATACAGCTAACCAGGGAGGTGAAAGATCTGTACAATGCGAATTACAAAACATTGCTCAAAGAAATCAGAGATGACACAAACAAATGGGAAAACATCCCATGCTCATGGATAGGAAGAATCAATATCGTTAAAATGGTCATACTGCCCAAAGCAACTTACAGATTCAGTGCTATTCCTACCAAACTACCAATGACGTTCTTCACAGGACTAGAAAAAAAACTATTTTAAAATTCATGTGGAACCAAAAAATAGTCCAAAGAGCCCAGGCAATTCTAAGCAAAAAGAGCAAAGCTGGAGGCATTACACTACCTGATTTCATTATGCTGCTCTTTAAATGTATGTATATGTTTGAAATTTTTTTATAATATCCAACTCCATAGTAATTATTTTCATAATTATATGCTATTGACATTCGTTTTTACATGGGTAGTTTCTATTTTAGATATTGGTAAACTACTTGTAGGATAGCTCCACAGAATTTCTTAACAATTAAGACTGTATATGCTTTTTAGTGGTTCTTATGGGACAGTTGCAACAGTGACATGAATCTTGATGCTGCAAGCTCTGGAAGAAATTGGGATACCTCAAAAACGATTAGTGGGGAAAAGAATGAGTAGTAAGTAATTGTTTATGGAAAAGCTGATGGATATATGTTCAATAATAGTACAATATCAACATGTATCTGCCCCTTGATAGTTCCCTCAAAGACCAAGTTTGTTAATAAAAATATCTGAATAATAATAATAAAACATTAATACTCAGTATAGTTGATGGGTAACAGGTATTTTTGTTATGTTATGTATAAATTTATTATTATCCCCACCTTTCTCCATCCAGAAAAAGACATTTGTTATTACATTGCTTTTTAGGTATAACGGCATTAATATACCTATGTATAGATGTTAGAAAAAAATGCATGCACAAATATTCTATGTTTCATCTTTAGGAGTAGAATTGTGCATCTCACATAGCTTTTTCTATATACTTCTTTAGTGTTTTGTATTGTTTTATCTTGTCTTTTTTAATCTGGAGCTTTCTGTTGGTTACTCATACTATATGGCACATTAGTAGTTTTTTTTTTTTTTTTTTTCAAGAGTCTCATTTATTTTTAGAAAAATATATGTGTGACCACATTTCTGTTGGCTGCTTTTTTGTCAGTAAATTCACATGCCAATTGCTTGGGTGATCTCCTTTTCTCTTTCATACTTAACTAATTATCCATACCTGCATACCAAAATAACAATGATGATGATAAGTTGTGCGGTGCTTTCGCACTCAAATCAGTCAAGAATGGTAAAGTTATTTTATTTTGCTTTGCTTTAAAAGTAAACTTCCATCCACAAACAGAAACACAGGTGGATTCATGTTTTATTTTGCTAATACTTAAAGGAGATTCAGTGGTTGAAGAGTAGAGAAGCAGAGAATACCTAATCAGACATAAGGAGTAAGAGAGGGACCTTATAATTTATTTTAATATGAATGTAGATAGCTCAGTTTTTTTTCTTTTTCTTTTTTTAAGTTTTTTTTAAGAGACAGGGTCTCACTCTATTTCCCAGGCTGGAGTGCCATGGTGTGATGACAGTTACTTAGTGAACTTCAAAGTCCTGGGCTCAGGCAATCCTCCTGCCTCAGGCTCCCAAGTAGTAGGACTACAGTTGTGTGCCATCACACCAGCTGATATATATATATATATATATATATATATTTTTTTTTTTTTTTTTGAGACGGAGTCTCGCTCTGCCGCCCAGGCTGGAGTGCAGTGGCCGGATCTCAGCTCACTGCAAGCTCCGCCTCCCGGGTTCACGCCATTCTCCTGCCTCAGCCTCCCGAGTAGCTGGGACTACAGGCGCCGCCACCTCGCCCGGCTAGTTTTTTGTATTTTTTTTTTTTAAAGTAGAGACGGGGTTTCACCGTGTCAGCCAGGATGGTCTCGATCTCCTGACCTCGTGATCCGCCCGTCTCGGCCTCCCAAAGTGCTGGGATTACAGGCTTGAGCCACCGCGCCCGGCCTTTTTTTTTTTTTTTAAGAGATAGGGTTTTGCTTTGATGCCTAGGCTGGTCTCAAACTCATGGACTCAAGTGATCCTCCCACCTTAGCCTCCCAAAGTGCAGGGATTATAGCTCTGAGCCGCCACACCTGGCCAGCTCATTTTTTGAGTGAGTATAAGTTTCATGCCTTTCAGGGGCTTGGCTTTGCTTCTGTAACACCATTTTATCTGATTAATCATCCAAAACTGCACTTAAGTGTCCTGAATCTGAAACTTTGACTATACCTTTTCACGTAATCTCTGATGGTTTTGAAATTATAGCCTGTGGCAGCAAGGTATAACCAATTTTTGCCTTGATTAATACCAGCTTGAAGTTCTACATCATCCCTAAATGTAGTCCTACTTTTAACAAGGAGTGAAGGACTGTATTTAAAATAGTTTTGCTACAACACTACAGCATTCTACCTTCTGTAGCTTCAAGTTATCCCTGCTTAATTTGTACGGTCTTGTTTTCTATACAGGTGTTGTCACTTGCTGCAGTAGCATAACACAGTGTTGTATGGTGCCGTAAGAAATAAAATTATATGTCAGATAAAATAGAGAGTAGCTACCAAAGTCAGATATTTCTCCCAAATGTTAATAGAAAGCAAGACAATATAGCACTGCTAGGCATTGAATCACATCTGTGGTACTTGTCTAGCTTTGTAACCCTGGCCAAATTATACATTCTCTTTGTGCTCTATTTTTCTCATCCATCCGATGGGAATAATAATACCTACTTTGCAGAATTGTTCCAAGGTTTAGATGAATTATTATGTTAGAAATATTTGTAAGTGTTAGCTATTATTACTAGTTCTTTCTGAGCCTTAGTATATACTTTTGTTATAAAAGTTATTACATATACATGTTGATTTCCATGCCTTCTTTGTTAATCTGTTAGCCTGATGGTAAAATGCATTCTTTGTCTTACATATTTACCACAATGTGCTGTGCAGTGTATGTGCTTTTCAGTGTATGTAAACCTAGTAAATATAGTTGAATGAAGGTTAGAGTGAGAGCTAATATGTAGAAGACGTATTATTGGTATATAGCCTTTTAAAATAAAATCAACTTTCACTCTAGTTACAATTATTGCTATTTGACTTATTTTTTGTTTCAGAAAAATGTTTTTCAATAGATAAATGGAATGGCTATTATAAAAGTATGTCACTTAGTATCTAGTTCTTGTTTTCATCTGGTTTTTTTTGTTTGTTTTTGTTTTGTTTTGTTTTTTCTGGTGTGGTGCTGATGGAACTAGTGCCGCAGTGTGTCTGGAGAATAAATGTGGATATCCCTGAGGAAGCTAATCAGAATCTTTCATTTGGTGCTACTGAAAGATGGTGGGAGCAGACAGATTTGACCAAACTCATAATATCAAACAATAAACTTCAGTCACTTACAGATGACCTACGACTCCTGCCTGCACTGACTGTTCTTGATGTAAGTTGACTGACTATAAATATGGATTATTAATTGAAGAGACTCTAAAGCTAAATTTAGGCTTTGATAGCAGAAAACCTTTCATGTTGAGTTGGTAATGCAAGGACAGATAGTAAATTATTATGCTAGGCATAGCATAATGGTTAAAAGTGCAGGATTGGAGCACTAAGTTTCTAATTCTGACTTCTGTTACTCAATGGCTGTGTGACCTGGGAAGAGTTACCTCTCTGTGCCTTAGTCTCCACATCTATAAACCAAGACTGATACTACTACCTATTTAAAAATTTTGTTTGTAGAATTAAATAAGTTAATGAATACAAACAGAATCAATATTCAACAAGTGGTTATTTCTGCTCATCTTTTTTTCTTATTATTACTATTTTGCACAGGCAAAATAATGGCATGATCATGGCTCACTGCAGCCTTGAACTTATGGGCTCCAGCAATTCTCCTGCCTCAGTCTCCCAAGTAGCTGGGACTATAGGTGCATGCCACCACACCCGGCTATTTTTTTGTGTGTGTAGAGACGAGGGTCTCACTATGTTTCCCAGACTGGTCTTGAACTCCTGTCCTCAAACTCTCCTCCTGCCTCAGCCTCCCAAGTGCTGGGATTACAGGCATGAGCTACTGCACCTGGCATATTGTTACTATTTTTATCATCATTATTCTAGATATTAAAGCAGGTCTATATGTATATATACTACTTGCCTTCAACCTCATTGAGTTCAATTATTGAACTTAAATTTTTTGTGTTTTTATTCAGGGATTCTTTTTGTTATTTTATTTTATTTTATTTTATTTTTTGAGACGGAGTCTTGCTCTGTCACCCAGGCTGGAGTGCAGTGGCCGGATCTCAGCTCACTGCAAGCTCCGCCTCCCGGGTTTACGCCATTCTCCTGCCTCAGCCTCCCGAGTAGCTGGGACTACAGGTGCCCGCCAACTCGCCCGGCTATTTTTTTGTATTTTTTAGTAGAGACGGGGTTTCACCGTGTTAGCCGGGATCGTCTCTCGATCTCCTGACCTCGTGATCTGCCCGTCTCGGCCTCCCAAAGTGCTGGGATTACAGGCTTGAGCCACCGCGCCCGGCCTCAGGGATTCTTTTTAGTCCTTTGTTGCCATGTCCTGTGGTAAAGGGAACCATGAGTAGTATATTTCAGAACCTGCAGGCTTCACAATCTGGTATACTTTACTTATCAATATAAAAAATCCTTCAGTTCATGTGTAGAAAAGTAGAATCTAAACAGATCAATTTTTAGGGACCTTTTTATTTTCTTAATTTGTAAAATAAATGGATTGGCTTACTCTAAGGTTCTTTCTACCTTAAAAACTATGATTCTGTGAGAACATGAGAAAAGCCCCTTTCTCTTTTCTCATACAATTTTTGTATATATTGACATAAATCATGTCATCAGAGAGCTGTTTTTAGTTTCTAACCCCCTCATCTCTTCTTTGAAATTGAAACTCTACTCTATGAGTTGAAATTTTTCTTAGTATAATATTTAAAGTGGATGACTTAACACTTCATGATTTCTCTCCCCTCCTCTCCCCTTGTCTCCTCTCCTCTCTTCCATTTTTTGAGACAGGGTCTCACTCTGTAGCCCAGGCTGGAGTGCAGTGGCATAATCTGGGCTCACTGCAGCCTTGGCCTCCTAGGGTCAAGCGATCTTCCCACCTCAGCCTCCTGAGTAGATGGGGCTACATGTGTGTACCTCCATGCCTGACTAATTAGAATTTTTTTTTTTTTCATAGAGACAAGATCTCACTAATTTGCACAGGCTAGTCTTAAACTCCTGGGTACAAGCAATTTGCCTTCTTTGGCCTCCCAAAGTGCTAGGATTACAGGTATGAGCCACTGCACCTGGCCTTGCTTCGTGATTTCTGAACAGCCATTTGGTCATCTTCAAACTATTCTACATACAGAACAAGTATGTTGAACAGTAGTTCAGTAGTTCAACTTATTACCATTGAATTGGAGGAACAGGAGATTATTGACTAATTGTTTTGTACACAGGCAAAGCTTATATATTGTTAGTGATAAGACTAAAAATATTGTCTTTGTCTTTTAAAAACTTTTAGATACATGATAATCAGCTGACATCCCTTCCTTCTGCTATAAGAGAGCTAGAAAATCTTCAGAAACTTAATGTCAGGTAAAAATTAGCTTATTTACTTCTGTTGTTGCCGTTATAATGGTTTAAATTTTAATATTGTTTAAATTTTGTCAACATTAAAAGTATCTTTGAATTATCTCAGAAAGTACTTAAAGCAGAATAAGAATTTTAAGTTTTTTAAAGCTTTAATTCTTAGTTTGTATGTTTTTTTCTTTGTTTTAGCATTACTCCCATGATTTCTGATTTTACTAATGCAAGGCTAGTTGATTTTTTTTAAATGCCTAAATTTTTTTTTTTAATAAAACAATTCCTAGTGGTTTGTTATTGTAGTAAACCTCTTTGTTGACGTCTCAACTTTTAAGTTACCTTGATATTCTAAAAAATATCTAAACAATAATGAAGAAATGTAAAACAATTCTTTCATAAATGAAATATCTCGTAGTTTTTATTAGTAGTAGTTTTTAAACTTCTCCAAGGACTCCTGGGGTTCTACAGATATATTTTTGTAACTGTCATGGACATACTGGTACATGGGATGTTCAGTGGCAAAGGGTCTAGCTAACTCTGTTTGCTTTCTGATACATACCCAGACTTTTAAGAAATAATAACTTTGCCTTATGTTTGTTATATAGACAGGCTGTGGGAAAGGAGATTTAAAGAGGTCTTATTTTGGAGTAGAAATAAATGGATTAAGAACTGAAAGCATAGTTTGAAAAACTGTGGCTTATAAAATAGGTACGGTTACAGAGCTATGTAACATAATATAGTCAAGTTTGTTTTCTGGAGATAAGCTAACTGGTTTGAGGGAAAATAGTCCCTCCCAGTAACACTCCTCATTTGATGGAAAACACAGAATTACCATTGGCCAGTGAAAATATATATACATAAAAAGGTACTAATTATTTAGAACTCTATCAGAGTATCTTCCACTTACAAGTCAAAGGCATAGACGTGGCGTGTAAAGACAAGAGTGGGGATTGTTGAGAGGAAGAGAAGAAGCAGTAAGTGTTGAGTGACATGGCTTAAGTTTTAGATTGTATACTTAAGAGTGTGCAGGTATGTTCTCAGTGGAGAAGTTTAAAAAAAAGTCTGACTCTTAGGATGGAATAATTAGCTAAGAAAAGGAGATGGAGGAAATATATAGCTAAAATTACATCTCTTCCCAGTTAGATCCCTATGAAGTATGCAAAGATTTCAGCTAAGTAACCAATAACAGTAACTGACTTAACAATATTATTGGTTCTTGTTTTAGGAGACATCTTTCGACTTTTTTTGTCCCAACAAGTTTTATTTTACTGTAATTTAGGGTTATTGTAAGCACCTTATATTTCCCATTTTCCACCTGTTATTTGTAAAGTATCTGTATATGGCATGAAAATAGCATGGAATTCATAAGTGAATATTTAAGTTGTGATAAACCTGGGAACTAGTTCAGTCATCTCTTAATTATTGCAGAGTGTATCATCCTCCATGATTTGGGACTTCTAAACCATTACGCTGAATATCTTTACAGAAGGGCTTAACTGAAAAGACCAAGTATGAAGAAGAGTGGAATTGCGTATTACGTTCAACTTGACATCCTAGGTCCTCAAACAGAAATAGCTATTTTTGCCTTAAAGCCGAATCTCCATATAAGATGTAACTCCATTGTGGTATATGTGTGCATATAGTTTTGTCAAAATTCTCAAAGTCAGTTATAGTATGTATTAGTCTGTTTTCATGCTGCTGACAAAGACACCTGAGAATGGGAAGAAAAAGAGATTTAATTGGACTTACAGTTCCACATGGCTGGGAGTGCCTCAGAATCACGGTGGGAGGCAAAAGGCACTTCTTACATGGCAGCGGCAGGAGAAAAATGAGGAAGATGCAAAATTGGAAACCCCTGATAAAACCATCAGATCTTGTGAGACTTATTCACTACCACGAGAACAGTATGGGGGAAACCGCCCCCATGATTCATATTATCTCCCACCGGCTCCCTCTCACAACACGTGGGAATTATGGGAGTACAATTCAAGATGAAATTTGTGTGGGAACACAATCAAAGCATATCACAGTGTAACAAATTAAGAGTCTAGTATGTCCTATCATATTGCATGTCACATCAAGAGTTGATTATAGGCATGCAATCAAAACATCACAAATTATTTATGTTTGGTTAAAAGCCTTTATTTCTTATGTTATTTTTCTTTGAAACCCCAATATGGTTACTTTAGATTACTATTATTGTAATGAGTACATATTTTTGGATATGAATTTTGATAAGTACTTAAAATTAGTAACTATATTTGATTTTTGTGAGTCCAGTGTCATTGGTTAGCAGGAAATGTCTTTGATAAATATTTATTGTATTGCCACTAAATTATTCTTCATTTATTTTATCAACCAATAGCCATAACAAACTGAAAATATTCCCTGAAGAAATTACAAACCTAAGAAATCTGAAGTGCCTGTATCTCCAGCATAATGAACTAACCTGCATATCAGAGGGATTTGAACAACTTTCCAATTTAGAAGATTTAGTAAGTTGTGATTTTCCAATTTTTATATAATTCTGGGCTGGTGGGATTTTTCATCAGGCTGAGAAATTAGATATATGATTGAAACTGTGGGAATATGGAAAACTGATTTTGTGATTAGATTATCAGAAATGTGCATTTCAATTAGATAGCTAAATTTGTCATTGTAAATTTGGTTTTCCTGTATTATGAAATCAACTTTAAGTTTTAATTTAGGAAGACTTTGGGAAGGGTGCAATGAAGATTACTTTGTTATCCAGAGGCTTTACAGCGTAGCAGAATAGAGGAAAGTTGTCTTTGGCATATACCAATTCTCTTTTCTATGCCCATTTCCATTTCCTTCTTTATATTACCTGTGGCCCTTCTGCATTCCAGATGCCCAGGTAATTCACTGAAGGTCCGTCTTCTCTACTTTTCAAAATGGCCACACTTCCTGGCAAAATTTTAATTCTATTGTTTCACTTATCTTAAACAGAGATAACTATAAAGCAATACAAATATTATTTTAGTCATATATTGTTATTATTTTATTTTTGGGGGACAGGGTCTCACTTTATCACCCAGACTGGAGTGCAGTGGCGGGATCTCGCTCACTGCAACCTCCACCTCCCAGGTTCAAGTGATTCTCCTGCCTCAGCCTCCCGAGTAGCTGAGATTACAGGCATGTACCACTACTGCCTGGCTAATTTTTGTATTTTTAGTAGAGATGGGGTTTACCATGTTGGCCAGGCTGATCTCAAACTCCTGACCTCGAATGATCCACCCACCTCAGCCTCCCAAAGTTTCAGCATTAATCAGGCTTGAGCCACCACTGCTGGCCTAGTCGTATTAAGAATAATAAAAGCAATAGACATTTATCTTTGAGCATTACATATGGCAAGGTAAGCAGTTTTATCCCCTAATACAATAAGAAAGTAAAGCTGATAAAAAGGAAATTTGGAGCTGGGCGTGGTAGTTCGTGCCTGTAATTCCATCACTTTGGGAAGCCAAAGTGGATTTTTTGAGCCCAGGAGTTCGAGACCAGCCTGGAAAACATGGCAAAACCCTGTCTCTACAAAAAATACAAAAATTATCCAGGTGTGGTGGCACATGCCTATAAGTCTCAGCTACTCAGGAGGCTGAGGCAGGAAAGTTGCCTGAGGCAGGGAAATTGCCTGAGGCAGGGAGATTGAGGCTTTAGTGAGCCATGATTGAGCCACTGCACTCCAGCATGGGTGACAGGAGGCCCTATCTCAAAAAAAGAGAGAGAGGAAAGAAAAAGAGAGAGAAAGGAAGAAAGAAAGAGACAGAGAAAAGGAAATTTGTCAAAAGTAACGCAACTGATAAGTAACAAAATTAGAATTTGCGTATAAGTCAATTTGACTCCAAAGTGTATCCATCTCTTTTTTTTCCATTTTACCACCAAAGGAATAAGATTCCACTGTAGGCTATACCATCTGAAAGACTTTAGCTGTATTAAATCAAATATACTAATATATAATATCTACTCCACATAGTTAATTCATATTGCATTGTTATTCTTTTCCCTTTTACATGTTTTGGAAAACTCCTGTCATTTTAGCTTGCTTTTCATTAAAGGAAGAAATTACTCCTTTTCTATTTTTGTTGTGTGTGCATCCTCCTTGATATTTCCCATCATTTTCTCTAGTGTTTAAAAGTCAAAACATATACTCTTCTCAACCATTCCTTCAATGTCTTCTTGTCTTTCCATATGATCAGATCAGAAATAAGGTTTGGAAAGTAAACGGCGTAGGTAGATAAAATGAATGGCAAAGGAAGAAGCCATCAGATTTTCTTATTAAAATTGGTGGTAAAAGGTAGCAGTTGTTTTAAAAGAGTCCATTTGGAGTTGAGAACTGAAAGGAAAATTTAAAATAAATAAAATTTCTACTATCCACCTTACATGTTCCCAGAGGCTCATTTGCATAATGAAAGGATGTTTCATTTCAGAATTGTGTTCTACGGACTCAGTGTCAAACCATAAATGTGAGCAACGATATATTAAAACAGATTAAACACCTATAATTTAAACTAGTAATATTACTAATATATACTAGTAATATAAGTAATAACTTATATAAAAACTGCTTAGCACAATGCAACTAATTAAATATTTGCTAAAGGAATGACTTGGCATAAATATGGATTAATTTATATACAGTGTATTTATGTTTTATATCAAGCAATTACTAACTGCAGTAATTATTTAACTTTATTAGTAATTTTATTTAGAATTTACAAGGGAGTTTATTAGAATTATTTGGGTTTTTAAAAATGCTTTGAACATTTCTGAATTAAGTTTTTTGTTAATAATTATCTTAGGCTTTTTATTTTGGAATAATTTTAGGTTTATAGAAAAGCAAATATAGTAAAAGAGTTCTCATATACCCTACCTCCAACTTTCTGTAATGTTAATATTTGATATAACCACAGAAACACTCAAATGTTCACATTGGTACAATACTAATTAAACTGCAGACTTTATTTAGATTTTCCCAGTTTTTCCACTAATGTCCTTGTTTTTGTTTCAGAGTCCAATGCAGGATACCACATTGCATTTAGTGTTACTAACTTTTCATGTTATAAAATATTTATTTATTAGCAATCTTTTGATTCTTAGAGTTTTTAGTATTAGAATTGTAGAATATGTTGTCTGTTGTAGATGATGGTAATATATTGTTATTATAAAATAATTATAGCAGTATGTTTTTAAAAAAAGGTTTGATCCAGTATTTTTACCTTTTTCTATCTTCTTGGTTTCTTCAGAGTTACAAAATGTTACTGTTAGATTAAATGAATTGTTTAGTGTTAGATTATTTAATGTTATATTACATGAAAATCTTCAGAGAATGGTTTTCCATTCTTTAAAGGAAAACCATTTTTTCTTATTCATTGTTGCCATTGATACTACTTAACACTTTGTGTTATGTAGTGGAGCACTTTACACCTAATTTGAGTGTGATAAAAATTACCTGATTCGTAACAACGGCTTTTAAAGGGAGTTTCAAAAAAAGTTCTCTTATAACTATTTATAGAAAAAACAAACATAATCATTTAAAGAAACATTGAGGTATAGCGATTATTTAAGCAATCTTGAGTGAATGAAGAGTAGAGGGTAGACTTCTAGTACCAGTCAGAGCTGACTTGCTGAGGTCAGCAGAAGAACCAACAGAAAATATTTTTTTTCCCTCAAAAATTTGAATGACCATTTTTTCAGCCTTATTTTTCCTTTTCTCAGGAATTTTTCCTTCTTGCAAAGATGTTTTTCATTTCACATGACAGTTTATTAATAATATGTCTAATTCTTCTTGGGCACTCCATAAATATTGGATGAATACATGAATTTTTGCATTGAAAATATGATGCATAATATGACATGACCTAGTTTTAACAGAATCTGTTATGTAAAATAGTTTTGAAGTTAGAATTCATTTATATCCTATGTAGTACCATTGATGAACATATAGTGGGCCTGCAGATATTGAAAAAGAATCTTGAAATGAATGATGATCTGTGAAATTTTCAGTGAATGAGGGTTACAAAACTTATCACATCTTAAGTAGTCTCTTTTATGTTGTAATTCCTTCAAAAATTTGAAATCCTTTTTAGGGCATTATTTATTTATCTTTTTACTTGTTTATTCATTTATTTGTCTTTCTGTTTTTAAAGGATCTTTCAAACAATCGTCTTACAACTGTTCCTGCTAGTTTTTCTTCTCTGTCCAGTCTGGTGAGACTCAATCTTTCTAGTAATCAACTGAAGAGTTTACCAGCAGAAATAAATAGAATGAAAAGTAAGTATTTTCTGTTTTATATAATACATAAATTTGAAGTTGATGCAACTGACATTTAGAAAGTAATTTTTAATATAGTTACAGAAAACTAAAGTAGTAGATTTTTATAGTGGTAAATGTGAACAATAGCAACGGGTCAGATTTTCTCCAGACCGTTATTATGTATCAACTGCCTAAAGAAATACTGTCATAAAGATACTTAGGCATATGAAAAAGAAGAAAATATGATTATTAGTTGTAGTAGGATTATATACCTAAGCTATACTGTCTTTCATTCATTCATTCTACATTCATAGAGAGGTTAGTCCCCTCTTACTGGTGAATCTACCTATGATATGTAGTTGTATTAAAGCTGTAGCCTCCTCATGGTCCATAAGTAATAATGTCGAGAAATAAGTCTTGTTTTGTCTGAGGTCCCAGGTTGTCAATCTTTTTTTAAAAAAAAAAAAGGTCAAAATTTATTCATTCTATTAAAGTTTGCCATCAAACCACAGTACTTGAAGTATTGTAGAACTAATATTAAGGGATTAAAAAAGTCAAGGTACATTTTAGTACCTTTTAAATTAGTATACTTCATTATAAAATTCTTAAGAGTCTAAAATCATTATTGATTTGTTTGTTTGTTTGTTTAAAGAAACTGTTGTTACCAGGCACCATGGCATGTGCCTGTAGTCCCAGTTACCCAGGTGGCTGAGGCAGGAGGATCGCTTGAGCCCAGGGAGTTCTGGGCCATAGTGCGGTTATGCCGATTGGGTGTCCACACTTAAGTTCAGCATCATTATGGTGACCTCCCGTAGTGGGGGACCACCAGGTTGCCTAAGGAGGGGTGAACCAACCCAGTTCAGAAACAGCAGGTCAAAACTCCCATCTGATCAATAGTGGGATTGCCCCCTTTGAATATCCACTACACTCAAGCCTGGGCAACATGGTGAGACCTCTTCTCTGTCTCTAAAAAAGTGAAATAAAATAGATTAATTTAAAAAACTGTTATTTTGTTGTTATTTCTTGGTTGATGGTTAGTCTGTTTTTTTTTTTTTTTCTGATATTTGTAAGCCTTCTTCAATTTTAAAAACCTCCCTTTTGTGGAGCAAGTCATAGAAATGATTGCCTGCATTCAGTTGCAGATAAGTTTGAGGTAAATTTCTAAAATTGTGTTGTTTTGCTTTAGATTAATAGTTATTTGTTGTTTAAAATTGGAGTTTTAAAATGAGTTAAATCTGCCCTAAATCAAATTGACATTTTAGGGGAGTCTTTACTTGGGATACCAATAGTTAAGATTTTCCTGTATTTGTCATTTTTTTCAATAAGGATATTATAAAGAGCAGTTAAATGTAAAATATATCTAGAATGAAGATATAAGCAGCATGGACTTTTCATAAATTGAGTGGAAATATCTTGAGAGGTAGGAACATACAGATAAATCAACTGAAAAATACATTTGAGTTTATAGTAATTTTTCTAATATCTAATGTTATAACCAGATGCTTTCTGTTTCTCAGCCATGACAATGATACTTTTAAGCTGTTACACAGAGTACATTTAGTTGTACTTTAACAGAGTACCAGAACTTTATTTTTAAATGTATTATGAAAATGACCTGGATTATTGTTAAATTGCCCAGGCTGGTGTGCAATGACGTGATCATAGCTCAATGCAAACCTCTATCTCCCAGGCTCAAGCATTCTTCCTGCCTCAACCTCCCAAGTAGCTGGGACTACAGGCATGCACCACCATGCCCAGCTAATTTTTCTTTTTATTTTTAGTAGGGACGAAGTTTCACTCTATGTTGCCCAGGCTGGTCTTGAACTCCAGAACTCAAGTGATCCGCCCACCTTGGCCCTCCCAAAGTGCTGGCATTACAGCACAACTGGCCTAAATAATAATTTTAATATTACTATTTCTCTTTAATTATAATTAAATGTAGAAAAATTTACATTTATTTAATTCAATGGTGTTTGAATATTCTTGATTATATGGCACAGGTTCATAAGTCCTCATAGCAATTTCTTACACATTCTTTAAAGTTGTATACGATCAGAAACTAATTTTTTTTCTCTAGTATTTTTGTTTTTCACTGAATATATATTACAGGGTTGAAGCATTTGGATTGTAATTCAAATCTCTTGGAAACTATACCTCCTGAATTGGCTGGCATGGAATCACTAGAATTGCTGTATTTGTGGAGGAATAAATTACGTTTTCTACCAGAATTTCCTTCTTGTAGTCTCTTGAAGGTACTATTTAGTTGATTATTAAATAACTATTTTTTCTAAAAGTTAATTATTAAAATGCATTTTTTAAAGGAGCTAATGTTGTTTTACATTGGGACTATGTATTAGTTATAAGTATTGTGTTTTTCCCATGTTAATACTTTTCAGAATTTGAATATGATTACTTACATTAGTAGTATTTTTAGTAATACATTTTTAAAAAGAATTTTAAAAATAGAGATTTGTCCATTTCATCTGACCAGTAGTTCATAACTGGAGAAGTAGTAGATAAAGAGGCTAAAATTGTAAGTAGGAGACCTGGAATACCAACCAGGATTATGCACCTAATTCTATAAAGTGCCACCTCTTACCTTTACCTAATCATAATCAAGTATGTTTGAAATGAATTACATTCTTTTGGCTTTAAGTATGTAGAATTAATACTGTCTTCTAAATTTGCCATGGTTTGCCTTTTTTTATATATACCTTTAAGCTCTAGTGTTAAAAGAGTTTATTTTAAACAGAACGATGACATATAAAATGAACTGAAAAAGTTTTCCTTTAATTAAGAATAATTTTTCATCATCTGATAATTATAGTTTCTGTTAATGGCAAATCAGTATATAAAATAATCACTAATGAAAATGTTAAGTAACCAACTGATTACAGTTGATCCTTGAACAATGCAAAGGTTATGGGCATTGACCCCCATGGACTTGAAAATCTGTGTGTAGCTTTTGACTCCCCAAAAACTAGTGGTAGTCTCCTGTTGACCAGAAGCCTTACCAATAACATAAACAATTGATTAACATATAATTTGTATGCCATATGTATTATGTACTATGTTCTTACAATAAAGTAAGCTAGAGAAAAGAATCTTATTAAGAAAATTATAAGGAAGAGAAAATGTGTTTACTATTAATTAAATGGAAGTCAGTCATCATAAAGGTCTTCATTTTCATTGTCCTCATGTTGAGTAGGCTGAGGAGGAGGAAAAGAAGGGGTTAGTCTTGCTGTCTCAGAGATGGCAGAGGTGGAGGGAAATCCATATATAAGTGGACCTGTACAGTTCAAACCTATTGTTGTTCAAGGATCAACTGTGTTTATAGTACCATGCTGTATTGATACCACAATTTACATCATCTGCTTACAAGATGAATCCTGTGTCTGAAATGGTGAGCAACTTCAATCTATGGTATATGTCAAGCAATTCGACTTTTCTTGTAATGTCATGACTTTTCACTCCTTCTTGGGAGAACTTTCAGCATCACTAGTAGCACTTCATATTAGTCCCATGATGTTATTTGAAATTTATGGTTTTGCAGTAAACACTATGAGAAACACAAGAGAACTGCAAGAGATCATTTTTTACTGTGACACGCAATTTACTGGAGAGGTGAGCTGCTCACCTGGAAATGATTAGCTTCATACAGGTTTTAAGTGGACGCTCACAACATAGGTTCACCACCGTACCAACAAGAAGTGGCAACAAAATTATTATAATAGTACAGTATGTACTACAGTTAATTTTATGTAGTTATGGTTTTTCTTTTTTTGAGGCAGAGTCTCTGATTTATTATTGTTATTATTATTATTATTTTTTTTTGAGGTAGAGTCTTGCTCTCCAGGCTGGAGTACAGTGGTGCAATCTCAGCTCACAGCAACCTCCGCCTGACAGGTTCAAGTGATTCTCCTGCCTCAGCCTCCCAAGTAGCTGGGATTACAGGTGCCCACCACCACACCTGGCTAATTTCTGTATTTTTAGTAGAGACAGGGTTTCACCATGTTGGCCAGGCTGGTCTCAAACTCCTGACCTCAGGTTATCAGCCTGCCTCGGCCTCCCGGAGTGCTGGGATTACAGGCGTGAGCCCACCGTGCCTGGCCTAGTTTTATGTGGTTATGACTGCATCTTCGTATTTGTTTACATTTGTCTGTAAGTTGTATGTAAGTTTTGATACATTTTAACTTTTTATAATAGATTTGTATATATTTTATGGTAATCAATGATAAACTAGTATCTACATATATTAAATACATTGATGACATAGTAACTTTTTTTTTTATTTTTAAAAGTGTTTTTAGGCTACACAGTTGGTTTGCAAGTTTTTTCAAATTGTCACAAATCTCCAAAATAAAATTTCAATATATTTTCTGAAAAAATTTATATAAAAGTGGATCCTCACAGTTTAAACCCTTGTTCAAGGACCAGCTGTATAATATAAATAACTTTTTAAAAAGCTGATATAACTTTGTTTTGCAAGTAGTTTTTGGATTTATATTTTTATTATTTAAATGTAACTACTAAATTATTTCTCTACTTTGGTTTTTTTTTTTTTGAGATGGGTTCTTGCTCTGTCATCCAGGCTAGAGTGCAATGGTATGATCTCTGCTCACTGCAACCTCTGCCACCTGGGTTCAAGCGATTCTCCTGCCTTAGCCTCCTGAGTAGCTGAAACTACAGGCATGTGCCACCACACTTGGCTAATTTTTTGTATTTTTAGTAAAGACGGGGTTTCACCATGTCGGCCAGGCTGGTCTCAAACTCCTGAACTTGTGATCCGCCTGCCTCAGCCTCCCAAAGTGCTGGGATTACAGGCATGAGCTACTGCGCCCAGCCTACTTTGGTTTTATAAACTTGATGCTTCTGCCAGATTCAACCTTTGATTATTTTTAAATTGCCAAAAAAAATTTCTCATTTGACATTCTTCTTTAGCTGAAAGATAGCCTAAATGTAATTGAAAATGTAAACATCTTGATATTTATAAAGTTGCATTTTTTCTATGTGTTTTTCAATCACTTGAAATTAAGAGTACCTACAATTTTATTTTCATTATCTACTATAAAATTGAATACAGAGATACACATAACTCATCTTTGATTTTGTAGGAATTGCACGTAGGTGAAAACCAGATTGAAATGTTAGAGGCAGAACATCTTAAACATCTGAATTCAATTCTTGTGCTAGACCTGAGGGATAACAAGTTAAAATCTGTTCCAGATGAAATTGCACTACTACAGTCCTTGGAAAGGCTTGACCTAAGCAACAATGATATTAGTAGGTAAGTTTAAATATGAAATGAATAGAAATTATGTTTGTATTTGGTTATAATTCATAATTTGAAACATTTGTTTAAAAACCATGAGGTTCCTTTTTTCTAAATTGAATTCACTAAATATTGATTGAGCAGTAATTATGAACAGATAAAGAAAGATTAATTAGGTTTTGTCTTTAACAGCAAGCTAGATATGATAATAGAAGCAGACATATTTATCACTTACTCTAACTAGATTATCATTAGTGTTAGTATTATTACTCTTACTAGAGTATAATTTAGTTCTAGTTACCCCTAGAACTAAATTCTAAGAACGCTGGAATATATTTACTTTAAAAGCATTGCCATAGCACTGTTTCCCAAATATGGGTATGTATTAGAATCATTTGAGAAACATTGAGAAAAAAAAAATACAGTTTCTGGGACACTAATGAATCAGAATCTCTGATGATGGGACCCTAGAATTTTTGTTCTTTGTTTTCTTTAAAACAGTTCCTAGAATTTGATGCTTCTGGTCTTCCAACCAGCAATGAACTGGGAACCATGTATAAAAACCCTTTCTTTGTTTTATTCCTTTACTCTAGAATGCCTTTTTTTTTTTTTTTTTTTTTTTGCCTAATAGTATTTCGTTTTTCATTTTAAGTCCAAATCTGGTTTCTGCTACTCCCTTCTCCCCCTTAAAGCCTCACCAGTGTCTATATCTCTACTCTCATGGCAACTTGACTTGTTTAGCATTTATCTTTTTATATCATACTCATTTGTTAATATGTAACTTACATACAATAAAATTTACCAATCAAGCATACAACTTGATGATTTTTGGCAAAGGTATGTATTTGTGTAACCATAATCACAGCCATGTAGAACATTTCTATCTCCCTAAAAAGTTTCCTCATACCTTTTGCAGTCAATTCCTTTTCCATACCCCAACCCCTGGCAACCACTGATGTGCTATGTTACTATAGTTTTGTCCTTTTTAGAATGTCACATAAATGGAATTACATAGAATGTAGTTTTTTTGTCTGACTTCTTTCATGTAACAAAGTTTTTTGTGATTCATTCATGTGGTTGTATGTATCAGTAGTTTTATTTTTATTGGTGAATGTTACTCTATTGTACAGAGATAGATATACCACAGTTCATGTGTCTTTTCAGTAGTTAGTTGATGGACATTTGAGTTATTTTTGATTTTTTGCTATTGTAAACATCCGTGTGCAAGTTTCTGGTGGACATTATTTTCATTTCTCTTGAGTAAACGCGTAGCAGTGTGTTTGCTTAGTTGTATGGTGACCATATGTTTAAAGACTCCACTTTTGAAAGTGACTGTACTATTTTATATTCCCACTAGCATTGTAAGATAATACTTATTATATTTTAGTTACCTGTATGTGTTCTTTTCCTGTGTTCAGCTGAGGACTTGAGAACAAGAATCTTGCTGTCACTATACCTGTGCCTTATATTTTGTAGATGCTTAATAGATTTTATTGATAGTGAATTTTTGTGTATAAATGGTTTTTTAAATGTGCCAGAGATGAAGATGACTTTCCTTATTGAATGGAAACATGAATTGGGCATTCAAAAAATATCTTTTTCTTTCTATTTGTCATCCTTTTTCAATTAGAATTTTGTTTCCTTGCTCTAAGTGCAAAATCAGAACATTTAGTATCAGTCAGGATGTCTATCTTGAATCACTGATTCATTCAAATTTATGTTTAACATTTACTTTTTTAGCAAATGTTATAATTTAATAAATGTTTTATAACTCACATTCTTTTTAAATTAATCCCAATATGACAATTTTGAAAACAAATCTGATTTTTCTTTTATATGTTTAGCATTTATCTTGAAGGGAAATGTTTTAGGTCTGCATTACTTGGCCTTTCTTTGAGGCTATTCTGTGATATGTTGTTTGCCGTATATTGTTTTATAGTTAACTATGGTTGGAGTATACTTATATTTGATGCTTTCCCTGAAATCAATTTAATCTTTTATAGTCTTCCCTATTCATTGGGGAACCTTCATTTGAAATTTTTGGCATTAGAAGGAAATCCTTTGAGAACAATTCGAAGAGAAATTATAAATGTAAGTATATTTGGAATTCAACTCTTTGTTAAATTGAAATTCAGACATATATGTTGATCTATAAAACTGCAAGGCATGTCTTGGTGAATGTCTTTGTCTCCACCCTTTTAGAAAGGAACACAAGAAGTCCTAAAATATCTACGAAGCAAGATCAAAGGTACTTTAAAATGTTCTCTTATATTTTGAAGGGTTCATAAAAAGTGAAGAATTAATAGTACATAAATTTCAATGTCTTTTGGGTATACATATTTGGAAGTAGTAGATCCTGGCAGGTGTGGCTAATTCTAAATCCATATAGTCTGTAAGTATGCTGAGGTTTTAAAAATATCTTTAAACTTACAATAATAATATTCTGTCTGTAATCTCTTTGAATTGTGTTAAGTCTGCCAATTAGAAAATTTAACAAGAAAGATTCAGTAAGCACTTAGTACTTCAGCTTTGAAAAAGGAGTAAAACTTGACTTTTAGGATATATGGGTTCTATTGACTAGAAAGTATATTGACAAGTATTTCATTATCTATTTTTCTTGCCCAGCTTTGCCAAACTCTGACAAAAATTAAGACAAAACACACTTTTCAGGATATGTTAATTTAGCAAGAATATGTACTAAAAGTGAAAATAATACAATAAATTAATTTTTAGTAATTTACTAAACATGTCATATACCCAGTTTTTATTTATGTCTATCATTATAGAATAAACTAAAACATTTTGAAAAAAAAATAGTTGTACGAGTGCTTTGCTAAGTAACAAACCACTCCAAACCACAATGGCTAAATGTGGTAGCTGTTAATTTAGTTCACAACTTTGTTGGTTATGCATAGCTTAGCTTAGCACTATGTTGCCAGTCAACGTATATTAAATGAGTAAGATAAATGCATAGTTTACCTATTTTTTCTGCTTTATCCTTCAAGTAAATTATTAAAATAATTTTCTAAGACTCTTATTTTCTATCAAGTAAAGTGTTTCCTTCTCCAAATATGCTTTCTCGTCCAGAACAAATTGATTATTCTGTCATGAATCAGTTAGAGGTCATGTCATGTCAGACTGATCAAAATTACATGAACAGAAAGCCAAGATGAACTTAGTGTAAGTTACAGTTATGTACAAACATTTCTGTTAGACAGTTTCTATCCAAAGATGGGAGAGTGAATCCATTCATATAATTTTATTCTTTCCAGAAACCCTACAAAAAGAAAATTGGTAACGGAAATGTTTTAAAGGTATACTTCCATAAAGATAGGGAGACTGGGGGAAAAATAAAATAATAAACATGTGGACATTGGAAAGTGAGTTGTTTAGTTGGTTTGGGCTACTATAACAAAATATCTTATACTGTAATTTATAAATAACAAATTTATTGCTCATGGTTCTAGAGAACTGTGATCAAAGCACCAGCAGATTTGGTGTCTGGTAAGGACCTGTTTCTCATAGATGGCATCTTCTTCATGCTTTCACATTGCAAAAGGAGGCTAAAAAGCCCCCTAAGACTTCTTTTATAAGGGCACTATTCCCATTCATGAGGGCTCTGCCCTCAATATCTAGTTACTTTACAAAGGCCCTACCTCTTAATACTGTTACCTTGGTGGTTAGATTTCAACATAGGAATTTTGGGGTAACACATACATTTAAGCCATAGCATAACAGAACAGATGGTGACTGAGTTAGTAGATCAGAAAGACCTTTTGGCTATTACAGATAATGCTGTAATAAACATTCATGTACAGGTTTCAGTGTGAATGTATGTTTTCATTCCTCTTGGGTATATATACCTAGGAGTAACATATTTCTCGGTCATATGATAACTCTATGTTTAATCATTTGAGGAACTGCCAAACTGTTTTCCAAAGCAACTGCACCAATTGACATTCTTACCAGTAGTATATGAGGGTTCTGATTCCACCACATCCTCATCAACATTTGTTATCTAATTCTGATTCTAGCCATCTTGTTGGGTCTGAAATGGCATCTCATTGTGGCTTTGATTTGCATTTTTTCTGATGAGTAATAATGTAGAGCATCTTTTCCTGTGCTTTATTAGCCATTTGTGCATCTTTAGAGAAATGGCTATTCAGATTCTTTGTCTGTTTTTTAATTTTTTTTTTTAATCATTGAGCTGTAAGAGTTCTTTACATATTTTAGATACAAATCCCTTGTTAAATAAATGATTTGCAAATATTTTATAGTTCTCTGTGGGTTATCTTTTCATTTTCTTGATGTTGTTCTTTGAAGTATAAAAGTTTTAATTTTGAGCAAGTCCAATTTTTCGTTTTTTCCTTTTTTTTTTTTTTTTTTTTTAATCTAAGAAAGCTTTACAAAATCCTAGGTTATAAAGATTTGGCCTATACTTCTAAACATTTTATACTGCCATTGTTTTACAATTTAGGTCTTTGATCAATTTTGAATTTCTTTTATATGCAGTGTGAGGTAAGAATCCAATTTCATTGTTTTGTATGTGGCTATTCAGTTTCTCAGCACCATTTGTTGAAAAGAGTATTCTGGGGCACAGTGGCTCACACCTGTAATCCCAGCACTTTGGGAGGCCAAGACGGGCGGATCACGAGATCAGGAGATCAAGACCATCCTGGCTAACACGGTGAAACCCTGTCTCTACTAAAAATACAAAAAAAAAAAAAAAAAAAAAAAAATTAGCCGGGCGTGGTGGTGGCCGCCTGTAGTCCCAGCTGCTTGGGAGGCTGAGGCAGGAGAATGGCATGAACCCAGGAGGCGGAGCTTGCAGTGAGCCGAGATTGCGCCACTGAACTCCAGCCTGGGCGACAGAGTGAGACTCTGTCTCAAAAAAAAAAAAAAAATAGAAAAAAGGAAAGAGTATTCTTTCTACTTTGAATGGTCTTGGCATTCTTGTAAAAAATCAGCTGACTATAAATGTATTGGTTTATTTCTCCACCATCAGTTTTATTCTATTGATCTATATGTCTGACCTGTGCCAGTTCCAAACTGTCTTGATTACCATTGCTTTGTAGTAAGTTTTAAAATCAAATTAGGAAGATTGAGGGCTCCTACTTTAGGAGGGCTCCTCTTCTTTCTCAGGATTGCTTTGGCTATTATGGATTTCTTGCAATTCCGTATGAATTTTAGAATTAACTTGTTAATTTCTACAAAGATATAGATTATGCATTTCTGTAGATCAGTTTGGGGAATATTATTATAACAATATTAAGTCTTCCATTCATGAGCATGGAATGTTTTTCCATTTTAGATCTTTAATTTCTTTACACAATGTTTTATAGTTTGCAGAATATAAGTTTTATACTTCTCTTAAGTTTATTTCTAAGCATTTTATTCCTTTTGATGCTATTAGGCATATAATTGTTTTCTTAATTCCATTTTTGTGCTGTTATTTGCAACTGTATAGGAATACAATGATTTTTGAATGCTGATCTTGTACCCTGCAACCTTGATGAAACTATTAGTTCCAATAATTTTTTGGTGTATTCCTTTGGATGTTCTATATACAAGACTATGTTATTTGCAAATAGAGATAGTTTTACTCTTCCTTTCCATTCCGGATGCCTTTTATTCCTTTTCTTGCCTAATTCCCTTGGCTAGACCTACCTCCAGGACAGTACTGAATAGAAGGACTGAGACTGGACATCTTTGGGGGGAAGCTTCTAGTTTTTCATCATTAAGTAACATTAGGTTAGCTGTGGGTTTTTTGTAGATTCCCTTTATTATGTTAAGGAAGTTCCCTTCTGTTTCTGGTTTTTGAGTGTGTTTATCCTAAACGAGTTGTTGAGTTTTTGTCAATTTTTTTTTCTGCATCTGTTGAGATGGTTGTGTGATTTAAAAAATTCTGTTAATATGCTGTGTTACATTAATTGATTTTCAGATGGTAAATCAACTCGCATCCATGGTTAAATCCCACTTTGTAATGGTGTATAATACTTTGTAAATGTTGCTAGATTTGTTTTTTAGTGTTTCGTTGAGAATTTGAGAGTTTTTGATCTGTTTGTTTTCTTGTGATTTTTTTTTTTTTTTTTCCTGGTTTGGGTGATAGCCTAATAATGGCATCATAAAATGAGTTGGGAAATGTTCCCTCCTCTTTTGTTTTTTGGGTGAATTTATGAAGAGTTGATATTAATTTTTTGAATGTTTGGTATAATTCAGCAGTGAAGCCATTTAGGTATGGGCTTTTCTTTGTGGTTAGGTTTTTTTATTACTCTTCACATGTTATAGATATACTCAGATTGTCTGTTTCTTCTTGAGTCAGTTTTGGTAGTTTGCATCTTTCTAGGAATGTGTCCACTTTATCTGAGTTATTTAATTTGTTGGCATATAGTTGCCATAGTTTATCCTTTCCATTTTTGTAAGGTTAGTAATAATGTCTTCTCTTTCATTTCTGATTCTAGTAATGTGAGTCTTCTCTCTTTTTTTCTAGGCCACACTAGCTGAAGATTAGTCAATTTTGTTGACCTTCCAAAGAATGAGCTTTTAGTTTCATTGATCTTCTCTATTGTTTTTCTGTTCTCTATTTCATTAATTAACACTGTAATTATTTGTTTCCTTCTAATTGGTTTAGATTTCTATTGCAGGTGCGACTGACTGGCGCCAGCGTTGTGAGTGGTTAAAGAATTTACCAAGACAGTTGTGGTAAAGAAAGGCAGATTTATTAGAGAAAGTACGAAGATACGTTGCAAGGGTGCAACAAGTAGCCCATTAGCAAAGGGGCTATCTGCCAAGAGGCAGGTGCTGGAGGGGAGTTTTATAGGTTCATCCTTGGAGAGGGCTATGCAGAACGAGGTCATGCTGCTGGGGCTGTGTACAGAGGGAGGTATTTGGGAACAGGATGTTGTGCCAGCAAGTTGTGATTAGAGTTGTCTATGATTAGCTGTCTCTTGGAAAAATTGTTCTCCCCCCACCCCACCCCTTTTAATTGTTGCTTACTTATCTTATCAGGACTCCAGAGTTTAGTTTGTTCTTTTTTTCTAGTATCTTAAGCTGGAAAGTTAGGTTATTGATTTTGGGATCTTGTTTCTTGACATAGGCATTTACAGCTATAAATTTCCCTCTAAGCATGGCTTTATCTACAGCTCATATGTTTTGGTATGTCATGTCATTTTCATTTACCTCGAAGTATTTTATGATTTCTCTTTTGATATCTTCTTTGACCCCATTGGTTGTTTAAGGATATGTTGTTAAATTTCCATTATAATGTGCCCCTGACATAAAAAAATGTTTTAAGTCTGTTTTGTCTGATATTATCATAGACACTCAGCTTTTCTGTAGTTGTCTTATTCCTTGGTTTCCTCCTGTGAGCTAGTTTGTGTACAGCCTGCTTGTGTACAGTCTAGGCTATATCTTCAGTAGATCCAGAAATTTCATCCCAACTGCCTTTTACCACAACCTTCATTGTTTTTGAGAGCTTTCATGCTTTGTTGTGAGTGAAATCAGTTCCCTTGGGAAGAGATTAGGAGCCGTTTTTATGACCTGTTTCTTCCCCAGGCAAAATCTTTGAGCCCAGGCTATGAAGCTGGGAATATGGAAGATGGCAAGTTTCTCTAAGAATAACTCTTTCCTCTAGGAGCTGAACACTCAGTAGAAGGAGTCAGCAATAGACAGGTTCTCTTGGTTTGCCTCTCCTTTCTTTGAACCACCAACTTATGAGCCAGGGGAAGAGCAGTCAGAGCCCCAGAATTCTCATCATGCCAAGCTCAAGGTAGAGCCTCCTTTCTGTGCATGGGACTGGAGTAGAAGAAGGGAGTCCTCACCTTACTCATCAGGGATTTAGCATTAGCAACAGGCAGCTGGTGGCAGGATGAGAAATGCTGACATTGCTCTCAGGAAGAAAGCCCTCTGGCTGGGAGATAGGGTTTGGAGCTGGAGGGTTGGGGGAGGGGGAACCCTATGTTCTTAGTTATAGCCTTCTGGAGTGGAGTTTCTGCCTCTCTGACCTAGAGAAGGGGAGAGAGGAAGCAGTCTAGGTTCAAATACCACAGACTCACCTCTTAACAAATTTTCGCAGATTTTCTTGAACAGCTATTTCTTCATTTGCTGTTTGCTAATCGAATCATTTCCAAGGCTAGACATGGTGGCTCACGCCTGTAGTCCCAGCACTTTGGGAGGCCAAGGCAGGCAGATCACTTGAGGTCAGGAGTTCGAGACCAGCCTGGCCTACATAGTGAATCCCCATCTCTACTAAAAATACAAAAATTAGCCAGGAGTGGTGGCACACACCTGTAGTCCCAGCTACTCAGGAGGCCGAGACAGGAGAATCACTTGAACCTGTGAGGTGGAGGCTATAGTAAGCTGAGATTATACCACTGCACTCCAGCCTGTGCAACTCAGAGCAATACTCTGTCTCAAAATAAATAAATAAAAATAGATTCATTTCCAGAGGCTTTAAATTATGCTTATTTTTTGTTTTTGTTTTTGTTTTCAGACAGAGTCTCATTCTGTCGCCCAGGCTGGAGTGCAGTGGTGCAGTCTCGCCTCACTGCATCCTCCACCTCCCGGGTTCAAAGAATTCTTCTGCCTCAGCCTCCTGAGTAGCTGGGACTACAGGCACTTGCCACCACGCCCGGCTAATTATTTTGTATTTTTAGTAGAGATGGGTTTTTGCCATGTTGGCCAGGCTGGTCTTGAACTCCTGACCTCAGATGATTTGCCTGCCTCAGCTTCCCAGAGTGCTGGGATCATAGGTGTGAGCCACCGTGCTCAGCATCCCCTTCCGCCAACTTTTTTTAAAAAAATTATTTTTTTACAGTTTTTAACCAGCTTTTCTGCAGAGCAGATTAACAGAGCTCCTCTTCCTGTCGTGATGGAAGTTGATCTTTGGGAAGTATAATTTCTATGTGAAGTCTATGCAAAAGGAGAACAAAAACAGGGTAAAACTAGCAGTCTGCCATAATAAGCAATAATTGAAAGCCCATTGGCCATATGTCGGTAGAATCTTTTACTGGGAACTTCTCCATATATATATCTTTGCCTTCTTCTCAGTTTTTCATAGCTCTTTTGTGTTTCAACCCTTTATGTTGTCTCTTTCCCTGTTTCTTTCTCTTTTTTTCCCCCTTTTTTCTCCTTTCTTTTGGGGATGGGGAAAATTTTTTTAGAACAGGATTGTAAGCCAAGGGAAAATCAAGCCAAAAACAAATACATGTAAGCAATGGCCTTATTGTTTAAGAAGTTCAGAAGTAGAAAATATCCAGCTCAGCTACTTAAAAAAATAATACAAAGAGGAATATCCCAATATAAATATTCAAAGCCTGAGAGAGTAATTTACTTAAAAAGCATTTTTTTAATTTTTAATTTTTTTTTAAATTTAAAAGTGAGATCTTGCTCTGTTTCTTGGGCTAAAGTACAGTCGCACTATACTAGTTCTCTGCAGCCTCGAACTTCTGGGCTCAAGCAATCCTTGTGCCTCAGCCTTCCAAGTATCTAGTACTACAGGTATGCACCACTACAGCGGGCTATTTTTACTTTTTTGTAGAGACAGAGTCTTGCTATTTGCTCATTCTGGTATTGAACTCCGAGACTCAAGTGATCCTCCTGTCTAACCTCCCAAAGTGTTGGGATTTACAGGCGTGAGCCACCATGCCCAGGCCATATTTATTTATTATTTATTTGTTGCTCTGCTTCTTGCCAATAATTGGTCATGTTATTAACATCTTACCATTCTTCCTTCTCTCCCTGGTTGTTCAATCACATTTAAATAATCCCTTGGTATTTCCAGACATTTGTAGTTTCTGGGGTTTAATTATCTCTTCCGTTTTTCTTGGTATTTGTACAGGTATACATACTTAGAAAATACATACTTAGAAAATTCCTTTGGACTTCAAAATAGGTTGAATTATTCAAAGCATATATTGGCAAGACTCTTAAAATTGTGATAATCGTATGGAGAACAATTATGTGTGTGCATAATCTAAGGGAAATTTCAAATAGAACTGAAACATTTATTTTGAATTAATACTTAACTTTCCACATACATACAAGGGCCCAAGACTTTTTCCTTATCAAAGCATAACTTTATTATTTATAAGTAGTAAGTATTTTCTCAGTGAAAAGATGCTCGGTGAAAGAGCAATCTACATACGTATCTAGAGGCATGTAAGAATCACCTGTGGAGCTTTTAAAAAAATATATGCTCAGGCCCAGACTTTAGCCCATCTAAATCTGAATTTTGGGGTAATGGGGTCTAAGTATTTAAACAATAGTTAGAGTGGAATTGCATTTAATTATCTCTAAATTTTCTGGAGCTCTTTGAGGAAAAAGTTGGGACACTTAATTGCTTCATATATATTTTTTTTCCTTCAGCTTTTCTTCTCTGCTTTTTAACTACTCTTTTCTCAGTTTTAGAGGTAGAAATTGATTGGTAAAAATTGAGAACAGTGCCGATCATTTGATTCAAAGGATGCTGGTAAAATGAGATAAAAACTTTGTGCTGAAGTGAGTAGAAACTACTAACTTTAAAGAAACTGAACAATCCAGAAGCATGAAGTTATGTACCAGTTTAAAATAAACTTAAAATTTCATTAAAAGGCACTTATCTGTGATGCTTCCAATGTAGAAACGTAGTCCACAGATTCTTCAGACTCCACTGTGTCAAAGAAAAATCTTCTCTTTTACAGCTTATTAAGTTTTGGTTGTGATTAATTTATATTCTTCCCAGTGTCTAACAGAAGTGCAGTAATTCATGCAGGATTTAGAAATACTTTCTGCAATGTACTCTTATTTATCTTTTGCTAGGAAGAGTAAATATACAAATCCCAGATAGCCTACAAATATAACTCTGAAATTGTTATTTTTGAAAAATTAATCTTTTTCTAGAGTACTTAAACCATTCTCCAGATGATCATTATTCTAATTTTTACATTTTAATTGGTGTGTTGTTATGTTGAGCCTACACATCTCTATCTGTAAAATGCAGATAATACCTTTTTGAAAGGTATGTTTTGAGGATCACAATTTCATGAGGTAGCATTGTGTGAAATTACCCTACAATGTCCTTGATTCATCTAAATAGTATTAAACCTTCTTATTTGGTTATCACAGACTTTCAAATAATCCTGATAGCTATTTACTTGTTCTCCATTCTACATCAGTAGGCTAAGTAAATATCAATGGACTATAATTTAAATTTTGTTTTTATGGTTTATAAAATATCTTTTTAAGGTCTAGGTTTGGGGTTTGCAAAGTAGCAATCTGACAAGCAAATCTTACACTCATTACAGTTTGTGATAAGCCCAAAGGATCAATTTTAGATTTTAAAAAAACCCTTGTAAGAAGAGCATCTCAAGTTGGAGGTGTTAAGTGAGTGCAGATTCTAAAGCCTCCCCAGTTTATTGGCGAGAGATATGTTCCAGTGGTGATGATACTATGCCTGCCAAAGGTGAGGTCCTGCCAGATTGGTAAAGTTCCCCAGTGGGTGCTGCTGTGGTTTCAGTGATGGTTTCCCCTCTACAGTTTTGTTGAGACTTAATCTCCAGTGCAACAGTACTGTGAATTGTGGTCTTTGGGAGGAGATTGAGTCTTAAGGGCTCTACTCTCATGATTAGGATTGGCACTCTTTTTTTTTTTTTTCCTTTTGATACGGAGTTTCACTCTTGTTGCCCAGGCTAGAGTGCAATGGTGCGATCTTGGCTCACTGCAACCTCTGCCTCCTGGGTTCAAGTGATTCTCTTACCTCAACCTCCTGAGTAGCTGGGATTATAGGCATGTGCCACCGTGCCCGACTAATTTTGTATTTTTAGTAGAGATGGGGTTTCTCCATGTTGGTCAGGCTGGTCTCAAACTCCCGACCTCAGGTGATCTGCCTGCCTCATCCTTCCAAAGTGCTGGGATTACATGCGTGAGCCACTGCGCCCGACCAGATTGGCACTCTTATATAAAAAAAAGGGTTTGAGGTTGAAGGCAGCATTCTCTTGCACTTCTGCCTTATGTCATATGAAGACACAGCAAGAAAGCCCCCACCAGACACTAAATGCTGGGCCTTGATCTTAGACTTCTCAGCCTTCACAGTTGTGAGAAATAAATGTCTATTATTTATAAATTACCCAGTTTGTGGTATTTTGTTATAGTAGCACAAACAGACTAAGACAGGTGCCAACCCCAATTACACCATCATGGCATTAAGCTTAATTACTTTATTTGATTGCAAACATTGCCTTTATTCAAGCTCTATCACCTGATTCTGATATCTGTGTTCTGAGTTTAATTTCTTGCTGTGTCACCAGAATCATCTTGCTATGCTACCTTTGATAGACATAATAATGACCCTTCAATGATGGCCACACCCTAATCCCTGATACCTGTGAATGGGTTACCTTACATGGCAAAGGGCAATTAAGATTGCTAATTGATTGACTTTAAAATAAGCATATTATTATGAATTGTGTTGGCCCAATATAATCACAAGGATTCTTAAAAGTAGAAGAGAGAAGCAGAAGAGGAGGTCAGCATAATAGGATATAAGAAGAACCACTGTTGCTAACTTAAGATGGAGGAAGAAGGCCTTGAAGCAAGGAATATGAGGTGGCTACTAGAAGTTGGAAAGGGCAAGGAAACAGATTCTTTTTTAGAAAAAGGAATACAGGCTGGGGGCGGTGGCTCACAACTGTAATCCCAGCACTTTGGGAGGCTGAGGTGGGTGGATCAGAAGGTCAGGAGATCAAGACTATACTGGCCAAGATGGTGAAACCCCGTATCTACTAAAAATACAACAATTAGCTGGTCATGGTAAAGTTCCATGGTGGTGTGTGCCTGTAATCCCAGCTACTCAGGGGACTGAGGCAGGAGAATCAGTTGAACCAGGGAGTTGGAGGTTGCAGTGAGCCAAGATGGTGCCACTGCACTCCAGCCTGACAACTAGAGCTAGACTCCGTCTGGAAAAAAAAAAAAAAAGAAAAAGAAAAGGAAAAAGGAATGCAGACCTGCCAAACCCCTGATTTTAGCCCAATGAGACCCACTGCAGACTTCTGAACTACAAAACTGTAATATAAGTTTGTGTGTTTTAAGCTACTAAGTTTGTGGTAATTTGTTAAAGCAACCATAGAAAACTGAAAACTGCTCATAAATTGGGCATAAAATAATTTATTCTGGTAAATTATATATTAATGATTGGAATCATATTTTTAGTTTCTTTGCAATCTTGTACTAAGGAACAGTCTTTGGGCAATTATTGTGTCTGTTATCAGGCTTAGGATGGACTCTGCACAAAAGGCCTGGCCATAGTTTATTACACACAGTGTCTTACTCATTTTTATATCCCCATCACTTAGTACAATGACTGCCGCAGAGTAGAAGCACAGTAACAGTTTGGGGGATAAATGAATACATTTGTAGTGATTAGATCTAGACCCAGGGATTGCTACTGGTTATGTATTACCAATTTATGTTCATGATCTTTCATGTGATAAAAGTGGAGTGCTTGACTAAAGAAATAGGTTTGGATATTTAATGTCCATTGGCCTCACCTGGAGGGCTTGGTGAACCAGATTGCTGGGCTTCACTCTCAGAATTTATGATTCATAGGTTTGGGTTGAGCCTGGAAATTTGCGTTTCTAACAAGTTCCTGGGTTAGGGTGATGTTGCTATTCTGGGGACCACACTTTGGGGCATTTTACGCCTCTGTCCCTCTCAGATGTCTTCTCAGGGGACAAACTAGCTCTGCATGTTCTCCAAGAACTATCTGCTTTTCTTTTTGTAGCCAACCACTGCATCCTTAGGGGTTATACTCTACAGGCCTGGCTAACATAATTTAGTAGTTTTCCTAAGCTTCGTTCTTCCAATCCCCAGCCTTGTTGCCTCAGAAAATGATGGTTCACTTAGTTCCTCTCATTGTAAGAGTAATACAGGACAATAAAATCAAACATTAAAAATATCTAAAAAATGAAATGGAGAAGTTTAAAATATGACAAATTCTTTTCAATTCTTCTATTATTGACAGGAACTTGTAATTTCTCACTCCATTCTGAGGTGGTTACTCTCTTGGGAATTACCCTCAACACATACTGCTCCCATAAAAATACTTTCAACATACATATATTACTGTACTTACCATACTATTTTGTAATTTTTGTTTATCTTGTCCACTAGATCGAGTTCATCTTCTGTCTTTGTGTCTTACTTACAGTAGTACCTACCAGTTTATGTGTGATGGATAATGTAGAATGAAGGAACAAATGAATAACCAAATGAACTCTAGTTTTTTACTTTTATTTCTAAGAGACAGGCTCATCAACTTTTCCAACCCCTTCTAAATCTGGAGAGGCAGAGTGATCAGTGCCTATTTGCTTCAAAGGGATAAATTGAAGTTCTGAAGACTTCGTTCTAGGTGACACTCGTTCAACTAAATCACCTATCATGCCCTCCAAACTCACCAAATGAATACATTTGAAAATTTCTGTCTTTTTTTTTTTTGAGAGGGAGTCTTGCTCTGTTGCCCAGGCTGGAGTGCAGTGGTGCGATCTCGGCTCACTGCAAGCTCCGCCTCCTGGGTTCACGCCATTCTCCTGCCTCAGACTCCTGAGTAGCTGGGACTACAGGCGCCCGCCACCACACCCGGCTAAGTTTTTGTGTTTTTAGTAGAGACGGGGTTTCACTGTGTTTAGCCAGGATGGTCTCGATCTCCTGACCTCGTGATCCTCCCGCCTCGGCCTCCCAAAGTGCTGGGATTACAGGCATGAGCCACCACGCCCGGCCAAAAATTTCTTAAAACGATATCTCCGTGGTGGGGCGCGGTGGCTCACGCCTGTGGCGGGCCTGGTAGTACCAGCTACTCAGGAGGCTGAGGCAGGAGAATGGCGTGAACCTGGGAGGCGGAGCTTGCAGTGAGCTGAGATCGTGCCACTGCACTCCAGCCTGGGCAACAGAGTGAGACTCCGTCTCAAAAAAAAAAAAAAAGGAAAAAGAAATCTCCGTTTTTGCTTATGTGATTGACCTCTTATTTGGCTATGTTCTTGTCAGTCACTTGTACAACTTTTTTTTTTCTCTCTCTGGAAACTTACAGGATCTTCTGTTCATTGCCATTGTTTGAAATTTTCTGGTAATTAACTTTGGTGTGGTTCTTATGTATTGTGTTTGGCACTTATGTGGCCCTTTCAATTTGAAATGTTGATGTTTTTAAAAATTATGTAGTTTTTTTTTTTTAATGAAAAAGACAGTAAATGCACATGGTAAAAAAAACAGTCAACCAATATGCAAAGATATATAATGAAAGGAAATCTCTCTTACAACAGTCTTCTCCCCAGAGACAATAGACTCTCTCCTTATATTCTCCTTGATGCTAATTATTAAAAGGAGCTCTTTGGAAGTTGTTGAGAATACCCTATCTCATTATATGATCATGGTAGTATACATAGATATTTTTAAAACAATGCTGGATTTTGTTGCTGGTTTAATACTGTCTCTCTGCTTATCTAATTTTGGCACTGTATTGCATATTATTTAAAGTAACTTAACCAAACTGCTAGGGGAGTAGTACTGCTACTAGAGCATTAACTTGATGTTAATACTTTCCTTGATGTCCTTTCATTTCTGTTTGATATTCTGTCATTTATTCTGTGCTACTTCTGTGAATAAAGTATTCATATGATACTTGCATGAGAAACAATAATAGCTTTATCATTATTGGCTAATGAATAACTGATGAGCTCAATGCAAGAGGAATATACTTAGTAATATTCAACAGATGTTTATTGAATGCCTACTGGGCTGAAGCAAGATCAGTTATACCACTAATTTTTTGTTTTCTTTTGGCATGCCTTCTGCTTTTATGTGTTAATGCTGGGACTGTTTCATTGTTTTCACATTGTTGAAAAGTGATAGTCTTATTTTACTTCTCTATTGTTCAAGTCTTTTTTGCAAAAATAACACAAAGCCATTTCTTTTAAAATGTGTATTTTAAAAAATATAATACCATAAACAGTCTCTGGAGATTAGTAAGGTGGTTGATGGTGTGTGAATGTGTGAGTATGCAGCATGTTAGGAAAATATGTATAAAAAATAAAGTATGCATTTGCGAAGAAAAAAGTCTTAACATATAAAATGTACCGGAGACTTACCCAATTATGCAGATTGTCAAATTTTAAGTGATTGAGGATAATCAATTTTGTTGTCTCCTAAACTGAAAAGCCTATGCTTATTTGGTAGACATTTGGGGGAAATAATGGTTTTCCTTCATTAATAAAGTTCTTCTAGTGGACCATATTATTTTCCTTAAGAGGAAGGATTGCTTGTTATTTGTTTCTTCTATAGAACCATAGTTATTCTATGAAGGTTCTTTCTTACTGCTAAATTTCCTTTCGGTAGGATTCATTAAACAGTTTTGAAGCCATGCTACGGTAACTTTATTTTCTATTAATTAAATATTAAATTCCAAATTGAGATTTGAGCCATTGGAAATAAAGCATATGACTAATGGCATTCTCACCAATAATATCTAGAAATCACATACACTGTTTTAATATATTATCAAGAATTTTAACAATGACTCTATAGTATTAACATTGGGTTCATATAACTTTTCTTTTGCTAGATGATGGACCTAGCCAAAGTGAATCTGCTGCTGAGACTGCCATGACACTACCAAGTGAATCCAGAGTCAATATACATGCCATCATTACATTAAAAATATTGGACTATAGGTATGTAATTTATTATTATTATTATTATTGTAGAGATAGGGTCTCACTGTGTTGCCCAGGCTGGACTTGAGCTTCTTGGGCTCAAGCCATTCTCCTGTTTTAGCCTCCCAAAGTGCTAGGATTATAGGCTTGAGCTACCATGCTTGGCCTAATTTATTATTTTTTTAAACACTACCAAACACATAGGAAAGTTTTCAGAAAGAAATCCTTCAGAAAAAAGGACAATTGATGAGGAAAAATTCATCAGAGTACTTGACTTAGAATAATAGTAATTGCAAAACCCCATGATGAAATAGAAGGATATTAAAAGTATAGTAAAAATAGAAGGATATTAAAAGTATAAATGACCTTCAGTGTCCTTTCCTTCTGCAGTTTGTGTTTTACTATGCTTGAGAGAGAGATGGTTTTGTTAATAGTGATATTTTTATAATGGGAACCGGGCGCGGTGGCTCACGCCTGTAATCCCAGCACTTTGGGAGGCCGAGGCGGGCGGATCACGAGGTCAGGAGATCGAGACCATCCTGGCTAACACGGTGAAACCCCGTCTCTACTAAAAATGCAAAAAATTAGCCGGGCGAGGCAGCGGGCGCCTGTAGTCCCAGCTACTCGGGAGGCTGAGGCAGGAGAATGGCGTGAACCCGGGAGGCGGAGCTTGCAGTGAGCCGAGATCGCTCCATTGCACCCCAGCCTGGGCGACTAAGCGAGACTCTGTCTCCAAAAAAAAAAAAAAAAAAGAATGACCATATTGATAATAAAGTTCTCTGACTCAGTAACCAGCATCCAGAGAGAATTTCATATTGGTGGGTGTCTATGTTAGTAAGTAAGAAGCTAGAATCATTTGGTTAATGAAAACCTTGACCAGCAGGCAAAGCTTGAGCGGTTGTTCCCTGCTAATTTATCTGAACATAAGTCAAATAATGTATCATAGTAATAATGTGCTATGGTAGCAAATATTCCAAAACTGAAAAAATTACAAGTTAGTATATAAATTGAGACAAAGCCAAAAAAATTTTAAATATTTTTTATGGAAGTATATTAAATTGGGAAAAGAAGATACCTATGCAGAAATTGAAGGTAGTTGTCAGGTATCCTTTCAGTACCGTCTAAGGCAACAACAACAAAAACATAAGCAATACTGTCAAAATTTTTGTAGCAATTGGTTCATTTATGGGTATTGTAGTGAAAATACAAAAGAATATATACTAAAGTCAGATAAGTGACTAGATTTATTCAAGAATCTGCACAGCCAACATCAGTGTATGGTCTTTTATCCTTAATGTATCAGTAGGCACTATCTTCTTAGCAGTCAGGATACAGTCTCCATTTCACATTTGTTGTGTTTCATTTATATTGTTCTCACCTCTTGCCTGCCACTCTTAGAAATCACTACTCTAAGCTAAATTTCTTTTGCCACACTAACACAGGTAGCACTCTTCTGTACTTACATTTGACTCCTTCTTACAGCATGGCAACTTAGCCTTTTTTTTTTTTTTTTTTTTTTTTTTGAGGCAGGGTCTTGCTCTGTTGCCCAGGCTGGAGTACAGTGGCGTTATCTCGGCTCACTGTAACCTCCACCTCCTGGCTCAAGCGATCCCCCCACCTCAGCCTCCCAAGTAGCTGCAACTGCTGCACGCTATCATGCCCAGCTAATTTTTTAATTTTTTGTAGAGATGGGGCCTCTCTATGTTACCCAGGCTGTTCTTGAACTCCTGAGCTCAAGTGATCCTCCTGCCTTAGCTTCTCAAAGTGCTGGGATTACAGGCATGAGCCACCATGCCTGGCCAATTTAGCATATCTTATCTTCCAAATAATACACCCATTTATTCAGTATTTTTGGAGTCTACTAAGTATCAAATTCTGTGCTAGGTATCATAAATAAACTGATTGATGAGACAGACTTCAGTCCTGCCTTAGGCTTTTTTAGCTTAGAATTTCTTTTATGCCTGGCTTCTGCCTTCCATTCCCTCCTACAGATATATCATTTATTGAGTCTCTATTCTAAGGGGACCTAGGGCGTTGTACTAGGTACATATGCTGTTGCTTTTAATCATGCAGACAATCTATAAAGCAGTATTGGTCCAATTTTATTTGGGATAACCATTTCTACTTCTTAAAGGCACAGATATCACAAAAGCATAATCTTAGGTTGCTTTGATTCTAAATGTATTGGAATTTGTTTTTCTTAAAGACTAACAGGAAAGGAGTATCCTATTTAAAATATAAATTCTCAATCTCAAGGCATAAATGCTTTCAACTAAAATTTTTAAATAGCATGAATCTTTTAAGTCTGACTAGCATGACTCAGTTCCCCATGAACTTGAGCATTTGTGATTGAAGAGATGAAAATGCTGCATCTACACAGAAGAAATTCTAAAGCAGAAGTAGAAGGCCTAATAACTGTGAAATGTAGGCTGTCTTTTCACATATTTGTATTACAACGCATTTCTTATACAATTCTTCCATATTATATATTATATGTGATGTTTTTTCTGTTCATACAGTCATTCATTTGGCATTCCGTTGAAGTTTCTTGTAGGTGGATGACATTGTGTTAAGCACTAATAATTTTTGGTTTTTTTGAGATGGAGTCTCGTCCTATTGCCCAGGCTGGAGTGTAGTGTAGTGGCGCAATCTTGGCTCACTGCAAGTTCCGCCTCCTGGGTTCACGCCATTCTCCTGCCTCAGCCTCCTGAGTAGCTGGGACTACAGGCACCCGCCACAGCGCCCGGCTAATTTTTTGTATTTTTAGTAGAGACGGGGTTTTGATTTCCTGACCTTGTGATCCGCCCGCCTCGGCCTCCCAAAGTACTGGGATTACAGGCGTGAGCCACCATGCCCGGCCAAGCACTAATAATTTTAAAAGAAGAATGTAAGGATAATGGCTAATTATAACATTAAAAAAAAAAAAACCAGTTAAATCTGCAAATGTTAGAGTTCTAAATAGTAGTCCTGCTTATCCACAGTTTCACTTTCTGCAATTTGGGTTACTTGTGATCAGCTGCAGTCTGAAAATATTAAATGGAAAATTCCAGATGTAAACAATTTATAAGTTTTAAATTGCGCACATTCTGAGTAGCATCATGGAATTTTATGCCATCCCTCTCCGAGTTGCCCAGGACATGAATCATCCCTTTGTCAGCATATCCATGCTGTATATGCTACCCATCCTTAGTCACTTAGTAGTCATCTTGTTATCAGATTGAAAAAAATATGGTATATACTATATAGGATTTGGTCCTCTCAGAAGATTCTGGCATCCCCGGGGGGTCTGGATAAAGGGGAACTACTGTATTTTCATTTAAGATTAAATTTGTATTTTATTGAAAACGTTACTGAAAATTTTAATAAAATGGAAATTTATTTATATTTACATTTGAAAACATGTGGCATAAATAACAATAAATAGTCCTTCAGATTCTAATGTCACAGAACTGAGATACAGGGGAGGTAAGTTACAAAGCTCATTAATGGTAGAAATAGGAATAGTTTAATCTCAGTCCTCTGCTCTGTCTACCTTGTCACATACTAAAGGAGAGAGAAATTGGTTTAGGTTACTAAACTAAAACTAATTTTAAACTTATTAGACTAATTTGATTTTAGTATAATGTTGAACTTTTAAAAATAATTATTATCTTGCAGAAATTATATACCCAAACAAATTTGACAGAAAACTCCTTTTATAGATTTTTAAGATGGGGCAACAACTAGGTTTTGAAATTATAGACTTAATTCTACTTAGAGGTAAAGGAATGGGCTCCATTTACTATATGACTTGTAGATATCTTAGACTCCGAAGATAAATATCTATTTTTGTTCACATTGAGTATATGAATGCCCAGAAAATGTGGCACAATATGTTCTAACACAATATGTTGTCTGAATTCTTAACAGTGAACCTTTTATGGCTTGGTAGATTATGTGGCATTTATTACAAAATTTTATAATCAATGGCTTTGAAAAATTTCATAAAATCTTTAAATACCTTTAAAAATGAAGAGTAATAATCCTATCTTTTTTGACTTAAGAATGGTTCGTTTTTTAAAACCATTTTTCATTTAGTGATAAACAAGCAACTTTGATTCCTGATGAGGTGTTTAATGCAGTAAAAAGCAACATCATCACTTCTATTAACTTCAGTAAGAATCAACTATGTGAAATTCCAAAAAGGTAAGAACTATTTATGATGTCATGTCTATAGGTTGTGACTCATTCTGTTGTTTTTCCATCTTGATTGCAATCAAAATTATTTTTATTGGTTTTTAAATTTAAAACTATATGTAAAAATTTTTACATTATTAATATTAGAGGGATTTAGCAAAATGTCATTAAATATTTACTCACACAATTTTATCATTTGTTCTGAGAGGTATAGAGGTTTTACAAAGTTTTGTTTCTTTTTCTTTTATATTTAAACTTGGAAAATGGGTATAAGAATTATTAAAAACATTGTTATTTTTCCCATATAATGAAATATAGGGAATATATATATATATAGCGCCATACAATGAAATGAAGTATTAGGGAAAAGTATTAAAAGACTGTCTAACATCAGGTCCATATGGATTAATAGGAATTTCCATTTGGGGCTTTATGTTAATAAAGCCTAGAATTTTTCCACTGATAAGAAAAGCAAAATTAACTGAAGCCTGTTAATATTTTTCTCCTAGAAAAGGATTCTTCACATGCAGTCATTTGCTTTATACTTTGTACTGTTTAATACATTTTTGTTGTTAATTATAGCAAAATCTTTAGATTATGAGAAACAATTAATTTAGTATATTGTTGAACTTTAAAAAACATTTGTTATCTAGCAGTAAACTATATACCCAAAGAAAGCTGACAGATAATCTAGCAGTTAAAACAACCCAGTGTGAGACAGGATAGGATACTGATAAGGAACTTGAGCAATAGAGTCAATTGCTTATACCATATGCCAGACCTGCTGTGTAGTTTTTGGACAGGTTAACTAGCTGTTCTTAGGTTTCTCACCTGTGAAATAGGGATAATAATGGTGCCTATTTATAAGAATTAAACTAAATGACACAATCCACACAAAGCATTCAGCTAGAGCCTAATGCTTTTATGCACGTAAATACTTAAAAGGAAAAAAAAAGGTGATGTCGTGGAGGAGAGTGATGTGATGAATTGAGGAAGTTGAATGACTTTCATCTGACTATCATAATTTTTTTAGATGTTTAAAACTTTTAAAAAATGAGACAAACTATAATTTGCTTTCTATTTCACAGAGCATAGTTTAGGGAATATAGATCTTAAAAGATGACAAATTTAAGATAGTCCATGGCAGAAGGGATCTCTAGTCTGTCTTCTCGTTCTCTCTTGTTTTAAAGGACTGAGAGGATATTTGATAGAATCGAGCATTTAGATTTGCTCTCAGATAGGACAGGTTTGCTTTTGGGGGGGTCCTGGAATAAATAAGTTAATTGGGAATAAAGATAGACTTAAGAGACATTAGTTATGATTTACTACCTCATTTTATCTATCTGACTCTTCTTTTGCAAAACAATGTCATTCTGTTGACACAGCTATTGTATCACATTTTGAGCAACTTAGAATGTCAAGAAAATAAGACATGCCTTATTACGGGGACATGTTGCTTTAAAAAAGCCATGCTTTTCTCTAGAAAGTTCCCAAACCACTTACCCTTTGTAAAAAAATTTTAATTAACAATTCATACTTTTCACCAAAGATTATAAAAATAATACATATTCATAAAATTTTGGGATAAAGGAATATATCAGTTGTAGTTTCATCACTGATTTACTCTGTTAACTTTGTGGCATACTGCGTATTTTATTTCAAGCTATTCTCCATTTGGAGTCATACATGCAATATATATCTTTTTTTTTTTTTTTTTTTTTGAGACAGGATCTCACTGCCCTGACTGGAGTTCACTGGCACAATCACGGCTCAGTGCAGCCTTAACCTCTCAGGCTAAAGTGATCGTCCCACCTCAGCCTCCCTAGTGGCTGGGACTACAGGCATATGCCACTGCAGCCTGCTAATTTTTGTAGAGACCAGGTTTTGCCATGTTGCCCAGGCTAGTCTCAAACTCTTGAGCTCAACTGATCCACTTGCCTTGGCCTCCCAAAGTGCTAGGATTACAGGTGTGAGCCACCGTGCTTGGCCATAATTTGTATCTTGACTGATTTATTTGTCATAAGTATTTTTCTGTTTATAAACAATACTTTAAAAATGTAATTTCACTATATACTATAAGGTTGATTATGACAATAAGGGAAACATATTGTTTTTCTAGGCCAGATTTCCAGAAAAATTATTAAGTCAGAGTTTGACTCTTGATATATCAAAAAAAGTTTTATCAGTTACACATTGAAACTCACTTTCTTTCACTACATCTTTTTCAGCACAGCATTTTATATCCTTTCTTTTTTTTTTCTTTGCTAATGTGATATAGACTAAGTTGTACAACTTTCATTTGGTTTTCTTTTCTTTTGTTTTTGAGACAGAGTTTTTCTCTTGTTGCCCAGGCTGGAGTATAGTAGCGTGATCTCAGCTCACTATAACCTCCGCCTCCCAGGCTCAAGCAATTCTCTTGCCTCAACCTCCCGAGTAGCTGGGATTACAGGTGCCCGCCACCATGCCTGGCTAATTTTTTGTGTTTTTAGTAGAGGTGGAGTTTCACCATGTTGGCCAGGCTGGTCTTGAACTCCTGACCTCAAGTAATCCACCTGCCTCAGCCTCCTAAAGTGATGAGATTACAGGTGTGAGCCACTGCACCCAGCCAACTTTCATTTGTTAGTAAATCATATTAATAACAGGATTAAAACTATAAACCTTGATTAGGCTTACTTACAAATGTTTAATTCTTCCTCTTTAAGTTTTAAACTAAAGCTCCTTAGTGGTGATACACCACTTTTGTAGTAGAAAACTACTGTGTTACAGATGTCTGTGTAACAGTTTGTCTTATTGATTCAAGTTATTAACAGAATAAAGTATAAACATTTTCTAGATTTGATTTTTCTCCTTCGTGCCATAGTTGGTTTAAATGCAAAATAAATAGTTTTTTAAGTGAAACTTTAATGTACATCTAAAGCCAAATAGAAACTTTTGGACAGATAAGAGTGAGCCTTTTTTAAAAAATTATTTTTATTAGTTACATATCCAAACTCATTAATGTTCCTGTGAAAAAGTAAAAGGTACAAAAAGTCATAATTAGCAGAAGTTAAATATAGGAATTTCCTCCTTTGATCTGCTTACAGTTTTGAAGTTCTGACAGTGAATTCAAGTGCTAACATTTAAAAATTATTTTTGTTTCAGGATGGTAGAACTGAAGGAAATGGTTTCTGATGTCAATCTCAGTTTTAATAAACTTTCCTTTATATCCTTGGAGTTATGTATGCTTCAAAAACTGACTTTTTTAGATCTCAGGTATTTATTGATACTATTGCTTGACTTTTTAAAAAGTTGTAACTTGTCTTTGAGTTTTGCCTAACTTATTCCTTTTGCCTCATATTTTCCTAGGTATGTATGGAAACTGGCCTTTATTTATTAACAATAGTTTAGGAGAATCCTAAAATAGTGTTTAGGAAACCCAAGAACGAATTTAGGAAGAATACTGTAATCAGACATTTATCATTTGTAAGCAATTTACAAGTTATGTGATAAGACAAAATTACTGAAAATATTAACCCATTCTAAGCAAAATTACAAATAACACATGAAGAGTATTTTCTTCACATTGTTTCTTTTCTGAAAGTAAATAGCATAAAACCAGCTGAGTGGGTTATTTAACACAACTTAATGCAGACAATAACTGGAGAAAAGTACAGAGAATATAGATATAGAAAAAGAATATAGATTGTACTGTAGAAAGTATGACTTTTACATATTAGGCTTGACTTCTGAACACAAAGAAATAGGTTAGAGAAAAGTATTTATTTGTAATAGGTAGTCATCTAGTTGGGAATAATTTTCTCACAGGTATTTTCATTATTAGTAGTTATATTGGCTTTAAAATCCTTTTATCTTTTTGTTAACTTTTCTTCTAACATTGCTCCCAGATCATTCCAACAGTAAATAAGATTTTCTTTATTGCCATGTTTCATTGTAAGAGCTAAAAAAAAAATAGTCATTGTGTAGATTTAAATTCTAAACTTAGGAATAGATTTGCCTTATACCTATGGAGAAGAAAACTCCAAATCTCTTAATAGAACTCTTTAACTTCCTGGTTCATTTTTAAAATAATTTTTAAATTCCTCTTAGAGTAGAATTTCATGTCTGTATCATATGTATTAACACCAATAAAATATTTATTTTATGTGGTATTATAGACATGGGGGAAATATTAAAGACCCCACTTTGAAGGAGTTAGTTTACAATGTTTACCACGTAATCACTATTAAACCTATAAAGAATTCATTGCATTATCAATTGGTTGCATATTGATATTATTAGGATTTGGCATACTAATCGAATAACTGCAGTAGGTGACTGATTCAGAATTCTCAGAACTCAGCCTTAATAAAGTCAGATCAAGGACTGACAAACTGATCTACATATTTTTTTTCCTGCTCAACATTTTAATTATAAATTAAATTTGTAAAATTTTTCAAACTTTGTGAATCATCTGTTTTGATTTCCAATTTAGGAACAATTTTTTAAATTCTTTGCCCGAAGAAATGGAATCACTGGTAAGACTACAAACGATCAATCTTTCCTTTAATAGGTAAGAGACAGAACAGACAATTCTAATTGTTATTCTGTGGAAATATGTAGATCTTTCTCATTGGAGAAAACAACTAAAAGCCAAATAAACCAAAAGGCCCCTTCTACTTTATTTCAATATCCAGATTTTATTTTCAGTTAGTTCTTCTTAGAGTTAAAAATATTATTTTCTTAGAATTCTCATAGTTGATGTCTAACATATTTTTTGTTTCTTTTTACCATTTTGAGAAACCTGTAGCCTAGAAAGACAAATATTCAAATAAATAATTACAGTTGCTCTAATGGAAGCATAGTGCAGGGGAAAATGTCTTCTGAGATTACTTCAAGGTAGAGGAGATAGCATTGAAACCGAGGTTTGAAAAATAGACATTTGCCAGCCATTCAGGTAGAGAGCATTCTAGTTAGAGCAAATAGCGTATGCCAAGGCACAAAGATGTGAGAACATATGGGATGTTTGGGAAACTTCAAGAAGTTCAGTGTGCTTTGGACAATCAAACAAGCAGGTAGAGGAATAGAAGGAACAGATAAAGGTTGGCAAGTAAGCAGTAGCCAGACCTTGAGCTTTTTATGCTCAACGAAACTTAGATTTTATTCTGCAAACACTATCAAGATACTGCAGATAATTAAGAGTAACATATTTATTGAGAAGAGCTTATTCTGCTGGTGCTGTACTAAGTACTTCACATGTAATAGCTCATGCTTACAAGAACCCTACATGGTGGGTTCTGTTACTGTGTTCATTTAAAAATCAAGGATTAGAAGCTAAGTAACTCATCTAAGGTATGCATAAATAGTTAATTATACAGCTGAGATTTGAGTCCAGGTGGTTTGGCTCCAGAAGTTGGGCTCTTAACAACTATGTCACATTGTTTCTTATGATGAAAATGGATTCTAAAGACAATTTAATTAAAATATGAATAACTGGCCAGGTGCAGTGACTGACACCTGTAATCCCAGCACTTTGGAAGGCCAAGGTGGGCGGATCACCTGAGGTCAGGAGTTTGAGACCGGCCTGGCCGACATGGTGAAACTCCATCTCTACTAAAAATACAAAAAGTAGCCAGGCGTGGTGGTGGCCTGTAAACCCAGCTACTCGGGAGGCTGAGGCAGGAGAATCGCTTGAACCCCAGGAGGTGGAGGTTGCAGTGATCTGAGATTGTGTCACTGCACTCCAGCCTGGGCGACAGAGCAAGACTGTCTCAAAAAATAAATAAATAAAATTTAAAAAATAAAATATTAACAGCTAATATTTAATGTAACCCAGATAATGTCCTAAGGTCTTCAAATATATTCATTTAATCCTTATAACAAGTGTATATGTTTAGTACTATTATTATTCCTCATTTATAGATGAAGAAGCTAATGCATAGTGATGTTAAAATATTGCTTATTTAAAATTTTCTTCTGTCTGCTCCATTACTTGTGCTTCCTAGTATATAGATTGCACCATTATTGTCATTGTTTTAAAATATGTCCATTTCTCAGATCTCTCCTAAGTTTTACTTGTGAATTGAGCTATCAGTTTTATATTGTGTTGTCAATTGAGCTAACAGTTGCCTTGCAAGTGATATCTTTGGGGAAGTGCCAAAAGCTAGCCTAAATTTCTGTGTTATCAGATAATTATCTTGTTCATGGGTTGCAGGGAGGGAAGAGAAGAGCCTACTAAGGGGTCATTTGGTCCATCTGTACTCTTGGCTATTGCTTCTCTAGTCTCACTGGAACTTCAGCACTGCTTTGAGTTTACACTTCACTGTTGCTTTTTTTCATCAAGGCAGCAAAGGAAGGGGACGGTATGCGGAAATGAAAAGGCCAAAGCTCTCCTTTCCGACCCATTCTTGTATTTTCTAGTCAAGGCTACAGTTTACCTTATGCTAAAACTGTGCTAGCCTTTCTCCC